>NW_028317999.1:0-690000 GCF_062004578.1 Staurois parvus
GAGAAAAAGGAAGGAAGGAATGGAGGAAGGGAGGGGGAAAGGAAGGGAGGGGGAAAGGAAGGAAGGGGGAAGGGGGGAAAGAAGGAAGGGGGGAAAGAAGGAAGGGGGGAAAGAAGGAAGGGGGGAAAGAAGGAAGGGGGGAAGGGGGAAGGGGGGAAGGGGGAAGGGGGGAAGGAAGGGGGGAAAGAAGGAAGGGGGGAAGGAAGGAAGGAAAGAAGGAAGGAGGGAGGGAAGGAAGGAGGGAAAGAAGGAAGGACGGAGGGAGGGAAGGAAAGAAGGACGGAGGGAGGGAAGGAAGGACGGAGGGAGGGAAGGAAGGACGGAGGGAGGGAAGGAAGGACGGAGGGAGGGAGGGAAGGAAGGACGGAGGGAGGGAAGGAAGGAAGGACGGAGGGAGGGAAGGAAGGAAGGACGGAGGGAGGGAGGGAAGGAAGAACGGAGGGAGGGAGGGAAGGAAGGACGGAGGGAGGGAAGGAAGGAGGGAGGGAGGGAAGGAAGGACGGAGGGAGGGAAGGAAGGACGGAGGGAGGGAAGGAAGGACGGAGGGAGGGACGAACGGAGGGAGGGAAGGACGGACGGAGGGAGGGAAGGACGGACGGAGGGAGGGAAGGACGGACGGACGGAGGGAGGGAAGGACGAGGGAGGGAAGGACGGACGGACGGAGGGAGGGAAGGACGGACGGACGGACGGAAGGACGGACGGAGGGAGGGAAGGACGGACGGAGGGAGGGAGGGAGGACGGACGGAGGGAGGGAAGGAAGGACGGAGGGAGGGAAGGAAGGACGGAGGGAGGGAAGGACGGACGGAGGGAGGGAAGGACGGACGGAGGGAGGGAAGGACGGACGGAGGGAGGGAAGGACGGACGGAGGGAGGGAAGGACGGAGGGAGGGAAGGGACGGACGGAGGGAGGGAAGGACGGACGGGAGGGAAGGGACGGAGGAGGGGAGGGAAGGACGGACGGAGGGAAGGAAGGACGGACGGAGGGAAGGAAGGACGGACGGAGGGAAGGAAGGACGGACGGACGGACGGAAGGAGGGAAGGACGGAAGGAGGGAAGGACGGACGGAGGGAGGGAGGGAGGGAGGGAAGGAAGGACGGAGGGAGGAGGGAGGGAGGGAAGGAAGGACGGAGGGAGGGAGGGAGGGAGGGAAGGAAGGACGGAGGAGGGAGGGAGGGAGGGAAGGAAGGAAGGACGGAGGGAGGGAGGGAGGGAGGGAGGGAGGGAAGGACGGAGGGAGGGAGGGAGGGAAGGACGGAGGGAGGGAGGGAAGGACGGAGGGAGGGAGGGAAGGAAGGACGGAGGGAGGGAGGGAGGGAAGAAGGACGGAGGGAGGGAGGGAGGGAAGGAAGGACGGAGGGAGGGAGGGAGGGAAGGAAGGACGGAGGGAGGGAGGGAGGGAAGGAAGGACGGAGGGGAGGGAGGGAAGGAAGGACGGAGGGAGGGAGGGAGGGAAGGACGGAGGGAGGGAGGGAAGGAAGGTCGGAGGGAGGGAGGGAAGGACGGAGGGAGGAAGAAAAGGAAGGACGGAGGGAGGGAGAAAAGGAAGGACGGAGGGAGGGAAGAAAGGACGGAGGGAGGGAAGGAAGGACGGAGGGAGGGAGGGAAGGAAGGAAGGAGGGAAGAGAGGAAGGGGGAAAGGGAAAAGGAAGGAAGGGGAGAAGGAAGGAAGGGGAGAAGGAAGGAAGGGGAAAAGGAAGGAAGGGGAAAAGGAAGGAAGGGGAAAAGGAAGGAAGGGGAAAAGGAAAGAGGAAGGGGAAGGAAGAGGAAAAGGAAGGAAGGGGAAAAGGAAAGAAGGAAGGAAGGGAGAAAGGAAAGAAGGAAGGAAGGGAGAAAGGAAAGAAGGAAGGAAGGGAGAAAGGAAAGAAGGAAGGAAGGGAGAAAGGAAAGAAGGAAGGAAGGGAGAAAGGAAGGAAGGAAGGAAGGGAGAAAGGAAGGAAGGAAGGAAGGGAGAAAGGAAAGAAAGGAAGGGGGAAAGGAGGGAAGAAAAAGGGGGAAAGGAAGGAAGGGGGGAAAGGAGGGAAGAAAAAAGGGGGAAAGGAAGGAAGGGGGAAAAGGAAAGAACGGGGGAGAAGGAGGGAAGGAAAGAAGGGGGGAGGGAAGGAAAGAAGGTGGGGATGGAAGGAAAGAAGGGGGGAGGGAAGGAAAGAAGGGGGAGGGAAGGAAAGAAGGGGGGAGGGAAGGAAAGAAGGGGGGAGGGAAGGAAAGAAGGGGGGAGGAAAGGAAAGAAGGGGGGAGGAAAGGAAAGAGGGGAGGAAAGGAAAGAAGGGGGGAGGGAAGGAAAGAAGGGGGGAGGGAAGGAAAGAAGGGGGGAGGGAAGGAAAGAAGGGGGGAGGAAGGAAAGAAGGGGGGAGGGGAAGGAAAGAAGGGGGGAGGGAAGGAAAGAAGGGGGGAGGAAAGGAAAGAAGGGGGAGGAAGAAGAAGAAAGGAAGAGGGGGGGAAGGAAAGAAAGGAAAGGAAAAGGAAAGGCGGAAGGACTAAACTCAAGTCCCCGTCACTGGCTCAGTCACAAGCATCCAGAGTAGCCAGCTGCACTGTATATATTTTTCTGCAGATCAAGCCTCTCTGACTTTGTTACCAGAGGATGGGAGTAGGGGCCTGGGCACTGTGCAGGAATGCAAGCGAAGATGGACAATGACCACCACAGAGACCTGGGGGGGGGAGGTGGACATAGCTAAAATGTGGGGGGCTCAGCCCACTCCTAGACCCGGCCCTGAAGAGCACACAGGGGTCCCAGAAAGGGGAATCTGATGAACAGTCATGGGAGATTGGTGTGGCGGTGGGCGGCCGTTGCATGCACCGATCTTCCTGTATGGCTTTTAATGAAGCAGCTGAAATCCGCGAGAGGGAGAGACAGAGCCTCCTTAGAAGAGAGTAGGCTTCTCCTATAGACAGAAAGTCCATCACAGAAGGAAACAAGCAATAAGCCGAGGCTAGCTGGGAGTGGGAGAGGTTACATGGATCATGTCCCTGCAGTCTTTTTTGACAGTGTCCAATTGCCTCAAAGTAGCTACATATAACTAAATCATAATCAGCATGTGTCCTGTACTGTACATAAATTAAATATATTTTATGAAGTTTGATTCATAGTTCCAGTTTTACATATTTGAGAACAGTAATAAACATCAGAATCAAACAAGTTCTCTTACCTCCACTGCAACCTTCTGAAGAAATAGCCAAATCTGTATCCTGCAATCTCCTGGCACTTTGAGGGGATAGTTCAGAAATGTCTAGTAAATCTGCCTCTTTACCCTCATCATTGGATAAACTGCTGTCACTGGAACTCCAGACAATATCCGCTGGATCTTTAGCACAGTCATCTGTTGAAGTTTCTGGGAGGAGATAAAAAATAAATAAATAAAAAGGACTATCTGCTGTATTATCACTGTATTACTGTTGATAATAGTTTCAAAAGAGCTACTTTTACATGAAAAAAAAAACAGTTGATCCTGTCAATCTGGAAAGGCGTTTACACATCACTAAAAAGAAGGTACCATTTGCACATTTACAATAAAGCTTAGCTTAAAAAGTGAATCTGTACAGACTTTTCTCCGAGAGCAAATAGTAGGTTCACTTTAATGTATGGACTATACAGTTAGTCTTTGCCTTCCTACCATCTGGATCCACTGGCAATGCTCAATGCAAAAGCAGACAATCACCAGACCCGAGTGCTGTTTGCCATGGGATGAACAATCATACATAGCCCTGCTTAACATTCAACTTGTTCAGCAAGTCAGAGTACAGGTTCATCTTAAAGCAAACATTACTTCCAGTTCCAATGCCTGATGTGACCAGACGTTTGAAAGTTGCAGCTCCAGCCTGCCGATAATCTGCTACAATTCTTGCAGCTCAGACGAATCTTGACAGGACTGGTATTAGGTGGGTTACATAAAACCTCTAGCACTCTGCTATGGAGAAATGTATCTTCAAAACACCACTACCAAAGCTAGTCTCCACAAAGACAAAGAGCCACCTTCACCCCTCCAAGATGGCGACCATACTGCATCTGAAGACACTGAAGAACAAATGGCGCTCCCTGAAATATCAGTCAATCTATTCACGGACTACAAACTGCTAGCGAATGAGGGTGCAGCACACCTCAAATCTCCCTTCCCAGAGCTGCTCTCCCAACAACTCCAGGAATTCTGGGAACAACTCTTAGATACTGAGACCAGAACTGAGACCTTAGATCAGCAGGTAAGCAACATCGAAGATAATATGGACTCCTGCGAAATACAGCTCAAGACCCTCCATGAGTAGCAAGCTGCACTGATGGACAAAGCTGAAGACCTTGAGAACAGATTGAGGAGATAAAACCTCTGCTTGGTGGCCATCCCTGAGGCCTTGCCCCACAAGCTTTGTATCCATGTGTCACGGATTCCCCCACATGCCACGCCCACAGCGACTAGCTAACCGAGGCACGCACGTGTGGCCGTGACTAGAGGTGAGAGGGAATAAAGGGGACTTAACTTTGAATATATAAAACCGTATATAAGACCAACCATGATATACTTTCACAGCCTGCACTACCTCTTGGCCACCACCGGGGGGACTCCACTCCAATCCAGATGGCTGCCCACACACTGGCAGATACAAACCTTATATACAATCTGGTGCGCTGATTAGAGTTGAGGAACAGCTTAGCAATCACACACCCTTCTAGGATCCCTCCAGCTGTCCTACAGCTAGAACCCCAGTGTAAATCACTCTTCCACTGTCCACACACACCACAAACGGTAGCTTGCCACCACCCAACAGTTTATCCGCAGAACGGTCTGCTGGGACACCCCACACACACAGATCTCCATCTGGCAGATCTGTTACCTTTACAATCTGCACGCAATCTGCCAACACGCAGTGTAATTGCATACAGATTGGCAATGAGCTTGACCGAGCGTATAAAGACACCAACATACAATACAATCTAATCTCTCTGAAGATATGAGCCTGGGCTTAAATACACAGAAGTCATTTATTAATTTTAAGATTTAATATCCCGAAAGTGGGCAGTGCACAAAATATGTACAAAGTATAAAAAGTTATAAAAAATACCAGAAGACACACAGACTATTCGCTATAAAATAAAAGGGAATAAAACAGAATAAAACTTTTACCAAGATCTATCCTGCGACTGGAGCAAGTCAGGGAGAATCAGCAATCCGTCAGTCAAATCGAACCGGCTCCATACGAATTACAATGTCCCAATGTCAGGGTACTCAATTTATGGGGATATGGCAGGACATTAGTTCTTGGTCAACTGACCCTGGGTGGGTGTTCCTGTACCCGCCCACAGGATGTTCTGGGTGCCGACCTGCCCAAAGTCAATTGGACCAAGACTGGCTTGAATCACCAAGCCGAGGCTTGGCTTTCCGACACCAGCGCATTAGTTCGATCGCAACAGTACCAATCACTGTTCGGCTGTCGCAATCCAGCGCCACATAACCATTTCCTGCATTTTTCTGGCATTCTACCTAATTCACAAATACGGTTTTTATATGCCGATGTAACTCACAGAGTGCCCCATCAGAAGGAAGTATTTTCATCTCTCTGCAACTAATATTTTAGCTTTTATGAGAGATGAAACATTTCCTTTGATCCCCTGATATACTTCAAAGCTCTGGTCTCCCGCTGTCATGAAGCCAACCTGTCTCCAGCCGTTTCCTTCCTGGTTTCCCCAGAAGGTGACAAACCTTATTAGCACCCAGGTGCCACTTCCAGCCTGAGGAAGCTCTGTCTCTTTTCAGATGCTAATTGATGACCATCTGTCTCTGAATACCTTATTTCTTTAATGAAAAGGACTGAAACTACATTTAGGATTACATTGTCATATTTTCTACAGGTCACATCTTATCTACTCAAATCTGTACATTTATGTTCACATTTATGTCACACCATGTTACCGTGGAGTACAGAGACTGGAACTACCATGATTCAACACTACTCAATAAAAACCTGTCATGGTTCACTACTTGGACTATGTTGACAAAGCCCCAATTCAAAATGTGCATAGTGTGCAGAATTATCTTGTTGTATACAAACTCCAGCTTTTACAACCTGAATTCCAAAAACGCTAGGACGTGGAATAAATTTTCTACATAAAAACAATGAAAGGCAAACTTCATAAACCTATATTTTTTCATAACGTATTAAATGTTTAAACTGAGAAAATGTTCCATTTTAAGATAAAAATAAGGTAAATTTGAAACTGATGACAGCAACATGTCTCAAAAAGTTGGGACTGGGCAACAAAAAGCAGGCAATTGAAGAGACCAGCTCTAGTATATACAGCTCTAAAACCTGGAAATATCTTTCAGCACAAATAGTGCCTGTGCAAGCTGCCCATTCCATACGCACTAATGCATCTCTATACCATCAGAGATTCAGGCTTTTCAACTGAGCGCTGATAGGAAGGAAACAGCACCCATGGTTGCCAAATCAAATATAAAAATTTTAATTTGTCTGACCACAGGACAGTGTTTGCACTTTGCAATGGACCATTTTAAATGAGCTTTGGCCCAGAATCTGGATAATGTTCAAATATGGCAATTCTTTGCATGATAGAGCTTTAACTTGCGTTTGTGGATGGCATGCCGATCTCTGTTTACAGACAGTGATTTTTGGAAGTATTCCTGAGCCCACGAGTGATGTCCATCACAGAATCATGCCTGTTTTTAATGTAGTGCCATTTGAGGGCCTGAAGATCATGGGCATCCAATATTGTGCTTTGGCCTTGTCCCTTGCACACGGAGATTTCTCCAGATTCTCAGAAACCTTTGATGACATTATGTAGTGTAGACAATGATATACACTGCTCAAAAAAATTAATGGAACACTTTGAAAATACATCAGATCCCAAAGGGGAAAATATCATGCTGCATATCTATACTGAGATGGACTGGGTAATGTGTTAAGAACGTAAGGATGCCCCATCATTTGATGGAAAAGAAAATTACCAACCTACAGAGGACTGAATTCAACGACACCCCGAAAATCAAAGTGAAAAAATGATGCAGCAGGCTAGTCCATTTTGCTGAAATTTCATTGCAACAACTCAAAATGGTACTCAGTAGTTTGTATGGCCCCCACATGCTTGTATGCATGCCTGACAACGACGGTTGGTGTCCTGGGGTATTTCCTCCCAAATCTGGACCAGGGAATCACTGAGCTTCTGAACAGTCTGAGGTGCAACCTGGCGACTGGATGGACCGAAGCATGATATCCCAGAGGTGTCTATTGGATTTAGGTCAGGCGAGTGTGGGGGCCATTCAATGGTATCAATTCCATCATTCTCCAGGAACTGCCTGCATATTCACATGAAGCTGTCATGCACCAGGAGGAATGCAGGACCCACTGCACCAGCAATGAGTCTGACAATGGGTCAAACGATTTCATCCCGATACCTAATGGCAGTCAGGGTGCCATTGTTTAGCCTGTAGAGGTTTGTGTGTCCCTCCATGGATATGCCCCCCCCCCCAGACCATCACTGACCCACCACCAAAACGGCAGCATTACATTCTCCACAGCTTCTCCAGACCCTTTCACATCTGTCACATGTGCTCAGGGTGAACCTGCTCTCATCTGTGAAAAGCAGGGCACCAGTGGTGGACCTGCCAATTTTGGTGTTCAATGGCAAATGCCAATCGAGCTCCATGGTGCTGGGTAGTGAGCACAGGGCCCACTAGAGGACTTCAGGCCCTCAGGCTACCCTCATGAAGTCAGTTTCTAACTGTTTGGTCAGAGACATTCACATCAGTGGCCTGCTGGAGGTCATTTTGTAGGGCTCTGGCAGTGCTCATCCTGTTCCTCCTTGCACAAAGGAGCAGATATCGGTTCTGCTGATGGGTTAAGGACCTTCTATGGCCCAGTCCAGCTCTCTTAGAGGAACTGCCTGTCTCCTGGAATCTTCTCCATGCTCTTGAGACTGTGCTGGGAGACACAGCAAACCTTCTGGCAAGGCACATATTGATGTGCCATCCTGGAGGAGTTGGACTGCCTGTGCAACCTCTGCTAGGTACAGGTATCACCTCATGATACCAATAGTGACATTGACCCTAGCAAAATGCAAAACTAATGAAAAACAGTAAGAAAAGATGAATGGGGAAAAAAATGACAGTGGCCTCCGCCTGTAAAACCATTCCTGTTTTGGGGGGTCGTCTCATTGTGGCCCATCTAGTGTATCAGTTGTTAATTTCATTAACACCAAAGCAGCTGAAACTAACAACCCCCTCTGCTACTTAACTGACCAGATCAATATCCCAGGAGTTTAATTGACTTGATGCTATACTCTAATTAAAAAGTGTTCCTTTAATTTTTCTGAGCAGTGTATTTAGTCTTTGCAAATTTACACTGAGGAACATTATTCTGAAATTGACAATTTTTCGATGCAGCTTTTCACAGATTGGTGAACCTCTGTCGATCTTTACATCTGAGACACGGACTCTTTAAGATGCTCTGTTTATACTCAGTCATATTACTGACCTGCTGCAAATTAACCCAATTAGTTGCAAAATGTTCTTCCAGCTCTTCCTTGTTAGTACCACTTACTTTGCCAGCTTTTTCTTGACGTCACCTCTTTTGAGATGTGTTGCTGCCATCAATTTCAAAAGTATTTTATTGTTTTCTTAATATTGAACATTATCTCATTTTAAACATTCAATATGGTTTGTATTTTCTATTGTGAATAAAATAAGCATTTTGGTTTTATGTAGAGTTTTCGCAGCACCTCACCTTTTTCGGAATTGGAGTCTTTTCTCAGACTTGGCTTTGTGGAATTAGGAAACCTCCAAGGAATATACTCCTGTATGCAAAAACCTGGTTAGGAAACAGATCAAATTCTCACTGATGTACGTGGCCATCCTCAAGATCTTTGCACCCAACAAAGTTCACTCATTTGTAGATCCAGAGGACGCAACCCACTTTCTACAATCTCTCAATTTGACCTCCTCTCTGGGTCGCCACTCACAGGCACCCAGCGAAGAGGCTCTCAGCGTTCACCTACAAACGAGCATGTCAGCCTGAGAAATTGCATCTGATTCCAAGTTGAAATAAGGTAAGACCCCCTTCAAGGTCCTGTCTATCTTTACCTGCTTTGCTTTTGTGGACATGCATTTGGCAACTGCCTCTCAACCCCTTACTGTTTTTGTGGCACTCCTACTTATAGGCTTATCCCCACTGGTACCAGTCATGACTGTTCCCCAGTAAAAATTCTTTGAATGCCCACCCATGACTCCTCTCCTTTTTAATTATGGGACGAATGCTCCCAGGGGTCTCATTATTTACATTCTCAGAGTACTCTATACAAGCTTGCATTGAGAAAAAAAGATGACCGCACTGAGAACTACATAATTTAACCACTTCCCGACCACCCTACAGCAGATATACTGCTACAGGGCCGCATGGGTGCGCAAAATCACAGATATGTACGTGATTTTGCATCTCCGGGTAAGGGGCGTGCATGAGGCAATACAGTTCTCCTCCCTGTCAGCTCATGCTCACCGCTTTGGATGGCTGTGCACAGCACAGCCATCCAAAGCAGTGTGATTACAGTGAAGCACAGACACAAGTAAAACAGCACTGATCACTATATCGGTGTCATTGGGGATGTCAGTGACACCAAGTCATTTCCCCCCCTGTCAGAATGCCCACCGCAGTCCTGCAATAAGTCTCTGATCGCCGCTATTACTAGTAAAAACTTAAAAAAAATTAAAAGTATCTATACCGTCATTTGTAAATGCTATAAATTTCACGAAAACCAATTAATTTACATGTATTGGGGTTTTTTTTTAGCAAAGACATGTAGCACAATACATTTTGTCCTAAATTTATGACGAAATTTGAATTTAAAAATTTTTTTTTTTTTTTTTACTGGATATGTTTAATAGCAAAACGTCAAAAATAGTTTTTTTTCTCAAAATTGTCAGTCTTTTTTTGTTTATAGTGCAAAAAGTAAAAACCGCAGAGGTGATCAAATACCACCGAAAGACAGCTTAATTTGAAAGGAAAAAAAGGACGTAAATTTAATTTGGGTACAGTATGGCCGCACAATTGTCAGTTAAAGTAACGCAGCGCTGTAACACAAAAAATGGCCTGTTCAGGAAAGGGGGAAAATCCTCAGAAGGGCAAGTTGTTAGCAGTCTCATATATATTTTTAAGGAACCGCACTACTTTCTCATTATTGAGCAATTTTTGGAAACCCAGATTTGGGTCTATATATCTAAATATACATAGACTGTATCAACCAGTCTGGACTTTATACATTAACCACCTGGCTTCCCACCCCCATATTCACTTTTTCATCCAGGCCTGATCTTACTTCAAGTGAGGAGGAGTCCCCTTGATCTTCTGTATGGTAATATTCAGAGATTTTTACCCTTATTTAGTTCTATTCAGCTTTGTTGGTAGTTTGATATTTATGTCTCATATTTACACACTTTTAGAATCACTTACTACTGTGGATACATTTCCATGTGGGGTGGTTACCCAGGAAGGCCATATATCCATCCCTTAAAGATGGTCAAGCTTATGAGAAGGTAATGGAATAACATATATACCTGATATGGGGTTACTTTGTTATTGCATATGGTTAGTGCATATATCTTATTTTTTGTTCCCTCTACTATGATCCTTTCTTTTCTGGTTTTTCCATTTTAGGAAGTCATTCTATTCATTGTGGTGGTTACCAAAAACATTTTTTTGAAGAATGATCTCCCTATGCAGATATCGTATGGAAAATATGAAAATTCTTTGATCAAGTAGTTAGGAACTTCATTGCCTTATGTGGATTCCTGATTGCCGAACAACTATTAGATCTGGAGACACTGAATGTTTTTAACTTAGTGATTTTATAATGACCTGTTTACCATGTCTCTGTCTAACCTCCTTATGATCCATGTGATCGAATAAAACCTTTTTGTAGTTACTAATTATATTACTCCGCTTGGATTTTCTAATAACCACTTTGTGTGAGCAGTATTGCACTTGTCATACTGCTATTTTTTATGTTAAGTATATCGGGTTTATAAATCCACACTAATTATTAGTGAGACGGAGATATTAATATGACACATATTCACGTGTCATGCTAGGTGGCTATTTCCTCCCCTTTTTTGTTCAAGTTGTTAACTGTCACTGTTGATATTTCGTTGCACTTGGATTCACCTTTGTACTGCCATTCACGTGGCTAAGCCTTGTTTTGAATATTTATGATCCCTTATGCGGGGAGATGTACTGGGACACTGCCCCATGACTATCTCCAATCGCTTTTTTTTTTTTTTTTTCTAACCCTCTAAACATTGTGACACAAAACTTGAAAAGGGCTATGCTCACCATATGAATGGTCCTTCACCACCTCTCTTTTGCATAATACTCGCCTATGCCTGGAAGATTTCCAATTCCTCTACAAACCAGGAGTGAGCCTATTGTTGGAATGCAAAGTGGATGTTATTCTGTTGAATAAAAACCTAGAGTGGACCTTGTGTGGTGATCCCTGGCTAAGGGGTGCAAGGCAGGGGTTATCATTATGTTGCATGAAAACCTTTGGTGCCAAACGATCACTAAAGAACATGACCTTGTGCAGCGCATATGGGCAAAGTGACCATTAAGACACCCATAATGAATTAAAACTCATAAATTTCCCACATGAAAAGTCAACCTTTCACCCTTGAAAGTGCATAATCCAATAACCTTTTCATAATCTACCAACAAATACCATAATCTCATATACACAAAATAATGTCCAACACAAGTCCCATAAAAAAATTAAAGTCCAAAAAAAAAAAAAAACTATAAAGTTCAAAAACTATAAAGTTATAAATTGTGCAAATGACACTCCTCACTTCTTCAATCTTCCAAAGTGTGTTAATGTCCAAATCTTCCCTTTAATCCAATAAGTACCTCAAAAAAACAAACTAAATATGGTGCATTATCTTTTAAAATCAATAAATGTGATAGCATGCAACACACTAGTGACACAACATCACGCATGTGAAGTAAAAACACAGCACACCACTTAGCTAGTGGTCCTGTGAAACCACCACTGCAAAACGTGACAATCTTCAGAACACACTATGTGATCAGTGACAAATGGTGTCAAATACGTGCCACTCCACGTGTAGGATAAATACAATTACCCACTTAAACTTTGTGCCACATATAATTGCCTTCACTGGGGGTATGTCATCCTTGACAGTAGTAGACAATCGGAACTTCCTCACACAATGACGGGTATCGGGATCCCCGTTCCTCACAGGACAAATGGGAGCAGACTCAGTGGAGTAGTACAAATGGTAACATAATTTATTATCAACAGCTTACATGGTAAAATTGCCGTCCATCCTCGCTGGTCTCCGTACTCTGCTGAGACCTTCTCCAAAATGGCCGCTCTGCACCTTCCGGCCTAGCGTCTGACGTCAGACGCTAGGCCGGAAGGTGCAGAGCGGCCATTTTGGAGAAGGTCTCAGCAGAGTACGGAGACCAGCGAGGATGGACGGCAATTTTACCATGTAAGCTGTTGATAATAAATTATGTTACCATTTGTACTACTCCACTGAGTCTGTTCCCATTTGTCCTGTGAGGAACGGGGATCCCGATACCCGTCATTGTGTGAGGAAGTTCCGATTGTCTACTACTGTCAAGGATGACATACCCCCAGTGAAGGCAATTATATGTGGCACAAAGTTTAAGGGGGTAATTGTATTTATCCTACACGTGGAGTGGCACGTATTTGACACCATTTGTCACTGATCACATAGTGTGTTCTGAAGATTGTCACGTTTTGCAGTGGTGGTTTCACAGGACCACTAGCTAAGTGGTGTGCTGTGTTTTTACTTCACATGCGTGATGTTGTGTCACTAGTGTGTTGCATGCTATTTATTGATTTATTGATTTTAAAAGATAATGCACCATATTTAGTTTGTTTTTTTGAGGTACTTATTGGATTAAAGGGAAGATTTGGACATTAACACACTTTGGAAGATTGAAGAAGTGAGGAGTGTCATTTGCACAATTTATAACTTTATAGTTTTTGAACTTTATAGTTTTTTTTTTTTGGACTTTAATTTTTTTATGGGACTTGTGTTGGACATTATTTTGTGTATATGAGATTATGGTATTTGTTGGTAGATTATGAAAAGGTTATTGCATTAAGACACCCAGTAACACTATGGCCCCAACTTCAATGACCAGGAATTATTAAATAAGCTTAATGCCCACTCCCTCCAACCCAAAATAATAGTATGTGGACATTTCAGTTTAGTCTTCAACCCTTTAGAGGACAGACAGCTGCCCACCAGTACCCCACCACTACCCACTCCACAAGATCACCACCTAAGAGCTTTTACATCTTCACTTGCACTTACTGGTTGTTGAGACCTGTGCACCCACTGGACAGGGATTTCACCCGCCACTCCATCTCCACAAATCAATTTGCAGACTGGACAGTGGCATTGGTATCTTCATCTCATCCAATCAGAGAACACTTTGCATTCATTAAGAGAATTGAAAGTGTTCTCTGAATAATGCCTGTACTAAGCAGGTGACCTCCTGTGTTTACAATGCAGAAGGGCACGGGAGTAGAGTATATTACTGTTTACAATACAATTATAATTTAATTCTTTTTTTTGGGGGTACGAGTCCAATTGAGTTCTTGGAGCCATTGGAGAAATGGAGGTGTCATGGAAATTTTCTATTACAGGTTGTCCTTTAAATGTGTCATATATTAGTGTTATTCATATGTCTCTCATGTGGCTTAATTAAAGCTCTGAAGGCTGCAATTAGGCCATGTGCATTTACAATGTATATATTACAGTACTCAGCTCGGTAATGGATGAGATGGCAGATCTGCGCTTATAGACTGGCGTGTATACCACCACGGCATTCGATGCGAATGCCGCCGGCAGTAGGCCGCGGGCCTGTATCCACATATCAGCAGCATAGTAGCACATGGACTTCGTATGGCCAGGCGCCAGGCAGTGCAAACTCCGCGTGCAGGCTCATGTATATCTCTACAAGCCACTACGGACCTGAACTGTATCTGGATGGATGTGTTTTAATAAAGATCGTATCGGGCCCATTCAGATACAGACTGGCACTGTTTAATCTAGGGGATGCTTGTACAGACAATGTACATACTGCTGGGAGCTGATAGCATGTAAATAATGTGAAACTTGCTCTCCAAAGCGAGCTTACGGGGGAGGACAGAAAAACTGGTTTAACTGGTTTTTAGTATAGGTTAAGAGGGAACTTTGCACTCCGAGCAGGATGGACATTCTCGTGTATGGACACTCCCTATACATTGTTCTGTGGGAGGGGATTGACTTGGCCCCGTGTGTTTTGTAAGATAATGAAAACAGGAGTCTGGTGTTAGACCCAGGCAGAGTGGATTCCAACTTTAACCTGGAAGTATCATCTGATTTATTCCTGGATTACTGGAGCTCCATTTCCCCACATCTCAAAAGAGCTAAACCTTTGCACACCGTTGGAGGCGCAGGAATCGTGAAGCTAAGCTGCAGTCGCGGTAAGCCGAGGGCACAATGCGGTTGCAGCGAAGTTCGCACAGCTTTAGGGGGGATTGCTGCGCATCCAACTGCGGACACTCACGGTAAGGAAAATTCATGGAAAGTGAATTTCCAAGACAGAGGGTCCTGCTGTGAAATGTATTATTTATTTATTTAGCAGCTTATGAACTCCAGTGGTGGACAAGATTGTCACTATGTATATTTTGTATACTGACACTGGACTACTTCTACGACCATTACTACAGCTACTACTAGAACTACGACTAAGACTACTACTACTAGGACTATGACTAAAACTACTACTATGACTTAAGCTAGCCATACACGTGTAGATTTCCGGACGAGAATATTCATACGAAATTCTATGAACATTCAGTGAATGGATGAATGTTGTCCGGAAATCGTCTTTTGCTTTTAACATTCAAGTTTAAAATGAATGTAATTTCTGAACGATAACCACATACACCAGTCAAAAATTCATTTGATCGAGAAAAGTTTTCCATCCTGCCCCTTCGAATTCTCCCGTCACTGTGGTTGAAAACAAACATCGATTTGACCCCACTAACAATTAGGAAACCAAACTAATATTCTTGAAACTAAAATTCTTGAAGAAAAATCTATATGTGTATGGCCAGCCTAAGACTTACAACTAAGACTACTACTATATAGGACGACGACGACTACTACTACTACTATTGGGACGCCAACTACTTCTACTACTAAAACAACTACTTTTACTACTACTAGGACGATGACTACTTTTACTACTACTAGGACAATGACTATTTTTACTACTACTAGAATTATGACTACTTTTACTACTACTAGAACTACGACTACTTTTACTACTACTAGAACGACACTACAACTACTTTTACTACGACTAGAATTACAACTACTTCTACTACTACTACGACTAATACTACTACGACTACTAGGACTATGACTACTACTAGTACTACTACTTCTACCAGGACTACAAATACTACTACTAGGACTACTACTAACAGGCTGATGACTACTATTACTTCTAGGACTATGACTACTATTATTTCTACTAGGACTGCAATTACTACTAAGACTACTAATACTAGGACTACTACTACAAATAAGACTATGACTACGCTGATTACTACTACTAATAGGACTACAACTACTATGACTACTACTAAGACCACTACTACTACAACAGCTACTACTACTAGGACTACTACTATTATAGCTACTAGGACTACTACTACTACTAATAATAATAGGACTACTACCACTAGGTTTACTACTATTACTACTACTACTAGGACTATGACTTCTACTAGGACTACTACAACAACAGCTACTACGACTATTACTACTACTACTATTACTACTACTAGGACTGCTACTATTGCAACTAATACTATTATAACTACTAGGACTACTACTACTAGGAGTACTACTAGGACTACTACTACTATGACTACGAAAGCTACTACTACGACTGTTTGCTACTACTAACAACAGGCCTATGACTACTACTACTAGGACTACAAATACTATTACGATTACTACTACTAGGACTATTACAGCTACTAAGACTAGGACTATGACTACTGCGAATACTATTACTACAAATACTACTAATAGAACTGCTACTACTACTAATATGATTACTACTGCAATGACTACTACTAGGACTACTACTACTACAACTAATAGAACTGCTACTACTACTTGGACTACTACTAGTAGTACGACTACTACTAGGAGTACTACTATGAATACTACTAATACTACTACTAGAACTACGACAACTACTACTACTAATAGGACCACTACTATTACTACTACTAGGATTGCTACTACTATTACTACTACGACTATGTTTACTACTACAACTACTACTAAGACTACTAATACCAGCACTACTATTACTAATAGAATGAGGACTGTTACTACAACTAGGGCTACTACTATTAAGCCATCAATTTACGCAAAGCTATACATACATATTTTGCATTCACATCAGTCCCTAACCCTCAAGGAGTGTACAATCTAAGGTCCCTAACTCACATTTTTCACACCCTTAAAGTGATAGTGTTACACAATGTGTTATATACCGTGTTTCCCCGAAAATAAGACACTGTCTTATATTAATTTTAGGTTATAAAAATGCACTAGGGCTTATTTTCGGGTAGGTCTTATTTTTATTGACACCCCCTCTGACGATCCCCGCAGGATGGATCGGATCTGCGGATTGAGCATAATGGATCGGAGTCTGATCCATTATCCTCCCCAATCCACAGATCTGATCCATCCTGCGGGATCGTCAGCTTGAAACCGAACTTATCTCTCCACCAGCTCCAAAAAAGGTACGTTTTAAAGCAAGGGACCCCCACCCCCCCTCTGCCTTCTCTCTCTCTCTGCCTTCTCTCTCGCTCTGCCTTCTCTCTCGCTCTCTCTCTCTGCCCTCTCACCCCCCCCCTCCTCCTACATGAATTTGCAGTGCTGTCACCAGGGTCGGGGGATTACACTGACCTGCTACATACTCTGCCCGCCCCTCCAGCACTCCGTCTTCAGCACCGTGGCAGGGATGTGGACCCGCCCCACTGCTGAAACTCTGAGGAGGAGAGATTTCTGCAGTGCCTGCCTCACTGTCTGTCCCCTCAATGCCTGCTTATTTAAGAAGCGGCACATACAGGGACGGACTGAGCCTCTCATGGGGCCCTGCAGTGCCCGAATGGTCAGTTCTCCCCTGCTGGAGGTAGGTCTTATTTTCGGGGGGAGGGCTTATATTAGCGGTACGTCAAAAAGTACCACTAGGGCTTACTTTCGGGGAAACACGGTATTATCAGTAGATATTTGTTTGTGGATATCTTGAAGGGCTGCTATCACACAGGATCAAATTATGCACAATATGGTGTTTGCTTATTTTGTTTGACACTAAGCTCAGAACTAGGTTTTTGGAATCAATGTCCAGTCAGAGGTGAGGGGCCTGAACATGGCACCGTGAGCAGCGTGAGCTCCAGGCACCCACTAGCCATGTGTGCAGCCCTGTCCTGATCTGCACTGTCCATCGGCCAGAGCCCTGTACTACCCGAGAGCCTGGGCGGGAGCGGAGCATCGCGGCAACTCTGAGTCCCGGCGTCCTGGTGGAGTCCGGACCTGTGCCCCTGGGAGAGGCGGCGGGTCAGCGAGGCTTGGTGGTCCCCCGGTAGCAGGAGGTGGCGGCATCGAAGGAGACGGGGACGTTGAGAGTGACATCTTATGTGTCCGCCCATGTGACGGATGGACGTAATTTTGAAAATGACAAGCTACTCCAAACGTCCAGGAAAGTGGTGTGGCTTCATGGCTGAAGAAGAGGCAGAGTATTAAAGGTGATTTACTCTGGACTTGGACGGCAGACTTGGGAGACCTGAGATACCCTAGATGTCTAATATAAAGAGACCCCTCATTAACGCATCTAATCTCATCAGGAGCCGAGCTCGGCAGCAACGCCTGGGACTGACTGCTTCCTGGGACGGTGAGATCCGGGTCTGCCAGCACAAAAGGTGGTGGTGAGTTGCCATGAGCAATAACGGGACTTTTTTTTTGTATTGTGACACATCTGATGTTATTGCTGCAGTCTAACCGCACTCCTGAGTACTAGGGGGGATGGAGGACTGTATTCGTGGGGGTTCTCAGTGGCAGTGGAATTGGTTAGATAACTCCTGCTTCCAAAGTAACAAATAGGAGAGATTAAAGTCAGCAGAGGAAAAAGTCTTTACTGGAGACAGAAAATACAGCAGTCATGCATTAACAGCAAACTCAATGGTAAAGATTAAAGGGACGAAGAGCAGATCAGACAAAGGGGGGGTAAAAAAAACCCTAAGCAAGTGCAAATACTACCTCAATAGGAGAAAAGTCTAGAGACATTAACCCCTGATAAACAACAGTGAACTAGAAAACGGGTAGATCATCCCCCAAGAATGTCACTAAGGACACAAGAAGCGAACTAGTCCAATGACCTTATAAATGCAGACAGTATAACAGATCAAAGTGTTTTGGAACAACAGGGAGCTACATTACAAATACCTACAAAAGCTGATATGGCAGAAACGTTTGAAAAATTGGAGAGGTCTATGAAAAATGAAATGGTGGCAATACTTAACGATATGGGTCGAATATTGACACGAGTAAAAGAGGTAGAGGGGAAAATGGAGACAAAGGAGCTTTGGATCACTAAACTTGAGACGCAGGTCGAAGAGATGGAAAGAGAAGAGAGAAAGCTTGCATTCAAATTAGAAGGTCAAGAGAAGAGAGAAAGAAGAAATAATTTAAGGATTCGCGGTTTGCCAGAAGAGTCCCATGGGGAAAATTTGGGAGATAAAATAAAGAAAGTGCTTAACCCATTGATGGGTAGATCCACAATAGAGCATTTAAAAATGGAGAGCGTACATAGGATAAGGAGACCGCAAGGAGTGCCAACAAACTTGCCCAGAGATGTGATTGTCCGGTTCCATCACTATGAGAACATGGAAAAATCTCAGAGAGATCCCTGAAATAAAATATGGAGAGATAAAATTGCAAATATTTGCTGACATTGCATCTGAGACGCTAGCTAGGAGAAGATCCCTGAAACCATTGTTGGAGCAGATGAGAGAGAAAAAAATTCAACATAACTGGGGTTTCCTGGCCTGCCTGATTGGGTGGAAAGAAGGAAAATCAGCAAGATTGAGATTCCCAGAAGAAATTAGTGACTTTTGTAGAAAATTAGATTTACAGGAAATGGACATTGTGGGGTGGTCAGGGGGGTCTATTGAGTGTTCAGGGCCGGGAAAAGAAACATGGCAGACAGTAAATAAACAAAGAGGGTAAACCAGTGTGGGGTGGGGGGGATGAGGGAGGTGAAAGGGGTGACCCTCCCGGCTTTTTCTTCTTTTTTTTTTTCCTTCACTCTCTCCTCCCCCAGCTCTCTTTCCCCACGCCAGGGTTGCAGGTCTCATATATGGAGAAATCAGGAGGGTTAGATGGGCAGTAGGAATCAGGCAGATGATGAGAAGGTGAGGACGGGCCATCTGGAGGCTGAATGCGCTGCCAAACTCTAGATCCCATCTGTTGCGAGATAAGGAGCAGAGTGGATGTGCATGTTTAGAGTCCCACCCCAATATAGGAATCGCCAGTGGGAAGGTCCCACAACAGATTCAAGGGCAAAACGTAGGCCCGAGGGTTCAGGGGAGGGGGGGATGGGTTGGGGGGTGATAGGTGGGAAGAAGAAAGGAAAAGGTGATAGGTTTCGTAGTAGGGAGGGAAGGAAGAAAGTCCATATCTCAATCTGTCTGTATCTGTCCTTTCGTGATGGGAATATTAGTAGGATAACGGGATAATATTTGAAATGAGTGTGATAAAGTTTATGACTTATAACGTTAAAGGGTTAAATTCTCCAACAAAAAGACATAAGATACTGAGGGAAATCCACCAACACTCCATAGATGTGGTGTTTCTTCAAGAGACACATAACTCAGGACAAAAATGTTAAATTATATACTAAGCACCACGCAACGTGGTATTATTATTTATTTCAGGTACTTATATAGCGCCATCAATTTACGCAGCGCTTTTACATATATATATTGTACCATTACATCGGTCCCTAACCCTTAAGGGGTGTACAATCTAAGGTCCCTAACTCACATTCATACACATACTAGGGCCAATTTAGACAGGAGCCAATTAACCTACCA
Organism: Staurois parvus; assembly: GCF_062004578.1. Taxonomy (NCBI): domain Eukaryota; kingdom Metazoa; phylum Chordata; class Amphibia; order Anura; family Ranidae; genus Staurois; species Staurois parvus. Next base: position 20,209 of record NW_028317999.1, read on the forward strand.
GCATGTCTTTGGAGTGTGGGAGGAAACCGGAGTACCCAGAGGAAACCCACGCAGGCACAGAGAGAACATGCAAACTCCAGGCAGGTGGTACAGTGGTTGGGATTTGAACCGGCGACCCTAGTACTGCCAGGCAGAAGTGCTAACCATTTAGCCACTGTGCTGCCCATGCTGATTCCCCAGTTAAAAGAGCTAAAGATGTAGCAAATGGGTTTTCAAAAAAAGCTAATTTCATCCTGGAGGAAAGAATGGAGGATCCTGAGGGCCAGTTTCTATTTTTGCAGAGAAGTTACAAGGAGTTGAATATACACTAGCTAATATTTATGTTTCAAATAAAAATCCAGAGATGTTCTTGGAAGCTGTATTAGGGAAACTCTGAATTTAAAAAAGGTGACCTGGTTGTGGCAGGAGACTTAAATATGTTTCTGGATCCTCAGATGGATGCGTCTTCATGTACGCAGAGAGAGGGGAGTAGGAAATCCAAATTACTGAAGACATTACTATATAAGTGCCAACTGAGTGATACCTAAAGAGTAGAACATCCAGGTAAAAGGGATTATATATACATGGTTCGTACTCAAGACTGGATTATATAATGATCGAGCATAGACAACTGGAGTAGTTGGTGAGTTCCAACATAGAGGTTATGTCCATCTCTGATCATGCTCCTGTCACAATGAGACTACAGGTAGGAAGGAATCAGGACAAAATAAATATGTGGAGACTAAAGAAGATGCTTTTACAGGACCCAGAAAAAGAGAAAAGGCCAAGGCAGCAATTTTTTGAGTGCAATGAGACCGAGGTCTCGGTGGCCACAATTTGGGTGTTATGATCCGCCAGGTGGTGCCTCAGGCTGCCAACTGACAGACCTACTCAGAGCGTGGGGTCTAAGCCCGGGCTGTGCTTTCACCAGAGCCCCTGATGGTGGGGATGGACTTGAAACAGTCCCGGGCCAGGTCACGACCTCCGAGCAGGCCCGCCAGTGGCTGAGGAGACCTTTGGGGACAGGTACCGGGAGAGCCAGATATGAAGAGGATGGCGGCCCCAGCAGGGTAGTAACGGATCGTGGGCCCGTGAGGGTAAGCGGGGTACAGAATCGGTAGGCGAGAGTAGTCGGGTCACACGCAGGGTCAGCAGGGAAGTCAATCCGTAGAATGGTCAGGGCAATCCGGGTCAAACGCAGGAGCAGGCAGAATAGTCAGGGCAATCCGGGTCAAACGCAGGAGCAGGCAGAATAGTCAGGGTCACAAGATTGGTGCAGGAACTCAGGATCACAGGAAGACCTTGCGGCAATCTGTGACAGTGCAGGGCATCTTTAAATAGTGCGCCCTGCACTGTCATTGGCCGGCTAGGACGCGCCCCCGGCTGTCATTGGACGCCTGAGGCGCGCCCCCGGCTGTCATTGGACGCCTGAGGCGCGCCCGCGGCTCCTACTGCGCATGCGCGGCGTCCTGTCAGCCGCGGCTCGCCGGGACCTAGTGCCTGTGTCCCGGCGCGATCTGCCGCCACTGCGCATGCGCGAGGGACGGAGCCGCGATCGCGGACCATGGAGCCGCGGTCCCTGACATTGGGAGGCCCATAAAGCATATATCAGGGGTATATTGAGCTCGATAGGGGAAGGAAGGAAGAAAGGAAAGGAAAGGAAAGAAAGAACGAAAGAACGAAAGAAAGAAAGAGAAAGAAAGAAAAAGAAAACGAAAGAAAGAAAGAGAAAGAAAGAAAAAGAAAAAGAAAGAAAGAAAGAAAGAAAAAGAAGGAAAGAAAAAGAAAGAAGAAATAAAGAGAGTGATGGAGGAGCTTTATAAATTAGAACAGTTACATAAAAAGAAGATAGGTACAAATGTTTACCAGAAGAAATATAACAGTGGGGGAATAGACCTGAAAAATATTTAATGAGTAAAAGAAATCTAAAACTTTTATAGAAAGAATTAAACATGGTAAAGGAGAAATGGTGTACACCACCACTGATATCGTTAATAGGTTCCATAAATACTATAGTAGGCTGTATGACGTGAGCCCCAGAAATAAAAAAGAAACGGAGGATGAAAAGAAGAAAAATAGGCAGAAATATTTAATCAAAGTGGAGTTGCCAAGATTAGCACAAGAAAAATTAGAGGCCTAGAGAGACCAATCACCCTGGAGGAAATTACCCTGCCACTAAAAAATATGAACGCAGGAAAGAGTCCTGGCCCAGATGGATACACTGTGGGATATTTTAAAAAGTTTAAAGATCTCCTTGTTCCGAAAATGTGTGGTTATATGAAAGCAATAGGGGAGGGACTGGAATTGAAGGAGTCGTCTTTGCAGGCACATATAAAAATTATACTTAAAGAAGGGAAAGACAGCACACAGTGTGCCAGTTATAGGTCCATATCCTTATTAAACATTGACACCAAATTGTAAGCTAAGGTATTGGCAACCAGAATGAAGGAGCTGATGCCAAACTGGATACACCTAGATCAGGTAAGATTCATTCCAGGAAAAGAAGGTAGGGACAATGGTCTGAGATCATTGCTCCTCCTACAAAGGGTAAAAAGAGAGAAATTGCCAACAATATTCCTGTCGATAGATGCCGAAAAGGCTTTCGACAGGGTTAATTGGGGATTCATGTTTGATACATTAGTGGTCTTAGGAATAGGGACCAAAATGTTAAGGTGAATAAAAGGGCTTTACAACGGTCCGTCAGCGGCGATCAAGGTTACCCATTTTATTTTAACTCTAGAACCACTCCTGGGTCATATAGGGTTAACCCCAATATCAAGGGAATTGTCACAAAGGGGAACAGAGTAATAGGCTTTCCAGATGATCTACGAAGTGAGCTTCAGACATACATTGCGTTAGCGTCAAAATACATTTTCAATGCCCTAAATATATATCTACCCCGGGCAGTTCTGGACTTCCTACCACTTTCCGTTCAAATGGAACCAGAGACATCTAAAGTATCAAGGGATCTTCTTCATGCCTGAGGTGGGAGATCTTTTCATGCTAATTGTATTCCCTTTCTCGTCAGGTTAAGGAAGGATTTTACCAAATGATCCACTAAGATGCAATTGTGGTTTGGCAGGAACAGTTGACTGAAGATGGCAGTCCTGCCTCAACTTTTATACTGGTTTCAAACCCTCCCAACACATATTCTAGGACCTCACCATAAGACAACTCAAAAGTAAATTTGGTAGCGCTCCAAACCGATTGCAATGTATCGGGGGTTCCATACGCAGGACAGGAGTTGAAGCTGAACCTTTTTGCGGACGATGCCCTCTTGACTCTTACTAATCCTCTGACGACGCTTCCTAATTTGCAACGGGTTCTTGAGCACTTCTCCTTGATTTCGGGTCTCCGTATTAACTTGGATAAGACTGACACTCTCAATATTACTTTGGCTTCAGATTTGGTTTTGCTCCTACAATCCCACTTCCCTTACAGGTGGGCTTCCTCTTCTCTTGAATACTTGGGCATTCGCTTGACCCCCACCAATGACTCCCTTTTTGCTGCAAATTATTATCCATTGCTTAGTTCTCTATCTTTTCTTATGCATTTCTTGCAATTTCCGCACCTGTCTTGGATAGGACGGGTTCATTCGGTGAAAATGACCATCTTGCCGAAATTGTTATATTATTTTCGCACACTCCCAGTGCGGGTTCCCCCTCATTTTCTTCGGTTGCTTCAGGCAAAGTTTATGTGTTTTATCTGGGCCAATAAGCACCCCAGAGTCTCCAGAAATACGCTATTTGCTCATAGACTCCAGGGTGGTCTTGGGGTGCCTAATGTAACTAAGTATTATCAGGCGAGCCAGATTGCCCCACTGTCTATGTTGCACGCTTCCTCTGACGTTCCTCTCTGGGTCCTGCTGGAACTACCTAATTGTGCCCCTATCGCACTGTCGACGCTTCTATGGCTTCCCCCTGCCCTGCGCCTTAGGGCGCTGAGTCCGATGTTGCTCCATGGCTTACAAGTCTGGGACTCGGTACGTAACTCCAGCGGCCTGATGTCACCCTTTCTGCCTTTGCTCCCGATTGTTAACAACCCTCTTTTCCCACTGGGTTTAGATCACCCAAGGGCATTTTCTTGGTGGGTGGCTAATGGTTTTTCGCAGGTGCGACACTTTTTGATTTTTTGGTCCTTCCCCACCTGGAATTTTCTTCGGGAATCCCGGAATGTTACCCCGGTGGAATTTTTACAATACCTTCAATTGCAGCACTGGCTGCTCTCGCTGCGGGGCACTTCTGCTTTCCCATACCAGAAATCTGCCTTTGAACAGCTTTGCCAGCAGCGTCCGGGCGCCCCGGGCCTTATCTCCCTTCTTAATGCAGCTCTGAACAGACGCTCGTCGCATACTTCTCTTTCATAAGTTATTCAGTGGGAGCGTGACCAGGGAGTGGCTGTGGATCCGGAGGACTGGAATAAGGCCTGGTCACTCATAGCTAAATGCTCATTCAACACAACCACGCTGGAGGCGGCCTATAAAGTATTGTTTCATTGGTATTGGGTTCCGGCTCGTTTGGCGCAGGCTAACCCTGCCTGTAGTGATTGATGTTTTCGGGGTTGTGGCCATCGTGGCGATGTATTGCATATCTGGTGGTCATGCCCGAGACTGGTTCGTTTTTGGTCTCGTGTGTTTAGCCTCCTTTTCACTTTGTTCCATCTCTCCATACGTTGGGATGCTCGGTATGCCTTGTTTCATTGCCCCATACCGGGCCTCTTGGCTCATCAGAAGTTGGCTTCCTATTTGTTTTTATCGGCCAATAGAACAATTGCTCAGGCCTGGAAGAGCCCTTTTGTCCTCCTTCAGGGGGTGCAGGATCGGATGACCACTATGATGCTCAACGAACAGATGTCAAGTATATACGACGACTCCCAACATAAATTTTTGAAAATATGGTTGCAATATGCCTTTCCCACGCTCCCCCCGGCTAGTCTGGGGATGTGATGGCGTTTGGCATTGGCGTTCGGTATTGGCGTTCTTGGACCCCTGCTCTTTGTTTTTTTCTTTTGCTTTGGGTTTTTTTTCCTTTCTCTCTTTTTTTTTTGTTTGTTTTTGCCGTGACAGTGGACAGCAGACTTTAGCTGTTATAGTCAGAGTTACATTAACCACTTCCTGTCCTGACACTTTTACCCCCTTCCTGTCCAGGCCAATTTTCAGCTTTCGGCGCTCTCACATTGTGAATGACAATTACTCAGGCATACAACACTGTATCTAAATGAAATTATTATCATTTTTTTCAAACAAATAGAGCTTTAATTTGGTGGTATTTAATCATCACTGGGGTTTTTATTTTTTGCTAGAAAAATGAAAAAAGACTGAAAATTTTGAAAAAAAACATGTTTTTCTTAGTATTTGATACTAAATTTTGCAAATAAATATACTTTCTTCATAAATTTAGGCCAAAATCCATTGTGCTACATTTTGTTGGTAGACATAACCCAAATCAGTGTGTATTATTTAGTCTTTGTGAAAGTTATAGAGTCCACAGACCACGGTATATATATTTGATATATTTGAAAATGTATCAATCCTGATGCACGGACTACCTATATAATTTCTTGGGGCCCTAAAATGCCAGGACAGTACAAATACCCCCCAAACGACCCCTTTTTGGAAAGTAGACAGTCTGAGGTATTTAATGAGAGGCATGGGGAGTTTTTTGAAGTTGTCATTTTTTGCCAATTTTTTAAGGAAATGATGAAAGTAAAAAAAATTCTTTTTTTTTCCCCACAAAGTTGTCATTTAACAAGTTGTTTCTCTCACACGGCATAGGCATACTTGCAATTACACCTCAAAACACATTCTGCTACTCATCCTGAGTATGGCGATACCACATGTGTAAAACTTTTTCACAACCTAACCACATAGAAGGGCCCAATCCAATAAGCACCCTTAGGCGTTCTAGGGGCAAAAATTACACATCTAATTTCTTGACTGTCTATCACAGTTTTGGAGGTCCTGGAGCACCAGGACAATTGAATTACCCACAAAATGACCCCATTTTCGAAAGAAAACACCTCAAGGTATGTTTTAAGAGGCATGGGGAGTCCTCTGAAGACTTCATTTTTTGCCACGTTTTTGGAAAATGTGAAAAGAAAATGAAAATGTATTTTTTTTTTACGCAAAGTTGTCAATCTATGAGATATTTCTATTACACAGCATAGGCATACTTAAAATGATACCTCAAAACGCATTCTTTAACTCCTGCTGAATATGGCGATACCAAATGTGTGAGACTTTTTCACAGTCTGGCCACATAGAGGGGTTCCACATCCAATAAGCACCTGTTAGCGTTCTAAGGGCAAAAATTACACATCTAATTTCTTGACTACCTATTGCCGTTTTGGAGGTCCTGGAGCATCAGGGCAATGGAATTATCCACAAAATGACCCCATTTTGGAAAGCAAACACCCCAAGGTATGTTTTAAGAGGCATGCAGAGTCTTCTGAAGACTTCATTTTTTGACACAAGTTTTTGGAAAATGCGAAAAGAAAATGAAAATGTATTTTTTTCTACACAAAGTTGTCAATCTATGAGATATTTCTAAAACACTGCATAGGCATACTTAAAATTACACCCCAAAACACCATTCTCTAACTCTTCATGAATATGGTGATACCAAATGTGTGAGACTTTTTCACAGTCTGGCCACATAGAGGGGTTCCACATCCAATAAGCACCTGTTAGCGTTCTAAGGGCAAAGATCGCACATCTAATTTCTTAACTACCTATTGCTGTTTTGGAGGTCCTGGAGCATCAGGACAATGGAATTATCCACAAAAAGACCCCATTTTGGAAAGCAAACACCCCAAGGTATGTTTTAAGTTCTCCGTCACTCTCATCTGTCATACTCAGAATTTGAAATGCCTCCTCGCTTGTATATGATTTTTTGGCCATATTTTTGACACTGATCAGGACCCACTGGTATGGCAGTGATCAGGATGGTGTTGCAGTGAGGGACAGATATCTGGCTGCAGTTGGTTCACACTAGTCACTGTTGGGCAAAAATCAGAGATACAGTGAGGTGGCTGGCAATGTTTTGTGAGTGTGTGTAAACTCTGTGCAAAGGCTGAAAATTACTCACAGTTAGCTGTACTGGATCTCTCTCCTCACAGACGATGGCAGTGAACAGGATCCACTGGTGTGGCAGAGATCAGGGACACTTTATGAACAGGCACACTGTAAGGTGATCAGGGACACTGATTGGGCCACTGTATGGTGATCAGGGACACTGCTGGGCCACTGCGGTGATCAGGGACACTGCTGGGCCACTTGTGTGGCGATCAGGGACACTGTGGCGATCAGAGACACTGCTGGACCACTTGTGCGGCGACCATGGACACTGCTGGGCCACTGCGATGATCAGGACACTGCTGGGCCACTTGTGTGGCGATCAGAAACACTGCTGGGCAACTGCGGTGATCAGGGACACTGCGGTGATCAGGGGCACTGCTGGACCACTTGTCCGGCGATCAGGGACACTGCTGGCCACTTGTGTGGTGATCAGGGACACTGCTGGGCCACTTGTGTGATCAGGGACACTGCTGGGCCACTTGTGTGGTGATCTGGGCCACTGCGGCAATCAGGGACACTGCGGTGATCAGGGACACTGCTGGACCACTTGTGCAGCAATCGGGGATACTGCGGTGATCAGGGACACTGCGGCGATCAGGGACACTGCTGGACCACTTCTGCGGCGATCAGGGACACTGCTGGGCCACTGCGATGATCAGGACACTGCTGGGCCACTTGTGTGGCAATCAGAAACACTGCTGGACTACTGCGGTGATCAGGGACACTTCGGTGATCAGGGGCACTGCTGGACCACTTATCCGGCGATCAGGGACACTGCTGGGCTACTTGTGTGGTGATCAGGAACACTGCTGGGCCAATGTGGGGATCAGGGACACTGCTGGGCCAATTGTGTGGTGATCAGGAACACTGCTGGGCCAATGCGGTGATCAGGGACACTGCTGGGCCCCTTGTGTGGTGGTCAGGGACACTGCTGGGCCACTGCGGCAATCAGGGCCACTGCGGCAATCAGGGACACTGCTGGACCACTTGTGCGGCAATCAGGGACACTGCGGTGATCAGGGACACTGCTGGGCCACTGCGGTGATCAGGGACACTGCTGGACCACTTGTGCGGCAATCAGGGACAATGCTGTGTTACTTGTGCGGCGATCAGGGACACTGCTGGGCCACTTGTGTGGCGATCAGGGACACTGTGGCGATCAGGAACACTGCTGGACCACTTGTGCGGCAATCAGGGACACTGCGGCGATCAGGGACACTGCTGGACCACTTGTGCGGCAATCAGGGACACTGCGGTGATCAGGGACACTGCTGGGCCACTGCGGCAATCAGGGACACTTCTGGGTCACTTGTGTGGCAATCAGGGACACTGCGGCGATACTGCTGGGCCACTTGTGTGGCGATCAGGAACACTGTGACGATCAGGGACACTGTGGCGATCAGGAACACTGCTGGGCCACTATGTGGCGATCAGGGACACTGACAATCAGGGACACTGCTGGGCAACTTGTTGGGCGATCAGGGCCACTTGTGGGCAATCAGGGCCACTTGTGGGCAATCAGGGCCACTTGGGGCAATCAGGGCCACTTGTGGGCAATCAGGGACACTTATTGGGGCGATCAGGGACACTTATTGGGGCGATCAGGGACACTTATTGGGGCGATCAGGGACACTTATTGGGGCGATCAGGGACACTTATTGGGGCGATCAGGGACACTTATTGGGGCGATCAGGGACACTTATTGGGGCGATCAGGGACACTTATTGGGGCGATCAGGGACACTTATTGGGGCGATCAGGGACACTTATTGGGGCGATCAGGGACACTTATTGGGGCGATCAGGGACACTTATTGGGGCGATCAGGGACACTTATTGGGGCGATCAGGGACACTTTAGGGGCGATCAGGGACACTTTAGGGGCGATCAGGGACACTTTAGGGGCGATCAGGGACACTTTAGGGGCGATCAGGGACACTTTAGGGGCGATCAGGTGTCACTGAGGTGGAGGGCAGTTAGCTACAACCTCTTCTTCGATGTTTCTCCTCTCACAGACAACTCCGTGTGAGGAGAAGGAGGCGGAAGCCGCACCATGCGGCTTTTGTTTACACTTAAGCTGTGTCCTTATTGGACACAGCTGATCACATGGTATGGGACCGATTTCATTGGTCCCATACCATGTCACGTAATCCACCGTGTCCGTCGGACTCGGCGATCATCGGGCTCGCGGGTGCGCGCTCTAGGAGCCGCGCACGAGCCTCAGATAGAAGGTGCCGTTTAGAGACGGCAACCCGCTCCTGTAGGTGTCCCGTCCTGCCGTTTATAAACAGCGGCCGGACGGGAAGTGGTTAATGTTATTGTAACTTATGTGCCATTGATAGCCCCTGCGTGGGCATACCTTTTGCCTTGTTGGAGTTAAGAGCACTGTTTTCTTTATTATGCTTTTTTTTTTTTATTGGTGCAATTGATAGCCCCTGTGTGGGCATGTTTTGTTGCCTCTGTTTTTTTTCTACTGTTTAAAATTAAAATTAATAAAAACCATTGAAATAAAAAAAAGTCAATTTTTATGGGCTGGAAAGACCCATAGGCTTAACCATCAACTCCTGACTGGGAGGGGTTTGGATTTTTTTTTTTAAATATCATAAAGCGACACACATGGCCCCCATTCTCAATTTGTACACATCAGACTTGGGTAAGTGGTGGGTACAGCTGGAAAAATTGTACATTACTTGTTTGCTAACAACCTTTGAAGTTACGCTGCAACTCCTGAAGACCGTTAAAAGGTTAGATTTTAAACTAAAGCATACCCATCTAGTATGACTCCTGTAATTAATCATCCTCTATGCACACCAGGTGTACAGGATAGGATCTTCTTCACCACTCTCCGTGTGTAGCGATTTTGAGTGAGATACTTCAACTCTGAGGGCCGCCGTCGATCTCTAGTAGAAATTCAAGCTATCTTTGAATCTCCCTTCCCTCTGTTGAAGGCAATGCAATTGCATCATTTTGTGACTCTCAATTTGGGGAGAGTATTCACCCATATGCTCTTAATGGAGTTTGAAAAACTATGCTTAGATGAGAAGATAGGACTAGGAGAAGCTATGTGGCACTATCTTATTCTGACCCACCCACCCAATGCCCCCCGTTCCAAAATACCTTACAAAACGGGAAACAGACCTGCAAACCACCTTCACAGACCAACAATGGGAAAGGACCATCACAATGACCCATAAGGCCTCCATACAGGATATGGGTTAAAAAATGTTAATTGGGTGGTAAAGGGATCCCCACAACTTTACATAGAATGTTTCCACTGAATTATCCCCTATGTGCTTGACAAGTCAAGAAGAGGTAGGCACTATGCTTCATCTTTTCTGATCTTGCAAGGGTATCCTTGATTTTTGGCTGCAAGTCAGAGATTGGATCTTCAAGCCCCTAAGTGCACTTTTTTGTGTTGGTGTTTTTGCACTTGCACCTTTTTTTTTTTTTTTTACACTTATTGGATTTTTTTTTTTTTTTGCACGAATTAAAAAAAAAAAAAAGTAGACTGACATCCAATTGCCAATACAGGCTGCTGCCTTCTTTCTTCACATGACCCCCATGTCCTTGAAGCGCTAGAAGAGCTTTCTACTGCTACATTTATTGAATGTCAGTGGTTTGCTAAGGTCAGCCAACCAGAGGGAAGAATGCTGCCATAAAACTTGGTTTTACTGGACTGCTTTCACTTGTTCCTCTGAATGCCAGGAAATATTGTCATCACAGATACAACATAGCCATGGACACTGGTGGGACAGTGCTCCATGGAGTTATACCGTACTATTATATGGACACCAGGCTATACACATAACCCACATGCATATCCCTTATCCTCCCACTCGCTTTGCCTTCTCATGCCCCTCACTAATTGTCCCCACTAGACTATACTCCTGCCCATTGTCTTTCTTCAATTTATTTCTCTTCCATACTTTTTTTTTGTCCTTCAGTCCATGCAGGTGGTGTATCAATTGACTAGACTGGACTCTACTGGTCTTGGGCTACATAGTAAGGGAAGCTCTCCTGCCGAGTTGTAATGTAAGAGTATATGGTATATCTTGTTGCACATTGTTTAGGGTCCTTATTTTGTGACTTATGTTGAACACTGTCTATATGCTATATACTTATGTTGAAAACTGGCTATATAGCTATATGTTATATACTGGAACATACACTGTCACCTAGGTTGACCATTAGCTATAGCTTATATGCTGGAATATACCACCTACAAACAATCTGAGGTACTATGTAAACTTTCTAATTGAGATTGATCACTACTGTATGCTTTGATAAAACCAATAAAACAATTTAAAAAATTTAATAATGCTGAACAGTGTTCTAGATCTAACCCTTTTGATGGCAAGCCCTGCCCTCGATTTTTCACATCAAGTGGCTGCACCATTTTTGCTGCTTTTCACTTTTGTCATTTTACACTATTTTTCACTTACCACATTGAAAGTTTTTAAAAGACCTCCAAATCAAATTTTCTGAAAGCATAGGACTGATATAAATACTTTTGTCCTCCTGTGACCCAGGGCTATAGCCCGCCATTAGCTGTTAGGGCAGAGCAGCTCCAGGCTCTGGAAGGATCCTGATAATATTGTCAAAATCCACCTCGTTACTTGACTGGCAGCTGGCTCTGCCTTTCAGCATGCAGCTGAGAGTCAGAGCCAGCCACTCCCGCACCCTCTCTCGTCCAACACTCCAGTGAGCACTGGAGGGACAAAGCAGAGAGTTAAGAGCTAACCAAAAACAAAGATCAGCCAGTTCTCTGTCTCAGAGCCAATGTGGGACAGCTACAGCATGACAAAATGATAAAGCATAGAGGGGAGTATGTAGGTTTTTGTTTTTCAATTACAAATCTCCTTTAAATTATGGTACTGTTGATTTTGTACATCTCATGACAGTTGCACAAATATTCATCAGAACAAACATTTTCTTTAAAAATACATTAAAATCATTATCGCACACAAAACATAACATAACTTCCAAAATTCTTACTAAATCAAAAACCTAAAGCAGAGTTAATATTTTTTCTTATTTTAAAAATTGTTCTTGTTAAATGGTGAAAAACAAATTTTATATATATATATATATATATATATATATATATATATATATATATATATATATATATATACACACATATATTTTAGAAAAGTTTAAAAAAAAAATTACTTTTTTTTTTTAAATTTAACATACTGTCACAGTTCATATCACTGATCAAGTAATAATAAATCCTCCTGTGCTTAAATGGATAATCCCTAGCCCTAAGCTGCTCACATTTAAACCTATACCCAATAAGTGTATAAAGCAAAAATTTAAATTAGTGTAGCGCTAATAACAAAATAAATGTATCCAACATACAAATATACAATAATGCAAAAATATATAAAGTGATATGATCCTGCCAGGATCTATAGTGAAATATAGTGATAATGTGAAAAAGAAGGAATAAATCCTATAAATTAGTGAAAATTAACACAATCCCCCTTATCCGCAATTGAAGGATCAACCCTCTCACATACAATGGTGCAAATACGTAATAAGTGAATCCCCTACTATGGGGATATGAACCTATACAAAAAGTGATAAGTGCCACAAACCACACTTAACCACATCCAAATGTACACAACAGGGCCCTCAACTCCCTCTTGTATTGAACTGTATTGTTACAGTATTGTCCCCCACTATAATGTAAAGCGCTGAGCAAACCGTTGGCGCTATATAAATCCTGTATAATAATACACATAGAAAAAAGTATAAATAATAGTTCATAAACACACAAAGTATATATACAGTTGTGACCAAAATTATTCAACCCCCAATGCTGTAAAGGGGTTTAGGGACTATAGTGTACATTTGGAATTGTATTCAGAATCAAATCCTACAAGGACGTTGTAACTACCCAAATGCAACTAAAATGACATCAATTGTTTATGTAATACAGTAGTAAATGGTTCTTATGTGGTTTCTTCATTGCCACAATTATTCAACCCCTTAAAGACTACCACTCTGAAGAACAGAGGTTCATACAGGTGCTTTCCATCAGGTATTGAAAACACCTGTGGATGTCACCGAGCAGCAATCAAGCATAATAAGCACCAATTAGGCAGCTTTAAAATGACTGTGATACTCAGCTCCTTCTAGACATTTACTGGTGTGGTTACAAACATGGTGAAGGCAAGAGAATGGTCCAGGAAGACAAGAGAAGAGGTGATTTCTCTTCACAGGAAGGGCAATGGCTATAAGAAGATTGCAAAGATGTTAAACATACCAAGAGACACCTTAGGAAGCATCATTCGCAAATTCAAGGCAAAGGGCACTGTTGAAACGCTACCTGGTCGTGGCAGAAAGAAGATGCTGACTTCGACTGCTGTGCGCTACCTGAAGCGTAGAGTGGAGAGAAGTCCCCGTGTGACTGCTGAGGAACTGAGAAAAGATTTGTCAGATGTGGGTACAGAAGTTTCAGCCCAGACAATAAGACGCACACTGCGTAATGAAGGCCTCCGTGCCAGAACTCCCAGGCGTACCCCCTTGCTGTCTCCAAAGAATAAGAAGAGTCGACTGCAGTATGCCAAAAGCCATGTGGACAAACCACAAAAGTTGTGGGATAGTGTTCTGTGGACTGATGAAACAAAATTAGAACTGTTTGGGCCCATGGATCAACGCTATGTTTGGAGGAGGAAGAACAAGGCCTATGATGAAAAGAACACCTTGCCTACTGTGAAGCATGGTGGAGGGTCAATCATGCTTTGGGGCTGTTTTGCTTCTGCAGGTACAGGGAAGCTTCAGCGTGTGCAAGGTACCATGAATTCTCTTCAGTACCAGGAGATATTGGATGGAAACGTGATGCAGTCCGTCACACACCTGAGGCTTGGGAGACGTTGGACCTTTCAACAGGACAATGATCCCAAGCATACCTCCAAGTCCACTAGAGCATGGTTGCAGAGGAAAGGCTGGAACATTTTGGAGTGGCCATCGCAGTCACCAGACTTAAATCCGATTGAGAACCTCTGGTGGGACTTAAAGAAAGCAGTTGCAGTGCGCAAGCCTAAGAATGTGACTGAACTGGAGGCCTTTGCCCATGAAGAATGGGCGAAGATACCCGTAGATCGCTGCAAGACACTTGTGTCAAGCTATGCTTCACGTTTAAAAGCTGTTATAACTGTAAAAGGATGCTGTACTAAGTACTAAGATTGAATGTCACTTGGGGGTTGAATAAAACTGATAATGCTGTGAGCACAGAAAAGACATTTGTGGTTATTTCATTATAACTGTTATGTTATATTTGTCTGACCTACAAGTGCCTCTTTAATGTAAATGTAAGCAAGATGACTGAATGATCAAAAGCAATGTCAAACTGGCCAAAACACTCAATTTCAGTGGGGGTTGAATAATTTTGGTCACAACTGTACAAAAAATGTCCAAAATTGTGGAAAACAAACATGTGCTCCAACTACAAATTTGTGCAAGTGATGAGGTGTATACGTGGTCACAGCAACAGTGTAAATTCTCAAGTGGTCAAAATGCCCCCTCACCTCCTTGCAATGACCACAAGGGCCAGCTCGCTTTTAGGATCACACCACGATCCTTACAGATATTGATTCGTCACAGGATAATATCCTCATTGGATCCCATCAATGGTGGCACTTACTCCTCTCCTTTAAGACCTCCTTCAGACACAGGTAACAGCAATACCGCTCTCCCATTAAGGATCATATCAATAAAGCAAAAAGATCCTCCATAGTGTAATCATGTTTAATATGTATAAAATATTCATAAAATAATGATTGCCCACTCACATTTGCTCCTTAATGTGTCAGCTTTTCACCTCATGCTATGGGTGTACTGCATGGGTAGTAAAAGATGTTCCAACACTTATTGGGTATAGGTTTGAGTGTGAGCAGCTTAGGGCTAGGGATTATCCATTTAAGCGCAGGAGGATTTATCATTCCTTGTTCTGATTATATCTACCTTTACCTCCAGCTGCTAAAATGGAAATATTCGGCTTTATTGAAAACAGGTCCATTAATGTAAAGGATATTTTCAAAAAAACAGAAAATAGTCCCAATGGTGATCTGGATACCCAATACAGGAGACGTGGGCATTTAATGGAGAAAAAAGTCGCCACATGGTGGGACATGACTACCTATGAAAAATATTTGAAGGATAGGTTAGTTCCCAGGAGACTCAGATGGGATGTGCCAATATGTGATGGCCTTCTTGATGAAGAATCTACTGAAGAGTGGTTCAATTTCTTTCACAAGATTTAGATTTGCTCAAACTGTTACTAAAGAGGAAACAGAAATTTTTTTAATGCATATATACTTTGTGTGTTTATGATTATTTATACTTTTTTCTACGTGTACATTTGGATGTGGTTAAGTGTGGTTTGTGGCACTTATCACTTTTTGTATAGGTTCATATCCCCATAGTAGGGGATTCACTTATTACGTATTTGCACCATTGTATGTGAGAGGGTTGATCCCTCAATTGCGGATAAGGGGGATTGTGTTAATTTTCACTAATTTATAGGATTTATTCCTTCTTTTTCATATTATCACTATATTTCACCATAGATCCTGGCAGGATCATATCACTTTATATATTTTTGCATTATTGTATATTTGTATGTTGGATACATTTATTTTGTTATTGGGGCTACACGAATTTACATTTTTGTATCACTGATGACCGCCACACGTGATGACGCTGTACTGCACTGGTGACATTGTTAAAAAAAAAAAAAAAAAAAAAGATTTTATTAATTTTCAAAAACTGCGACAAAAAACTACAACAAAAACTTGCCATGCTGCTTACCAAAAATACTACTTTCCAAAAATAGGTCATTCTGGGAGGTATTTGTACTGTCCTGGCATTTTAAGGGCCTTCAAGAAATGAGATAGGCTATCGGTACATCAGAATTAAAAAAAAAACAAAACTTATTTATATATATATATATATATATATATATTTATATTTACACACACACACACACACATATATATACACATGCACACATACACCCTGTTCCAAATTATTATGCAAATTATATTTTTCTCATTTACCTAAATAATTGATGTAAATAACAGTCAGCATAATTCTCATGTTATCAACTATTAAGAGTACAATTCAAATTTTATTGAACAAACCTCCTAATAACAGTATTTTTTTTAAACATAAAAAAACTTACAATGCACTGTTCCAAATTATTACGCACAGTAAGTTTCAAAACACTTTATAGGTTGTAAAGAACTGAAAAGTGTCATTTGTTATGTTTGCAGCATATTTACTGAAATCAAAAGCTATTTCAATCAAACTTTTAACAACATTTTAACTTTTTAAACATTTTAACAGGTCACGTTACATTGTAACATAGGACCCCTCATTTGATAGCAGCTTCACAAGTCTTGCATCCATTGAACTTGTGAGTTTTTGGACAGTTTCTGCTTGAATTTGTTTGCAAGATGTCGGAACAGCCTCCCAGAGCTGCTGTTTGGATGTAAACTGCCTCCCACCCTCATAGATCTTTTGCTTGAGGATGCTCCAAAGGTTCTCAATAGGATTGAGGTCAGGGGAGGATGGAGGCCACACCATGACTTCTCTCCTTTTATCCCCATAGCAGCCATTGATGTAGAGGTATTCTTTGCAGCATGAGATGGTGCATTGTCATGCATGAAGATGATTTTATTATGGAAAGCATAGTTCTTCCTTCTGTACCAGGGAAGAAAGTGGTCAGTCATAAACTCCACATACTTTGCAGAGGTCATCTTTACACCTTCGGGGACCCTAAAGGGGCCAACCAGCTCTGTTCCCATGATTCCGGCCCAAAACATGACTCCACCTTGCTGACTTTTCAGCCTTGTTGGAACAGGTTGGCCGTCCACCAACCATCCACTAGCCCATCCATCTGGACCATCCAGGGTTGCACGGCACTCATCAGTGAACAGGACTGTTTGAAAATTACTCTTCATGTATTTTTCTGCCCAATGCAGCCGTTTTTGCTTGTGAGCATTGGTTAGTGGTGGCCGAATAGAAGGTTTATGCACAGCTGCAAGACTCTGGAGGACTCTACACCTTGATGTCCGTGGGACTCCAGAGGCACCAGCCACTTCAAATATCTGTTTGCTGCTATGTAATGGTATTTTAGCAGCCGCTCTCTTGATCCGATGCATGGATCTGGCAGAAATCTTCCTCAATGTGCCTTTATCTGCACGAACCCGTCTGTGCTCTGAATCAGCCACAAATCTCTTAATAGTGCGATGATCACGCTTAAGTTTTTGTGAAATATCTAATGTTTTCATACCTCGTCCAAGGCATTGAACTATTTCACTCTTTTCGGCAGCAGAGAGATCCTTTTTCTTCCCCATATTGCTTGAAAATGGTGCTCTGCTTAATAATGTGGAACACCCTCCTTTAGTAGTTTTTTCTTAAATTGGGCTCACCTGCCAATCTAATTATCACAGGTGTCCGAGATTGTTTTCAGTGATCAAAAGAGCCCTGAGACACAATGCCATCCATGAGTTAAACTGAGAAACAAAATATTTAATCTTTGAGACACTTAAATCGAATTTGCATAATAATTTGGAACAGGGTGTATATACACCATAGTTTGTAGACACTATAAAAACTATCACACAAACCAATTAATATACTCTTATTAACCAATGACATTATTATTATAAAGGATTTATAGAGCACCAACAGTTTGCTCAGCGCTTATGACATGTAGCAGAACACATTTTGGCCTAAATTCATGAAGAAATTAGATTTTTTTATTGGACGTGTTTGTTTTATAACACAAAAGTGGAATTTTTTTTCCCAAAAAATTTCCGATTATTTTGTTTATATAATAAGAAATGAAAAACCCGGTGGTGATAAAATACCACCAAAAGAAACTTCTAGTTGTGTGAAAAAAAATTTCATTTCAGTACAGTGTTGCATGACCGCGCAATTGCCAGATAAAGTAGTGCAATGCTGAATAACAAGAAATTGGTCTGGATATGAAGAGGGTAAAACCTTCCAGGTCTCTGGTCGATAGATGTGATTTATGCAAAAATGCTTGAGGATGGCTTTACAGACACATTGTAGTCACGTGCTACTGCAATGTACATGCACCATGCATCAATATAATACACATCCTAACACTGCACGCAAGCGTAAAAGCAGCCTAAATTTTTTCTTAAAATCGGATGTGTGCTTCGTGTAGGCATATGTTATGTGTTTATGGAGGCAGTTGAGTATTTTTTTTTTTAAGTCAAGGCTTCATATCTTGAATAGTTTTTTTCTTGCTTTCACTAGGGGGTGACAGATCCCATGGTCACATTACAAACTGTGACAAGTCCTAAACCAGGGGTTACATAGTTAGTTTGGCTGAAAAAAGACAAAAGTCCATCCAGTTCAACCATTAAAAAAAAAAAAAAGTTATAGTCCTATACCCACAGTTGATCCAGAGGAAGGCAAAAAAACCCAGCAAAGCATAATCCAATTTGCTCCTACAGGGAAAAAAATTCCTTCCCAATCCCCGAGAGGCATTTGGATATTCCATGGATCAACTTTACCTATAAATGTTGGTACCCAGTTATATTCTGTGTATCTAGGAAAGAATCCAGGCCATTTTTAAAGCAATCCACGGATCTGGCCAGAACCAACTATTGAGGGAGTCTATTCCACATTTTCACAGCTCTCACCGTGAAGAAACCTTTCCGTGTTTGGAGATTAAATTTCTCTTCTTCCAGACATAGAGTGCCCCCTTGTCCTCTGTGATGACCACAGAGTTCACTATATGAGCCACTGATGTATTTGTATATGTTAATCATATTCCCCCTTAATTTCCTCTTCTCAAGAGAGAATACATTCAGTTCCTCTAATCTTTCCTGAGCTCTTCCATGCCTCTTATCAGTTTAGTTGCCCTTCTCTGTACTTTCTCCAGTTACCCAATGTTCTTTTTGTGAATTGGTGCCCAAAACTGAACTGTATATTCCAGATGACGTATTACTAACGATTTGTACAGAGGTAATATGATATCTCTATCTATGGAGTCTATACCTTCTTTAATACAAGAGAGGATTTTGCTTGCTTTAGAAACTACATCTTGGCATTGCATGCCATTATTAAGCTTCTGATCTACCAGAACTCCCAGATCCTTCTCCACCATTGATTTCCCCAATTGTACCCCCCCCCCAGTATGTATGATGCATGCATATTCTTATCCCCCAAGTGCATAACCTTACATTTATCAACATTAAACCTTATTTGCCACATAGTTGCCCAATTAAATAGTGCATTGAGGTCAGCTTGTAAATTGAAGACATCCTGTAAGGACGTTATTCCACTGCACAGCTTGGTGTCATCTGCACAGACTGAAATGGGATTTTTAATCCCAGACCCTATATTGTTTAAAATTATATTTAAAAAGTGAGGGTCCCAACACTGAACCTTGGGGTACACCACTGACAACCCTAGACCATTCAGAGTATGAATCATTAACCACTACTCTTTGAATATGATCTTTTAGCCAGTTTTCTATGCATTTGCATACAGATTTTTCCAAGCCTGTAGACTTTATCTTACACATTAGCCATGTATAGGGAACTGTGTCAAACGCCACCCCTCTGTCCAAGGTTTTGCTCACTTCCTCATAAAAAGAAATCAGATTTGTTTGACAACTTCTGTCTTTCATGAATCCATGCTGTGTTTTGCTTAAAATATTTTTATCCAGCAAGAACTCATCTATGTGGTCTTTTATTAAACTCTCCAGTATCTTCCCAACTATAGAAGTTAAACTAACAGGTCTATAATTACTTGGTAAAGATTTTGACCCTTTTTTAAATATTGGCACCACATTGGCCTTACACAAATACAGTGGTACTATGCCAGTCATTAATGAGTTCCTAAAAATTAGAAACAATGGCTTTGAAGCTACAGAGCTCAATTCCTTAAGGACCTGTGGGTGTATGCCATCCGGTCCAGGTGCTTTATTCACCTTTATTCTGTCTAAACATTTTTGGATCGTATCAATTGTGAGCCAATGTGGATCATCTGGAGCTGTGGCAATACCATACCCATTATGGACAAGAGCTCACCCATGTTCCTTTGTATACATAGAGCTGAAGAAGGCATTTAATAAATTTGCCTTCTCTTTGTCCCCAGTCACCCACTCTGGATTATTTTGTAAAGGGCCTACATGCTCGGACTGGACCTTTTTACTCTTAATATATCTGAAGAATTTTTGGGGGTTGGTCCTGCTATCTTTTGCAATCTGTCATTCGTTTTCAATTTTTGCGGCCTTTATTTCCTCTTTGCATATTCTGTTATATTTTTTTGTAATGTTTAAACGATGAAAGCATTCCTTCATTTTTATATTTAATAAAAGCTCTTTTCTTATTATCTACAGCTTGACCTTTCGAGGAGTGAATGCCACTTAAGCGATTTGGAAACAGGTAGCGGGCCACAATAAAATTAAATGGTTCAGAATTTATTTTTTTATTTTGAATAGCATAATGAACATTTTCCTCCTGTAGTTGCTGAATGCCAGCGGGAGGCAGTTTTGGAAGGAAAATGGTTAGGATCGGTTATTGTATATGCCCTCCTGTCCAAGTGTAAAACAGAATGTGACAGGGAGGTTGCACGGGCCCCCTGGAGCAAGGGGTAGGGTCGCCATTGTGCCCCGACACTACAGCAGTGGTTGGGGGGTGTGGCAAAAACCACTTGCCCCCCAAACTTCAAATGTAAACAAATCCTACTATGCTGAGCCACCAAATAAGGCTGCTTTTACATTTATGTGCTGCAGTTTACCCACACCACAAGTGCAGCACAGTACATTTGCGGCTTTCCTGCAGGTTAGCTGCGCTTTGCCATTCTTACCGAATGTCTATTAGATCTTGCAGGTGTGGTGCACTTTCTGAAAGTGCACCAAAACTCCTACATTCAGCTTGAGGTCGAGGGACTCATTAGAAAGCTCAGAGAAATTACAAAGTAAAAAGATCAGTGAACATGAAAAACAGGTTTGCTGATCTCCCACTTGGGATCATAAACAAGCTGGCTACAATACCAGCATGAAGGAAGGAAGCCATTCTCATCACTGGCAGTGAACTGTGAAGGGCAGCAGCGGATGAGGCATAAGGGTAGTAAAGAAGACTTTGCCAGACCAGAGAAAGCATCGGAGGAACCACTGAGGCATCAGCCAATCATGCACTGGCAGAGTCCCTGCTATGCCACTGTTATAAGCTCATGGTTATGGTAATGACCATAAGTTCAAAGCTCAAGGAAATAGAAGGCGCAAGGGTTATCGAGCCAGCCTGCTGGAAGCAGATCTGCTCGGATATATTTATTAGGTCTGTGGCAGTAAAAGGATTAAAATTACTTACTGCGCACAAAATAACCACAAAAAAAAATCTGCAATCCAAGTCAGCTAATATTGTTCTGATCTGCAAAATGTTGGTGCTGTTGTGCAATTACACATTATTCATTTGCCTTACCTTCACCAGGACAAAAGGACTGTAACAAGTGCCGAACAACTTGGAAATTTCTTCCTGATGGCTTAGATTTCTGCACAAGAAAGAGAACATTTTTTTTTTTTTTTTAAATTTTAAAGATGTTGAAGTTTAACGCAAATATTTATACACAAGACATAAAAATGTCAACTGCCCATCAGGAAGCAAACTGAAAATAGAGGCTCTCCAGTCATTCTGTAAAACAAGCTATCAACTGCACACTGGCTCTAGCTGGCAACAAAACTGTCCTTGGGCCCAGTTACCATTGGACAGCAGTACAATGCATGTGCTTTATGGTTTGAGACTTAAGAATAAGAAATTCCACATTGTACCACCTTTTGCATGATTCAAGCCAAGTCATTAAATTGTAAAGTGCACCTCAACAGTCTAATCAGTTAGGTACACTAAAGCATCAAAATTAACAAAGACAACAAAAATATTTATTGATGTTCAAAAGCAGCAAAGAAGTATTTTTTATCTTTCAATGACCACAAGTAATTTTCACTTTGTGGACAGAGCTTTTCAAGAATAAGTTCCCCTTTTGACAAAAAAAAAAATAATTCCCCTTATTTTTGCAGGTAAAAAAATGTTCATTTATTATTTTTTGTTTTGGGAGCCTGTAATGCATTGCACTAGCGATCAGCTGATCATGGATGCCATGCAGGTTCCCAGAAGACCTGTCAGTATATCTGCTTGCCGGTACGGGATGTAAAGTACCGTATTTTTCGCCTTATAAGACGCACTTTTTCTTCCCCAAAACTGGGGGGGAAATGTCAGTGCGTCTTATGGAGCGAATATGGAGCGGCCGGTCCGGTATTTCCACCGCGGCCGTGTCAGAATACCGGGCCGGCCGCTCAGCTCTGCAGTGGGACCTTACCTGTTCCTCTATCCAGCGGCGTGCTGTCTTCCCGGCTTCTGTAGTGTGGGTACTGGGCATGACAGCCAGGTGCCAAGTGCGCATGCGCAAGAAGCGGTGCTTTTTGTGAATGGTAAGGCGGTACCTGGGACACATGACAGATCCCAGAAGCCGCCGGACCAATCACAAAGCGCAAGTGCTTCTCACTCATGCGCACTGGGCACCCGGCTGTCATGCCGAGCGCCATTACAGAAGCCGGGAAGACAGCGCGCGGCTGGATCGAGGAACAGGTAAGATCAAACAAAAACTCTGCGGAAGTAAGAGCGGGTACCTGTCAAATTCAGGTACCCGCTCCCCACCTCCCCAAAGGTCAGCAGTCATCTGTACTGTCCGCAGTCTCTGGTCATCCCTGTGCTGTCCGCAGTCTCTGGTCATCCCTGTGCTGTCCGCAGTCTCTGGTCATCCCTGTGCTGTCCGCAGTCTCTGGTCATCCCTGTGCTGTCCGCAGTCTCTGGTCATCTCCTGTACTGTGTCTGCAGTCTATTAGTTCAGAATTTTTTTTTCCTGTTTTCTGCCTCTAAAACCTAGGTGCGTCTTATGGTCAGGTGCGTCTTATACAGCGAAAAATACGGTACACTTGATTGGAATTACAGCTCACATGGACATGGTTTAAAGAGTTACTAAACCCAAAAACAAAAATGTATTTACAGCTAACCAATTCTTAGATGTGGTTGCTTTATTATCAGTTTTCTTTAGGCTTTTTTTCTTTTATTTTCAGCTGGTGATCCTGCAATTATCTGTTATTTTTCAACATCCTTTAACAGACTAAGCTGTCCAGTAAAGTGGCAGTTAGAGGGTTGAGACAAATCATTGTCAGGGGTACAATGGTCGGCTTTTATCCATTTATGTAAAACATTTATCCCAAAAGGAAACAAAACTTATTTTAACTGCTTTAAAAGTGTTCAGCTTTACTTTTTTTTTGATAAAGTCCAAATACATCTGCTGGTGCATCTAGCTCTAACTTCTCCCCAGATTGACTAATAAACTAAAATATATTATTTTTGTTTTTGGGTTTATTACTGCTTTAACCACTTGCCCTCCTGAGGATTTACCCCCCTTCCTGACCAGGCCATTTTTTGTGTTACGGCACTGCGTTACTTTAACGGACAACTGTCATGCAACGCTGAACTCAAATTAAATGTACGTCCTTTATTTCCCATGAATTGAGCTTTCTTTCGGTAGTATTTGATCACCAGTGAGTTTTTTTATTTTTTGCACTATAAAAAAAAAAAAAAAAGATTTTGAGAAAAAAAACCAATATTTTTGACTTTTTGCTATTAAACATGTCCAGTAGAAAAAAAATAAAAAATCAAATTTTGTCATAAATTTAGGCCAAAATGTATTCTGCTACACATCTTTGCTAAAAAAAAAATCATTTTCAGCGTTTACAAATGGTGGTATAGATACTGCAATTTTTATATATTTTTTTTTACTAGTAATAGCGGCGATCAGCGACTTATAGCAGTACTGCGGCGGGCATTTTGACACTGGGGGGAACTGACTTGGTGTCACTGGTATCCCCAGTGACCAGTGCTTAAAAAAAAAAAAAAGCACTGACACACTACTAATGGCACAGGGCAGGAAGGGGTTATCATAAGGGGAGATCAAAGGGTTAACTGTGTGCTGGGAGTGTTTTACTAGGGGGCTGTGTCAGTGTCCTTCACTGTAAGCACACTGGTTTGGATGGCTGTGTTGTGCTATGCACAGCCATCCAAAGCAGTGCGTCCGAGCTGACAGGGAGGAGAACTGTTAGTAAACAGTTGGAAATGACAGGGTGCTGGCAAGTATTCATTGGCTGGGACCTGGTGATTGATAGCTGCAGCCGCGAATGGCATTACGGGTGGGGCACGCGCCCCCTACCCAGAAATTAAAAATCATATATATATTTATATATATGTGTGTGATTTTGCACATCCGTGCCGCTCTGTAGCAGTATATCAGCTATACGGTGGACAGGAGGTGGTTAAAAGCAATTAGTGGTTCTTAACCGGTTTAGCTCTGCCCCATAGCAGAAATACTGCTACATGGTTGCAGCTGTGTGCAAAATCACACACACACACACACACACATATATATATACATACACACATACATATATACATACATACACACATAGATACATACATATATATATACACACACACACACACACACACACACACATATAGTCAAGTCCATAAATATTGGGACATCGACACAATTCTAACATTTTTGGCTCTATACACCACCACAATGGATTTGAAATGAAATGAACAAGATGTGCTTTAACTGCAGACTGTCAGCTTTAATTTGAGGGTATTTACATCCAAATCAGGTGAACGGTGTAGGAATTACAACAGTTTGCATATGTGCCTCTGACTTGTTAAGGGACCAAAAGTAATGGGACAATTGGCTTCTCAGCTGTTCCATGGCCAGGTGTGTGTTATTCCCTCATTATCCCAATTACAATGAGCAGATAAAAGGTCCAGAGTTCATTTCAAGTGTGCTATTTGCATTTGGAATCTGTTGCTGTCAACTCTCAAGATGAGATCCAAAGAGCTGTCACTATCAGTGAAGCAAGCCGTCATTAGGCTGAAAAAACAAAACAACCCATCAGAGAGATAGCAAAAACATTAGGCGTGGCCAAAACAACTGTTTGGAACATTCTTAAAATGAAGGAATGCACCGGTGAGCTCAGCAACACCAAAAGACCCGAAAGACCACGGAAAACAACTGTGGTGGATGACCGAAGAATTCTTTCCCTGGTGAAGAAAACACCCTTCACAACAGTTGGCCAGATCAAGAACACTCTCCAGGAGGTAGGTGTATGTGTGTCAAAGTCAACAATCAAGAGAAAACTTCACCAGAGTGAATACAGAAGGTTCACCACAAGATGTAAACCATTGGTGAACCTCAAAAACAGGAAGGCCAGATTAGAGTTTGCCACACAACATCTAGAAAAGCCTTCACAGTTCTGGAACAACATCCTATGGACAGATGAGACCAAGATCAACTTGTACCAGAGTGATGGGAAGAGAAGAGTATGGAGAAGGAAAGGAACTGCTCATGATCCTAAGCATACCACCTCATCAGTGAAGCATGGTGGTGGTAGTGTCAAGGCGTGGGCATGTATGGCTGCCAATGGAACTGGTTCTCTTGTATTTATTGATGATGTGACTGCTGACAAAAGCAGCAGGATGAATTCTGAAGTGTTTTGGGCAATATTATCTGCTCATATTCAGCCAAATGCTTCAGAACTCATTGGACGCCGCTTCACGGTGCAGATGGACAATGACCCAAAGCATACTGCAAAATCAACCAAAGAGTTTTTTAAGGGAAAGAAGTGGAATGTTATGCATTGGCCACGTCAATCACCTGACCTGAATCCGATTGAGCATGCATTTCACTTGCTGAAGACAAAACCGAAGGGAAAATGCCCCAAAAACAAGAAGGAACTGAAGACAGTTGCAGTAGAGGCCTGGCAGAGCATCACCAGGGATGAAACCCAGCGTCTGGTGATGTCTATGCGTTCCAGACTTCAGGCTGTAATTGACGGCAAAGGATTTGCAACCAAGTATTAAAAAGTGAAAGTTTGATTTATGATTATTATAATACTTTTGGTCCCTTAACAAGTGGGAGGCACATATGCAAACTGTTGTAATTCCTACACCGTTCACCTGATTTGGATGTAAATACCCTCAAATTAAAGCTGACAGTCTGCAGTTAAAGCACATCTTGTTCCATTTCATTTCAAATCCATTGTCGTGGTGTATAGAGCCAAAAATGTTAGAATTGTGCCGATGTCCCAATATTTATGGACCTGACTGTATATATACACAGTTGTGTTCAAAATAATAGCAGTGTGTTGAAAAAAGTGAATAAAGCTCAAAATCCTTCTAGGAATAAGAAAAATTAATAATAGCGCCTATGGTCAAAATTATATAACTTCCTAATAGTGTACCAGCTGCAAAAAATCACCATATATAAAGTGTACCAATAAATAAATAATTTGCGCTAGTAAATGTGTATAAATATATATAAAGAAATCATCAAATCATAAGTCCAGAAAAAAAATATATATATGCCAATACCACAAAAAAAATATAAGAAAACTTTTAAGTGCAAAAAACTTTTGTGCAAAAAAAGTGTCTAAATATGAAAAATTTCACCAAAAAACCTTGATAATATAATGGCAGATCATCCATAAATATGTCTTCAGAAACGGAAACTCTGCAACACACTGATCCTCATCGATCGAAATAACAGGATGAAAAACTTTGTAGTTAATCGAAAATCCACTTCTCCAATAGATAAAGGACCACCTTCAAACGTATCCATGGGGGGAAATGCCAAGCACTCGAGAGAAACAGAAAGACTTCATGGTGCAATATTATAAAAACCAATTCCTTTATTAGGTACTCATTGCACTTACTCAAGAGGTGTCCCAGCCGACACCAGCATCAACAGCATAACAGCAATCACATAAACGAGCCTGGCTACTCAGCACATGCGCAGTAGCTGGCAGCCAAAAACGTAATGACGTCACATCAATCAAGCTCCGCCCTACGCGTTTCGTCATCGACGTCCTCACGGAGCGGATAGATGTGAGACGTCTCAACCTCCATAAATATTCACTCACAGGAAACGAACAGCTGACATCAATGGGGAATCAAGCAAAGCAAGCCACCCCACAGATGACAGGAGTCCACAAAGGATATACAATGTATCCAATATATTTGCCATCACAAGCAAAAAAACTTTAAAACAAGAGAACAAAATAAAATAAAAAGAAATTTAAATAAAACACTAATGATAAATAAATTAAATAAATAAATACATTAACGGGCCAGTACCCTCTAAGATTGTGTTTCAAAAAGGGAACTTAAAGGGCCAGTAACACTTTAAACACAAATAAAGGGGAACTCTAGTAATAATACAAAAATAATGCAGAAATTGTACAAAAAGCATACAATCTCCCATATATCATCTTTAAACAGTTGCCTATATAAAAATATACTTAAAATAACATAAAAATTAAAAATTTGTGAGAAAACAATTCAAATCTATATCGACATTTAACCCAAATGGTTGCAAGGAATTTAGTTCATAAATCCAAAACGTCTCTTTTTTGGAAATCTCATTAACCAAATCCGAGCCCCTCCAATGGGGTTTTACCATCTCGATCCCATAAAAAGTAAGTAAGCTCGGATCACAATTAGACGTTTCTTGGAAATAGAAAGGCTCATTTGGGATTTGAAAATAATGTACCCTTTATTACTAACTATAATATGCAATACAAAAATATTGAACGAATTTTTAAAAAATATTGGCCCATTTTGTTAAAAGATGATATACTAAATAAATTCTTATCTAAAACTCCTAAATTCATTTATAAGAAAAATAAGTCTCTTAGGATGAAACTGGCTCGCAATGTCATCGAACCCCCAAAAAAGTTCGATCTGTTTCCAAATTTAAATGGTTTTTTTCCTTGTAGGAAGTGTAAAGTTTGTAGGACTGTAAAAGTTGGTAATAATAAAAAAAGAAAGTCATTCTGCTCTTCATTTTCCAAAAAAGAATATGATATTAAATCCCTGATTACATGCAATTCTACACATGTGATTTATGTTTTAGAATGTCCATGTCATTTGAGATATATTGGGAGAACTGGGAGATGTTTAAAAACAAGAATAGGCGAACATATAAGAAACATAGTAAAAGGATTTGATAAACATAGTGTATCCAAACATTTCAAATTGGTACATAATTGTGATCCGAGCTTACTTACTTTTTATGGGATCGAGATGGTAAAACCCCATTGGAGGGGCTCGGATTTGGTTAATGAGATTTCCAAAAAAGAGACGTTTTGGATTTATGAACTAAATTCCTTGCAACCATTTGGGTTAAATGTCGATATAGATTTGAATTGTTTTCTCACAAATTTTTAATTTTTAATTTTTATGTTATTTTAAGTATATTTTTATATAGGCAACTGTTTAAAGATGATATATGGGAGATTGTATGCTTTTTGTACAATTTCTGCATTATTTTTGTATTATTACTAGAGTTCCCCTTTATTTGTGTTTAAAGTGTTACTGGCCCTTTAAGTTCCCTTTTTGAAACACAGTCTTAGAGGGTACTGGCCCGTTAATGTATTTATTTATTTAATTTATTTATCATTAGTGTTTTATTTAAATTTCTTTTTATTTTATTTTGTTCTCTTGTTTTAAAGTTTTTTTGCTTGTGATGGCAAATATATTGGATACATTGTATATCCTTTGTGGACTCCTGTCATCTGTGGGGCGGCTTGCTTTGCTTGATTCCCCATTGATGTCAGCTGTTCGTTTCCTGTGAGTGAATATTTATGGAGGTTGAGACGTCTCACATCTATCCGCTCCGTGAGGACGTCGATGACGAAACGCGTAGGGCGGAGCTTGATTGATGTGACGTCATTACGTTTTTGGCTGCCAGCTACTGCGCATGTGCTGAGTAGCCAGGCTCGTTTATGTGATTGCTGTTATGCTGTTGATGCTGGTGTCGGCTGGGACACCTCTTGAGTAAGTGCAATGAGTACCTAATAAAGGAATTGGTTTTTATAATATTGCACCATGAAGTCTTTCTGTTTCTCTCGAGTGCTTGGCATTTCCCCCCATGGATACGTTTGAAGGTGGTCCTTTATCTATTGGAGAAGTGGATTTTCGATTAACAACAAAGTTTTTCATCCTGTTATTTCGATCGATGAGGATCGGTGTGTTGCAGAGTTTCCGTTTCTGAAGATATATTTATGGATGATCTGCCATTATATTATCAAGGTTTTTTGGTGAAATTTTTCATATTTAGACACTTATTTGCACAAAAGTTTTTTGCACTTAAAAGTTTTTTTATATTTTTTTTGTGGTATTGGCATATATATATTTTTTTTCTGGACTTATGATTTGATGATTTATTTATATATATTTATATATTTATACACATTTACTAGCGCAAATTATTTATTTATTGGTCAAAATCCTTCTAATAGCTTTTATTTCCATACACACAAATGCATTGGGAACACTACACATTCTATTCCAAATCAAAACATGAAGAAAAATATATCAAATTTGTGTCGTTCCTCTAAACAAATTGAAGAAAAGTGACTGTTCAAAAAAATAGCAGTGTTTATATTCTTCTTTACAAACTCAAACATTCATTATATAAAGTGAACAATGTTTGAAGATTTTGCTTCCTTTGAATCACTGAATTAATATTTAGTTGTATAAGCACTGTTTCTGAGAACTGCTGTACATCTGTGTTGCATGGAGTCAACCAACTCTGGTACCTGTGAACAGGTATTCCAGCCCAGGATGATTGGACTACATTCCACAGTTCTCTCTTTCTTGGTTTTGCCTCAGAAACTGCATTTTTGATGTCAACCCACAAGTTTTCTATTGGATTAAGATCTGGGGATTGGGCTGGCCACTCCATAACGTCAATCTTGTTGGTCTGGAACCAAGATGTTGCACATTTACTGGGGTCGTTGTCTTGTTGAAACACCCATTTCAAGGGCATTTCCTCTTCAGCATAAGGCAGCATGACCTCTTCAAGTATTCTGATGTATTCAAACTGATCCATGATCCCTGGTATGCGATAAATAGGCCCAACACCGTAGTATGAGAAACATCCCCATATCATGATGCTTGCGCAACCATGCTTCACTGTCTTCACAGTGTACTGTGGCTTGAATTCAGTGTTTGGGGGTCGTCTGACAAACTGTCTCCGGCCACTAGACCCAAAAAGAACAATTTTACTTTCATCAGTCCACAAAATGTTGCGCCATTTCTCTTTAGGCCAGTCAATGTGCTCTTTGGCAAATTGTAACCTCTTCAGCACGTCTTTTTTTCAACAGTGGGACTTTGCGGGGGCTTCTTGCAGATAGCTTGGCTTCACATAGGCATCTTCTAATTGTAACAGTATTCACAGGTAACTTTAGACCTTCTTTGATCTTCCTGGAGCTGATTGTTGGCCGAGTCCTTGCCATTTTGGCTATTCTTCTATCCATTCGAATGGTAGTTTTTCGCTTTCTTCCACGTCTTTGAGGTTTTGGTTGCCATTTTAAAGCATTTGCGATAGTTTTAGCTGAGCAGCCTATCATTTTCTGCACTTCTTTATATGTTTTCCCCTCTCCAATCAACTTTTTGATCAAGGTACGCTGTTCTTCTGAACAATGTCTGGAACGACCCATTTTCCTCAGAATTTCAGAGAAAAATGCACTGTAACCAGAATGTACACCATTTGCTGCCTTCCTTCCTTAAATAAGGGCAATAATTGCCACCTGTTTTTCAAAGAATGAATGACCTCACTAATAGAACTCCACACTGCTATTATTTTGAACATGCCCCTTTCAATTAGTGATTCAATTACACAGAATCAGTAGCATGCATGTCATGACTGTTGGGTCTGTTGGATTTCTATTACTTTACTACACCTGCTAGTAAATTATTTGCCATGTAGAAATATCATTTCTACCAAAAACAGTGATTGATCAGGTTAGTGATGTCTGACTGCTATTATTTTGAACACAACCATATATACACACACATGATTTAGCATTTCTGGGTATTGGCGACTGCCAATTACCAGGTCCCGGCCGGTGATTGCCGAAGATCTCTGACGGAGGGGGGGGGGGGGCTGGGGAGAACTGTTAGTAAACAAAACAGTTCTCTTCCCAGTCAGCTCATGCACACTGCTCTGCCATACAAAGTAGTGCTCTTACATCATGTAAAACAGCACAGCGCTAACCCTTTGATCACCCCACATTAACCCCTTCCTGCCCAGTGCCATTAGTACAGTGTCAGTGCTTTTTATTAGCACTGATTACTGTATTGGTGTCATTGGGGATGTCCGTGACACCATGTGAGCAGACAGGCCCCCAGTGTCAAAATGCCCCCCGCAGTTCTGCAGTCCCGCTATAAGTCGCTGATCGCTGCCATTACTAGCAACAAAAATGTTTTTAAAAATCCCAGTACATATACTGCATTTGTAGTCGCTATAACTTTCACGTAACCAATAATTTAATTGGATTTTTTTTTATTTTAGCAGACAAGTAAAAATACAAAATTGCCGCTTTATTTTTTATAGAGCAAAAAATAAAAACCGCACAGGCAATCAAATACCACCCAAAAAAAGCTCTATTCGTGGGGAAAAAAAGGATGTAAATTTCATTTGGGTGCAGCATTGCATGACCGTGCAATTGTCAGTTAAAGTAACGCAGCGCCGTATCACAAAAAATGGCCTGGTCAGGAAGGAGGGTAACTCCCTCTGGAGGGCAACTGGTTAAAGTAAACCTGTCATGAGAGAAACATGGGACTGCTGTTATCAAATTCTGATATGCCAGTTTTCTAACTATCATCACTGACATAACAAGTATGCAGTCACATTATGTTCTTCTGAAATTGCTGATCTGCGTAGTTCTCTCAGGTCAGTGGTTTGAAAGTCCTGGAGCTAGTCAGAAACCATAACACACAGTAATTTAGGTAGAAGATGAACAATGACAGCCTTCATGATAGGTTGGGTCAGGAAACGATCACATTCAGATGAGATTCAGTCTTCCTAATCATGGATGTTTAAGAATTCAAGTCTAGAAATTAGTTATTCTATAGCATCAACTCACAAGCATCTAGTCTGTTGTCATTATTATGAAAAAGGTTACCTTTTCTCCTGGACACTTATGAAATCCCTCGCCACATTTCATCCACGCTTTGCTGAGTGAAGACGGTTTCATTGCACTTTCTACTGGGGATTTTTTTGTACTGCAACTGGCTTCATCTGGGAAGTGTGCAAGTATCTTATCTGCAGATCTTTTCCTCTATATATATATAAAAAAAAAAAAAAACACAAAAAATTTAATTGTATATACAAATTGCCATCACTTTGGTGGCTGGAAAACAGAAATATACTATACCACAGATCCACCAAGCAACCTTTTTAAAGCAGTATTAAAGCCAAACATTAAAAAAAAAATTTGGAGCTTTTTTAGGCGTTTTTTCCTTTATTTTCACCTGTTGCTCCTGACAGACAAATCTGTTATTTTTCAACTTCTTTTACCAGATTCAAATTATTGCAAAGTTTTTTTTTTTTAAAATAAACTCTGTATAGGTATCTACTCTGTGCAACAATCTTGCATAGTGCAGCCCAATCATCCTCTTATGGTGCTCTTCCCCAATGGTACTTCTGGCTCTTCTCCTCTGCCGAGTGCCCGACTCAGCCCTGAGCTCCTCCTCCCGACTCTCTGCTCACAAGTTTTGACCGACAGCAGAAGGAGCCAATGGCTGTCAAGCCAAGCCTATGAAACAAGGGAGAGGGGAGAAGAGCTGCTGCAGACTGCACCGCACTTGATAGAGATCAGGCTCGGAAAAGTATTAAGGGGGGATGGGAGTGTGCTACTATTGAAAGTTTTTTTTTACCTTAATGCAGAGAATGCATTGAGGAAAAAAAAAAAAACACCTAAATGTACGTCCCCTCTGAAGCACAATCAGCGAGCATTCAGATCGTATTTCAGAAGCAACTGACAGTGAAGAGGAGATGCGACAAGTTTAAAGGGCATGTTACCAAAATATTATATTTCTGGTGTCTGTGTTACCATCTACTTGTATTAAAAGCATCCTGCTCTCCCTGCATTGCTTCATTTGTGTGAAATACCTGGTGCTCTTGCCCGTCCCCCTACTTTCCTATTTCAAAATGACCACACCTTGGTGTGGAAGCACAGCAATCTCAGCATGGTCAGTTTGCTTCTTTTCATTCTGCAAGGGAGTGTATTTCTGTCTCTGCATTTTACACTAGATTGTATCTGTGCTCAATTCAAGCTACTGTAGACACCCCCACCCCACATCACCACAAGGAGTCTCCACCCCCACTTCTTTCATGTCTGACAGAGCAGCTGTAGGGTCATCTGCAGCTGTACTGCCCACCGCTTCTCTCCCTTGCCCAGACACAGAACGCATTGCATTCTGTGAACCCATTCAGAAGATTCAAATCTTTTTGTGAATGGACATGACTAGCTGCTGTGTAGAAGAGTTCTCCTTCTGGAGCCCCAGAGTACAGAGAAATCACTAAACACTTTTTGCACAAGCCCTTATGTTTAAAAGCTCTTAAAGCTTACATACAGATGTCATAACATGCATACATATGTGCTGCCCCATTAGGTCAACAAGATTGGTTGTAAAAAGAAGAGAGCATGGTGTAGGGCATATGCCTTGTTTTTTTTTTCATCTAAAATGGCATAAAACGTTTTTCCCTATTGTATAATGCTTTTAGAAACAGTTAAAATGTAGTTATAGCCAAAACATTTTTTTTAGTTTGGGACAAACAGAGTTAAACCCCACTCACTTTATTTTTTGCTGTCTCTGCCCCATTGTGGCCATTTCCCTTGAGGTTCTATCCTGGGAGTGCAACAGGAAGTGTAACAGGATATATTATACAAAATTAGAGAAATGTACCTCTTAGTTGCCATTAGAACAGGTGTACACATGAAAAGATCCTCACCTTTTGTTCCAGTTAAGTTTTGGATTTCCCATCACTTTCTGTCTCAGAGACAAAGGTCACAGGACAACAGTGGAAACACTGACAGCAATAAAAACAAAGTGGTTGTAAACCCTTACATATAGCCAGTGAAGTGACTGGCCTCAGGTAATACACAAAGATGAAACAAATCCTCCTAAAATAAGCTGTACATGTCAATATACAGCCATTTTTCCCTTACATCTATTTAAAGTACATCATTTCAACAAGATCTTTCAGCTCTGAAATCAGGGGGCAGGGAGATGAAGCTACATCACTGAGGAGTGGAGAAAATGCACAAACCTACTTCACACAAGAAGGTGGGCAGGGTAGGTGGAGCCCCGTACAGCTGTGTTTTTTACATTTTGACAGCTAGCGGGGAGAGAAGATCCCCCACTAGCTGTCAGAGTGGGGGAGAGGGGGGAGGTCCATTCAGAACAAGTTATAAAAGGTGAAGTTATCCTTTAACTTCTCTACCGTGCATACCCAAATTATGGTTTACTCACAAAGTACACTTGATTGGCATTACAGCTCACAAACAGCAATTAGCAAATTAATGCTGTACAGTAATTATCCCTTTTTACTTTTTTTTTTCAGTCACGTGGACAAGGTTTAAAGAATTACTAAACCCAAAAACAAAAATGTATTTACAGCTAACCAATTCTTAGATGTGGTTGCTTTATTATCAGTTTTCTTTAGGATTTTTTCCCTTTATTTTCAGCTGGTGATCCTGCAATTAAAATCTGTTATTTACTTAACATCCTTTAACAGACTAAGCTGTCCAGCAAATGGCAGTTAGAGGGTTGAGACAAACCATTGTCAGGGGTACAATGGTCAGCTTTTATCCATTTATGTAAAACATTTATCCCAAAAGGAAAAAAAACTTATTTTAACTGCTTTAAAAATGTATAGATATTGGAATTTTCTTTATTTTTTTTTACTAGTAATGGTGGCAATCAGCGAATTATAGCAGGACTGCAGTGGGCATTCTGACACTGGGGAGAACTGACTTGGTGTCACTGACATCCCCAGTGACACCGATGCAGTGAAAAAAAAAAAAAAAAAGCTCTGACATTGTATTAAATGGCACTGGGAAGGAAGGGGTTAACATGAGAGGCAATCAAAGGGTTAGCTGTGTGCTGGGATTGTTTTACTAGGGGTCTGTGTCAGTGTGCTTCACTGTAAACACACTGCTTTGGATGGCTGTGCACAGCCATCCTAAGAAGTGTGCCCAAGCTGACGGGTAGGAGAACTGTTAGTGTTTACACTAACTTAATTTGTTTAAATTAGTTCTCATCCCCGTCGGAGATCGCCAGAAATCACCGGGCACTGACGAGTAATCACCGGCCGGGACCCGGTGAATGACAGCCGCGGGCGCAAATGACACTGCGGGTAGGGCGCGTACCCCCTACCTAGAAATGAAAAATCTGGGTAAAGTCAGAGATAGATAAGCAGGATGGAATAGAAGACCTTGAGATAGCAGATCTAGTTTGTTGGGAAGGAGCCAGAGGTTGTCTATTAGAAGTCTGAGTGTTTGTTTACCAAGTTCCCCAGACCAGTTTGGTGCAATTAGAATCACTTTTTCTCTTACTTCATATTGTGGAGCAGTGAGGCAGAATTCAGACCTAAAGAGTTGGCATGTTCTGGCAATAGAGGTAGCTTCTTTCTGAACCTGGAAACATTTGACTACCCATTTTTGGCACATCAGATTAAACAACATCTGGATGAAGAGAGCATTCCCCTTGGTTCAAGTTGTGACTGTTAGAACGTTCTGCCTGCCTGCCAACTGTCCACTCCTGGGAGGTAGACCTGATAAATATCGAATTGTCTCTATTTTTTGTTAACTTATATTGTTGAGAAAAGTCCAAAACAGAAAGTCCTGCCAGCTCTTAAGTAAAAAATCAAAATGGATTTATTAAGAAAATTGCAGAAAATGACAAAAGTACAAATATTATAAAACACAGAAGGTAATGTCAAAAAATTTAGTTATATTCTTAAGATAAAAATGTGTATGTGTGTTTGTGCACGTGAGTAGCTGTGGGATCATTAGCCCAGCTCATAATGTCCTCCAAGTCTCAAAAAAAAGTCCTCCTAAAAGGTCTTTGTTCTGCTCTATAATGAGCAATTCAGCTCCCATCTTCTACTTAAAGTGGGCTGATTAACCTTTCTGTTTCTTATAGTCCCACAATAGTATCTAGTGACAGATGTATCAAACAAACCTTCAGTCTTGCTCCCCCTCCCCTAGACCAGAGTCTGAATGTCAATACTTAGGGCCCCATAGTCAGACATTCCTTAGGAGTCAGGGGGGCAGCATAAACGAGTACATCCCTTTTGAAAAGTAATACTTTAATGAATATCTCAACACAAGAACAATTTCCAAACTTTGTGACAAAATGAGTTTTATAGAACATTTGTTTAGCTCATTACATGAAAGTAAGATTAATAATATAACTTAGATTACAAAATCTTCAGTTTTACTCAAATTGGTTGATGCAAAACTGAGTACACCCACAACAAAAACTGCTACATCTAGTACTTTTTATGACCTCCATGATTTGTAAGGACATCACCCAGTCTTCTAGGCATGGCATGAACAAGTTGGCGACATATTGCAACATCTATCTTTTTCCATTCTTCAAGAATTTTAGAGCCTGGATGCTGGATGGAGAGTGATGCTCAACTTGTATCTTCAGAATTCCCCACAGGTGTTCGAAGGGTTCAGATTAGGAGACATACCTGGCCACTGAATCAATTTAACCCTTTCACCCAAAGGGCACAGAGTGATGGTAGCATCTTTTCTCTCAATATAGAGCAGTAAATCTAAATTCATGATACCATCAATGAAATGCAGCTCCCCGACACCAGCAGCACTCATGCAGCCCCTCAGAAGGACACTGCCACCACCATATTTCACTGTAGGCACCATGCATTTTTCTTTGTACTCCTCACCTTTGTGACACTATACAGTTTTGAAGCCATCAGTTCCAAAAAATATTTATCTTGGTGTCATCACGCCAGAGTACAGAGTCCCAGTAGTCTTTTTCAGCATGGGCCCTGGCAAAATCTAGGTGGGCTTTTTTTGTGCATGGGCTTTAAGAGGCGCTTTCTTCGTGGACGACACCCATTCATTTTCTTCAACCCTTCTCATCAGAAGACGCTCCTTTCGAGGTGTTAATTTCCATGGACTGCCTGGACATCTCTGTGAGATGGTTGCAGTTCCATCTTTGTTAAATTTTTGTATCACTTTTGCTACAGTATTCTGACTGATAAGTTAAGCTTTGCTGATCTTCTTGTAGTCGTCCCCTTTCTTGTGTAAAGAAATGATTTTCCTTCTCAGGCCTTTTAACATTTCTCTTCCATGTGGTGGCATTGGTGACAGCACGAAATGGCAAGGGGTTTTCTTTGTTAATTAATTCCCTTTTATAATCAACTGTCTGCTGGACAACGGTTTAATGAATAATTAAACTCACCTGTAGTTGAATTCTTATTAATTAGGATTTTGTCTAAAATTTAGCTTTGCTCCTAAGACTTTTGTTGGGGTGTATTCATTTTTGCAACATGGTCTTGAATGAATTTGTTAGGAAAACGCAGTTATTTACCTGTTAACTGTATTTCCAGGAATCTTCTAGGACAGCTCACTTGAGAGATAGGCTCCTCCCAGGAAACACCCGCTCCACCTTTTTCCTCTATAAGTAGCCTCTCTCCCAGGGGACCCTCAGTATAAGAATATGACCGAAGGCCTAGGAGAAAGCATAAAAATGGTAGTAGAGACACAATGACGATTTCAAGCATGACGAAACCCTAGTATATAATCACACAGCAATCGGGAGGGAGTTACGCTGTCCTAGAAGATTCCTGGAAATACAGTTAACAAGTAAATAACTGCGTTTTCCCGAGTCATCTTCTAGGACAGCTCACTTGAGAGGAGTAGAATAGAAATACATGCTCTAGGGTGGGCCCTTTGTTCGTAGGACCTTCCTGCCGAACACCTGGTCCTTGCTGCCGATTAGGTCAAATCTGGAGTGTCTAGCGAAGGTGGCGAAACTGGACCATGTTGCGGCATTGCAGATCTGTCCAGGGGAGGCCCCCGCCTTTCCCGCCCAGGTGGCTGCGGTGGCCCTGGTCGAATGCGCCTTTAGGCTGGCCGGTGGTGACAGACGCAGCTCTATAACCTTCAGAAATGGCCTCTCTTACCCATCTTGTGATGGTGCCTTTGGAGGCACTGTCCCCCTTCCTTGGATCATCAATTCTGCTGTAGTCTCCCTCCAGGGATGGTATTATTTCTTCCTGTGACTTATGAGAATGTGACGCAACCTTAGGTAGAAACGCCGGATCCGTGCGGAGGATGGTTCTGTCCCGCAGGCTAGTGCAGTATGGTTCTATTACCAACAGATCTTGCAGTTCGCTGACTCTGCGGGCAGACGTAATTGCTACAAGCAGGATGGTTTTAGGAGTCAAAAAGTCTAAAGGAGCACACCTCCAAAGGCTCAAAAAGGTTCTTGCTGAAAAAACTCTTCAGAACTGTGCCCAGGTCCCATGTAGGGTGCTTCGGCGTGGGCAGGACTCGGCGCCTAGAGATAGCTCTCAGGGACCTGATTACTAATGGGTCTGCCGCCAATCCTAATTCCAGAAAGTTTGATAGTGCTGCTACCTGCACCTTAAGGGAATTTGCAGCCAGGTTCTTATCTACCCCGGCTTGGAGGAATTCCCATGCTGTATGTAAGATGGGAGCCCCCGGCGACCCATTCCTATCTTTCCAGGCGGAGAACTTCTTCCAAGTTAATCATATACGGTGTTTGTCGACTTCTTCCTTCTGTCTAAGATGGTGGCGACCACTTTCTCTGACAGGCCTTTCCTGGCTAGCCTGTCCCACTCAGAAGCCACGCTGCTAGGGAGAGTTCTCCTGGGTGAGGGTGTAGCACCTCCCCTTGCCCCCCCGTAAATCGTGTGAGGGCGGTATCATCCATGGGTCCGTTGAGCTTAATTCCTTCAGCTGGGCAAACCATGGCCCTTTGGGCCAAAACGGTACAATCAGGATGACTTTGGCTTGGGATGACTGAATCTTCTGCATCACTTCCGGCAACAGTCCGAACGGAGGAAACCCATAGAGAAGGTCTCCCTCCCAATGCGGGGCTAATGCATCTCTCCCTGCACTCCTGGGGTCCTTCTGCAGGCTGCAGTACCTCCCCAGTTTTGTATTTTGGCTGTTGGTGAAGAGATCCGCGGAGGGAGTGCCCCATCTGGCGCAGGTTTGATTGAATGCTGTACGGCTGAGGCACCACTCTGTCTGCGTGACCTCTCTCCGGCTCATTTGGTCCGCCAACTGTTTGAGATATCCTTTCAGATGCGCTGCTGTGATGGACTCTAGGTTTGTCTCTGCCCAGCTCAGGAGGGTTTCTGCCAGATCCATCAGTCTCGGGGCCCTCGTGCCCCCCCTATCTGTTTAAGTACGTGACAACCGTTGTGTTGTCGGATAAGATCTGAACTTCCTTCCCCTCTCGTACCCTGGAAAGCCAACAATTCCTTGTAGTTTGATGATCTGCCCGAGATTTCCGCGTCCCGCCTGCCCTGGGCCAGGCGGTCTTCCATGTGAGCACCCCACTCAGACATACTCACATCTGTGGTGATTCTTACCGGGCTGACCTGCAGCCATTTTCTCCCAGCCTCTAAGGCAGTGGTTCTCAACCTGTGGGTCGCGACCCCTTTGTGGGTCGAATGACCCTTTCACAGGGGTCCCCTAAGACCATCAGAAAACACATATTTCCGATGTGTAAAGAGCAGCTACTGTGTAGAAAGCAGCTGCTGTGTTGAAAGCAGTTACTCTGTTAAAAGCAGCTACTGTGTTGAAAGCAGCAGTATTGGAGGTAAAACGACACTCATGAATTATAATTACTGGGTAAATAATTTTATGGTTGGGGGTCACCACAACATGAGGAACTGTATTAAAGGGTCACGGCATTAGGAAGGTTGAGAACCACTGCTCTAAGGTGTGGATGTTCTCCCCCCCCCCCCCTTTAGCGAATTCCTCATGCGTGTGAGGCGGATCCTGGAATCTAAGGCTGCTTGGCTGCCATCCCAGTGGGAGAGGACATGGTCCTGCAGTATTCTGGAGTGAAACTGTGCCCATTGCACTCCGGGTATGGCAGCTGTCATGCGCCCCACTAACCTCATTGCAGCACTGGCATACTAGGGCCAATTAACCTACCAGCATGTCTTCGGAGCGTGGGAGGAAACCCCCGCAGTCACAGGGAGAACATGCAAACTCCAGGCAGGTGGAACCGCGGCCAGGACCCGAACCAACGACCCGAGCACTGTCAGGCGGAAGTGCCAACCATGTAGCCACTGTGCTGCCCATCCGTGCAGGTCGCCATCCCCCGGAAGATCTTCGTATCTTGCTGCAGTCAGAGAGCTTTTTTTTTTTTTTTTTTTTTTTTTCCCGCGTTAGGTATAAGCAGGTATTCTTGGAATCCAGGGCATGCCCCAGATACGTGATCCTTCTGGGAGGTATTAGCTGGGATATTCCCCCCCTATTGATTAGCCATCCCAAGTACTCTGGGAAGGAATTTGTGCAACGTACGTGGGATTCCACACCCCTCTCTGTATTTGCAAATAAAAGTAGCGGTTCTGCTCGGACATTGGTGAATATCCTTGCAAAACTTTTTTTTTTTTTTGTTTTTGGTCCCACGAACTCGTTCCCCTTTTTCAGGTTGAGTATCATTCCGCAGGTTCCCAACGCCTTCCTTCTAAGGAAGAAATGGGAGTAGAAAACCACTCCCCCTCTCTTCCTCCTCCAGCTGGCAAATTACATTCTGCCCGAGCATCCCATCCAGGAGGTCTACTAACATGTCCGCTTTTCCCCTGTCCCTTGGCAGGGGTGTTGCGAAGAACCTTTGAGGGGGGGGGGGGTCTTGAGAACTCTATTCTGTAGCCATTCGGAATGCATCTAAGATAAAGTGTTCCGAGTGATTTTTAGCCACTGTATGTGGAAGTGTCCCAGCCTTCCTCCCACTTGGCTCCTCCGGTCACTTGGACCGGTTCCTGGATCTATTCTGGTTGGGGTTGAAGAGGAAGTCTTCCATTCTCCTTGACTAATCCTTGATCCCCAGCCTGTGCCTAGTCTCCTTTTGTCGTATACTGCCTGTTGGGCCAAAACCCCCTCCGCCCTGTAGGCCTGCTTGGGGCTGGAAAACCTTTCCTTCTGTTGGCTGACCTTTCCAGGACCGAATTTAGTACTGGCCCGAAGAGGCGTTTTCCCTCGAAGGGCCAACAGCAGAATTCGTATTTAGAGGCAAGATCCCCCTGCCAAGATTCTAACCAGATAGCTCTTCTGGCAGAATTTACAAGCGCAGTAGACTTTGCTTGTAAATCAAATGGCTTCCATCGATGCGTCTGCAGTGAAAGCCACAGTTTCCCCTAAGACCGGCAGCGACTTCCGGATCTCTCCTGCCGAGGCGCCTTGTTCTAGAAAGAGGAGCATCTGGCCTTGGGCAAGTTAAGAGTAGATTTTGTGCCTGAGCCTGGGTTTGAACCTGGGCCTTTTTGCAGTGATAGACTAAGTTGCTTCTCTCTGAGCCACACAGAATGCTGTCCCCACGGTGCAGCATCTTCTTCCTTGAATGGGAATCTCCACTTGAGGTATTTGGGAAAGAGCCTCCTTTTCCGGCTCTTCCCATTCCCTTCTGATGGTGGACCATAAAGTAGAATACGCATGGACTGCGTGGCCGCTCTTCTCTTTTTTTTTTTTTTTTTTTTTTTTTTTTTAGACCTGCATACAGCTGGTCATGGAGGGAGAGATCCGGTTGTTCCTCCTCCAGGTCATCTCCCTGAGGTGCCTGGTTGGGGCTTTGTCCTGGGCGGGACCCGGACTCTTAGAAATCAATGCATGTACAGGGAGAGCATGCAAACCATGCAAAGCATGCAGGAGGTGTCATAGTCGGGAATCAAACCCACAACCCATTCACTGCAAGGCAGACATGCTAAACACCAAGCCTCTGTGCCACCCCCCTGTGGGCCCACCTGGGGATGAGGAACATAGGGCGCCCATCCGCCGTGCAGCCCCCTTGGGGCCCCTACGTGGCCCCCCAGCACCCAGAAAGCCCCTAGGTAGTGTAGGGAAGAAGGGCAGGGGGGAATGAGAGGGTGGGCGGGGTGGTTGTGGCAGCCAAAAAGGCCCTTACCTGCTGCAGGCCTCCCCCAGCCTTGACAGATCTGCCTCCATGCTTGCCGCGAACTCCCCCTTGGTGCGGCTGTTTTGCAGGGCTTAGCGGGCTCCGCCCTCTCCCTGGGGTCCTCATGCGCCGGCCTCCCTCTCACGGCCGCCGGTGGAAGAAGCGGCCGTGGTGTGGGCGAGTTCTACGGCCCGCCGCCCATAGCCCACATGGCGGCAGCGCCGCTTCCTGTTCCTGCGCCGGAAGTGACGTCACTTCCCGGCGCCCGGAAATGACGCGATTCCGGCGTCCTGCCCGACCACCGTCCATGCTGCAGAGATCCCGGAAAAGGTAAGCTCACCTCAGCCCAAGGGAAAGGCAATCCTGCCCAGGTCGGCGTAGCGGGCTCTGCCCCCCTGGAGAGCCCCGCTAGGACCATTTGGGGTCTGTCACCCCCACCCCAGAGGGGTTTACACGAAGGGGACCTGACTGAAGCCCCCTCACAAGGCCCCTGCCTTGCTTAGAAAAGGAGGAAAGGGGGGCCTCAGCACCTCGCCAGGTGGCCCTAGAAAAACAACAAAACGGGCGTAGCTCACTCCTGGCCTGAGGAAACACTAATACTGAGGGTCCCCTGGGAGAGAGGCTACTTATAGAGGAAAAAGGTGGAGCGGGTGTTTCCTGGGAGGAGCCTATCTCTCAAGTGAGCTGTCCTAGAAGATGACTCGGGAAAAATACATTTTTGTGTGTACCAATTAACAAATCTTGTTTGCAATCAATGGCCCACATTTGTGGGAGTATTTTGTAGTATAGTGTCCCATAGAAAATGTTGATTCTGAAAAGAAAGGTTTTCTGACAAATCTGTTGGGGTGTACTCATTTTCCTTAAGCTGAGCAGTGTGTGTGTGTATATACACACATATAACTCCCAAAAGTACTGTTAATGTAAAGATATGTCTTATATAAATATTCCAATAAAGAAATATTACAGTATAAAACTTGTGCTTAAAAGGTATATGAAAGATTCTTGCACTCTTGGTCACTTTACAGTGAAACTTTAATCCCAACCTACAGAGATAGGGGGAGGAAAGCTAGCCAATTCATGACTAATTATGGCCACATGTTGCCAGAATGTACAGAAAAAAACCAAGACACATATTCACCTACATATGTATTCGCATATACTATAAATGTTTGTTTATCTTACTTTTCCCAATCTAGAACAAATAGAAATAAAACAACTCAATTAAAATGTTACTAAACCCACAACAGCAAAATCAGTCTGTATATGCAGTAAAGCA
This sequence comes from Staurois parvus, assembly GCF_062004578.1. Taxonomy (NCBI): domain Eukaryota; kingdom Metazoa; phylum Chordata; class Amphibia; order Anura; family Ranidae; genus Staurois; species Staurois parvus. The sequence goes on from NW_028317999.1 coordinate 63,627, forward strand.
TGCTTGTTATCCTCTGCATTGTGTAAAAATGCTGTTTGATCCTGACTTCTCTGATCCTCCCCTTCTTCCAGTGTCCCCCTCTTATCACCTGATAAGACATTGTGTGGAGACACTATGCACATGCACAGTTTGATGTGAATTGCTAGAAAGGTTTAGTTTTTTTTTATTGGGAGAGTGCATGTGATCAGCACAGGGCCAATCAGCACTGTCCAGACAAAGGTCAGAGGTTCTGCATCCTCCTACAGCAGAAAGAAAACTCCTCCTACAAGCTTTACCAGTGCTCTGCTGGACACTGATAGAAGTCACAAGACTGCTCCAACTGCTGATGAGAAAAGGTAATTAGCAGTTTATATTTACTAAAATAATTGCATTTCCATGTAGTGTGTATGGTGGGAGACCAGACAGGGTGAATGCAGGGTCCTGGGTTTAGTAACATTTTACAATTCAACACATTTATACATATGTTAGTAATGTAATAAGCAGATATTAGATAATGGAAGGCTTCTAACATTTCCTTCTCAAAATGATCAATTTTAGCAAATCTTAATCTATTTATGCACAGTCTCGTCACTTTCATATCCATCCATGCGTTATTAGATCTTAAGATAATTGAACTGAATATATTTTCACTTTCATTCTATATAGGGAAAAGTAAACTTGGTAAACCTTTTGTTTTGCATACCATAAAATTATTTTTCCTTTCACCAAATAATTTATCCCCTTAATAAATTAATTTATCACAAAGTTCTATAATCCATACATCTTTTCCTAACTAATAAACATGTTTGCTAACTTCAATTCATTCATGTATATTAAATTAATTTTAAATAAAATAAATTTTTCAATGTAAAGCCTGTTTTAGCTTATCTACATGTACTTTAGGAAATGTATCCCTAACTTAACTAACAACAGATGTTCCAATTAAATAGAGTAACTCTATTGTAAAGAGGTTTAACCCTTTCAACCTTGAAAAAACACAGTGTGTAAATGTTAATGTGAAAATTGATTTAATCTTGATATGGTAAACATACCGTGTCAAAATAAAATACACACAAAAAAACAATATATCTGACAAATTATTTCATCAGTAGTCAAAAGTCAATTGTTTTTATAAGTTCCTCCTCTTTGAGATGTCTTGAGATTTCTTATCTTTTTCTTCTTCCGGTACTCTGTAGAGTTAAAATAACTTTAATAAACATAAAAAGACAAAAAAAATATGAAGACTGAAATTCGTGTTCTAAAGCTTCTTCCAGCATAGATTTATTCCCTTTAAACTCCAAAGATTTGTTTTCATCTGGAAGGTATAAAAATATTAGGAGGTTTCTTAGAGCTTTTTTCTAGTAGTGACTCCAAGTCATTTCCTGTAACAGAATTGCAAAATGTAGTATCATTATTTTGGCATTGATAATTTCACATTGATTAATACTAATAAATATATATATATACATATATATATATATATATATATACACATATATATACACATATATATATATATATATATATATATATATATATATATATATATATATATATACACATATACATACACACACACACACACACATATATACATACATACATACATACATACACATACCTTCATTTAGGTTTAATAATATCACAATCACAAGCATTTTTAGTCATGACATGGAAGACATATTTTGTTTATAACATTTCTAATTAACTTGCATTGTTCTATTTTCCATAAACTGAGCTAAACTCATCTACTAGTGTTCTGTGAATTTAGATATAACAGGACGCAACATCTTTTTTTTGGTTATGACTCAAAACCTTGTTTTCACAAACAAAAAGGTTTTGAATCACCCCAGAGATGACAATGGACTATGCCTTTGTTCTCATCTCTATATAATTAGAAATATGCATAACTGTCTTCTGTGCTGAAGTTCTTATTTTACTGTTAGACTGTTCTGCAGTACCAAGTACCAAATACCAAGTACTCAGTTCTTATGCTGAAAACATGAGGTAAAGACTTCTCACATACAACTGTACAAACGTGCTGGTGTGTTTTTCCTGTTACGTCTATCTGAACGTGTTTTGATGACAATGTTCAAAACCATTGAGGATACTTTTCACAACATTCTTTTGGACCATTTTCCTCTAAAAGTTTTTGTGATGAATCAGGTGTCTGTAATATGATCTTACTAGATCTCACAATGTTTTCATTTACTTTGACTACAAAGAAAATACTTAACAATTGTTTCATATGTTCATCAAAGTTTTTCATCATATTTGTTAAAACTCTCAAAAAGAAACCTATTATTTTCTAATTACCTTCTTTTACTGGAGACAAGGTTGCTGAGATTGCATTATTAGAAACATTGGTTTGTAATACAAAGGGAATTGAGCTACAAAACTCAACAGTATTTAATGTAGTAGCATTCTGCAGATACTGTTAACAACCGATTGGCGGTGCCTCTAGCAGTCCACAGGACAGGATTCCCCAGAGCGCAGAGTCTAAGCCACAGTCTGCTTGTTCACCAGGGCCCCTGATGGTGGGGATGGACTTAGAGCAGACAGGAACCAGGTCACGGCCCCTGAGTACACCTGCCTGTGGTAGAGGGATCCGCCAGAATGGCTGGATCCATGCAGGATGGATGGATGGTAGAGTAGTAAGCGTGGTCAAACGGGCTAGGTTGGTAACCGTGGGATCAGCGTAGTACAAGGCAGCAGGCAGAAGAGTAGTCAGGTCACTCGCCGGGGTCGCTAACAGTAGTTCAGATCAGATTGAGGGATATCCAAAAGAGAGGTCAAACTAGCCAGGGGGTCAGGGCAGGAGAAGTCAGCAGAGGTCAGGATCATGCAAAGTCAGCAACGAATCACAACAGCAGGAATACAGGAACAATAGACCATATGGCATTGAGTGTATGTGCAGGGCAGGTTTAAATAGTTCGCCCTGCCATTGGTGCCAGGTGAGCGCCCGCGATCGCGAGTGCGCATGCGCGGCCGCTGCCGCCCAGGTCCTAGTGCCCACCGGCTAGTGTGGATTGGCGCTCCGCGCATGTGCAGACCCGCTCGTCGCCGCGATCCCTGACAGATCCCTTTTCAACATTTCAAAGGCAGCTTTCTCTGTTTGAGACAAAAAGATGGTGTATTGGATCAATGGGATCAAACGATCAAATAGTGATTTAGACTTTCCTGCAAAATCCTGTACAAAATCTATGCAATGATTTACTTCACTCAAAAACTGATGCAAAGCCTTGCAATTTGTTGGAATTGGACAAGCAGAAATGGTTCAAAGTTTTTCTTGCAATAATTGTCTGTCCATGGCTAATTTGCATATGAAGGAATTCCACCTGACTTTTCGTCAACTGGACTTTCTCTGTATTCAATTTCAGTCCTGTTCTTTGCAACAAAGTAAATAACTCAGAGAAAAAAAAAAAAAGAGTGATTTGCTCATCCATAGTTTGTGTATTCATTCTGGCCTAGAGAATGTTGATAATATTTTTTTTTTTTTAAATACTCATGAAAAATTCCTTCACTAAACATCCAAGCCTGGGACTAGCCTTGTGAATATATAGGTTTCTTTGCTAAAGCTGAAGGCAAGTTTATATTGACATCTTCTAACTAATGGTACTGAAAAATGGCTATTGGCATTTTCCAGTACAGAGAACACTTTGGCCTTGGCATCCAGATGTGACATCATGATAAATCAGGAACAATCGATTTATTATTTGCATATAATGCATTTATTCAATGTCCTGAAATCAACCGATAAAGGATATGAATTATCAGCTTTCTTGATAAGCCAAATACAATTATTCAACATTGACTGTGTTTTCTTTAAAATTCCTTGCTGTAAAAACTCCTGTATAATGGCTGAAATTGAACTCATTGATTCTAATGGCAACTTGTATTGAGGTTGGGGCTTAAGGTCCCTACCTTTAATGTCAACTTCAAAATCTTTAAGCAAACATGCATCATTTTTGCTTTGACTCCAAAGATCTTTATGTGATCGAACAAATTGTTCCAACTCGATATTGGATCCTGTATGTGGCCATTTATGATCTGAAGATTGCTGTATCTGTCCATAACATTGAAGTACATAAATCATCTATCAAATTAATTTAACTAATCACATCAATACCAAGAATATTCTCTGTACTTTAACAATACCAGACATCAATGTCAGTTTTCATAAGTCCTGGAATCTCAAGTCACATTAGAAACTTTTTTAGCAACGGAACTATATTTTCCACAAAAATCAAGTAAATTACATTTTGGAGAATTGGCATTTACAGATAATTTAATGTTTAGCTAAACAGAGTTCAGTTCCCATATCGAATAAAAACTTTATTTTTCTACCATTCAATAAACCATGTACATATGGTCTTCCACTTTCATCCAATAAAATTGGAGCAACGTATTCTAATGGTAAAGGAGATGAATCTCAATTTGATCCTGATTCTAATATTGGCAATGGCAATAAACCTTTCCTGTTAATGACAACAGCACTGTTTGCCATGTTATATAGGCTGCTGTTGACAGTCAATGAACTGATCTCTTTGATATCTGAGGCCATTCAAACTATTGTTTGAACATGGAAGAGAGGATTGCTCAGAAGTTGTTTTTTCATTTTCTAATTCCAAAGTTTTTTTTTGTAAATCTAATGTATATTTAAAACATTCACTTTTCAAATGATCAAATCGTTTACAATAGAAGAAAATGGAATTTCCTGTCTGCTCTGATATTCTCATTCTGCTTTAACGTATCAGTCACCATAATTGGGTGTGGCCATACAAGTGGCCTTCTAACTGCATCTATAACAGACTGTTCGATCTAAATAATTTTTTCCGGCAGCAATAATAAGAGATGCTGGATCTAGATACTTAATTTTTTTAACAAAAGCTTTTACCATAGCAGAGGTCTCATCCTCTAAATTAAAAAACATTTTGTATGCTTTGGAAAGTCTAATTCTAAAATCAAAAGGATAATCAATAATCATAGCTCTTAAGGTCTAAGATTTCCAGAAACACAGTTTCCTCTCCAGGTGTACATAGCAACAACTGACGCAATCGGTCTGATGCATTGCTATGAACTTCCTCATCAACCTCATTAAGATATGGCGTCTTGATTAAACAGCGTGCCATACATTTGGGAAAACAAAAAAGAGCGAAAATAAAATTTCTTTGCTCGTCATTAAATCAAATTAAAGCGATCACACAAAAATTCAAAAACATCTGCTTTATGGAATGCGTCAAATTTTATAGCAAAGATTTTTGTCTGTCTTGCCACTGCCTTAGACTTTTCACAAATTCTTTTTTACATCTTTCTGTAATTCAGACAACTGAATATCTTTTATTTGAATTGCACTTTACAGGCCATCTATTTGCTCAGTCAAAGTCTGGCAATTAGCATATATACTGTTATCTTGCTCTGACTTATTCACTACTAAAGCAACATTCCCAGGAACCTCAAAAATCATAGCATTAAAAACTTTAACTTCATTACATTTCTAACTTTTTTCTGCAATTTCTTAAAGGAAAACCTAGATTTTTCTATCTTAATATTAGTAAGCATTCACTATACATGTAACACCAAAGTTTCTAATTTGTAACAAATTTGGACAGATTTTTGAATTCTAATTTACTCTCGCTAGATAATTCATCAATAAAATCCATTACTTACTGATTAAGAAGGTCTTTATGTAATGCGCCTTTTCTCTGTTGGCGGGAAATTGTATCATCAAGGAACAGCGTTTTCTTGCATTTGCACGAAGTTCTCATTAATTCTGTATCTAGGTTCTTTCAATTATGCAGAAGGTTCATCTGCTGAAGGGTTCTATTTCTCCTGAAAGCTTCACTTCATATTTTGCTGACCTTGCAGCTGTCTTTCCTCTCATCAAGGTGAAGGAGAAAAAAAAAGTAAAAAACAATCGATATTCGGGGGGGAACAAACTGGCATGGCTCGCCACATTGATAAATATCAAATTGTCTTGATTTTTTGTTAACTTATATTGGCGAGAAAAGTCCAGAATAGAAAGACCTTCCAGCTCTTATGTAAAAAATCAAAATGGATTTAATAAGAAAATTGCAGAAAATTACAAGTGAAATATTATAACACAAAGTAATATGTCATTAAATGTAGTTATATTCTTGAGATAAAAACTGTGTGTATAAGTTTGTGCATGTGCCCATTAGCCCAGCTCGTAATGTCCTCCAAGTCTCAAGGTAAAAGTTCTCCTAAAATGTCTTTGTTCTGCTCTATAAGGAGCTATTCAGCCCCCACCTTCTCCCAAAAGTGGGCTGGTTTTCCTTTGTTTCTTAAAGTCCCAGAATAATAGCTAGTGATAGATGTATCGAACAAACCTTCAGTCTTGCTCCGGGGGGATGGGATGCTACAAATTTTATTTTATATATATATATATATATATATAGTATTAGCATATATCCCAAACGTATTCTTAGTGTAAAGTTATATCCTATATAAATATCTTAATCAAGAAATATTACAGTATAAAACTTGTATGCTTAACGTATATAAAATGGATTCTTGCACTCTTACTCACTTCACAGTGAATCTTTAGCTTCTACCTACAGAGATGGGGGGAGGAAAGCTAGCCAATCCATAACTAGTTAATACCACATGTTGCTAGAATGTACAGAAAAAACCAAGACACTTATTCACGTACATATGTATTCATATATTCACAGACTATAAAAGTCTGTTAATCTTACTTTTCCAATCTAGAACAAATAGAACTAGAAAATCTACAATTTCTGGGGAAATTGTGTGAAGTGTTCTTGCATCCAACCCTAACCAAATGATTGATGAAATGTAAGCAGTGCACATGGCAAGCCTGATAGAGTGAGAAATGCATTTCAACTTTTATTTTGCAGGTTACTCAGCTGCCTGGTGAGTCATCTTTGGTTGCTATAGCAACTCACTCAGTCACAGGAAGCTGACGGGCTTTTCTAAACACACTGCTCCAACTTGCTCACTTCACTGGCGATTGCCATCTTCAAACGGTTGTAGTTTTAAAAAGTATAAATGCTACTGCGAAGATACTGCTTTATATTGTGAGAATCACAAGAGCCAGACCTACATTTTGATGTATAGTATGTCTCTGAAATATTAAAAATGAAGGCACAGTCGCAGTTTAAAAATGTCCCTTAAAATGTCAGGTGTCTGGTAATGAGATTCAATGAAAGTCAATGGGCGGCGTGAGTTGCAAACAAATGGTCATATTGTGAAAACTGTCAGGACTATGGCTTAGCCATGAACATTTGTAGTGGCAGCAGGGTTAGCTGAACGTTTTGATATAAGATTTGTGTAGGTGGGCTTGAAAATGAGTGATGGCAGTTTAGAAATCATGTTCTGATTTTTCCTTCCACACTCTAGCTTTGTCAGCTCCCACTCTAGTTGCTCCATTCATTCCTATGGGAAAATTTCACCACAAAAACCGCGATATTTCGTGAACCATTTGGCAAAACATTCCACAAAGTAACAGCAATCCGATCGGGAACAATCCGCACGTTTTGATATATTACTTGTCTTTGTAGTGTAAAAACTGTGGGAGGAGTTAGCGTGGCAAATTTGGCTATAATAAGAATAAGAATATATTTGTGAGATAACAATAAGTGTTCTTGCAAGAACACTTAAATATCAACTCAAATAATCTATTAAGATCCAACACATTCATACATATGTTAGTAATGTTAATAAGCAGATTTTGAGTTATGGAAGGCTTCTAACAAGACCACAGGAAAATCGGTGGACAGTGAGTTTCTGTTAAATTGATACTAAACACACACTGTTTCATTTACATTATCTCTTCTCTTTCTGTATGTGGATGATGGCACTGTAATTATTTTAATAAAAAAAAAAAAAATCAGAGCACCCCCTTTATTTCAATGTCCTCTGCCCCCCTCCTTACATCACACACCTCCCCATCTCACATCACAGTCCCTCTCCCCTTCACATCAGTGTCCTCAGTCAACCCTTCACATCACATCCCCCTTACTTAAATCCCAGTCCTCCACACAGCCCCCCATTTATTGTATCACAGACTTCTTTACAGACACACTCCTTACTTGCACCCCAAGTCCCCTTCACAGCCCCCCCTTCTAGCACCCGAGCAGTCCTCTTTACAGCTCCCCTTTTCACCTCAGTCCCTTTCACAGCCCCCCCTTCTTTGCACCCCAGTCCCCTTCACAACCTCTATTCTTTCAACTCCAGTCCCCTTTACTGCCCCCCTTTTTCAACCCCAGTCCTCTTTACAGTCCCCCTTCTTTCCACCCTAGTCACCTTTACAGCAACCCGTCTTTCCACCCCAGTCCCCTTCACAGTCCAACCCTGCTTACTTGCACCCCAGCCCCCTTTATGTAAATTTCCCTTCCCTTGCATCACATTTCCCCGTCAATCACAACTCTCCTTTCCAATCCTACCTTGTACAGCAGAAAGAAGGCAGGGCATGTCCAGGGAGAGGGCAGGAGCTGCCCAACTTTTTATGTTAACAAGCAGGTGATTGGTGGCTAGAACTGCCCGCATCCTAGTACGAAATAACTGGCTTGTTAACTACAGTAGAAAAGCTGCTCAGCTTCCACCCTTTGCCCAGACATGCCACACATTCAACCTGCTGAAATGGATGAATGCTGTGCCAGTGGCGGGAAAAGGAGGATATCACCCAGGAGAGGACACCTGGGCTGATAAATGGTGGTGCAGAGTTCCCGTGGTGCAGAGGTCCAGATATGACTGTCATTTGGTCCATTTACGGACCACAGTGTGCCTTTTAGCGACAGCTACTCCATAGTCATATGGGCTGTTCAGATGTGACAGGGAGGAAATGCTCAGCATAGAGATTCACTGGAAACTGAGAATGTGCAACAGCTGCCAACACTGCTCTGCAAAATCTCCAAATGGAGATTAGCGCTGCATTTTTTGACAGAAGTGGAAGACAGAACAGCAGGATCAACAAGTGTGGTTTTTATTTTGTTTTTGTTTTTTTTTTGTTTGCAGAATACAGAAAACAAATACCATAGTTAGTGAGAAAGTATGAAAAGCATGTAAAACAGCATTTATTGATAGTTTTTTATTATGAAGATTTAGTGACACTTTAACAAGAGCATCTGGTTTGCTTCCTTTAGGGTAGCGAGGCTCCTCCTGACTGCTTGATTTTTATATTTTTTTAATTGAGCTTTTTTCAGTTATTCAAGACAAAAAAAATGACAAGCAGAACGGTTCACACACCAACACAAATAAAATAAAATGTAAATGGTTACATCCTCATCACAAGGTATATAGTAAAGGATTATAGCCAATTAACATCCATGCATCTCAGGTCAAAGCAAGAGAAGGTAATCCAGGTTTAAACAGCAATGTGGCACAACTTGTGCCAGAAAATGTAAAACGTGTAAAGTAACTTTTGCAATGGTAGGCAATCTGCATACTGTACATAGTACAAGTATGGTAGTTCTCAAGCATAAACCAAGTGAAGTAGATAATGTTATAACTCCTGGGACGAGATAAGAAATTCTATAATAAGTAAATAAATATTCTATTACAATAAATATTTAGCTTTTTTCACTCCACCACAGTAGTGGACATCTACCCTGATCAAATGTTATTACAATTTTATCAGTCATCTTATACCATGAAAGGCCCTTATTAATAAGGTGCAGGGTGGGTAAAAATCATAATTTTTTTTTTTTATTAAAAAAAAGGATTTTTTTTATTTTTATCAAATTGATTTTAATAAAACGCTTTTGGAGTAAAAATCTATCTAAAGATAGTTTTCTATTTAAGATACATTAATAATTTAGTTTATTTGCATGAAATGGAACTTAGTTATGTAGCATGAGGCTGTATATTCTGCATTGTTTACATTTTCCGTAAACTCATTCAATGAATCCAAGCTCTGCAAGCTAAGATAACATGCACTACATTGATGTATTCACACAATTTCACAGTAAGCATGAGAAAAAAGATAGAATAAAAGAATTTGAGTACCTCAACTATGTGTGATTAATCTATTAACCTAAAATCTGTTCTGATATCGCTGTTTTACTAACCTGACCGCTTATTATTCTAAAAATGAAACTTTCATTTGGTTTGCAAATATTAAACATTCTAACTACCACCAAGAATGAGTCGGATTCCTTACATTTAAAGAGCACCTGTCATTTTAGATCCATCATGGCATCCACTCACCTGCTGCTGCCACGTCCCTCACCTTGTTGCATCACTGCCGCATCACCAGCCGTCCCATTAAAGCAAATGGGACTGTTGGTGAGTCAACAGTGGGTCAGAGGAGGAGCCACTGTGCGACAGAGATGACAGTTGTTCTTTAAAAATTATGATTTATATTTGAGCCTTTTCACTAGTGATTTAGATCATGATTTAAATCAACTTGACTTAAATCAAATCCACCCTGATAAGGTCCATACAGAATTGAATGGTAGGACGGTCTACCTCTTTCCATTTCAAGGACAAAGCTTTTTGGCATAAAAGAACAGGTATTGATACAATGTCTTTTGTGAACCACTAAGTTCCTCCTCAGAATAATTCTCAACATCCTCGATAAACTGGGTAATATCAAACCAAAATGCTTAACTTGGAGAGAGACAACTCCAGTTCATGTGTAAAAAGTCTCCAGAATCATAGTGACAACGTGGCTATGTGTGGACACTCTTCCCATCCTATCAAGATTACTAGGGGTATAGACCCTTCTATGTAGAAATTTCAAATGTATTAGTTTGTTCCTCACTGGCGAAGACAGCATCGGGAGCCATTGGCTCCCATTGCTGTCAATCACAACCACTGAGCCAATGAGAACAGAGAGGGGGGGTGAAGCCATGCCCTGTGTGGGAAAAAATTCAGACAGTAAATTTACCTCACCCACCTACCTACATTTGGCAATTTAACGCCACCGGGAGCGGACTGTGCCACAGAGGAACATTCGGGGACTTAAGGGAAGAATTGTCTATTTTACGCCTACAAATCTGAAATACTTTGTAAGAACGTTTTAGTACACCTGCGCCACTAAAGAGGATATTTAGTGCCCCAAATGACTGCATAAGTGCAGCTTGCATGGTCACAGCGATATTGTTTAAACTAAGGGAAAGAAAAAAAAAAAACACCAATGGAGATGTGAGAGCACAAAACCATCACCATTTATAGATAACTGTCGAATTTCTAGAGAAATTTCAGGTGGGTTAGGGCCCCATGGAAAGGAGGATACCAGTGCGTTAATTTCAGAGATCATTTTTTTGGGCAGATGGACAGCGGCATTAAAAAACACATACAGATAACGTGGTAAAAAAAATCCTGCTTAACCACTTGCCCTCCTGAGGATTTACCAGGCCTTTTTTTGCTATTCGGCACTGCACTATTTCAACTGGTAATTGCACGGTCATGCAATGCTGTACCCAAACAAAATGTATGTCCTTTTTTTCCACACAAATAGAGCTTTCTTTCTGTGGTAACTGATCACCTGTGCGCTTTTTATTTTCTGCACTATAAACAAAAAAAGAACGAACATTTTGAAAAACATTGTTTACTTTCAGCTATAAAAAATATATAGTAAACTGAAAAGTTAGTCATAAATTTAGGCCAAAATGTATTCTGCTACATGTTTGTGGTAAAAAAAAAAATCCCAAAAAGTGTATATTAATCTCTTTGTGTGAAACTTATAGCGTCTACAAACTATGGAATAAACACTGCAATTTACGCCATTTTGTGGTTATACAGCACTGCACTAGTTTAACTGACAATTGCGTGGTCATATAATACTGTACATTTATGTCCTTTTTTTCACACAAATAGAGCTTTCGTTAGGTGATATTTGATCACCTGTGTGCTTTTTATTTTTCGCACTATAAACAAAAAAAAGAAAAATTTTGAACAAAAATTATATTTTCTCATTTTTCTCATAGAAAAATATCCCAAAAACTCAAATCCTGTCATAAATTTAGGCAAAAATGTATTCTGCTACATGTTTTTGGTTAAAAAAAATCCCAATAAGTGTATATTGATTGCTTTGTGTGAAAGTTATAGCATCTACAAACTATGGTATAGATCAGCAATGGGCAAACTACGGCCCGGCGGACCTTTTAATCCGGCCCGCGGAGCGTGATACTGTCAGGATGGCTGTCAGGATGTGTGTAGGCGGGGCAGCGTGACGAACGTGAGGGGAGCTAGGCTCCTCTCACAGTCCGCCCTGAAGACCGGAACACGGCGAGAGGAACACGCGGAGCAAAGGTAAGTAAATTGACACAGGAGGGACTTGGGGACTTAATATGGGGGATGAATTACTATAGGGGGAATGAATTACTATAGGGGGGATGAATTACTCTATGGGGGATGAATTACTCTATGGGGGATGAATTACTCTATGGGGGATGAATTACTATATGGGGGATGAATTACTATATGGGGGATGAATTACTATGCTTACTATGGGGGAATATTACTATACTTACTATGGATGACACATACACATCATTCATCTACTCTTGGTCCGGCCCCCGGGTCCAATATATTAACCCATTGCAGCCCTCAAGTCAAAAAGTTTGCCCACCCCTGGTATAGATAGTGGAATTTACACTGATTTTACTTTCTGAGGTGCTAAAATACCAGAACAGTACAAACACCCCCAAATGACCCCTTTTCGGAAAGTAGACACCCTAAGCTATCTGCTGAGAGGCATATTGATTCCATGGAAAAAAATTTTTCCCCCCACAAGTTTTTGGAAAATGACAAACCTTTTTTTTTTTTTTTTTTTTACACAAAGTTGTCATTTAAATTATATATTGTTCACTCAAGCCATGGGTATATGTGGAATTACACCCCAAAATACATTCTTCTACTTCCACATGAGACTTCTTGGGAGCCTAGCCACATACAGGAGCCTCAAATCCAATGACCACTTTGAAAGCCTGAAGGTGCGTAACTTCCTCATTTCACTTCCTCACTACCTATCACAGTTTCAGAGACCCTGAAATGCCAGGAGAGCAGCAACCCTCCCCCTGCCAAAAAAAGACCCCTTTTTGGAAAGTAGACACCCCAAGAAATTTAAAAAGATGCATGGTATTTTGCAGATCTCATTTTTTCTCCCAAGGTTTTGAAATATAAAAAAAGAAAAGAAAAAAAATGTGTTTTTGTTTCTATCTTCAATTTCCAAAAACAAACGAGATCTGCAAAATACTAGCCATGCTTCTTATCAAATTCCATGGGATGTCTACTTTCCAAAAAGGGGTCATTTGGGGGGGGGGTCGTTGTTATCTTGGCATTTCAGGGCCTACGAAACTGTGATAGGTAGTCAGGAAGTGTAATGAGGAAATAAAGCCCTTTAAAAGCCTTAAGGTGCTTATTGGATTTTAGGCTAGACTGCCAAAAAGTGTCTTACATGCGGTACCCCCATACTCAGGAGAAGTAGCAGAATGTATTTTGGGGAGTAATTCCACATATAATCATGGCACGTGTGAGCAATAAATCATTTAAATGACAATTTTGTGTAAAAAAAAAATTATTTTTTTTTGTCATTTTCCAAAAACTTGTAGTGAAAAAACAAAATTCTTCTATTGACTCGACATGCCTCTCAGCAAATAGTTTGGGGTGTCTACTTTCCAAAAAGGGGTCATTTTCAGGGGTGGGGGCATTTTATGCCCAGCATTAGAAGTTTATGCCACACATCATTCACTCTTCTAACCACCTGAAGGCCAAGCCTTTTCTGACACTTTTTGTTCACATGAAAAAAATCAGTATTTTTCGCTAGGAAATTACTTTGAACCTCCAAACATTATCTATTTTTTTAAAAGCAGACAACCTAGTGAATAAAATGGTGGGTGCTGCAATTTTTTTATCTCACATAGTACTCGCGCAGCGATTTTTCAAACGCAATTTAAAAATAAAATACACTTTTTTTTTAACTTTTAATGCACAAAAACACAATATACTGGCCAATTATTTGGTACAATATAAAAGATGATGGTATGCCAAGTAAATAGATACCAAACATGACATGCTTTAAAATTGTGCATGCCCCGTGCAATGGCAACACACTGCATACATTTTTAATATCCATAGGAAGCGCTTTGTTTTTGTTTTTTTACACTGTTTCTTTCAATTTTTTTATCACTTTTAATGCTATCACAGGAAATGCAAATATCCCCCAATAACTTCAATGGGCATTGTCATATATTCTTTTTTGAGAAATCTGGGGTCTATCAGACTCTAGATATCTCCTCTGCCCTTACATTATCCAATTTCACCAAGATCGGTGTGATCAGATGCTTTCCCATTTACAAATGGCGCTGTTTATATCCTGTGAAACTGAAGTGATGAAATGCTCATAGCTTCTGGGCTCTTAGACTATAGAGATGATTGGCACCATTCCGGTCTCCAATCAGCTCTATGTAAGCTGGCAGAAACACCGGCTGCATTCTCAGGTTCCCCCGATGGCATGGGACTGCCCAAGAAGGCTGTGGTAGGCAGCGGGGGAGGGGGCATCATCTCCCGTTGCTTGTAAAAGCAATCCATTAGCTACTAGGATTGGTTTTACATGAAAGCCGATCAACGGCTGAAAAAAATGATACCGGGATGATGCCTGCAGCTGTAGGCATCATCCTGGTATAACCATTCAAAGTCCAGTGATGTACCAGTACGTTGCTGGTCCTTGTTGGGTATATATGCTATGTTTTGATTTTTTTTGTATACAGCCTGTGGGCTGAATGAAAAATAGAGAAGAAATTTCTGCCAGAAAAAGTGTGTGGTATGTCTACCATTACAATATACCGCCCTGCATCTACCCACTTCTAATGGTAGGCATACATTAGGTCGCACGGTGCCATAAGCGCCAATTCAAAGACTGTACAAATGTCTAAATAGTGGTATGCTTGAATAAACATTGTCCACGTATAAGTGGTACCCCATATGAAAAAAGGATGACACCAAGTCCCAAACTATCTTGCCACTTCTCCCCATGTAGTCTGGGCATCCGGGGGGCTCCACGTGACTTTTCCCTCGTAAATCCAAAACTATATGTATAGCCTGTTGCCCTCTCACAGGTCTTATACATCTTGACCCCATACCCAGCATGCTTACTGGAGAGAAATTATTGGATGCAAGGCAGCAAGAAAAATTAATGAGGGACTCATCAACGCAGATGTTTTGCTGGGGAGTATAGACATCTACAAATTTTTGGTTAAGGTGATTTACGAGATTTAATTCAGGGTCACCCCGAGGACGACAGAGTGTATTGTCGGTGAAATGCATACAACGCATTATACTCTCATATCTATGCCTGGCCATGGCAGCAGAGAACATGGGCATATGATGAATCGGGTCTGTGGACCAATTCAACCACAATTAATTTTTTATAGTAATGCCCATGTTGAGGGTTAGGCCCAAAAAAAATTTACATTTGTAAACCGTAATGAGTTTCCATGCAAATGGTCTGGCAAGGTTTGAACTTGGGTTGGCGGTGATAAACTGTTGTGCATATAAATTGCTTTGATCCACAATCAATGCATACTGATCTTCTGTGAAAAACAGCTCCAAATAATTTAGGGGGGGGGGGGGGGGGGGAGTTAAATTTGCTGTTTCCACCTGAATTTCCCATGCTATATTTTCTCATGAAAGTGGAGTTACCTTTTAAGTATGCCAGTTTGATTGAGGCCTTAGAGTCACACAAGACACAGGTTGGTTATATCTAGACATGTTTTTCTAAATACACATAATAAATGGAATTTGGAAGTGGTGGGTGAGCTGGGGCAACACTGCACTTAATTCAGGTAATCAGCTCTTTTCTAAAAAAAATGAGGACATTTTATCGTCAGGTAAACAATAACCGATCAGAAAATTTTTGGAATACTGATAAATATTTTCTTACTGAATCACTGATTGTGAGTATTTAAAGAACAAGCATACAGTATTCACTTGGCAATAGATCCTCTTGAAAATCAACACATTATATATCCATGCTATCTGAATAAATCTCAACAAGAGCATTTCAGTATACAACAGACCAGAACAGTGGAAATTAATAAAATATTTTATCACATGATTTACTGGCTCCACTCTAATGATCTCTTCCAAGATAAATCTCCTAGGACCAATTTTGTGAAGATATATGAACCACACATGAGCACTGTATGGAAGACAAATAGCAACAACGGACTACAAATAAGATTTCTTAAGAATTATGTTATTTAGAATGACAACAGGCATAATTGTGTTAAATGAATGCAAAAGCAAACCAGTACAATTTGTTTTTTTTTTCTACTACAGAGCTAGAAACCTGACATTTTGCAGACATTATGTCTGAAGTTAAAGGATAAGTTCACTGTGACGATAGCGGTGTCAGACCCCAGCCCTTCTCACCAAACTAGTGACCGAAGGACTAGCCAATCTAAAACCGCGCTGTCACATGCGTATCAAAGCCACGCCCAGCTGCACCCTGCACAAAGATTTTCTAGCTAATGGACCACAATCTGTGTACCTGCAGCCTGGGAGCGATTGTTACTGGGTCAGGTTAATTACGCAATTAACCCTTCACACTACCACCACCTCCTTTTTGTACAGAGAAAGGAAACTCGGCAATATCAGCAATAACACTATGATGTTGAATAATCGTCTGTATACCACTGTCCCCGCAAGCAGGGATATATAGAGGTTTAAAAACACACAGTAGCGCTCTTCAGAGACAGGGGTTCTTAGTTTGCATTAAAGAGCTTTAGAAACAGTTCAACACTTTTAGAAAGTAAGATTTATTACTAAAAGGTCAAAAGGTTGCAATAAAAATATTTACAGAAAAAGATGTAGCATATATATATATATATAGAGAGAGAGAGAAAGAGAGAGAGAAAGAGAGAGAGAGAGAGCAATAACACAGCAAAGAGATAACAGAAAAAAGTTTAGAGAGATAAAGTACTTGCCAAAAGTCCTGGGTTAAACAGATCAAGTTTTATGAGCAAAAGGGCCTTATCTCCCAAAGTTAGTTCCAATGTTAAAAGGGAGCTTCTTCAACTTCAACTCAACTCAGCTTAGCTTACTGCTCCGAGTATAACAGCCTTTTTCTAGGAACTCAGCAGAGTGTCTCCTTGAAGCAGAGAACCAATCACCTCATTTGGGGAGGGAGTTGTAGGCGGAGACCCCAGCTAGAACCAAAATCCCTCTCAGCTTATATCATGACCCATAACTTACCCTCGGTGCATTTAGCAGCCTAGCCACTAGTAGATTAATATGCAGAAGCATCTGCTGAACGTCTAGATATGAAATATGACATACCTGCTTGGGGCGGTTAAGGACATATTTTCTGCTCTCCTGTAGATTCCAGCTAGGGGGTGTAATATATCAGGCAACTTGTATTAAAGTGACCGATCTGAATATATGCCTGGTTTTTATGTAAGTCTTCCATATTCCAAGATATGAAATCACAGGGGAAAATGGATTTTGAATGTGATGTCTGTTTTACGGTTTATCTGGAATGTCTTTGAAGGTCAGTGAAGGACTTGGTTTATGGCTTTACGATCCTTTTCCAAGCAAGAGTCTCGCAGACATACGGGGGCCAGGCTAATTGGGGGCTAAATGAGCTCTCCCGCTGGGCCTTGATGCCTTTTGAACTTAGCATCCAGGGACCACGTGTCACTCAACGGAGAGGGAGGGGGGATTTAAAGGAGTAAGGGAGAGATACAAGATGGAGGACCGCGTCCATCTTGGTATGCACAATTGCTACATTCACCTTTTAACAAAAAATAATAAATGCACATTTCTTTTGCAGGCAAAAAAAATTGCATTTATTATTTTTTGTTTCTGGAACCTGTGAACCATTGCACCAGCGATCAGTAGATCACTGGTGCCATGCAGGTCTCCTTCAGACCCGTCATTGTATCTGTGTGCCTGTACACTTTGTATGGGCAAGCAGATACTACTGACAGGAAGACTTAACGAACTACTGCGGAACTCCACAGCACCGTGGTAGTTAATTGAGAACTACAAGCCGACAGCCGCAAAGGCTGTCGGAACTTGTGTTCTCATTCACAGAATATGGTGAATGAGTAACGCAGCCAGGTTGGCAGAGCCCCGCACAACCGTTTTTTCTTAAAAATTGTGATAGCTAGCGGGAGGGAGAAGATCCCCTACTAGCCATCACAATGGGAATGGGGGGGGAGTGGGGGAAGGTCCAGGGGTGTGGACATTTTTTAAAAAACTACTTGTCCAAGGGACTTAATTGAGGTGCGAATCTACTTTACCCTCAATACAATCTACTTTTCCTGATAAAACACTTTTTTTTAATTCTCAGAATGGAAAATACAAAGGGTTGATTGATTTTTTTTTAATTTTAGGCAGAGGTGGTTTTAAGAATGTCTCGGGCTTTTAAAAATGAAAGGGGCTGTATGGCGACTTGAACTTGTTTTTTTATTTTTTGCTAGAAACATTTTTCTTTAAAGCAGAGGCCCTAAAGAATTATTTTTTTTTTTTTAATACGCTTTTTGGAAATTTAATGCAAAAAAACACAATACATGACCCATATTTAGGGAAAAAATAAACGATGTTACACCAAGTAAACAAATACCAAACATGTTAAGCTTTAAAATTGCACATGCCCATGCAATGGCAACAAACAGCGTAAATTTTACTATCCATGGGTGACGCTTTAAAAGCTTTTACAGGGTACAATTTTAGATTTACAAAGGAGGTCTAGTGTTAGAATTACTGCTTTCGATCTGACATGCACGTTGATACATCAGGTGTGTGTGACAATCACTGTTTGCATGCATGCGGGACTGACGTATGCATTCGTTTTTGTGCGAGAGCATGGGGGGGACAGGGGTGCTTTAACATTTTTTTTTTTTTAAATAATAATTTATTTATTTTGACACTGTCACTTTAATTTTTTTTAATTGCTTTTATTACTGTCATGAGGAATGTAAACATCACCTGTGACAGCAAGAGGCAGTGATAGGTACTCTTTATGGAGAGATCTGGGGTCAATAAGACCCCATATCCCTCCTCTGCCCTGAAAAGCATTTGATCACACCAAGAGCAGTGTGATCAAATGCTTTCCATTTTTATAAATTGCGCTGTTTTCATCCGGGAAAGTGATGTATGCTCATCGCTTCCTGTTTCCTATATCAAAGAGACGTCTTTGTCCGCCTCCATGATCAGCCAGCAGAAGCACTGCCTGGTTGTTCAGATGGGGCTCTAACAGTACAAGGCTGCAGATAACAATAACTGAATAACAAAAAATAAAAATGTAAATAAAAATCAAATGTAAAAAATATTTTAAATAAAAAATATATAATAATCTGCACGTAACAATAATCGGATAATATTACCAACAAAAATAATATATATATTAAAAAATGTAAATAAAATAAAAATGTAAAAAATATGTATCTGCAGATAACAATAATCAGATTACAACAAAAATAAATGCAAATATAAATGAAAAATATAAAAAAAAAGGCAAATATAAATAAAACCTTTATTGGAAGTGCTGAAAAAACATAATGTGCAATACACATGGGGTCATGCAGCATGTCTAATCAGATGGAGGGATGGAGTCACAGCATTTTTAAGATTTTCTGAAGACAAGAAAGATTTCTGCGATAAATTTGGACTGCAGAGACTGGAGTTACTGGGATGGGAAGTGGAGGAGGGAGAGTCATGTACTTTTGGGAAGGAGGAGTGGCAGCTAGTTAGAAGGAAAAATAGAGTTAGTAGATAGAGGGACACCGGGGAGGAGGGGGGGAAGGTGTGCGGTACATGGGCAGAGCTGAACCCCAAGGATGGGATCAAAGGTGGGAGTTGTTCCACAAATGATTCAGAGGCAAAAAGGAGGCCTGGGGGGGGGGGGGGAGCTGGATATGGGAGGGGGGGGATGATGGGGGGGGGTAGAGGGAGGGAGGTATTAGGGGTAACACTCTGCGGGATAAGAGGGGATGGAAGAGGAGGAGTAGAAGAAAGAAGGAGTAAAGAGGAGTAGGGCAACATGGAAGAAGTTCAGTTTATAACTTATAATGTAAAGGGGCTGTGCTGTCCTGGGAAGAGATTTAGGTTATTTAAAGAATTGCAACACAGAACATCTTCGGTGGTTTTTTTGCAGGAGACACATTTAGAGATGGAGTCAAAGGTTAGGCTGAAAACTAGATATTTCCCGACATGGTACTATGCAGACTCACCAATTAAAAGAGCAAAAGGGGTGGCCATGGGCTTTGCAAAGAATATAAGGTTTGAGATGGATAACACAATAACGAATCCAAAGGGAAGGTTCTTGTTTTTGAGGGGTAAATTGCAGGAAATCGAATGTACAATAGCCAGTATATATTGCCCAAATAAGAAACCGGAGATTTTCTTGAGGGGAGTACTGAAGAGGCTGATGGACTTTAAAATGGGTTGACTGATAGTGGCCGGAGATTTAATGTCTGTATAGATCCGCGGATGGATACAACTTCTCTTGGGAGGAGGGAGGAGAGCAGCTCCTTGAGTTCACTAAAGAAACTAATGCATGAGTACCAATTAGTGGATATATGGAGAAATAGGCATATGAAAGATAGAGACTATACTTTTTTCTCACACGCACATGAGACTTATTCTAGACTGGATTACATATTGGTAGAACACCGATTTATAGAGTACGTAGTGGAAGAAAAAATTGGAGGGAGTGCTTTATCAGATCATGCCCCGGTTGCAATGAAGTCAAGATGGGGCAGAGAGGAGAGAGGAGGTTTAGTTTGGCGGATGAATGAAGCACTTCTTCTGGATCAAGAGACCGATCGAAAGATCGAGATGGAAATTAAACGATTTTTTGAGGAGAATGATACAGGGGATGTGTCGGTTGCAACGGTGTGGGAGGCCCATAAGGCCTATATTAGAGGACTATTCATTGCAATAGGAGCAAAAAAGAAAGGAAGGAAAAGATTAATGGTCTTCTAAGTGAAATATTTCATCTTGAACAGGCCCATAAAAGGAAAATATCTAAGGAGATAATGCAGAAAATATTAAAAAGAATGAAGAATTAGAGAAGGTGATGGAGGAGGAAAAAAGAAGAGTCTTTAAGAAAGTAATAAGTGAAAGATATAGATGGGGAGATAGGCCGGGAAAATATTTAATGAGAACGTTAAGGAAAAAGAAAAATAGGAATTATATAGAAAAAATAAGAAACTCCAAGGGAGAATTGGTTCACTCAACTAAAGACATCGCTAGAGTATTCAAGGAATATTATAGTAAGCTGTATAATATCATCCCCCAAGATACCTCAAATAAAGCTGAAACATTAAATAGAGAAAAAAGAAGAACATACTTAAAAAACGCAGGTTTATCAAAATTAAGTGAAATACGATTGAACTCCCTGGAGTTAGAAATTACGGTAGAGGAAATAAAAACAGCATTAAAAAGTACCACGGTGGGGAGAAGTCCGGGCCCAGATGGGTATACTGTAAAATACTATAAAAAATATGAAGAGTTGTTGATACCCAAATTGAAGACATACATGAATGCTTTAGGAGGTGAGATGGAAATAAGGGGAGAATCTTTACAGGCTAATATAGTTTTAATTCATAAGGAAGATAAGGACCCTCGCAGTGTGCAAGCTATAGACCAATTGCGCAGTTGAATGTAGATACTAAATTGTACGCAAAGGTATTGGCGAATAGATTGAAAGACTTGATGCCGGAGTGTATACATGGGGACCAGGTGGGGTTTGTCCCAGGGAGAGAGGGTAGAGATAACGGTCTGAGATCATTATTGCTCATTCAGGAAGGAAGAAAAGGGAAAACCCCGGAGGTACTGTTGTCAATTGACGCCGAGAAAGCATTTAATAGAGTGAATTGGGGATTTATGATGGACACCTTGGAGATGATAGGGTTGGGAGATAGAATGAGAAAGTGGATTGGAAGGTTATATAGGGGGCCTACAGCCGCTATTGTGGTTAATGGAGGTAGATCGGAGCTTTTCGGGATGTCAAATGGAACAAGACAGGGATGCCCATTGTCTGCACTGTTGTATGTTTTATCGCTCGAGCCATTGCGATCTACGATAAGGAAAAACATAGATATAAAGGGAATACGGATAGGAGATAGAGAACATAAGGTGGCGGCCTATGCGGATGATCTGATGTTCTATGTTGGAAATCCTAGGATATCACTTCCAAACTTAATGAAGACAATGATGGAATATGGGGAATTATCACATTTAAAAATTAACCTGACAAAAACTGAAATTTTAAATATAAACCTTAAAAATAGTGAAAAAGAAAAAATACAAGAAGAATGACCTTTTGTTTGGAGAGAAAAAGAATTAAAGTACCTAGGGATAAAACTGTCAGCCCCAACTAAAAATTTGTATAAAGTTAATAATATTTCACTATTAAATGAGCTTAAGGAGGAGGTGAAGAGATTGAGAAATGGAAATCTGTCATGGATAGGTCGCATAAATCTGATAAAAATGGTAATTGTGCCCAAAGTTTTATATAAATTCCAAATGATACCAATCAAACTCCCAGGAGGCATATTTTAAAGAACTTAAAAAAATAATAATGAGATATATATGGGAGACTAAAAAAAAAATAGAATATGTTATGAAATGTTGACTAGACCTAAAGAGAAAGGGGGTTTGGGGGTTCCAGATTTTAAGAGATATTATAAAGCTGTAATAATCGCGAGAATCTTTGACTGGACTCATAATCCAGGGAAAAGTTGGGTCGAAATCAAAAACACATTGAGTGGAACAAATTTAAGATTATATGGGTGCCCGCACAATATAGGGGATTAGATGTTAATACAAGTTTATACACTTTTAATGTTTTAAGAGTTTGGGAAACATTACACAGACAAAAGGGATGGGTTTTTAATTCATAGTTAATGCCACTAAGGAATACAGAATATTTTGTCCCAGGTAAGGAAGATGTTACAGGGAAATGGATTATAAAACAGGATACGCAATTGAGAGATATAATGATAGGTGAGGAATTGGGATCATATAGAGAGCTGGAGAAGAAAAAGGGAGAAGTTTTTAATAGAATAGATGGGCTTCGATACTACCAACTGAAACACTTCTTCGGGAGTCTCCCGAAACCTTTGAGAACTAGGAAAGAGTGGAACCCATTTGAAAGATTGTTAGAAGCACGGGGTGATGGGAAACATGGAATTGCTAAAATATATAAGATATTCACCGAGTTAGACACTAGCACAAAACCAATATACACAGAGAAATGGGAAAGAGATATCGGAAGGGAAATGGATGAGGAAGAGCAAAGGAAAATATTTAGATTAATTAATGAAAATATTAGTATGCGGGAAGTAGAATTAAATTATAAGTGCTTGGTAAGATGGCACATCACACCGAAAGTGGAGCACAGAATGAACGTGGAGATTTCACCATTGTGTTGGAGAGGTTGTGGAGAGGTGGGCACGTTGTATCATATATGGTGGGAGTGTTCAAGAATACAGGTGTATTGGCAGAGAATAGTTTATTTAGTAGGGAAGATTGCTGAAATCAATATTAGATTAGATCCTGAGTTATGTCTTCTTCATAATACAGAGCTTCCAGTGAAAATATACAAAGATTCGGGGCTGTGGTATTTTTTGAGTGCAGCGAAAAGTCTGATACCTAGGTTTTGGAAAAAAAAGGAAGTGCCTACAGAGGAGGATTGGATGGTTAAAGTGAATAAGATCTGTGGGACAGAAAGATTGTACTATACTGTATACATATAGATAAGATGGAGATGTATTATATAAAATGGAAAAAATGGGAAGAGTACAGAGAAAAAGTGAAATATATGAAGATGTAATACCCCTTGAAATGAAATTTAGAAATAATATTGGAGGAAATGGAGAAGAGAGAAAATGCAGAGTGGTGGGGGGGAGGGGGAGGGTTGGGAGAGGGAGGAGGAGGGGGAGGGGAAGAAGGATGGGAAGTGAGATTTAGATAATATGTTAGTGGGAAGATATTTTTTATCTTTTTTATTGAAGAAGGTGATTGTTATTTGTATTTGGTTGAAAAATAATAAATATTTATAAAAAAAAAAAGTAGCAAGTGAGGGAGCCTGTCTGAATACACTGCTCCCTCACTGTATACACTGCTCCAAAGAGGACCTGTCACTTATATGCTACCAATAGTCCCTTATGTGATAGCAATATAATCAAAAGTTAAAAAATAAATAAAAAACACATTAAAAAGTAAAAAAGAAAAAAAGTTGAGCCTCCCCACCCTCACATACGTAGACATTTTGATTTCTGACCAAGTGCATCCTGAATTTTCGATTTCAGCACCAGAATTTTCATTTCAGTGCACCACTAGGGAAAAGGTTAAATCCTCTGTCAAGTTGTTCTGTGTTCCAATTATGGAGATTTGGGAAAAAATTGCATTGCTTTGAGCAGAACATCCCCACTTCATGTTACACTGTGTATATACAATCAACGGCCACTTTATTAGGTACACCTTGCTAGTGCCAAGAAATATTCCCCACACCATTACACCACCACCAGCCTGAACTGCTGGTACACGGCAGGATGGATTCAAGTCTTTGTGTTGTTTACGCCAAATTCTAACCCTACCATCAGAATGTTGCAGCAACCAGTCTGCCCATTAACCTCTGACATCAACAAGGCATTTTTGTCCACACAACTGCAGCTCACTGGATATTTTCTCTTTTTAGGACCATTCTCTGTAAGCCCTAGAGATGGTTGTGATGCATGAAAATCCCAGTAGATAAGCAGTTTTTTAAATACTCAGACCAATAATCATGTTATGTTCAAAGTAACTTAAATCCCCTTTTTCCTCCCCATTCTGTTGCTCAGTTTGAACTTCGGCAAGTCGTCTTCACCACGTCCACATGCCTAAATGCACTGAGTTGCTGCCATGTGATTGGCTGATTAGCAATTTGCGTTACCAAGCAATTGAACAGGTGTACCTAATAAAGTGGTCAGTGAGTGTATATATACACTATATTGCAAAAGTATTGGGACGCCAGTCTTTACACGAACATGAACTTTAATGGCATCCCAATCTTAGTCTGTAGGGTTCAGTTTTGAGTTGGCCAACCCTTTGCAGCTATAACAACTTCAACTCTTCTGGGAAGGCTGTCCACAAGGTTTAGGAGTGTCTCTATGGGAATATTTGACCATTCTTCCAGAAGTGCATTTGTGAGGTCAGGCACTGATATCGGACAAAAGACCTGGCTCGCAGTATCTGCTCTAATTCATCCCAAAGATGTTCTATCTGGTTGAGGTCAGGACTCTGTGCAGGCCAGTCAAGTTCCTCCACCAAACTCTCAAATCCATGTCTTTATGGACCTTGCTTTGTGCACTGGTGCACAGTCAAGTTGGAACAGGAAGGGGCCATCCCCAAACTCTTCCCACAAAGTAGGGCGCATGAAATTGTCCAAAATGTCTTGGTATGCTGAAGCTTTAAGAGTTCCCTTTCCTAGAACTAAGGTGCCAAGCCCAAACCCCTGAAAAACAACCCCACACCATAATCACCCCTCCACCAAGCATTACACTTGGCACAATGCAGTCAAGCAAGTATTGGTCTCCTGGCAACCACCAAACCTAGACATGCCGATCGTATTTCCCAGACAGAGAAGCTTGATTCATCAATTCCAAAGAACACGTCTCCACTGCTTTAGAGTCCAGTGGCGGTGTGCTTTACACCACTGCATCCGACGATTTGCATTGCAGCTGCCCGGCCATGGAAACCCATGCCTTGAAGCTCTCTACACACTCTTGTTGTGCTAATTTGAATGCCACACAAAGTGCTGGCATTCGCTCTGTCACAAAGTTAGGAGGTCTTTGGCTATAGACTCTGAAGACAGTACAACAACAGTGCATAGAGAGCTTCATGGAATGGGTTTCCATGGCCGAGCAGCTGCAATGCAAATCGTCGGATGCAGTGGTGTAAAGCAAGTCGCCACTGGACTCTAGAGAAGTGAAGACATGTTCTCCGGAGTGACCAGTCACGCTTCTCAGTCTGGCAATCCGATGGATGTGTCTGGATTTGGCAGTTGCCAGGAGAACGGTACTTATCTGACTGCATTGTGCCTAGTGTAAAGTTCGGTGGAGGGGATTACGGTATGGGTTACTTTTTAGGGGTGGCCTTGGCCCATTAGTTCCAGTGAAGGGAACTCTTAGTATGCATTAGCATACTAAGACATTTTGGACAATTTCATGCTCCCAACTTTGTGGGAACAGTTTGGGGATGGCCCCTTCCTGTTCCAACATGACTGGCCAGCACAGAGTCCTGACCTCAACCAGATAGAACACCTTTGAGAGGAATTCGAGCGGAGACTGCGAGCCAGACTAAGACTGGGATGCCATTAAAGTTCACGAGCGTGTAAAGGCAGGCGTCCCAATACTTTTGGCAATATAGTGTCTATAAACCTTTGAAGAAACCAGTGTTTCAAGCCAATTCTCACCAACACTCCATTCCAGGATTGGCACAACGTAACAGCGTTAACTAGGTGCACAACCTGCTCCACTTTCCTTCCATACTGCAAAGTCATGCTATTAGTTTGGATCCTGTCTAAAATTGGCCATAGTATGATATTCTACTGATTATGCCCAAAATGGCTGCATCACCATCTCCCCCAACAGTCCCCACGGAGAAAAGCGCTATAGAGATAGAAGTTTAAAAAATATACAGAATTACGTTTTTGAAAAGTAAAGAATAAGACTCAGCTCAATCACGCTCAAAAATGTAAATGATAAAGATTACAGATTGCCTTTACGCAGCTAGCAAATTTTCTCTTATACAGTCTATGTTTCTATCTTTACCTTGGGATCATCTCCAAATTAAATCATGTTCTACTTGGCTAACAGGGTGTAAAAATCAACATTTAATGAAAGCATAATGTGAAATGGTTGGAGAAATCTCGACTCCAACATCCATACACAACTAACCAAGAGTTTTACAAGCAAGCGTTCAGTAAAATTCTCAGCTCATATCCAGGAACAGTAGCTTTTACGTTTTCCTGTCCTTTAATATTTTGCATGACTTCCACTATATGTGTTAAGTGTTCTCTTAATGTATTATGTTTTTCTAGGTTTCACTCTGTTGCCAAACATACAGTGAAACACAGTTCTGGCTTGCCACCGCATCAAAACAGTGTCCATTAGAGACAACAGTTTTAGTGGGAAGGGCCTGTATATACATATACCATTTGTTATTCTTTTTTAAAGTGGTCACATGACCTCTGTTTTCAGCTTAATAAGGGGCTTAAGGAAATGGGGTTGGAGACTGCAGAAGGGTACGTCAGTGGCAGGCAAAGAAACAACGGGACACTGATCTTCCCAGTGAAACACTATGTAGAGGGGTGTGTCAGCACAAATCTGACCACTGGAGTACAGGTAGGCTGTGCTCCCAAATGGAACGCGAAGGAAAAAAACCTGATCATTCTGGAATGGATGTGCTTCCACACCCTGGTGTGGTCAATTTAAAAATAGGAAATCAGAAAGACTGGCAGGATCACCAGGAATTTCACAAAAAGGAATGAAGGAATACAGAGAATAGGATAAAAAATAAGTAGCAAGCGAAAGCACAATATAAATAAATCAGCTAGCATCAGAGGATGAACCCCTATATCCTCAAATGTGACTCAAATAAATAAATAATGCAGAGCTATAAATGACAAAAGTGACTGTATGCAAAGGTGAAGCGTAAAATGATTTAGCGCTAAAGTAACCACTGTGGAAAAAGTGTTTTGCCAGATATTGACGAGAATAGTAGTGACTTGAAATATTTGATAGTGACAATAGTGAATAGTCCAAAAAAATTATGGTGATATACACTTGTAAATATTGATGAACAAAGTCCAAAATATTCCGTGAAACGTCCGTGCACGTGACTCCGTGATAAGGGATTGCTGTATGAATGCACTCACCAGAAGCGCATTAGAATTGCACATAGAATCATATACAAGATCTCCGCGGTGAACATGTGGACACAGGAAAGGAACTCCACTAGCTTAATGACAGCACACAGGAAAAGAACCCAGGCATCAATCACTGGACCCTCACAGCATACAGGGATAGCTCCACTTGTCCCTCTCCACCATGGATAAATGATGTCAAAATGGATGTATTCCACCTTAAAGGAAATGGCTCACATATACAAGCCACAATGGGAATATTGATAGTGTAGTATTTTATTAATGAAATAGAACATCCACGTGGATACAGATGAGTATTGGCATCAGCGGCGTGACGTCAGTACGGCAAGGCTCCTCCCTTAGGGCGGCCATCCTGGATGTTCCATTTCATTAACAAAATACACACTATCAATATTCCTGTTGTGGCTTGTATATGTGAGCCATTTCCTTTAACTAGTTGCCGACCGCAGATAGCCGAATGACGGCTTCACTGCGGCCGGCCAGTTCTGGGTGGACGTCATATGACGTCCCCACAGAACGCGCTCTCCTGCGCGCCCCAGGGGGCGCGCACCCGGCGATCTCCGTGATCGCTGTGTCCTACGGACACAGCTGATCACGTGATGTGGTAAAAGGCCGATCCCAGCGGCCTTTTACCACGTGATCAGCGGTGTCCAATGACACGCTGATCACAGGGAAATGCAAGTGCCGGTTCTCGGCTGCACTTTCCTCACGCTGTCAGATCGTGAGGAAAGTACTGCCGAGAACTGGCAGTTGTCACAGCGGGGATCGGCACCGATCATCAGGACACTGATGATCAGTGCCCTGATGATCGGTGCCCAGCAGTGCCACCCACAAGTTCCGCCCACCTGTGCCCAGCAGTGCGCCCACTAGCTCCGCCCACCTGTGCCCAGATCACCCACCTGTGCCCAGCAGTGCACCCACCTGTGCCACTCTGCAGTGTCACACACCTGTGCCCAGAAGTGCCACCTACCTGTGCCCAGAAGTGCCACCCACCTGTGCCCACCCACCTGTGCCCACCCACCTGTGCCAACCCACCAGTGCCCGCCCACCAGTGCCCGCCCACCAGTGCCCGCCCACCAGTGCCCGCCCACCAGTGCCCGCCCACCAGTGCCCGCCCACCAGTGCCCGCCCACCAGTGCCCGCCCACCAGTGCCACCAGTCAGTGCCCAGGGGTTGTGCCAGTCAGTGCCGCCAGTCAGTGCCCAGCAGTGATGCCAGTCAGTACCCATCATCAGTGTCACCTATCAGTGCCGCCTATCAGTGCTGCATATTAGTGCCGCCTATCCGTGACACCTCATTAGTGCTGTCTATCAGTGCCGCCTATCCGTGCCACCTCATTAGTACTGCCTATCAGAGCCCTTCAGTGCTGCCTATCAGTGCCCATCAGTGCTGCCTCATCAACGCACATCAGTGAAGGAGAAAAAATATCTGTTTGAAAAATTTTATAATAGAAACAAAGAAATTTTTTTTTTTTCCAAATTTTTTGCACTTTTTTTATTTATAGCGCAAAAAGTAAAGTGCCCAGTGGCAATTAAATACCACCAAAAGAAAGCTCTATTTGTGAGAAAAAAATGATCAAAATTTCATATGGGTACAATGTTGCATGACCGCGCAATTGTCAATCAAAGTGCGGCAGCGCTGAAAGCTGAAAATTGGCCTGGTAAGGAAGGGTGTATAAGTGCCTGGTAGGCAAGTGGTTAAGGTGGAATATATCCATTTTGACATCATTTATCCATGGTGGAGAGGGACAAGCGAAGCTATCCCTGTATGCTATGAGGGTCCAGTGATTGATGCTTGGGGTCTTTTCCTGTGTGCTGTCATTAAGCCTATGGAGTTCCTTTCCTGTGTCCACATGTTCACCGTGGAGAGCTTGGATATGATTCTATGCGCAATTCTAATGCGCTTCTGGTACACGGGGATGGGCAGTGTGCCCCGCTCTCTGTACAAGGGGATGAGCAGTGTGCCCCGCTCTCTGCACATGGGAATGAGCAGTGTGTCAAGCTCCCTGTACACCACAGGACAGGGATGAGCAGTGTGCCCGCTCTCTCTACACGGGATAAGGGTGAGGAGTGTCCCTGCTCTCTGTGCACGGGATAGGGATGAGCAGTGTGCCCCGCGCTCTCTACACGCGGATGAGCAGTGTGCCCCGCGCTCTCTACACGCGGATGAGCAGTGTGCCCCGCGCTCTCTACACGCGGATGAGCAGTGTGCCCCGCGCTCTCTACACGCGGATGAGCAGTGTGCCCCGCGCTCTCTACACGCGGATGAGCAGTGTGCCCCGCGCTCTCTACACGCGGATGAGCAGTGTGCCCCGCGCTCTCTACACGCGGATAGGGATGAGCAGTGTGCCCCGCTCTCTGTACAGGGGAAAGGGATGAGCAGTGTGCCCCGTTATCTGTATATGGAATAGGGATGAGCAGTGTGCCCCGTTCTCTGTACACGGGATAGGGATGAGCAGTGTGCCCCGTTCTCTGTACACGGGATAGGGATGAGCAGTGTGCCCCGTTCTCTGTACACGGGATAGGGATGAGCAGTGTGCCCCGTTATCTGTACAGGGGATAGGGATGAGAAATGTGCCCGGGTTATGTACACGGGATAGGGGTGAGTAGCGTGCCCGGGTTATGTACACGGGATAGGGGTGAGCAGCGTGCCCCGCTCTCTGCACACGGGATAGGGGTGAGCAGCGTGCCCCGCTCTCTGCACACGGGATAGGGGTGAGCAGCGTGCCCCGCTCTCTGCACACGGGATAGGGGTGAGCAGCGTGCCCCGCTCTCTGCACACGGGATAGGGGTGAGCAGCGTGCCCCGCTCTCTGCACACGGGATAGGGGTGAGCAGCGTGCCCCGCTCTCTGCACACGGGATAGGGGTGAGCAGCGAGCCCCGCTCTCTGCACACGGGATAGGGGTGAGCAGCGAGCCCCGCTCTCTGCACACGGGATAGGGGTGAGCAGCGAGCCCCGCTCTCTGCACACGGGATAGGGGTGAGCAGCGAGCCCCGCTCTCTGCACACGGGATAGGGGTGAGCAGCGAGCCCCGCTCTCTGCACACGGGATAGGGGTGAGCAGCGAGCCCCGCTCTCTGCACACGGGATAGGGGTGAGCAGCGAGCCCCGCTCTCTGCACACGGGATAGGGGTGAGCAGCGAGCCCCGCTCTCTGCACACGGGATAGGGGTGAGCAGCGAGCCCCGCTCTCTGCACACGGGATAGGGGTGAGCAGCGAGCCCCGCTCTCTGCACACGGGATAGGGGTGAGCAGCGAGCCCCGCTCTCTGCACACGGGATAGGGGTGAGCAGCGAGCCCCGCTCTCTGCACACGGGATAGGGGTGAGCAGCGAGCCCCGCTCTCTGCACACGGGATAGGGGTGAGCAGCGAGCCCCGCTCTCTGCACACGGGATAGGGGTGAGCAGCGAGCCCCGCTCTCTGCACACGGGATAGGGGTGAGCAGCGAGCCCCGCTCTCTGCACACGGGATAGGGGTGAGCAGCGAGCCCCGCTCTCTGCACACGGGATAGGGGTGAGCAGCGAGCCCCGCTCTCTGCACACGGGATAGGGGTGAGCAGCGTGCCCCGCTCTCTGCACACGGGATAGGGGTGAGCAGCGTGCCCCGCTCTCTGCACACGGGATAGGGGTGAGCAGCGTGCCCCGCTCTCTGCACACGGGATAGGGGTGAGCAGCGTGCCCCGCTCTCTGCACACGGGATAGGGGTGAGCAGCGTGCCCCGCTCTCTGCACACGGGATAGGGGTGAGCAGCGAGCCCCGCTCTCTGCACACGGGATAGGGGTGAGCAGCGAGCCCCGCTCTCTGCACACGGGATAGGGGTGAGCAGCGAGCCCCGCTCTCTGCACACGGGATAGGGGTGAGCAGCGAGCCCCGCTCTCTGCACACGGGATAGGGGTGAGCAGCGAGCCCCGCTCTCTGCACACGGGATAGGGGTGAGCAGCGAGCCCCGCTCTCTGCACACGGGATAGGGGTGAGCAGCGAGCCCCGCTCTCTGCACACGGGATAGGGGTGAGCAGCGAGCCCCGCTCTCTGCACACGGGATAGGGGTGAGCAGCGAGCCCCGCTCTCTGCACACGGGATAGGGGTGAGCAGCGAGCCCCGCTCTCTGCACACGGGATAGGGGTGAGCAGCGAGCCCCGCTCTCTGCACACGGGATAGGGGTGAGCAGCGAGCCCCGCTCTCTGCACACGGGATAGGGGTGAGCAGCGAGCCCCGCTCTCTGCACACGGGATAGGGGTGAGCAGCGAGCCCCGCTCTCTGCACACGGGATAGGGGTGAGCAGCGAGCCCCGCTCTCTGCACACGGGATAGGGGTGAGCAGCGAGCCCCGCTCTCTGCACACGGGATAGGGGTGAGCAGCGAGCCCCGCTCTCTGCACACGGGATAGGGGTGAGCAGCGAGCCCCGCTCTCTGCACACGGGATAGGGGTGAGCAGCGAGCCCCGCTCTCTGCACACGGGATAGGGGTGAGCAGCGAGCCCCGCTCTCTGCACACGGGATAGGGGTGAGCAGCGAGCCCCGCTCTCTGCACACGGGATAGGGGTGAGCAGCGAGCCCCGCTCTCTGCACACGGGATAGGGGTGAGCAGCGAGCCCCGCTCTCTGCACACGGGATAGGGGTGAGCAGCGAGCCCCGCTCTCTGCACACGGGATAGGGGTGAGCAGCGAGCCCCGCTCTCTGCACACGGGATAGGGGTGAGCAGCGAGCCCCGCTCTCTGCACACGGGATAGGGGTGAGCAGCGAGCCCCGCTCTCTGCACACGGGATAGGGGTGAGCAGCGAGCCCCGCTCTCTGCACACGGGATAGGGGTGAGCAGCGAGCCCCGCTCTCTGCACACGGGATAGGGGTGAGCAGCGAGCCCCGCTCTCTGCACACGGGATAGGGGTGAGCAGCGAGCCCCGCTCTCTGCACACGGGATAGGGGTGAGCAGCGAGCCCCGCTCTCTGCACACGGGATAGGGGTGAGCAGCGAGCCCCGCTCTCTGCACACGGGATAGGGGTGAGCAGCGAGCCCCGCTCTCTGCACACGGGATAGGGGTGAGCAGCGAGCCCCGCTCTCTGCACACGGGATAGGGGTGAGCAGCGAGCCCCGCTCTCTGCACACGGGATAGGGGTGAGCAGCGAGCCCCGCTCTCTGCACACGGGATAGGGGTGAGCAGCGAGCCCCGCTCTCTGCACACGGGATAGGGGTGAGCAGCGAGCCCCGCTCTCTGCACACGGGATAGGGGTGAGCAGCGAGCCCCGCTCTCTGCACACGGGATAGGGGTGAGCAGCGAGCCCCGCTCTCTGCACACGGGATAGGGGTGAGCAGCGAGCCCCGCTCTCTGCACACGGGATAGGGGTGAGCAGCGAGCCCCGCTCTCTGCACACGGGATAGGGGTGAGCAGCGAGCCCCGCTCTCTGCACACGGGATAGGGGTGAGCAGCGTGCCCCGCTCTCTGCACACGGGATAGGGGTGAGCAGCGTGCCCCGCTCTCTGCACACGGGATAGGGGTGAGCAGCGTGCCCCGCTCTCTGCACACGGGATAGGGGTGAGCAGCGTGCCCCGCTCTCTGCACACGGGATAGGGGTGAGCAGCGTGCCCCGCTCTCTGCACACGGGATAGGGGTGAGCAGCGTGCCCCGCTCTCTGCACACGGGATAGGGGTGAGCAGCGTGCCCCGCTCTCTGCACACGGGATAGGGGTGAGCAGCGTGCCCCGCTCTCTGCACACGGGATAGGGGTGAGCAGCGTGCCCCGCTCTCTGCACACGGGATAGGGGTGAGCAGCGTGCCCCGCTCTCTGCACACGGGATAGGGGTGAGCAGCGTGCCCCGCTCTCTGCACACGGGATAGGGGTGAGCAGCGTGCCCCGCTCTCTGCACACGGGATAGGGGTGAGCAGCGTGCCCCGCTCTCTGCACACGGGATAGGGGTGAGCAGCGTGCCCCGCTCTCTGCACACGGGATAGGGGTGAGCAGCGTGCCCCGCTCTCTGCACACGGGATAGGGGTGAGCAGCGTGCCCCGCTCTCTGCACACGGGATAGGGGTGAGCAGCGTGCCCCGCTCTCTGCACACGGGATAGGGGTGAGCAGCGTGCCCCGCTCTCTGCACACGGGATAGGGGTGAGCAGCGTGCCCCGCTCTCTGCACACGGGATAGGGGTGAGCAGCGTGCCCCGCTCTCTGCACACGGGATAGGGGTGAGCAGCGTGCCCCGCTCTCTGCACACGGGATAGGGGTGAGCAGCGTGCCCCGCTCTCTGCACACGGGATAGGGGTGAGCAGCGTGCCCCGCTCTCTGCACACGGGATAGGGGTGAGCAGCGTGCCCCGCTCTCTGCACACGGGATAGGGGTGAGCAGCGTGCCCCGCTCTCTGCACACGGGATAGGGGTGAGCAGCGTGCCCCGCTCTCTGCACACGGGATAGGGGTGAGCAGCGTGCCCCGCTCTCTGCACACGGGATAGGGGTGAGCAGCGTGCCCCGCTCTCTGCACACGGGATAGGGGTGAGCAGCGTGCCCCGCTCTCTGCACACGGGATAGGGGTGAGCAGCGTGCCCCGCTCTCTGCACACGGGATAGGGGTGAGCAGCGTGCCCCGCTCTCTGCACACGGGATAGGGGTGAGCAGCGTGCCCCGCTCTCTGCACACGGGATAGGGGTGAGCAGCGTGCCCCGCTCTCTGCACACGGGATAGGGGTGAGCAGCGTGCCCCGCTCTCTGCACACGGGATAGGGGTGAGCAGCGTGCCCCGCTCTCTGCACACGGGATAGGGGTGAGCAGCGTGCCCCGCTCTCTGCACACGGGATAGGGGTGAGCAGCGTGCCCCGCTCTCTGCACACGGGATAGGGGTGAGCAGCGTGCCCCGCTCTCTGCACACGGGATAGGGGTGAGCAGTGTGCCCCATTCTCTGCACACGGGATAGGGGTGAGCAGTGAGCCCCATTCTCTGCACACGGGATAGGGATGAGCAGTGAGCCCCGTTCTCTGTACACAGGATAGGGATGAGGAATGTGCCCGGGTTATGTACACAGGATAGGGATGAGTAGTGTGCCCGGCTATCTGTACACTGGATAGGAATATGCAAGGGCTATGTACATAGGATAGGGATGAGCAGTGTGCCCGCACTCTGTACATGATATAGGGATGAGCAGTGTGCCCCGCTCTCTGTACACGAGATAGGGATGAGCAGTGTGCCCCGTTCTCTGTACACGAGATAGGGATGAGCAGTGTGCCCCGTTCTCTGTACACGAGATAGGGATGAGCAGTGTGCCCCGTTCTCTGTACACGAGATAGGGATGAGCAGTGTGCCCCGTTCTCTGTACATGGGATAGGGATGATCAGTGTGTCCCACTCTCTGTACACGGGATAGGGATGAGCAGTGTGCCCGGGTTACGTACACGGGATAGGGATGAGCAGTGTGCCCGGGTTACGTACAGGTGATAGGGATGAGCAGTGTGCCCGGGTTACGTACAGGTGATAGGGATGAGCAGTGCGCCCGGGTTACGTACAGGTGATAGGGATGAGCAGTGCGCCCGGGTTACGTACACGGGATAGGGATGAGCAGTGCGCCCGCGTTACGTACACGGGATAGGGATGAGCAGTGCGCCCGCGTTACGTACACGGGATAGGGATGAGCAGTGCGCCAGCGTTACGTACACGGGATAGGGATGAGCAGTGCGCCCGGGTTACGTACACGGGATAGGGATGAGCAGGGCGCCCGGGTTACGTACACGGGATAGGGATGAGCTGGGCGCCCGGGTTACGTACACGGGATAGGGATGAGCAGGGCGCCCGGGTTACGTACACGGGATAGGGATGAGCAGTGCGCCCGGGTTACGTACACGGGATAGGGATGAGCAGTGCGCCCGGGTTACGTACACGGGATAGGGATGAGCAGTGCGCCCGGGTTACGTACACGGGATAGGGATGAGCAGTGCGCCCGCGTTACGTACACGGGATAGGGATGACCAGTGCGCCCGCGTTACGTACACGGGATAGGGATGAGCAGTGCGCCCGGGTTACGTACACGGGATAGGGATGAGCAGTGCGCCCGGGTTACGTACACGGGATAGGGATGAGCAGGGCGCCCGGGTTACGTACACGGGATAGGGATGAGCAGGGCGCCCGGGTTACGTACACGGGATAGGGATGAGCAGGGCGCCCGGGTTACGTACA
The DNA here is from genome assembly GCF_062004578.1 of Staurois parvus. Lineage (NCBI taxonomy): Eukaryota > Metazoa > Chordata > Amphibia > Anura > Ranidae > Staurois > Staurois parvus. The sequence continues at coordinate 99,618 of NW_028317999.1, forward strand.
CGGGATAGGGATGAGCAGTGCGCCCGCGTTACGTACACGGGATAGGGATGACCAGTGCGCCCGCGTTACGTACACGGGATAGGGATGAGCAGTGCGCCCGGGTTACGTACACGGGATAGGGATGAGCAGTGCGCCCGGGTTACGTACACGGGATAGGGATGAGCAGGGCGCCCGGGTTACGTACACGGGATAGGGATGAGCAGGGCGCCCGGGTTACGTACACGGGATAGGGATGAGCAGGGCGCCCGGGTTACGTACACGGGATAGGGATGAGCAGTGCGCCCGGGTTATGTACACGGGATAGGGATGAGCAGTAGGGTTGCCATCTCCCTTTACACGCCAACACATAGTAATTACACAAGTTCTGAGGCTAAGTTAATGCAGATAAAGCACTAAGTGAGTTTAATTACCACCTTAATGAGCATCAGAACCTGTGTATTTAATATATGTGTTCGGTTTTAAAGGGATGAGGTGGCAACCCTGATAAGCAGTGTATCCGAGCAATGTACACAGGAGTTCAGACACGTCTACGGAAACGGCGGCCGAGCTGGGATTACCTTCCCCTGTGGCATAGCGGATTTAGCTGACTCCTGCCTCTGTGAACAGGGAACCGTTGACGGACGGAATTGCTCGACCTCCGCATTCCCTGGTCACCCTCAGAGCCTTCCTCGTTGGTGTCTGGCGCCCATGCTTATTCCACTTCTGATTGGCCAGCAATGGCCGGGAAACGCGCCAATAGAACGATCGGAGCATATACGCATGCGTGGAAGTGAGAGGCCCGTACGGCGCATTTTGCGTCATGTATAAAGTGACTAGCTCCAGAGAGGTGATGGAGCTGGTATTTGTAATCTAAGAACGCTTGTTGCCAGTAAACAATACCAAATTCTACCTCACAGGGATTTTGAAAAACGTGCACGTATGAAGTGACCGTTGTATTAGGTTGGAAGGAATATGCTGCTGCAGGGGCAGACCATTTGGAAACTCGGGCACTGCCGGAGGGCCCGGGGTCAGTAGGGGGCCCCATGAGATGCCCCTGGTCCCTTTTTCATAGGCTTTTTTGAGTTTGGGCAAGGACATGGGCCCTATGATCCCCTATTGCCCGGGGGCCCCATGAGTTGTCAGTCTGCCCCTGTGCTGCTGTTACAGTGAAGTACTCGGCCCTTCTGGCAGAATGATACCATAATGCTACTAATACATATTGGAGGTCAGTTACTTATAAAGTAACAAAGTTTAACCCCTTCATGCCTAAGGGTAAAACAAATCTTCATGCCTAAGCACAATTTTGCAGCATTGACAAGTGTTAGTAAAACCCTACATATCACAACTACTTTGTACATCCAGGTTAATTATACCGTGTTTTTTTCAGGACAAATTGGGCTTTCGTTTGGTGGTAACTGGTAATGGATATTTCCTGTTTTTTTTTTATTATCAAAGGAAAACCAGCCCAAAATAGTTAAAAAAAAAATTTTTTATTTAGCTGTGTGTTTCTTGTTACTACCGTAACCTACCACCAAAGAACAACCCAAAATAAATTCTCCAGCTCTTGACGATCGCAGCGACACCATATATGTGTATGTTATTTGTTGTTTGTACCCGTAGTACAGCCCAGAAACAATAGTGTTCTTTTTGTTTTTGACTTTTTTTTTTTTACCTAAAACACACTGACATTGACACTAACTGACACTGATACCAATTTTTTTTTTTAAATCCTGACCTTTTGACCCTGACCTTTACCCAAACAATAACCCTGGCACTGAACTTGATCAAACCTAGATCTAGCTATTTTTTCTTTATTTTTTAATATTTATTTTATTTTTTTTTTATTTACATTTTTTTTCCTCTCTATGCCAGGAGTTAGAGAGATACAAGGTATCATTCATACATTCATGTATCATTCATAGAGCGAGAGAAAAAAAAGATCGATCATGTGACCCGGAATCGGGAGTCCTGGGTCCCCATCCTTAGAACGGGACCTGGGGCTCTCAGTGACACCGTGGTCTTTGTGCTGGGAGCGTGCAGTGCGGCACGCTCCCAGCACAAAAACAGGTACGCAAATATGCAGCCCCATGGAAAAAAGCACCGTTCCGTGAGGCTGCATATTTGTGTGACGTCGGCTGCAAGGGGTTAAAGTGTGAACTCAGCTTCTGGTATCAACACTGAAATTCCCAAGGAAAGTTCTAGCCAATGTGGTAATATGCAGTGTTTTACCATGCTGCGTAGTCTCAGTGTCAGCACCAGTTGGCGATATGATGCGCAGGTCATAGTACACTTCATTTGTGTCTTTGCAGTGCGTTGTGCTGTTTTGCGTTGACATGTGATGCAGACATGCTGCATTTTTCTGGACTACACCTCATACCAGAGACATTGTTTTGTGAACAGGGCACATAGAACACATTTATGTTCTGTGTGTCTTAGCAGTGACCGTGTTTATCCAGTGCGGAAAAACACTGGTCACCACACACAGTGTGAACAAGCCTTAAGTGCCTGTTCACATATATTGGGGTGACCAGTGTTTTTCTGCACTGGCAGAATGCCAGTCACCACTGGGACACAGAAAACAATTCTGTTCTATGTGCCTCGTTTGCACTGAAACAAAGTTGGGAGTTGCAGTGCTGGGAGCTGCAGCAAAAGGCAGACATGCTGCATTTTATTGCAGCGCACAGGAACACACCGCAAGTCACTGCACAGTAATGCAACACACCGCACTGCTGCACAGTCACTTTTGTGCACTCAAATGAAGTTCATACAAAAAGAAAAAAGGTAACTGTGTGACGCAGTAAAATACACATCACACCGCCCCCCCCCCACTTCCGGCTCACTGCAGCCCAAACAGAGTGCTGCCCACACACTGAACCACTGCAGTTTAAACACCTGCTGGACAATTGTACCTACAGGTAAGCTTATAATAAAGCTTACCTGTAGGTACAACAAATATCTCCGAAACATGCACCATTTAGGAGATATGTTCTGTTTCTACAGCCAGTGGCGTCAGTGCCGCATGTGCTCTGAAGAGACGTATACCCATGTTGTCTCTTCAGAGCATGCACAGAAGTGATGTCCTCACAGCTCAACCATTAAAACCTGATATGCACGTCAGAAATTTTCATTTAATTCATTGAAATATTTCACTTTGTCATATTCGTTATGTTGACCCGATTAGTTTTCACAATTCATTTTGTATCTTCGGCATTCATTTTGTGTATTCGTTGGTGCGGGTAGATTTTAAAAATTTTGCAGCTTTTCTGAAAGATTGCTAGATACAGTATTCAAACACTAATGAAATAGAAAAGAAATAAGGGGGCGATACAGAGGAAACCACTGTAACACCACACAGGGAAATTAAATATTATTGTGTTAACTAACTCACCAAAAATCAAGGTGCGGATCACAGTACCCAAAAGACATTAGATAAAAAGTTACATGGAGGAAAGCCCCCATAGAAAAGAAGGTACTCTCATGTGACCCAGGTAGTTTTAATGATACAAAAAACCTTTATGGATTCGCATATTACACATATGCACAAGCATGTACAAAAATTGAAAATAGTCTTCACCCATCACCATTAAAATATAACAATGTCACTTAAAACTAGGAAATCCGAGGTAAGATGTAAAATTGTAAGATATCAATCCCCAAAATGGTATATCATAAGCCTCACATTCACCACCACAAAGTCATCCCATATGACCTGGTAAAGAAGATGTGTGGGGGCCGAGCACACATAGCAAATAGGGGAATAACTAATTCTAAAGAAATTAAGTCATGCATATAAATCAATGTGAGTATCAATCAAGATTATATCATTCTCAGTCATGTATATGATTGCAGAAATTCACCACTTCTTTTCTATGGTGGCTCTCCTCCATATATCTTTTTATATATACAGTATTCAATATATTGTAGAATCAAACTGATTTGAATCGGAAAGAATCCATATTTTCAGATGGTAGTACAACCCACTAAGAGAAATAGCCTGAGCTGACTAAACAATATTAACTGGCATCATGTGCATCTGAATTAAAGAATGGAATGAAATTCAAATCCGTTTATTATGTGAATCCAAATTAACGAATGGAACAAACTTCAGATCCATTCATTATCTGAATCTAAATTATCAAATTCATTTGATAATTGAATTAATTTCCCCATGGGCCCGAACTACTGTTGCGTCAGGTGACGTCATGCAAATGAAACAAATACATTTGTTAATTTCTTTGCTGTGTCCATTTGGAGATTCGCATACTGTACAGTGGGGCAAAAAAGTATTTAGTCAGCCACCAATTGTGCAAGTTCTCCCACTTAAAAAGATGAGAGAGGCCTGTAATTGGCATCATAGGTAGACCTCAGCTATGACAGACAAAATGAGAAACAAAATCCAGACAGTCACATTGGCTGATTTGGAAAGAATTTATTTGAAAATTATGGTGGAAAATAAGTATTTGGTCACCTACAAACAAGCAAGATTTCTGGCTCTCACAGACCTGTACCTTCTTCTTTAAGAGGCTCCTCTGTCCTGCAGTCATCAATGGCACCTGTTTGAACTTGTTATCAGTATAAAAGACACCTGTCCACAACCTCAAACGGTCACATTCCAAACTCCACTATGGTGAAAACCAAAGAGCTGTCGAAGGACACCAGAAACAAAATTGTAGACCTGCACCAGGCTGGGAAGACTGAATCTGCAAAAGGCAAGCAGCTTGGTGTGAACAAATCAACTGTGGGAGCAATAATTAGAAAATGGAAGACATACAAGACCACTGATAATCTCCCTCGATCTGGGGCTCCACGCAAGATCTCACCCCGTGGGGTCAAAATGATCACGAGAACGGTGAGCAAAAATCCCAGGACCACACGGGGGGACATAGTGAATGACCTGCAGAGAGCTGTGACCAACGTAACAAAGGCTACCATCAGTAACACACTACGCCGCCAGGGACTCAGATCCTGCAGTGCCAGACGTGTCCCCCTGCTTAAGCCAGTACATGTCCAGGCCCATCTGAAGTTTGCTAGAGAGCATTTGGATGATCCAGAAGAGGATTGGGAGAATGTCATATGGTCAGATGAAACCAAAATAGAACTGTTTGGTAGAAACACAACTCGTCGTGTTTGGAGGAGAGAGAATGCTGAGTTGCCTCCAAAGAACACCATACCTACTGTGAAGCATGGGGGTGGCAACATCAAGCTTTGGGGCTGTATCTCCACAAAGGGACCAGGACGACTGATCCATGTACAGGACAGAATGAATGGGGCCATGTATCGTGAGATTTTGAGTGCAAACCCCCTGCCATCAGCAAGGCCATTGAAGATGAAACGTGGCTGGGTCTTCCAACATGACAATGATCCCAAACATACCGCCCGGGCAATGAAGGAGTGGCTTCGTAAGAAGCATTTCAAGGTCCGGGAGTGGCCTAGCCAGTCTCCAGATTTCAACCCCATAGAAAACCTTTAGAGGGAGTTGAAAGCCCGTGTTGCCAAGTGACCGCCCCAAAACATTACTGCTCTAGAGGAGATCTGCATGGAGGAATGGGCCAACATACCAGCAACAGTGTGTGCAACCTTATGAAGACTTACAGGAAACGTTTGACCTCTGTCATTGCCAGCAAAGAATATATAACAAAGTATTGAGATGAACTTTTGATATTGACCAAATACTTATTTTCCACCATAATTTGCAAATAAATTCTTTCCAAATCAGCCAATGTGACTGTCTGGATTTTGTTTCTCATTTTGTCTGTCATAGTTGAGGTCTACCTATGATGCCAATTACAGGCCTCTCTCATCTTTTTAAGTGGGAGAACTTGCACAATTGGTGGCTGACTAAATACTTTTTTTCCCCATCGTATATCCTCCAACAATTAAGTTTTTGTCCGAAAAACGAATCAAAATGAAACGCACATGTCTAATTCAAACGACTGGAGCCCATGAACACAGAAGGAAGACCAGGGGAAGATCATTGTCCGCAGTGACAGCTCCGCTGCTGGGGCTTTGTTTTAAGGTAAGTCTTTCATAATGTGTTAGTATGCAGTGCATACTAGCAAAGTATGACATCAACTTGCATGGAGAAGCTTTCAGTCCACCTATGCAACAATGTTTAATCGTACACCACTATTTAGGCTGTAACATGAAACTTGGTCACATTCCCCAACCCGCCATCTTCAAATGTACTCCCCCTCACCTGAATTTCGGAGTGCTTCTCCTAGCGAAATCCCGTGGTTTTTTTTTTTATGTTTGTGCGGCTGTGAATCTCTCCATTTATTCATCTAAACCTCACATCCATTCACAGAAATCTGTGAATGGGAAGACTATGATTCCCCTCTGAAGGAGACTCATAGATCACGCTGTCACAAGTGTGGCGATGTTTACTTCCTCCAGCTCCATACAAAGAAAGTCCACGCTTCCCCCTACCTTCGATGTGACCATCATAGTTGCAATGCTCTGCAGGCTTCAAAGCAAAAATTTATGAAATGCACATTTTTTTTTTAATTATTAAATTTTTGCAAAAGTTGAACTAGCAGCTACAAGAAACTACATAATAAGCAGTAATTTAGTGCAGCGCTAAATAGATATAGTTCAAGTTATAATCGGACTCAGTATGTAGTTAGTACAATTTATGGTGCCAGTAAACGTATCCTTCTTTACGGTGCTCCAAATAAAGGAAAAAAGAAAGTTTATGCGCTTTCCGGAAGCGCATAGATCATGCGCATTGATATATCCAAAGCAAGGGCATCAGGGTAACTGAGTAAGCATCTGGGGCATCCGTCTCCAAGTGGGCAGCTCAGCAGTAACTGGGTGATGAATATTCCAGAGGCCTCCTTTAAGGATCAGCAGGGTCAGCCACCTGATTACAGGAATTCCCCTCCTCTGGATGGTGAAGTACTTCCCAGGGTCTGCGTACTTAAAGGCTCCATGAAGGAGCCATAAAGAAAGTGCCCATAGCGTAATATTGACAAAAATAATCAATTTATTAAGTATCACATTGCAATAAAATAGGTACACTGACTAGTAAATACAGATGGCCACCGGGCCAGTAAATGGCTCCGGCGGTTAATTCGTCACAGTGTGTTGATTCCTTAGGCCTTTCGTGTGACCGCACGTCTTCAGAGGAATATCAATACTGTCATATGTGCCAAAGTAGTGCTTTAAATAGGCTGGGCGCTTGTATTTTTGCGCCACCGCCATTTTCCCGAATATTAGCTACTGTGCATGCGTGCGGCATCGGCGCCATTTTGCCGATAATCGTCAAATCGCGCATGCGCGAGCGTATCGGTGCCATTTTGTCATAGGATCTTTTCATATAGGCTGGGTAAAAGCATCCAGCTGTAAGAGATAAACGTCAAATGTTCAGAAACCAATTGAAAATGGGGAAAAGAAAGGGAAACTATAGTAATAAAGTGTGTATAATTTGTATATTACAATATAGCTAACATACCCAAACTCATTATTCCTGATGCATGGTTCAGGGCATATTAACATTAATGTTGTGCTATATTATAATAGAGCTATTTAGTAATACGAATATAGTGAATTGTATATTACAAAATTCAATAACATGTTAGTAACATTAAAAGATCCATAACAAATGAATGCCCTTCTCTGTAAGTCCTAGTAAGGTTTGTCAGCAATAAAAACACATTATAATAGTAACAATATTAATAATAATTCTGGTCCTGTCTTGCCACTATAGACCAGAATAGACGTAAATGTATATAAAACATAAAATGATGTAAAAATCATATAAAAGTAATCCAATGTAAACGCCCAACTTTACTAAAACTACATATTAAAAGTTCTCATACGTAATAACCATATTAAATATTATTATATATAATATCCATAGTAGAAATAGGAAGATAATAATGATAATAATATAATAATAGTTAAAATCCTATCTTGCCAAAATGGAGCAAAATAGGTGTAAATGTAGCCAAAAAGTAACCAAGTGATCCAAGACAACATACCGGTACTTTTTTTTGTCAAGAACCCTCAAACCTTTACGATATTCCATATAAATCACATAAATAACATAAAACAGTGTGCACATGGAGATATAAAATGTATGTGTAAAATCATAAAAGTACCCGTGGTAAAAAGTCATAAAAATACCCGTGGTAAAAAGTCAAAAACAAGAGCTGTAGCAGACTAAAATCATCATAAGATAATACTTCAGCTATTGTCAATAAAACAATTAAGGTCAACTTCTATATTATGACCCATGGGATATAAAGTGCCCAATTCGTAAACCCACTTGGTCTCCCTTTGAGAGACAGCTCGTTTCTTGTGGGTCCCTCTCCAATGTGGGGGTCACTATGTCAATTCCTACAAATCTAAGTAGTGCGGGATCTCTGTTATGGTAGAGTCTAAAATGCTTAGATAGGGAATGTTCCTTAAATCCCCGTTTCACATTGTACACATGTTCACGGAGACGATCCCGCAGCCTCCTTGTTGTCCTACCAATATATTGTTTATTGCACGGACATGTAAGCATGTATACGACATACTTGCTATTGCAAGAAATAAAATTTCTGACCTTGTAAGATTTTCCTGTAGTATTTGAAGTGAATGTGTCTATTTTCTTTTTCCTACTTGTATTACATGTGCAGATCATGCACTTGTTGCAGGGATGGAAGCCACTTAGGTTGGAGAAAAATGACACCGTCTTGGGTGGGTCCACCACATTAGGGGCTAGGTGGTGCCTTATGGCCGTAGCCTTCCGGAAGATGATTTCCAGTTTTTCTGGTAGAATGTTATTAAGTATTGGGTCTGTTTTCAGGATGTCCCAATTTTTCTTGATGATACCCCCTATAGTTCTATGTTGTATCGAATACGTGGTGATAAATGGGCAGACCCGGGATGATGTTGTTTTGGCCGTATCTATTAGCATTTTGTCCATGTCCAAACTCGCCACATCATTCATAGTGCTGTCTAAAATGGCTTCCTTATATCCTTTTTCTAGAAATCTTGCTTTCAAAATTTTAGCTTGTGTCAAGGTCCTACCTTTCCTTAGGGCTTGCGCTGCTCCATGTGCTGGCATCCATCTTAGGTGTCTGCAAAGCATTGTGGGATCCTTTATGCTTTCAGCCCTCTGCAGCTTCTCCCCCAGGAGGTGGCGGCTTATCACATATAAGTCTGCTGGTTGTAGTTGTCCATTGCATTCGTGTCCTGTCTGTTGCACAGCAGCAAGCTCCTGTTTAGTTTCTCATTGCTCTCCTGGATACCGACTTGGCTTTGGCAAGACTCCTTCCTGGCTTCTGACCCCGGCTCTTGCGACCATCCTTCCTGGCTTCTGACCCTGGCTCTGGCGATCATCCTTCCAGGCTTCTGACCCTGGCTCTGGCGACCATCCTTCCTGGCTACTGTGCTACCAAGTCATCCGCTGTTGCTGTTGGACTTGCATAGACTCTGTCTTGTTTTTGTATAATAAACCTACCTTTAATTGCACCTCCTTGTGTGTCTGGCTCCCTGACACTACACGAATGCCATGAATCCTGATGGTGCAGGTATGCCCTCGCTCCCTATGTTGGTTGGCAGACTTGATCAGCAGGATCTTTTGTTGGATCAGTTCGCTCAGGCGTTGCAAACGCTGCTTGCACGCACAGCGCACCTTACTCCTGGTGCTATTAGGCCGGTTGTCACTCTTGTGGTCGCACCCACTGTTGCTCCGGTTGTTGCGCCTACCTCCGCATTTGCTGCCGCACCTGCGGTGCCCAGGGGTATGACTGGTTCAGCCCCCCTTCCACAGCACTTTGGGGGTGAGCCGAGTCAGTGTCGAGGTTTCCTTAACCAAGTGGGCATATATTTTTAATTGATACCCCACGCTTTTCCTACGAAGAGGTCAAAGGTGGGCTTCCTAATCTCGCTGCTCTCGGACAAGGCCTTGGCCTGAGCAAATCCCTTATGGGAGAACAATAACCCTGTGATTCATGAGTTTGCCGGTTTTGTTGCCTCCTTCCGTACGGTATTTGATGTGCCTGCTCGCTCCGCCTCTGCTGCTAAGCTGCTCATGTCCATGCATCAGGGTTCACGAACCAGTGCCGAGTACGCCATAGAATTTCGTACCCTGGGAGCAGAGCTGGGTTGGAACAATGAGGCTCTGGTGGCTGCTTTCTCTCATGGTCTCTCAGATGTGTTGAAGGACGAGATTGCAGCCAAAGAACTGCCTGTGGAGCTCGAAGCACTCGTTTCCTTCCTAATCCTGATTGACACCAGACTCAGGGAGAGGCCTTCACTTAAGGAGCGTCTGCGGAGGCCTCCTAACCGATTGGCGCCTACGTTTTCCGTCCCACCCGTTCCTCCCTCTCCTCCCACGCCTCGTGGGGATGGCTTATCTGGTGGTGAGCCCATGCAGCTGGGGTTTGATCGCCTTTCCGAGGGGAAGCGGGCCTCTCGGCGTAGGGAGGGTCGCTGCCTGTACTGTGGTCTTGGTGGACATTTTCGGCAGTCCTGTCCAGTCCGTCCGGGAAACACTCGCACCTGAGATCCTGTCGGGGGCAGATGTTGAGTGGAGTTTTCTCGTCCCCGGTTTCCCGCAAAGATAAACCACTAATCACCGTTGTCCTCTGTTGGGCGGAAGGCTCGGTGACGGTCCAGGCATTGGTAGACTCTGGTGCTGGCGGGTTGTTTATGGACAGTTCGTTTGCTGCCCAGTACTCCATTCCTCTGCAGGCTCGAGTTACTCCATTGGTCCTCGAGGCGATAGATGGCAGGCCCCTGCAACCGCCGCAGGTTACCCACGAGACCCTGCCGGTTGAAGTAGCTATTGGGGCTGTTCACAGGGAGTTGGCCTGTTTCCAGGTAATTTCTTCCCCGCACTACTCCGTGGTTTTGGGATATCCCTGGCTTCAGAAGCACAATCCGTCCTTTGATTGGCGGTCCGCCAAGATTCTCTCGTGGTCTCCACAGTGTGGGGCCGGTTGCATCCATGGACCTGTTAAGGTGTTGTGTGCCTCCTCGGACTCTGTGTTGCCTACTGACTATGGGGAGTACCTAGACGTGTTTGACAAGGTGCGCACCGGTGCTCTGCCTCCTCATCATCCGTACGATTGTGCCATAACCTTACAACCTGGTGCCACTGCTTCGCGTGGCAGGGTGTATCCTCTTTCGGTTGCGGAGAATCAGGCCATGGAGGAGTACGTTGCGGATGCACTTTCCTGGGGGCACATTCGCAAGTCTACTTCTCCAGCAAGAGCTGGCTTTTTCTTCGTGAAAAAGAAAAGCGGTGAATTGAGGCCTTGCATTGATTTCAGGGGTCTCAATCGAATCACGATTAAGAATGCTTACCCAATTCCATTGATTACCGAGTTGTTCGACCTCCTCAAGGGAGCAACGGTCTTTACTAAACTCGACCTAAGGGCTGCATACAACCTCGTATGGATCAAGGAGGGCGACAAGTGGAAGACCGCGTTCAACACCAGAACCGGCCATTATGAATCCCTGGTTATGCCCTTCGGGTTGTGTAACGCGCCCGCGGTCTTTCAGGAGTTCATTAATGATGTCTTTCGTGACTTGTTGCAGCAGTGCGTGGTGGTTTACTTGGACGACATCCTGGTTTACTCTGCATCTATGGAGTCTCATATCCAGGATGTTAAACGGGTGCTGCAATGGTTACGTGAGAACGAGCTTTTCTGTAAGCTCGAGAAGTGTGAATTTCACCGATCCCAGGTTGCCTTTTTGGGCTACATCATTTACGCTATGGGATTTTCCATGGACCCTCAGAGGGTTTCGGCGGTTCTGCAGTGGCCTCGTCCCAGTGGTCTTCGGTCCATTCAGCGCTTTTTGGGATTCACCAACTATTATCGGAAGTTTATCAGGAACTTCTCCACGCTGGCCAAGCCTCTCTCAGATCTGACCAAGAAGGGCAGTCATCCGAGGCCATCTTAGCTTTCGAAGCTGTGAAATCTGCCTTCGCTTCGGCTCCGATACAGTCTCATCCCATTGCCTTTTGTCCTCGAGGTTGATGCATCTGAGACGGGAGTAGGCGCCCTCCTGTATCAGCGTTGGTCGCCCGATGGACCCCTACTTCCCTGTGGGTTCTACTCCAGGAAGCTTTCCTCCGCAGAATGCAACTACCAGATTGGAGACAGGGAGTTGTTGGCCATTATTCAGGCTCTCAAGGAATGGAGGCACTTGCTCGAGGGTTCTGCAGTTCCGGTCCTCATTCTCACTGACCACAAGAACCTGACGTATCTCTTGGAAGCTAAGAGGTTGACGCCCCGTCAGGCCAGATGGGCTCTGTTCTTGTCGCTTTTTAACTATGTGGTCTCCTATTTGCCTGGCTCCGAGAATGTCAGGGCTGATGTCTTGTCGTGGCAATACTCTGAGCTGTCCAGGGAGGACTCTGAGCCGACCTCGGTCATACCTCCGGATCAGATCCTGGCTGCCATTCGTACCAGCCTGACTTCTCCCCTTGGGGAGCAGATTTTGGCGGCTCAAACTGATGCTCCCTCTGAGAGACTGGCTGGTAGATGTTTCGTACCTGAGGGATTGCGCACCCACTTGCTGCATACCTACCATAATTCCAAGACTGCCTGTCATCCAGGGAGGAACCAGTTGTCCTGGGTTGTTTCTCGTTTATTCTGGTGGCCATCTCTCCGTTCCGACATCGCCTCATATGTAGCGGCATGTTCTGTCTGTGCCTAGAATAAATCTCCTCAGCATCTTCCATTGGGCCTTCTGCAACCCATTCCCAATGGAGAGCGTCCCTGGTCACACCTGGGCATGGATTTTATTGTAGACCTCCCTGCGTCTCGAGGCCATACAGTCATTTTTATGGTCATTGATCGTTTCTCCAAGATGTGCCATTGTGTTCCGTTCAAGAAATTGCCGACTGAGCAAGAACTGGCTATGGTTTTCGCCAGGGAGATCTTTTGCTTGCATGGGTTACCTAAGGTGATTGTCTCGGACCGTGGGAGCCAGTTTGTGTCCAGGTTCTGGCACGAATCTGCTCCCAGTTGGGTATCAAGCTCTCCTTCTCTTCGGCCTACCACCCACAGTCCAATGGGGCTGTGGAGCGTTCCAACCAGGCCCTGGAACAATTCCTTCGCTGCTATATCTCAGACCATCAAGACAATTGGGTCAATCTCCTGCCATGGGTAGAGTTTGCGAGGAACTCGGCTGTCAACTCCTCCTCCGGGATGTCTCCCTTCATGGCCAACTATGGGTTCCAACCCGCTGTATTGCCTGAGTTGTTCTCGCCACAGGAAATTCCGGTTGTGGATAACCATCTTGCTGCCCTGTGTTCCTCGTGGCGGTAGATCCAGAGGTCCTTGAAGGAGTCAGCTCAGCGCCAGAAGCTCCAGGCTGATCGTAGACGGTTGCCCGCTCCTTCATACCAGGTCGGAGATCGGGTGTGGTTGTCCACTCGTAACCTCAATCTTCGGGTGCCCGCACCGAAACTGGCTCCCCATTTTGTTGGTCCTTTCCGCATCCTCCGCAGGGTGAACCCAGTTGCCTATGCCCTTGCTCTTCCTCCTGGGATGTGTATCTCCAATGTCTTCCACGTATCCAGTTGAAGCCTCTGGTCTGTAATCGCTTTACTGCCTCTCCGCCTCGGCCTCGTCCTATCCGGGTTGACAGGCATGAGGAGTATGAGGTGAGCCGCATCCTGGACTCTCGGTTGGTCCGCGGTCGGGTGCAGTTCCTGGTCCATTGGCGTGGTTATGGTCCCGAGGAGCGTTCCTGGGTTCCTTCCACAGATGTTTATGCTCCTGCCCTCTTCCACGCTTTTCACGCCCGCTTTCCCCAGAAGCCTTATGTTGAGCCACGGAGGGAGAGGGGCCCTTGAGGAGGAGGTACTGTCAAGGTCCTACCTTTCCTCAGGGCTTGTGCTGCTCCATGTGCTGGCATCCATCTTAGGTGTCTGCAAAGCGTTGTGGGATCCTTTATGCTTTCAGCCCTCTGCGGCTCCTCCCCCAGGAGGTGGTGGCTTATCACATATAAGTCTGCTGGTTGTAGCTGTCCATTGCATTTGTGTCCTGTCTGTTGCACAGCAGCAAGCTCCTGTTTAGTTTCTCATTGCTCTCACAGATACCGACGCTTTGGCAAGACTCCTTCCTGGCTTCTGACCCCGGGTTCGGCGACCATCCTTCCTGGTTTCTGACCCCGGCTCTGGCGATCATCCTTCCTTGCTTCTGACCCTGGCTCTGGCGACCATCCTTCCTGGCTACTGTTCTACCAAGTCATCCGCTGTTGCTGTTGGACTTGCATAGACTCTGTCTTGTTTTTGTATAATAAACCTACCTTTAATTGCACCTCCTAGTGTGTCTGGCTCCTCGCTCCCTGACAGCTTGCAGGTGGTAGTCATTCATATTCGTGCAATTTCTACGTATCCTAGTAAACTGTCCCTTCGGAATGTTAGTTAACCACAGAGGGTGGTGGCAGCTATCCGTAGGGATGTAACTATTCCAATCGGTAGATTTAAAAAAGGTTTTTGTAGTGATTTTTCCATTATAGTTCATCAGGGTAAGGTCTAAAAAGTGGCCCCTTATGTGGTGGACCCACCCAGGATGGTGTCATTTTTCTCCAACCTAAGTGGCTTCCATCCCTGCAACAAGTGCATGATCTGCACATGTAATACAAGTAGGAAAAAGAAAATAGACACATTCACTTCAAATACTACAGGCAAATCTTACAAGACCAGAAATTTTATTTCTTGCAATAGCAAGTATGTTGTATACATGCTTAAGGAATCAACACACTGTGATGACTAACCGCCGGAGCCATTTACTGGTCCGGTGGCCATCTGTATTTACTGGTCAGTGTACCTATTTTATTGCAATGTGATACTTAATAAATGGATTATTTTTGGCAATATTACGCTATGGGCACTTTCTTTATGGCTCCTTCATGGAGCCTTTAAGTACGCAGACCCTGGGAAGTACTTCACCATCCAGAGGAGGGGAATTCCTGTAATCAGGTGGCTGACCCTGCTGATCCTTAAAGGAGGCCTCTGGAATATTCATCACCCAGTTACTGCTGAGCTGCCCACTTGGAGACGGATGCCCCAGATACTTACTCAGTTACCCTGATGCCCTTGGATATATCAATGCGCATGATCTATGCGCTTCCGGTAAGCGCATAAACTGTTATTTTTTCCTTTATTTGGAGCACCGTAAAGAGGATACGTTTACTGGCACCATAAATTGTACTAACTACATACTGAGTCCGATTATAACTTGTACTATATCTATTTAGCGCTGCACTATATTACTGCTTATTATATACCAGAGATTTTATGAGTGTTTCAGCTGCTATTATAGAGAAGTGCTCACTACTGCTACTTTTACAAGAAACTACATAGCATTGAGACTTGGGAAAATCAGGCATTGTTTGTGTGAGAGAAGATAATAAGGGTTTGTTCGTACCATATCTGTTGAGCTGCCTTGGTCTGCATAGATCAGCGCAGGCTAAGTGCATATAGAAAACATTTGTTTACTATACGCCTTATTTACACCATACATGTGTGTGCATTTCACCGCTGGGTGGCACAGCATGCTGTTGTGAATAGAGTTTTATAAAATGTAATTTTGTGACATTTCCAAAAAGTTAAAAAGCAAAAAAAAAAGTAATGCGTGTTAAAGCATTACACATCACATGGCCCTTACACAAGTCACACCAGCTGCAGCACACAATAAAGAGCATAATGCACCTCAGCTGGTGTGAACTAGCCCTTATAAAAAACAAGTATGTAAGGAGTCCCAAAATAAAGTCACACTTCTACTAAAACGAATCTAAAAAGACCTATGCCTGGAGTTCTGCTATAATATCTGTGTGAAATTCACTTTTACTTCCTGTCCCAGTAAAAATGATCAGTGTAGCACCAAATAAGGCAAAAATCAAAAACCTGACAGTTATTGCTGCAACAAGAGGAAACTGGAAACCTCCCAGCAGAGAAACCTGCTCTGGTTACAATTGATAAAGGTGAGATTTCCCCTCACATTGCATCAAGGACATTTTTTTTCACTTCCAGTCCTTTTTCTAGGACAGGGAATGGAAAGGAAAATGAATGCAAAATAAATATAGAAAGCCATAAAAACATAAAATAGGTCCCAACCCTTTTCCATGCATTCAGAAAATAAATCAATAAAAATGACCTTAGTTCCATTATAAAGCTGAACTTCAGCCAACTATGCAATTGAAACAAAATTACATATCTAAATTATACTTTAAAGCAGATGTATCATTAAAATGTGTGCTTCACATAAATCTATAGAACATACCAGCAATACCAAACACATTATTATTATTATTTTGAAAAATTACATCTTTTATCTTTTTAGCATGGATAAAAAAAACAGCTGTTCTCCAGCGGCCTGCTGAGGCTGCATAGGTCAATCATTCACCAATTTATGCGACAATACTGTACATGTTACACTTTTTCAGTCTCAGCCAAGTGATGCACCAGGTTTTTTAAAACTTTACCAATGTCTCTGTATTACAGTGTCCATAACATAAAATACACATTCCACATAAAAAGTGTATTAGAAACTATTCCAAGTTTACCACTAGATGGAGACATATGCATGCACTATTTACTAAGGGCAACTGCTATATAACCTAATATGCTGGTACAGTCACAGAAAACAATTATTATTATCTCCATAGTTGTTTTAGACAAAGTGGGTCACTGGGAAAAATTTAAATAGGGCGGCATATGCGGAAAGCATAGTATAAAAAAAAAGATCTTTAGAAGGCACAGTCAAATGTATCACTATTTTACTATCAGACCTATCAGCCTGAATGTCACACCTCTTCATCAAATTCAATCTATCCAAAACCCAGCTCACAATATTTCCATCCCCATGTGCCTCTTCCTCTGACTTCTTTGTCAAGAACTCCCTCATTGGCTTACCTCTACTTAGGCTACACCCCCACCCCCCTCCCTTCAGTCCAACATGAATTCTGCTGCCAGACCTGTCCACCTTACCAACTGTTCATTGCCTGCTGCCCATCTCTGCCAAACCCTCCACTGACTTCCGTTCACCCAACAAATTAAATTCAAAATACTAACAACAACTTACAAAACAATCCACATCTCAGATCCCAGTTAAATCACTAACCTAGTCTCAAAATACAAACCAAATCATTCTTTGTTCCTACCAAGACCTCCTGCCCTCTAGCTCCCTTGTTACCACTTCCCATGCTCACCTCCAGAACTTTTCCTGAGCCTCTCCTGTCCTGTGGAACTCTCTAACCGAATCTGTCCAACTGTCTCACACTGTCTCCTACTCTGTCTACTTTAGACAATCCCTGTAAATCCTTCTGCTCAGAGAGGACAATCCCGTTTGTGTCACTTGACCCTCCCATTTAGATTGTAAGATCAAACGAGCAGGGCCCTCTGATCCCTCTTGTATTGTATTGTAACTGTACTGTCTGCCCTCATGTTATAAAGCGCTGCACAAACTGTTGGTGCTATATAAATCCTGAATAATAAATACTGAATAATATGTGAAAGAGGCAAAATGTAGTTGTGGTTTTAAAATTGTAACTAAAAGATTTTTTTTATTGGTTTAGGGATTAGTGAAGAGGGATTATAGCACCTGTCAGCATTTGCAGAGGCGATTTTCCCTGGCTCCATTTGCAGCAAAAGGAATCTTCTGATTCTGTTACTGTGAGCGGCTAGCTGCCATCCATCAAGCCCATTTACCATGACAGGTCACTGGCGGCTGCAGCTATTCGCGTCTATCTGCACAACCAGTGATATCCCCCATCCTGTTTTGGCAATGGGACAGGAAGTGAAAGGAAACCTCCCTAATGGGACACAGTTGGCAAAGAAACTGAAGGGTTATAAACCCGCTTTACTCTATACAAAATGAAAAAATGCCTTACTTCTACTTTAAAGGCTGTAGTTAAATAGTGCTAATCATTCAAGCATATACATGCCATCAGTTTAACAACCCTGCCAGAGCAGCAGTATAATACCACCTGTAATCAGCAGCAAAACACAGATTTAGTTAATTTATTTTATGAAAAAGTAGCTGGGTGGTTTAAAGAAAGTAGACTCAGCAATCAGTAACATTTCCTCCCATGTTCAGAAGCATAAATCCTCTTCAGCAAACAATATTACTTGTATTACTTGCCTTGGCAGAGTGCTAGACCTGAATGTGCACTGAAGAGAGAAAAAATGCAGTATGTGCATCATTTTAGTTTTGGATAGAGCAGGCAGGGAGGTGTTATAAGCTACTGTATGTCAGCTTGTTTTACTGTCTTTGTCTCATAGGGCAGATTTTCCTTCACTTCCTGTCTGCAAGATGCAGTAGGAAGTAAGTGGAAATTTTTGCAAAGTGAGAGAAGTTCCCCTCTTAGACAATTGCCACCAGAACAAGTGTCCTTAACGTACGATTTCCCATAAACCCTTTTCTAGTGACAACTTTAAAATTGTGGATATCACTTTCTGTCTTGAATACAGTGGTCAGCAGAACCAACAGATAGGGTGAATATAACTAGCCAGGACAAAAAAAACTTTACAGGGGTTCTAATCTTTCTCAGTCCAAGTGCAGTGGTTAGCGGAAGGAAGAATGATCCAGTGCTTATCGTACATGGGAGGACGAATGTCTCAGCATTGGTGTCAGTGGTCATTTGCTGTCTGTATTGCAGAGTGTTTACCCAATCAGTGTCCTCTGCAGCTCAGCACTTTTTTTTTTTACAAAATAGGGGTGCTTTTAAGACCTTTATAGCCCACCTACCATGTAACTCAACCCATTCATCCCTTCTCCCACTGAGGTCTTCCTCATAGTGATTGGTCTTACAAAGGAGGAGCAGTCATGACAGGGACAGTGCATGCTCCCTGCAGGAGAACATCATGTAGACAGATGAACATAGTGGATGGTCAGAAGAGTGGGTGAGCAGTTTCACTGACAGCAAGAAGGGAAGCAGGAGCTCTCAAAAGTGACACACCGTCCACCCTGGGCAACAGCTTAGCAGTGAAAAGCTCTTCATTTCCTTCTAAAAGGCAAGACGCCGTTGTCAAGGGTTAAACTTCAACAGCCTTCACCTCATCCAGGCTATGGAGAGCGTTGGAGCTGGTGCCCAACATAGCAAAGGTAGCACAATATTCTCACTAACATGGAAAGCAGAGACAACTTTGTGCAAAAAGGAGGTATTTGAGCTAAAATCAACTGTATCTTTATGTAATTAAGGCTACGTTACAGGATAACAGCTTAAAGGAAATGTCCTAAATAGGTTCACACAGAGGTCTTCGTACCACCGACGACACAAGATTTAAATTCCACAGTTAGATTGGGGGTTGAACACATGAAGCAACAACTTGAACATATGTATGAATCGGTGAATTATTTTCAAGAGAATGTTTATGGTGCTAAGGGCTAAACCTTGTTCTACCCCCAACTGAAGGAATGGAAGATCATTGCCACCTGAAAAAGCACATGGGGAACCCTCAAATCATCAAGCCAATAAAAATAAGCCATCCATATGAGGATTTAACTTGCAGATAGCAGGCATACAAGTTTTAAGCATGGATGGAATAAATCAATCCGTCAAGCCACTGTCTCTCAGTACCAGTATTTTAACAATAATAAAAAAGGAATGCGCTAATCGATAATAAAGTGTCACAAAATAATTTAAACCAAAAATAAATTAAAGATATGCCTAAACTAAATAAATGAAAAAAATTATATCCACAATTCATAAATAAAGTCCAACCACCATAAAGTAATAAACAATGTAGCAATCTGTATATAGATAAGCATAAAATAAAGTCCACAATTCTTGTATGAAGTCCAACCACCATAAAGTGATAACAATGTAGCAATCTTCATAAACCTTTTCTCAAATACCTTTTCTCTATATATAAATACATATATTCACACAACACTCTGTGAATTCAAACACATCAAAAAGTGAATATCAACATATCAAAAATAAAGTGAACACTTCGTGACTCCCCACACTAGTGAGGTTATATACTATAATCCTCTTGAAATCACAGCAAACTTAACAACGTGAAAATTGTGTTAATATATCAACTTGCATCACAAGTAAAGTAACCATTCAGTGGTGCCACGCAATAGTGGGATTCAAGGCAATTGCCCTCTTGCAGCATAAACCAGCATAGACCAGCACTTTAGGGTTTGTAATGTCAACTTCCACCCTGCGGGTATGCCTTTTTCAATCTCCCCAATTCCTCGTGAGGGTAGAGAAGAGAACCATCAGTGGAGTGTAAAGGGTAACAAAACAAATTTTATTGGAATCTTACATTAGAGATTAGAAAATCCGTTCATCTGTCCCAGCGGTTCTTAAGCCGAACATCCAATAACAAAAATGGCCGCACCGCTCCTTCCGGTTTTGCATCTGACGTGACCAATATTTCTCTGCACTGGAATATTGGTGTTTGCATGAATCACGTATCACTGATTAATTCTTGAAGATTATAAGGGTAATACACTATATTTAGTTTTATATTATTTTTGAGGTACTCTGGATTTGGAGTGGTGAATTGAATCGGATATTTTATGCAATATTTGAAGATTTATTTTGGACAATTTTTGGACATTATTTGCAGTGAAGACTATTAGGGTGTTGGGAGAAAAGGTATTTGAGAAAAGGTTTATGGTGTTTGTACTTTCAAGGGTGAAAGTGTGACTTTTCTTTCTTTTTGGAATTGATAGAGGCGAGTTTGGTTGAAGAATGTAGCAATCTTGAATAAATAATTGACACTGTGAAGAAAAAAGAGCCAACAACCAAGAAACAGGGTGGATGATTGATCCTTGCCCTCCAACAATGCTGAGACAGAAGCTACAACAGAGACATATTGGTTTGAAGATGTTAGAAACCAACTTGTTAAGGGAAAGACTGGGCTCCAAAGCTGGGAGGAGACTCAGTTTTAAAGTTCTAGAATGGAAGTGAGCAAATAAAATTTCTACAAACGTGGATACCATCAATCCCAGTGCTCCATGCAGCTCTGTTGGGAAGACCAAAACCAGGATTGAAATTGCTGAACCAGATTGTGGTTTGAAAACTTCCTCTAGGGTAGGAAGACCTTGGATTGAAAGGTATCCAGGAGAAAGCCCAAGCAATGTGACACATTCAGATATTAGTTCTTCAGTGTTTCCGTACCTATCAGATCTGCATCTGTACATCCACAGGCCTGGACTGTGCTGTCCACGTGGGACACATGAACTGAATCATTGGCTTTTGGCTATAGCCAGTTTCATAAGTAGACAGGAGCATGCATGTGTTGACATTTATGCTTTAACATGCATTGGCATGCATCCCTGATGCTGGGCATGCACACAGGCCAAGAAGGGTATTTAAACCCCTTTCTTAAGGCTGTATTCACACTTGAGCGATTTGTAGCTTGAGGTTTGAAGCTCCAAAAATGTTCAAACTTAAAAAATCAATTGTTCTCTATGGTGCTTGTTTGTATGAACAGGTGTGAACAGGCACCATAAAAAACGATTGTTAAGTCTGAACATTTTTGGAGCTTCAAGCTACAAATTGCTCAAGTGTGAATGCAGCCTTATTGTGACTTGCACCTACCTTGTTTGTGAGATTATTGTTTTTGTGCCTTGCTTATTACTGACCTAGGTTGCCTGCCTCCTTTGGTTTAACTGCTTCCCGTCTGCCCTATAGCAGAAATACTGCTACAGAGTGGCACGGGTGCGCAAAATCACGTATATATACACGTGATTTTGCATTTCCAGGTAGGGGGTAAACAAAACAGTTATCCTCCCTGTCAGCTCGTGCACAGCACAGCCATACAAAGCAGTGTGCTTGCAATGAAGCACAAACACACCAAGCACACAGTTAACCCTTTGATCGCCTTATGTTAACCCCTTCCTGCCCAGTGCCATTAGTACAATGTCAGTGGGTTTTATTTAGCACTGATCACTGTTTTGGTGTCACTGGGGATGTCAGTGATACCAAGTCAGTTCCCCCCAGTGTCAGAATGCCCGCCGCAGTCCCGTTATAAGTTGCTGATCGCCGCCATTACTAGTAAAAATAAAAAATAAAATTCCAGTCATATACACCGTCATTTGTAAACGCTATAACTTTCACGTAAATCAATTAATTTACACGTATTGAGATATTTTCTAGCAAAGACATGTAGCAGATACATTTTGGTCTAAATGTATGACAAAATTTGATTTTTTTTATTTTTTTTACTGGACATGTTTAATAGCAAAAAGTAAAAAAATATATATTTTTTCAAAATTCTGTCTTTTTTTTTTTCTTTTTATAGCGCAACAAATAAAAATGCAAGGGCGATCAAATACAACCGAAAGAAAGCTCAATTTGTGGTGAAAAAGGACATAAATTTCATTTGGGTGCAGTGTTGCATGACCGCGCAATTGTAATTTAGTAATGCAGTGCCATAACGCAAAAAATAGCCTGGTCAGGAAGGGGGTAAATCCTCAGTAGGGCAAGTGGTTAACATACAAACTGTAGGCAAAGCACAGGTTTACTTTAACATGTAACCAATAGATATATCTCAGTATATATCTTAGTATCGTTCAGTATTTACCAACAAAATACCATGACATTGGACATTAGAGTAGCAAAGAATATTGATTTAGAAGATAAAGTGGAAATTATATAGTGATTTGATCTCCCTTCAGTGGCAATTTTTATTATATTGAGCATAAAAGACTCCCACATTTGTTAAAGGACTTTGAATCAAGTAGACTTGTCTGTTCAGCTTACAGATATTTAGCTGGTGTCAAGAATCCATGTAAGTGAGCTCTCATGTGAACATCTGAAGTGACATTCCGTGGAGTTCAAAGTCAAAGCACCAGCTGGTTTTCACAGGAGCTCCTGATGGTGGAGATGGATTTGGCTGCATGCTGGTGCCAGGTCACAATCCAAAGGTTTACCTTGCTGCAGTTGTGGAGACAAGCCATTCATGAGGACACTGAAGTGGACAGGAGTACAGACAGGCAGAAATTCATAGAAGATCCAGAAAACAGGACAAACATCAGAGTAGGCAACAGACAAGCAAATCTGAGAGACAAGGCCAGAGTTTGTACATAGTAGATCAATCCAAGGAAACAACAGGCAGGACAAAGGGTAGCAAGAGGGAGCTTAAAATGTTTATCAGGAAACAGAAGCTAATCTGAGTATGACTTAAATAATAAACGAGATTGGGAGGCTGGGCAGGGAGTGATCAAGAAACAAGTTAAATTACTCGGCAACCAGGTGAAGCAGCAAAGAAACAAGAACAGTATAGAAGCTTGTAGAACCACAATACCATGGAACCACAGCAGGAAGGAGGTAAGAACAAACCATAATCTTATGGAACCACGGGTGACAGATCAGATCAGCTCTGCAGCTACTCTGTGACAGCCACAAATGTCAGTATTTCCCCTCACCAACCATTTTCAATGCTAGCAATATAGGATCCTCCTCATCATGTTGTAATTGTTCTTCTTGTGTCCTGTCAAGTAATTTAGCCAAAGAAATTATTTTTTCCCAGTTTCCTATTTTGGATCTTCTCTTTTTCTAGTCCTCTCTCAGACTCAGTTTGTTTGTCATTCAGGAAAGGAAATTGTTCCATCCAAAGAGGTTTTGTATTTGAAATGCAATATGTTTTATATTCTTCCAGTTGGCAAGCTGTTCCACTGCTATCTGCACTGATAAACCTATAAAACTAGTATTTTGCATGAGGCTTAAAGGGACTAGTGAAAGCCTTTAAAACACCCACCTTCTAACCTGTGTTAATCTCAGACTGTTTAAAACTGTTAATATGTATGTTTTGCTTTTGTAGCTGTACCCCCTCTGTTGCTGGCCTCAACCTTCCAAAAGAAACTTCAGCCCTTCTGACATCCCAGGCTGAGTACTCAGACACAGATTATTGCAAGCAATCATAGTAAGTAATCTCCAAAGACCTTATAATGACACTTAAAAGAACAGGCACACCTTCAAGTGGTGTCAACAAAGTTGGTATATTGTTGCCTAATATTTAAACAGCGCAATAAAAGAGAGGGATAGGGAAGAGACTGAATGGCAGAGGTAATAGTGCACTTGATATACAGAGCAATTAACAATAACACAGGGCATGAGATAACACCAGCCACCCAGGTCAGTTTAAACAGTAACAATGTCACCCAAAGTTTAGCAATGACCAGTGGTAAGGCCAGACATATAAACCCCTGGAGTCATACTGACCAAATGCACTAAAGGTAGCTATGCTAGGCCTAATGTTGCCTGGAGAATACCGTCCAGGTCTTAATGGTTAAAAGCAATTCAAAGGGAGCTAGTATATGGCCAGGATTTAAAAGAAAGTGTCAGTCCTTGAGTTGTTTCTTCTGCCGGCTATCGCTGCGGCCCTTTGAAAGTGTTGGTGCACTTTAATATAGCCTAATGAGTCTGCATGCAGTTAAGATGCACTACAAAGTGATGTAGTCTTTGGTGCAGATATACGATTGTTGGGGAGTGGAGATCAGATAAGGTTAAGTCAGGTACAGGAATAGTTCACTAAAAAAGTGAAACAACTTGAGTATGGGCGTGCCCTGAAGAAGTGTTGTCCTGTCTAAAATGGATCTAGAAGTGCTTGTAAAGA
Organism: Staurois parvus; assembly: GCF_062004578.1. Classification (NCBI taxonomy): domain Eukaryota; kingdom Metazoa; phylum Chordata; class Amphibia; order Anura; family Ranidae; genus Staurois; species Staurois parvus. The sequence continues at coordinate 124,129 of NW_028317999.1, forward strand.
GATTTGGCAGTTGGCCTATTTCTTAATAGCTCAGTTTCTGCAGAACAGTGCTGATAACAGGCTGACAGCCCTGAAGGGGCTCTCCCTGAAGTCTTCTGCAAAACAGCAATGCGAGTTGTGCTTAATAAAGTAATGGGCCCTGATGGTATTCATCCCAGAGTTCTAAGAGAACTTTGAGGTATAATTGTTGGACCATTAACTGATCTTTTTAATCAATCTCTTCAAACAAGAGAAGTTCCCCATGACTGGCGGACAGCTAATATTGTATTTATCCACAGGAAGGACAACAAGGTAGAAGCTGGCAATTACAGGCCAGTGAGTTTAACATTGGTTGTAGTCATTTATTGGAATCACTCCTGAAAAAAAGGATCATTAATCACTTAAAACACACAACTTGCTGAAACCAAAGCAGCATGGCTTTACTGAGTGTAGATCATGGCAGACTAATCTGATTGGATTTCTTTACTATATTACCAATGTTTTGGACCAGGGTGGTGTTGTGGACCTAGCATATCTTGATTTCAGCAAGGCATTTGATACAGCTCCACATAATGATCTAATACAAAAGTTGTACAAGCTAGGACTTAGTCCTTGGGTGGTTCAGTGGATATGCAGCTGGCTAAAAGATAGACACCAGACTGTGGTTGTAAATGGGGTTTCTTCTGCGGGTTTCTTTTTCTCTGAAAAAAAAACAGTCACTAGTAGTGTACCACAAGGTTCTGTACTAGCTCCTGTTCTATTTAATCTATATATAAGTGGTATAACTAAAGGTTTGTTAGGTAAGGTATGTCTTTTTGCTGATGACACAAAGGTGTGCAATAGGGTTAATATCCTTGGAGGTGTATGTAACATGAAACATGATTTGGCATTGCTGTAAGATTGGTTAAAAAAGGGGAAATTGCAGTTCAGTCTTTCTAAATGTAAAATAATGCACCTAGGGAAAAATAATCCCTTGAGAGAGTACAACATTGGAGGTACATTGTTGGCCAGCACTTCAAAGGAAAAGGATTCGGAGGTACTTATTTCAGATTATTGCAAAATGAGAAAACAGTGTGGCAAGGCACTGGGGAAAGCAAATAGAATTCTAGAATGCATCACTAGAGGGGTCACCAGCAGGAGGAAGGAGGTCCTGATTCCCCTATAGAGATCTTTAGTTAGACCTCATTTAGAATACTGTGTCCAGTTCTGGAGACCTCACTCACAAAAATATATTGATAAGATAGAACGAGTCCAGAGACGGGTAACAAAAATGATGAAAGGTCCGGGGGATAAAACATATCAAGTGTGACTTAACATGTGCAGTCTGGAGGAAAGAAGGGAAAAGGGGAGACATGATTGAAACCTTTAAAGTATCACTAAACCCTCAACAGTAAAATCAGTCTGTATATGCAGTAAAGCATGCTTGTTATACTCACTGTGAAACCTAAGGGGTTAATCCTTTGCATTGTGTAAAAATGCTGTTTGATCTTGACTTCTCTGATCCTCCCCTTCTTCCAGTGCCCCCCTCTTATCTCCTGATTAGACATAACGTGTGGAGACACTCTGCACATGCTCAGTTTGGTGTGTAATGCTAGAGAGGTTTTTTTTTTTTTTTTTCTTGGGAGAGTGCATGTGGTCAGCACAGGACCAGTCAGCACTGTCAAGACAGAGGTCGGGGGTTCTGCATCCTCCTAGAGCGGAAATAAAATCTGATAGAAGTCACAAGACTGCTCTAACTGCTGATGAGAAAAGGTATGTAGCGGTTTATATTTACTAAAATAATTGCATTTCCATGTAGTGTGTACTGTGGGAGACCAGATACAGTGATTGCGAGGTCCTGGGTTAAATACATCAAGGGGGTGTATAAGGTTCAGGAGGGCAGTATTTTCAACATGAAACCAAAATCAAGAACACAGGGACATGGAATTAAATTTTGGAATTTCTTGCATAAAATCTATTTTCTGAGTTAAAAAAGCCCTCCTGCCCAGTGGCTGCCTTTATGCACATGACTGGCAGAAACAGGTTCATCATGCTAAAAAAATGATAAGGAAAACCGAGTACTCTAACTGCTGTATAGAAAAAGGAAACATATTTTGTAAATATTTTTAATAAAATTGTATTTTTCTAGTTTTGCCTAAAATAATACCTAAATAAAGAAAATATACGTTTAAAACCACTACAAATTCTCTGTATACTTATATTGATCCAGCTTGAAAGACCTCCTTTGCCACTGGGCTGGGGTCTGACTTTTACCTGTGTGGTTACATTTTGATTATGAAAGCGATATGAAACCCAAAATTAAAAATATAATATATTAGAGCTTAGCCATCATTAGACATGATGGCTACATTAGTTGGCTTTTTCCCCTCTGTTTTCACATAGTGCTCTAGCCAATAACACACCTCCTGTATTACAGTGCACTCACTTTGGATGAATAAGCACAGGGGCACCTTTACACAACAGCATTGTTAATCTATGAAGAGGGTTAGATGCACTAGTAGATTTAAACACACTAACAAATTGAAGCCAAACTCTAGCCAATACTTTATAAGCAGTTACAGCAAACTGTTTTTTTCCTTTTGAGAAACATACATTACCTCTTCACGCCGGCGCCTCCCGGCCCTTTAAGGAAATTCAGATGTCAGGAGGTGGGGTTTTAGGGTCATGTGATCGCATTGATTCGCTGTCATAGCGGTCACATGATCGGAAAAGGTCCTGATCGCAAGGCAAGATCAGAACCTTTCCGTGAGACACCAACTTATGTGCAGGGAGCACACAGGGCACACGCTTTCAGCACATATGTGTTTTCAATTGGTACGCAAATATGCGGCCGCTCAGTGTCAAGGCCCAACCGCCAAGAGGATGCATATTTGCTTATGGTCGGCGTCAAGGGGTTAATAAAAGATAATTGTAAATACCCATTACTGCTAAATGGACACTCGCCATTGTGACTGGGCGTCATATGATGTCCTGTCAAAATGAGCCGCTCACGCGGCCGCGCAGTGGTGCAATCTGTCACCGGCTGTGTCCACAGGACACAGCCAATGAAATATTCCTACACCTACATATTGCCAGTGTCATGTGACCGCTGTGACCAATCACAGCAGATCACATGTCAATTGTATACAATGGATGGCTTCCTGCCATGCCATTCATTGTATACAATTATGTTGTATCTGTATCATGTGATCAGCTTTTCCCAATCACAGTTAATCACAACAAAAGACTGAATGAATCAGTTTCATTCAGTAACAATGATTGCAAATAAAAATGAAATATATTAGTATTAGCAATCATAATAAATAAATAAATAAAATCCTGATCACTTGCCCAGAGTAGTTCAATGTTACTATGGTAACATTGTACTTCTTTGGTCACAGTGTGCTGAAAAATAGAATAGTAAAAAAAATAAAACATTTAATAAAAAAAAATAGAAACTTTTGAAAAAAATACAAATTCAATTATTATTATTATTTTCACCAAAGAAATGTAGCAGAAAACATTTTGACCTAAATTTATGAAGAAATGTTATTTATTTGCAAAATTGTATAACAGAAACGAAGAAAAGTGCGGGTTTTTTTTCATGTGTTTTTTGTTTTATTTAGCACAAAATAAAAAACGCAGTGGTGATTAAATACCACCAAAATAAAGCTCTATTTGTGTGAAAAAAATGATAACAATTTCATATGGGTACAGTGCTGCATGACTGCCTGCGCAATTGTCATTCAATGTGCGACAGCATTGAAAGCTGAAAATTGGCCTGGGCAGGAAGGGGGTATAAGTGCCCGGTATTGAAGTGGTTAAAGCCAAGTGTACCCCTTTATAAGAACAGAAAAGATAGATATAATATATTATTGCAAACGAAATTAAATAAATAATTCAATTCAATTGAAATTAAATTTTTAAAAATGTTTTTTCTAGAATGTAATTTTTACCTTAGAAAATCTAAACAAATGGATATCTGTATGCACTGTGCTTCTCATCTGCATACCTTTTGTTCTAACAGAAAACAGTGTATACCCATTCTTTGGAGTTCATTGCACATTTTGCAAATGCATTAATATAATACGGGTAGAATTAGTTTTGAAAATTGTACAAGCAGTTGAGAACCAATCTACCCACTGTGTTCTCTCCATAGCCAAGCATGGTAAGTTCATCTTTTTATACATACATATGACACAAGAATATTTATTACTAAAAATAATTTCCATTGAAAGATGGAATTTACTTGATCAGTGATATTATCTAGTAATATAACTATGAGTCGTCTATTTTTAGATAACAGCACTTTTGGTGTTTCTAACGGCTAAAGTCCATAGGTTAAGTGAGTATACTGAGTTAAAAAAAAAAAAAATCAAGTAACATCTGTGAAGCATTATGGCCTCATGTTAGCATGACAAATCAGGTTTGTGCAGACACAAATTATTAGGATGACAACATTTCACAAGCTTGCAGCCACCAAAATACTGAATTATATTGTGCTTGCTTATGTGAGCTTTTTTACTCTCATGCAGTACACACATTTATGTTCAAGCTGCAAGGAGTTATAGGCCAGAGCTCCATCAGCTCTGCTCTAGTTTCCAGACTCATACAAGGTAATGTGGCCTCACATACATAACATCTTCTGAAAACAATGCTGAAGCATTGTACTTACACTCTCTACTACAAAACACTTTTATGGAATGCCCTGCAACAAAATCAGAAGCCCAGGCACTGAACCAGACTGTCCCTGACAGCCGCTGGTTCTAGTACAGAGCCTCGCCAGGACCTTTGGTACCGTGAAATTCATGCATTTGCCCCTAGTGATCAGAGCTTGTAAGGATGAAAGCTTCTTGCTAGTGGCCCTACATGGGGAGGAGACTGATACTTGTAATTTGACAACATTGGAATTTGGTTGCTGTGCACAGTTACAAGTACAGTCACCCACCAGCAATTCAGGAAGGGAGCAGCCAAACCCCCAGCCCTACTTCTAGTTCATTACTGTATTTGACTAAGTCTACTGTAATTTTTTACCCTCAGGCAAGGATCAATAGTCCTCTTAGTTATTACATGTGAGCAAGGCCTTGCAATTTGACAAGGTCTTAAGCCTGGGCCATAGGGTTGCCATGTGCCATGACAAAATACTGCAGTGTGGGTGCACCAATAACCTACTCTTAATATCCCACTGTCATTCTTTTTACATTCTATAACTTTTGTAATGTTTTTATTATAGGTTTACTGGTCCTTTAAAGGAAATGTAAACCCAAACTTCTCTTATTTGGTCTGTTTTATACAGTATACCACTGAAAGCATTTTGTTATATCTATTTAAAAAAATATATCTTTTGCCAGAATCTTGAGCTGATAACTTCCTATGCCTGTCTCTGCTGCACTCCTACCAATTACTTCACATTGTTCTGGCTACATCCTAGGACTTCCCAACTCCTACCCTCCATGTAATGTAGAAGGGGAAGTTTCTGACTTGGAGCTCTTTTATACCTATGCAGTTGGATGCATTTTGGACTGTACTCCAATTGCATAAACAGTCCAAAATCATGGCTATTCTATGGGCATAGTTCACAGTGCAACGCAGTCCAGAAAAGTACAAATGCACTGCAACACATATCAGTGCACATAGAAGCCCAAGAAAAGAAAAAAGGAGGAAGTGACCTCACAGGTCAAATGCAGGTACAACTGCATGTAAACATGCGTCAGCTGCATGTAAAATGCACATCAAATGCATGCATAGGTACAAGGAAAAAACACTCAGTTACGTGCAGTTTCTGGTGTGAATGGGCCCTTAGGGAGACTTCTCCTCCAATAGTATGTTACTGGCCATGTTGTGGTCTGATTGTACTAATACTACTGTATGATCCAGAGGTACTATTTCTCTTCTCTCTAAACTGTAAATGTTTTGGGGGTAAAACGTAAGGAAAAAAACACTTTAAACATTTTTTTAATGTAAAGATCAAGAGCTTCATGTATTATTCTAGTCATTGGCAGTTAAGGCAAGGTGATACTTTGAATACCTGCCTTCCTGGATTGTGACATCAAGAACTGTGCTCTCCACAGATAAGATAGCAGTACACAGACTGACAAACACACGTACACTAACTGTTCTTACCAAACAGACTGCTAAGCTACAGGAAGACCTGCTTTGTGCTGCTGCCCAGAGGGGAACAATCAGAAGGCAGGAATTGTGTAAAGACAGAAGAGCCATATGAAAACTCTGTGAATAAACATCATGTTTAACTACCAATACATCAACTCAGATCAACTTGCTGGCTTTGACAAGTACAAGGTAACCCACATTACTACACAGTCTGCCGGATATCTTTTCATACTATCAAGTCATTGTTACTTTAAGGCTTTGTAACATATTCATAAAATATATCGAATGTTTTTAGTTGGTAAGTGATTGTAATTAGAATTGTTTCGTTTGTTTTGTTCTGTATTCAATTAGCCTGCATTCTGAATAGTTTTAAATTATTTCATCATCTATTACAGTAGAAAGCAGCCTAAAACCAAAATTACGCATTTTTACGTTAACTAAAGAGCAAAATGTATTATTCCCTTTAGGAACTGTGGCAGAAATCAATTTTAGGGGTCCAGTCATTTAATGTTATTTGGGCTGCACAGAGCAGCACTGCTCAACACAGTCTGCATTTTTATGCAGCAGGTATCAACACACTAAAACTCACCACAATGCGGTGCAGTGCATAAAAATTTATAAAACTTTATTTTGTGACATTTTAGTACTTTTATAAAAAGAAAAAAAAAGATAACAGTGCAATGCATTGTACTAATGTATTGCAGCACTCCTACACATCATATACCAGCGGGATCATGCTAAAAGGAATATAACACGCACCGCTGTTTGACTGGGCCCTAAAAAAATATACATACAGCTTGTTCACAATAGTTAGCATGCATTCATTTATTCGTGGTGGGGGAATTTTCTTTATGGCTTGTTCTTAAAGATTTTTTTAACAAGATTTATTTGTAAATCGTATCTGGTTTGAGTGAGCAATTGCTTTAGGTATGGGGCATGTCATAACAACTACAAGAACTTTTAATATAAAGATGTTATGATAAACACTGTAAAGGCTGGACTCCAAATCCGAAAAAGTCAAGATTTCAATATAAATTCTGCTGCCTTTTGTCTGAATCCCTATTCATACCGATATTAGTTTTTTTGCTTCAAGTGTTTCTAAACTCTAAGTCTGAATTTCTCTTATTTGACAACTTATAGTCTGTTAAAAATACCACAAAAATAGCTGTCCTCTTCTGCTATGGGCAGTTATCAGTTGGCATTGTTCCCACTTATCTCTGCTGACTACAAAACACTCTTATTTCCCAAAAATGTTTTAAAATACTTGGTTATGATTCTGAAACTCCACTTTCAATCTTATATTGAAAACAAATAATATCAATAGAAAAACACACCAAAGTTCACCTAGTATTATTATGCATTGCCCCTAATGCAGATGCACAGAGACATAGCTTGAAGATTTTAGGCCCTGATGAAAAAGTTGACCTGGGGCCTCCCCACTACCACCTGCTGGTAGTGTCAGTGACAATATCAGTAGGGCAGAGGGTGGTGCCAGTAGGGCAGTTGACAGTACCAGTAGGGCAATGAATGGTGTCATTAGGGCAGTGGATATGTCATTAGGAAAGAGGTTGGTGTCAGTAAGGCAGTGGATGTGTCAGTAGGGCAGTGGATGTGTCAGTAGGTGTCTGGGAGGGGCACACTAGTGTGGGCAATTGGGACAATCGCCTTGCATCTCCTGCAGTGTGTCCAGGGTCACAGATGCTACAATGGCACCCTGTATGGTAGCTGCAATCTCTTTGATATGAGAGGGAGTAAGAGGACATGTACTATGGGGTGAACTAGAAGCGGAAAGAGCTTGTTTTAGGAGAGGGCGTTGGTGGGGTCATTCTGCAAATCCAACCTCCCCTTTTAGCACAATTCCTCTCCCTCCCAAAACACCCCTAGTACATATCCTCTTACCCCCCTCCCAAAAATCACTTCTGGAAGCATAAAACTGTGTTACCTGCCCTTGACTCTCCCCCCCACACACACTCACTCAAACACACACACCTTCCCGGTCACTGTGTCCCCCTCCTCTGCAAAGTTCAATTATAGTGTAAGAAACTCATGGATGGTTACAGGAAGCAATTGATTTCAGTTATTTTTTCCAAGGGATGTGCTGCCAAATATTAAATTGAGAGTGCAAATAATACTATCCAGTCTATTTTTGGGGTTTTGCATGGAATGTATCAGATTTGGCTTTTTGTTTCTCTACTTTTTTGTGTCATACCAATACAAACAAAATAAATAAACATGAGAATGCCTAAACATTTGTAATTGCAACAATTTTCTGAGTGAAGTGGTACATTATCTTACAGAAATGCAGGGGTGCCAGTAGTTTTGGCCATGACTGTATATTCCTAACACACTGCTTTCCCAGGGTGACAGCACTGCTCCTCCTAGATACAGTATGGTTGTCACCCTAGGACAGAAAGTGTGTTCCTGAGAGGATCACAAGGTGAAAATAAAGAAAAGAGAAAAATAATGCAGCTACTTCTAAGGAAAAGTAAGCTGCAATACATTTAATTTTTGTTTTGGGGTTTAATACCACCTTAAAGCGGAATTCCACCCAAAAGGGGAAGTTCCGCTTTAAGGATTGGCACCTTTGGGGAGCAGGGGGGGAGTGGGTACCCGAATTTGACAGGTTCTCCCACTTCTAGTCCGATCACCTAGTGTCCTCCCTCCCTCCCTGTAGTCTTTTGGGACACGGAAAAGGTCCCAGAAGACTACAGGACCATTCACGAAGCGCAGCGCTACTCGCGTATATGTGCAGTGGGTACTTGGCTGCGAAGCCGCAAACTATCAGAGCCGGGTGCCCACACTGAAGATGCGGGCCTCCTTGAATACAGGACGGCCGGTGAAACGAGCTACGGGGGGGACACCACGGGACCAAGGGACAGGTAAGTGGCTGTTTTTTAAAAGTCAGCGGCTACTGTTTTGTAGCTGCTGACTTTTATTTTTTGATAGGTCAAGTGGAACTCTGCTTTAAGGTAACTTCTGCTTCTGCTTTTATATACACATTTAAATTGTCCAGGTTTCAAAAGGTCAATATGCAATTGAGTGAAATTGGACAGTTGATAAATTCCCCTGCAGAGTCTGAAGCAATACAAGGGATACCAATCTCTGCAGAGAATTATTTTAGCTGTTGAATGAAGTGGTACTGACCTCTTGATATGCCACTATGCCCGATGCTCTAGTGAGTATATTTGGTTACTCTTGATGACAGTGGAGTTTGTTTACCATCTAAAGCATATGTTGACCTCTCTGTTATAGAATGAAGTGTTTTCTTAGTGGAATTGCTGCAATTATATACATCTGATCTCTTCGCTTGTTGCAGCATCTTTTTAGTCTGCAGTTGTCATCATAGACAGATGGATTTGCTTGCATACATTCAATATGTGAACAATAGTAACAGGATTATCTTAAAGCTGAAATTCATCCAGGTATAACACAACTTCATGCAGCTCCTTATTCATTAATATATCATGGAATGTATTTTTGTAAATGTAGCGTACGTACCTAATTTCGATTTGCCGTTGTTTGTACAACAGAGCATAGAGAGTGGGGAGAGAGGCAGGACAAGGAGCCAGTCAGTGTGCCACAGTGCAGGGAGCATACTCATAGGAGGAGTGAGAAAAGTGACAAAGAGATAAGTTCATAAGTGTGCTGCTTCCACTTTCTCTACCAAGTCAAAGGTTGGGGGTGTGAAACAGATCTGTAAGTGAAAGTGAAAGTGAAACTGCACAAAGAAAGGTCAGATCTGCTACTACCAGGGAGGTCTGTTCTATGTGGCAGATCTGTGTAAATCTCAGATCTGGATGGTCAGGAATACTAATCATTTGGCAAGTGAAAGGGCTCTCATATACAATATGTTATTCTGTGTTTTCCATTGTTTCCTTGAAGTTCAGCTTTAATTTTAAGGTTGAGAGTTTCTAGCTCTGGGATCTATTTCAGTTTCAGAACAGTGTTTCAGCTGATATAACTTTATCACATTAGCATATAACAATTATTTGCACTTCATACAGTCTAGGTGAAAGGGTGCTTATGATTAATTCACCAAATTTAGATCTTATTTCTTCCATTGGCCTACTTCACAAGCTTAGCGGTTGGATTCTGTTGCATGATGGCAGTGAACTGAAAGAAAAGATGTAAGTAAACATGATTATATGATGGGTTGTTTTGTAGTATAGAGAGCTTCTAAACATGTACTCGCTTTCATCAGATGAGAAAGAAAGTGAATGTGCATTCCTAAACATTATAACATTCCATGTAGGGCTAATTCATTAAAAAAGAAGAAATATGTGGTTTTTCATCAGTGGCATAGAATAACATTTAGCAAGAACAGCACCTAATTTTAGCACCTAATATCTTGTGGATATAGATGTATGATTTTTTTTAATCTACTTTACACTATCCTGGAGTTGTTTATTTGCCTTCAGTATTGCCTGACAGGATTCCATGTCAGTGTCTAGTGTTCATAAGGAAGAATATTAGGGACCATGGCTTGCAACAAATGTTAAATCAGGCATATAGTTTCTTTCACTTTCGGTGATAATGGTAAACAATACAGATAGAGAGGGTGAATCTCCCTAATAAGATCGCAGACAGCAATAAAAACCTGACAAATGTTCTAATCCCTCTTCATTCAATATACAATGTAAAACTATAAAAAAAAAGTTTTGCTGAAACTATAATTAAACTTCCACTTTAATATAATTGTAGATTAATTTGGCATTAAAGAACTATAGCTAAAGTTTTTTTTGTACAGTTCGTTCTACACTCCCGTTTTTAGCTGACAGCGAGCTAAAGCCCAACTAACATCACAGAGGCAGTGTAGGCTCCACCCAGATGCCTGGAGCAACACCTGGCCCAGCCTCTCAGCGAGCCGCTGAGAGCCTGAGCCAGCTGCTCCCTACCCTCCACAGGCCGGGGTGCTGGAGGGGCAGAGCAGACAGCGGTGAATAACAGTCCCTGACTCTCTGCTGACAGCTGAGAACTGAGTGGTCAGTCCTCAGTCTTAGAAGTGGCAGGGGGACAGATGCTGCATCCTCCTAGGTAAGTATGTTCTTTTTTCCTAAAACCCATACTTCTCTTTTAAATTCACTTTACTAAATTAAAATTAAGGTGACATTAACATATCATTTTTGTATGACATTAGAAAAAGTATGGATTTCCCTTTTTATGTTTTGAGATTGTAAAGATAATTTATTTTTTTTTATTTTTTTTTTCCAAAAAAACGTTTTATTGAAGTATGAAAGGTAAACAAATGATAGACAGATACGGATCGCAGTCCGTGCAAAATTTCTCGTACGTTCTCCCGTAACGCAGACGGGATCAAGACAATATATTAATTTGTAGAACATCAGAGGACGGAGTTCCACAGTAAGGCAAAAGTGATAGACGTAACCATAGTAATACTGACAGCAGCAAGTACTTTAGATAATTATGGTATACACTAGGCTCTATGTAAGGAGAGTACACATAAGCGGATTCTGAAGTGGTCGACAAAAGTATCCTCACAAGGCATCTATGACATATATTTCCATCTCTAAAAAATGTGGGCTACTGTTGTAGAATATTGTTACATCTGTATAGCTATGAGTGTTCCGTACCTAATGAGAATAATAGCTAATTAGATTATGAGAAAAGCGGGTGTAAATGTGAGAAGGAAAAGAAAAGAAAGAGAGGAACGTGGGGATGGAGGAAGAATATGAGATGAGATATCAAAATGAGGTGGGAGGAGACCCACATGACAAATAGAAGGGGGGTATGGGGAGAGAGAGAGGGAGAGAAGAGGGAGAAAAGAAAAAAAAAAAAAAAAAAAAAAAAAAAAAAAAACAGGGGGGGGGGGGGGGGAAGTGGTTGGATGATGAGGTTCATATTTAAATAAGCATAACCAAACCAGTTACATCTATTAGTAACAGCCTGGCTGTATCTAATTCCATCTTTTTAATTAGCGATATAATTCAGTGAATGACCGTTAATGGAGTTATTGCCGAGGTGAAAGTTCTAGAGGCCTTCTGTGTCTCCAAGTCTTTCTCGTTCAATCCTTCAGCAAGCCAAGGTAAGTATCAGTAGATTGGAAATGGGTCCAACAAGCCCAAGTCTTCCTGAATCGCTCGGGGTGATCTTTTGCCACTGAGATCAGTTCCTCCATTTCAGCAATCCTCTGGATCCTAAGAATCCACTCTCGTACGGTGGGAATATAGGCTGATCGCCAATGAACAGGGATACACTGCTTTGCCGCATTTAACATGTGTAATGCAAGGGACTTACGGTAAATCCTCACCGGAAGAGAGGAGTGATGGAGTAGACATTGTGCTGGTGTAAAGTCTAGGGTGTAAGTGGTTACTTGTCTAATGGTGTCCAAAACTTTTCTCCAGAAGGGCTGTAGCAGCGGGCATTCCCACCATATATGGAGAAGAGTACCTTTTGCCTGGGAGCATCGCCAGCATAAATCTGGCACTTTAGGATCAAATTTATGAATCACAGATGGAACTCTGTACCATCTGGAAAAAACTTTGTAGTTGCTTTCTTGTGTAGAAACACATATGGAACCTTTATGCATGTGATCGTAAATGTGGTTCCATTCCTCAGGTGAGATGGAAATATCTAGATCATGCTGCCAGGCTGCACAGGCCTTCAGTGAGTGAGATGTATTGGAACTTTCCAATAGGGAATATAATTTGGATATTACATGCCTCTGTGGGAGATCTGTAAAGCAGAGTTTTTCGAAAGCTGTAAGTGGTCTTGAATAATCCTTTAGATGTGGGGAGTTACGTAGAAAATGGTGGATTTGTCTATACATCCAAGGCGTTAAGGTAAGGGCTGGCCACGCCTTTGTAATGTCTTCTCTAGATCGGAGCTTAGAATCTTTGAGAAATTGACGTACTGTTAGGTTATCTTCCCGTTTATACCCAGCGAGAAAGGTCGTAGACATCCCTGGAATAAAGTCCGGGTTCAATTTGATCGGAGTGAAAGGGCTCGGAGAGGAAGAAAGTACTTTTTCCTGAAATACTTGCGCGCTACATCGTAAAGTGGGACCTATAAGTGGGTGCATCCGAAATTCAGAAGGGACATGGGCGGTTTTCAGCCATGGGGAGGTGGAAAGTGGTATCTTTGAAAAATCAGCCTCCAAACCGACCCAGATCTTACGAATGTGATTCGTGGTCCAGTCTACTAATCTGGCTAGGTGGCAAGACCTGTAGTAACGAGAAATATCCGGTAATCCAATCCCTCCATTCTTCTTGGGCATAGTGAGTTGGGTGAAGCTGATTCTTGGGCGTTTATTATACCAAAGAAAAGAGGAGCAGAGCGTTTTATATGATTGAAAGAATGAATTTGGTAATTGAATGGGTATTGTTTGTAGTAAATATAATATTCTGGGGAGCACGTTCATCTTAAGTATAGCTGCTCTACCAAACCAAGAGAACCAAGGTTTATTCCACGTCTGAAGGTCTTTGGAAATGTTACGCAAGAGGGGTAGAAAATTTGTTGCATATAGTTCGGTAAGATGGGAGGGTAGTTGGATACCTAAATAAGTGATAGTTTCTCGTTGCCAGGTAAAGGGAAAATTCGATGTCGCTTGTTTAACCACCTCCGGTTTTAATGATACATTAAGCGCTTGGGATTTAGAAAAGTTAATTTTGAAGTTAGCCAAATACTGAAATAATTTGAAATCCTGTAACAAATTAGGTATCGTGATATGAGGATCTGTCAGGAAAAGCAGTATGTCGTCAGCAAAGGCTGCCACTTTATGCGTTTTGCCATTGATCACAATCCCTTTAATGTTGGCATTATCTTTAATGCAATTCAATAAGGGTTCCAGTGTAAGAATGAATAAGAGAGGTGACAGTGGGCATCCCTGTCTGGTCCCGTTGCTGATCAGAAAAGAGTCTGATAGGTGTCCGTTCACTCGCACTCGCGCTGTGGGGGCTTTATATAGAGACATAATATAGGTCAAAAAGCGCAAAGGCAGTCCAATGCCAATCAAAACTGCCTCTAGGTAATCCCAAGCTAGTCTGTCAAATGCCTTCTCGGCATCTAAAGAGAGAAAGAATCCGGACTGTTGATTTTGGGTTAACCAATGATGTATATTTATGGCCCTTATTGTGTTATCTCTGGCTTCTCTTCCCGGAACAAAACCCACCTGATCCGGAGATACGATGGAGTCTATAACATGTAGCAGACGATTAGCCAAAATCTTGGCAAAGATCTTCAGGTCAACATTCAATAGGGAAATAGGTCGGTAGTTCGCTGGGGACGTGTGATCCTTATTCTCTTTGGGTATAACTGTAATGTGAGCCTCGGAAAGATTGCGCATGGACTGCCCCGGAGTGTTTAATGAATTGAAAGCCTGGAGAAATGGGAGTGCTAATACGTCAAGAAAAGATTTGTAATAAGAATTAATAAAACCGTCAGGTCCTGGACTTTTACCAGGTTTCAACTGCGTAATAGCTTGTTGTAGTTCCGCTAACGTCAGAGCACTCTCTAATTCTTTTGCTTGCGATCTAGAGATCGGTTTAGGAAGATATTGTGTGAGGAATGACTGTATAATGACCTCACGTGGCCTAGTATCCGCTGCTGGTTTGGACGGTAGGGATAAATTATATAAATTAAAGTAATACTCCTCAAATTCCGCCGCAATATCCGACGGTGTTTTCAGTATGCGTCTATTTTTGGAATGAAGCTGATATACGTGCCGAGCAGCCTTTTTGGATTGTAAAGCCCGAGCAAGAAATTTGCCACTCTTATTTCCATGTTCGTAGAAAAGTTTTTGTTGAAGAATAAAATTACGTTTAGATTTCTTTTCCACTACCTCGCTGAGTTGTGTAAAGATAATTTAAATAGTTAGATAAATTTAAATTCTGCCTGCTTATCCTTTAGCAGAAGATTTTGACTTACAGCTTATATTTTTGGCTTACCTCACACCATCTGCCTTCTAGTGATGCCATGGGCTGTTGGAACATTAGTCATACATTTACCTGTATAAATCTGTCAATATTTTCCATTTATGCTATTCTAGTAAATGTTTCTAGTTTTTGGCATTCTCTCAAGAGTTTCAATATCATTGTTATAAATGTAACTCTGTATATTGGACTAGTTGTTGATGCTACACAGTATGTTATGTTTATGTATGTAATAATAAATCCTGTATAATAATGTATGCAATGTAGCACTTTCTCAATAACCCCTTCACAACCAAACCCAATTTTCTAACTTTGGCATGTATTACTAGACCTGTACATATCATCATAACCACTGTAGTGGATAATACCTTGTTTTTCTCAGGACACATTGGCCTTTTATTCGGTGGTTTATGTTAATAGATATCTCCTGATTTTGTTTTATAAAAGGAAAACTGGCCCAAAATCGGGAAAAAAATCATTTTATTTAAACGTAGCTGTATATTTTTATTCCATTACTATGATGCACCACCAAGAAACCCTGCAAAATAAATTATCCTACTCCTGACAATCACAGTGATACCACATATAAGTGTGTTGTTGTCTTGTACTTTATTTGATATGTGTTATTCTTTATACTTTATTTGTTCTTTGTAAGGCCAGGAAACAATAGTACAATTTTTGGGAATTTTTTGTTGTTTTGTCCTTCCTAAACACACTGATACTAACGTTAACACAAAATATAATACCTTTTTTATCCCTACCTAAAACACACTGTCTCTTATACAGCCACTTAAGAAAGTGATAATGATGATGAAACTTGCGTTGGGGGTGGAGCTGATTAGTAAACACCTATGAGACATGCTGACAAGCACTGTAGCCAGCTTTAGCATTGCTAGCAGGAGAAATCTTAGTAGGGCCTGCAGACTGTTTCACATGCAGTGTGATCCTTTTATAGGAGTTATGTTTGTCAGCATATTTGCTTTTTAATAAACAACACTTGGTTTTAGCAGTACTAAGCAATTTATTGTTTTATTTTCCTGTGATCTTTGATGTTCATACTGTGGCATGAGAGAAGGTAGAGGTGATCTGCTGACTTAAGTAGCAGCTGCCTGGTCAGGAAACCCCGCTGTAGGTCAATATAGAAGCCCATGACTGTGCCTCCTATTCATTTACAACCTTCTGGGTTACCTTCCCAGAACAGGAAAGAACTATAGAACCCAATCACTCAGCACTCGCTGCATCTCTGGGACAGTCTGAAATATTCAGGCAAATTCCTTTCACTTCACCTTCTGCTACTGTCAGTTATTCACAATCCTTCATTTCCACCTGGCTTTGAATCCCCTAGATTCTTTTGCCACTGGATCGCCTTGAAGGTGACTTGTTTTCACACCTTGCTAACTCTGAGAGGTTTTTGTGGATCTTCAGACCTCACTGCACCTCTTGCAATCTGAGTTATTCTGCTACCTACAGGTTAAGAATTATGTATTGTCCACAGTAGATATTGTAGGAACCTGTTTGACTCTAAAGCTGGCCATAGTTAGAGCGAATTTCTTTCCTGCATCCACAGGTTGCAGAAAAGAAAATTGCTTGATTCTCCCATCAACAAGGTCAATGTCAATCCCTCCTGTGGAGCCATTGTGTTCTCCTGGGGGGGAGGGGGGAATGTGGGGAGATGTCCCCACTGGGAGAACACAGTGATTACTGCTAGGGGCTACAATGATCACATGTAAAATCCAACTGGTTGGTTGTACCCAAGTTGATCGATCTATCAACTTGGGTACATTCAGTCTGCCCATACATGGTTCGAATCCTGACCGGTCTCTGCTGACCTGGCCAAGATTCAAACTGTCTTTGAATATAAATGCAAAAAAGTCACTCAGCAGGGATGGTCTCCCTCCTATACAATCTCCTAACCACTAAACAAACACCTCAACCACTGATATATGTCTCTAATGGGAACATGACCTACAGCATATTGTAGATCAAACACACTGGGACCAGATTTGGGCCACCACAAAATCATGCTCCTGTAATGTAGCAGCTGTGGAAATGAATCACAAAGTGCTGCTTCGGTGATACATGGTCCTTAGCTTCCGCTGACTGTGCTGTGCACTGTTTTTTCGTGTCTGCCCCAACACTGGATCCTTTTTGTACATTTGCTGGACCTGTCCAGTAGCCCAGCATTTTTGGCAGCAAGTGTACCAACTCCTCCAAACTCTTTTCTGCCCAGCCCCCATACTAAACCCATTTGAGAATTAACTGTAATCCTGAGGTGATCTCTAAATCTCACCTTACCCTTATGTACTCAAAACTGAGAAACAGTTCATAGCAAAGGCCTAGATGTCATTGCATTTCCCCATATTGGAGGTTAAATCCAGAGTCCACTGGACTCTGATAGATGAACAATTAACAGCAAGACTCCAAAATACCATACCCAAATTACATTGAGTTTGAGACCCTTGAATTATTATATTTTTCCTGAGAGATTTTGATCACACCCTACTAGACTTGTGATAGCCTGCCCCATGGCACCATAGAACGAACAACCCTGGAACCTCACCGACCGACTCATTCCCCATTCCTCCTCCCCCCCCCCAACTGCATGTTTCCTCCGAGCCCCCTCTTCCCTTCTCCCTCATCTTTTCTCCACTTAACTATACATACTGTTCCTTTTTCTTTCTTTACACAAAAGCTCCTAATGCAACCATGATGGGCATCCTATTTGGAAACTGAGTGCACTTAAATCGGATCCTATAGCCAGAGCTATTGGCTTGTGCATACATTCTTATGCTTCCTGTTATTTGTACTAACAGTTCTTACAACATAACCTTGTGTACATTCTTTACACTCAATGTTGCTATGACTGTCCTATGTACACTCTGTTTTCTTACTTTTTAAATTTAATAAAAATTATTGAACAAGAGATGCAGCTGTCTAGGATCACAGGAATTCAGAGTGCTTTTTTTGCTGATTTTTTTCTAAAGAGAAGCAATATTAGCTAATAGGTGACTGTCCAACTGAGGTGGAGGGACATGTGGAATCAGCACTGAATTTTATGGCACTTGCATGTTTTACTAAAGGGATAGTGTTTTCATACACTGTTTCACATACTTTGTGATCTGCTTTACCATATATATAAACCTGGTCTAGCAGAACTTTACCATGTAGTATTTTATTTTACCATGATCTTTGATGCACATACTGTGGATTACAGGAACTCAGAGAGCTTTTTTTGCTGATCTTTTTCTAAAGAGAAGCAATATTAGCCGCTGAGTGGCTGTCCAATTGAATTGGTTGGGAAACACTTGGATGTGGAATCTATACTGAATTGTATGACACTTTCTTGTTTAACTGAGGGAATAGTAATGTGAACATTGCTTTACATACTTTGTGATCTGTTTTGCAAGATACTGTATATGTTTGTATGCATATTTCATACCTGTAATGCATATTTCATACCCGACTGATCCCTGTGGAATGCTTTACAAGGCAGTCTCTGATTGGATAAGTTGGTGATCATGATGGGGAAGTGATCTGGCGGCCATTTTAGAATCTGGCAAAACCTCATAGAAGTCCTCGTGGAGGAACCAGGGAACTCTGAGAGGTTTGGGTATTCTGATAAAGGCTATTTTAAAGAGGAATCATGATGTAAGCATATTCAATAAAGTATTTTAAATTGTATATGCGGCTTTACACTATGATTTATTCTATATATGGTGGGCATCGGTGGATTGGTGAAGATTCATGGTTATACTTTATCTGGATGACATCTTGATCTGATCCATGAGGCTGTGATGTCCTTTGGTTGAAGCAGAATTTGTGATAATACCCTCAGCGGGAGGTGTTAAGGCATATTATTTACATATTTTTGGTAAGGGTATTCACTCCTTACACCATAGATGTGGACACAGTGTTTCACATGCTGTTTTTGGATGCATATTTTTCACTTGATTGATTCACTGGCACTGTTTTGACATTTTCACTTTTTTCACTATTTGTGATCACGCATGGTTGTTTGCGTTTATCACATCTGTTTCATTTATATTTTATTTAAGATAATGCACTATGTGATTTTTCTTTTTTATGTTGAGGTTTCTTTGTGAGCCATTGAAAGGCTGAATATGAAGATTGATGATTAAAGTTGGCACAGAGTGACTTTTATAACATTATTTATTTAATTTTATTTCTTATCTATTTTTGGACTGTTATAATTTTTTTTTTAAATATATTTGTGTGATATATACTTTTGGGAATATTGGTATTAGCATATTCATTTTCACAGTTTTTCTAAAGAGAAGCAATATTAGCTGCTGAGTGGCTGTCCAATTGAATTGGTTGGGGGACACTTGGATGTGGAATCTGTACTGAATTGTATGACACTTTCTTGTTTAACTGAGGGAATAGTAATTTGAACATTGCTTTACATAATTTGTGATCTGTTTTGCAAGATGCTGTATATGTTTGTATGCATATTTCATACCTGTAATGCATATTTCATACCTGACTGAGCACTGTGGAATGCTTAACAAGGCAGTCCCTGATTGGATAAGTTGGTGATCGTGATGTCACTGCCCCACCATTTCTAATCAGTGAATGGTGACAGTGCTGAGTGACCCCCTGTGGTTTATGTGCAGAAGGGCAGCCACTCGATGCTGGACCTGGAAGATTGCTCCTACCACTATAGCTTTACACAGAGTAACCCTTTTAACACTGAACTCCTGATCTGAGAAACACTCGTTATTAACATCAGGAATTCAGGTGGCCCAAGCAGGGGTAGATAGGTGAACTTCCGTTCACCGATCTTCCCTAAATTTTTGTGAACCTGGAAGTGTTTTACTCTGAGCATTACCAGGTTAATGGCTGCTAAATTATGTCCACCATCAGCCAGGATGTGTACAAATCACATACTGTCAGTACTCAATTTGTTTGGAAACAGTGCAGGGGAGACATCAGTAGTCAGATTCATGATATCTCCATAAGCGGGAACTATAACCGACCTACAGTAATGTTAGTCCCAATGGCTTCCGCTGCTGTGTCTCAGCCAATGGAAAGGGAGCAGGGGGCAGAGCCAAGCCATGCTCTGCTGTGTCTTATGGATGCAGAGAGTGGGGCTCGGGAGCAAGCATGCACCAGTGCCCTTATAGCAAGCGGCTTGCTATGGGGGCACTGCTCAGGGGGGATAAGCCAGAAGCTCCAGTGGGGGGCACAAGAAGAGGAGGTTTGGCGCTTCACAGAACAGGTAAGTATGACATGTTTGTTATTTTAAAAAAATTAAAAAACAGGCCTTTAGTATCACTTTAAAAAATGCAATTACAATCTTTTTATTCTACAAGTTGATTTTAAAGATAAGATAGGAGGTAAGAAGGCCTTTATTGTCAATGTAAAATACATTTACAACAAAATTGCAATGCCACTTCTCACATAACAAGTAATAATACTTAATACACACCTCGTTAAAAGAAAAACAAAAAAGACAAACATGTATTTATGTATATATAAATAAACATATAACAATCACATCATTATAAAAAGGTTATGCCATACCATATTTCTTGGAACAGAACCTGTTACCACTGGCTAACTAGCTTGATTTAATTTCGGCATTTATTGCCTTAATAGTCCTCAGGGAAAAAGCTGTCTCTGAATCTAGTTGTCCTCAGCTTAATGTTCCTAAAACGCCTACCTGAAGGCATTCATTCAAATAGATAATGGTCAGGATGAGAAGGGTCATTCAATATTCTCCATGTTCTACAGAGATGAAACTGGTACATTTCAGCTAAAGAAGGAATTTTGCAGTCAACAATCCAAACCAACAATCCTCTGAAGGGCAGCTTTGTCAGCCATTGAGCAGCTGGAGTACCACAATGATATACGGGGGAGATTTACTAAAGCTGGTTAACTCAGAATCTTGTGCACCTGTTCATGGTAACCAATCAGCTTCTAACCTAAACTTGTTCAATTACGCTTTAGCAATAAAACCTGTAAGCTTATTGGTTTTCATGCAGAAGTGCACTAGTTTCTGAGTGAACCAGCTTTAGTAAATAAACCCTACAGTATCCCAGTACACTCTTGGTTGACCGATAAAAGATCTCCAGCAATTTCTTCTCTAGACCACTTTTCTTGAACAAATCTCAGAAGATACAGCCAAAAACAAAAAGAAAAAAAGTTTCCACATTACACAACATGTTAAGGGACATAGTGCATTGTGGTGATCTGATGCTTGGTGCAAAGATTAAGACGTAACAGGAGAGGTGTAGGTGTAAGTATAGATCCACAGAATGACTGAAGCAGGGAGATTATTATCTGCAGGTCCTCAGCTACAGCTTTCTGTCACACTGCTGACATTGTAAATCTATGAGCTTCAGAGCATAGGAAGTGCATGGCTGTGTTTTTTAACCGCCTTAGGTCACCTTTAAAGCTGAAGTTTAGTATACTGTATATTTTTGGGGGCATACAGAACCAAACACATGTTATGTATATTTAGCACGTACGTACCTCCAAAGGAGCCGTTTAATATGTTGGTTCCTCTGTTCTTGTGCCCATGACTCTGCGAACAGCTCTGTACTCTTTGCAAGTGTACAATCCAAATGCACACGTTCCTGCGTTAAAAACGTATCGTCATGCACTCCTGATGAAGTCACATGGTGCGTGACAATACGAGTGGGGAGGAGCCAATGGATACTAGAGCCGGAACGCCGTCAGCATAATAGGAGACACAGCTTGGTGTATTGTTACAGCTTTACCACTACTTTTATTATTATTATTATTATTATACAGGATTTATATAGCGCCAACAGTTTGCTCAGCTCTTTACAATATAACGGGAAACAATATAGCAACAATACAGTTCAATACAAGAGGGATAGGAGGGCCCTGCTCCTTGGAGCTTACAATCTAGGAGCTGTGGTTTCTATTACTGTTACCATGTGAGTGTATTTCAATACATTTTCAATGAGTTTTATACAAACATGCTGCACTATGGTCGCTATATATGGTTGTTGAGTTCCACTTACAGTGCCAGCTATACCGCTAAAAGGTCCTTTTGGAGGATACAGTGGCCATATATGAGGGGAGGATTATCCATAGAAGAGAGATCTTTATTTTACCTCCGCTAGGAGGGGAGATGCCTGGTTGACCTGTTCTTTATACGTGTCCATACATGAAGGTGAGAGTCCACCTATATTATATAAATATATAATGAAATGCAGCGCTAGTATATCTGTGACACTCACAGAGTAAATCAATAAAAGTACAGTAGATATAAAGTTCCCAAATAATGATAAGTGCAGAATATAGTGAAGGTTCTGTGACTCCTGTGGCGGTGAAGAGGAATATAGATGTACACTAACCAGATAGATGAAATGCTTGCACATGGTGTATATAAGACCTACTCCGGGTACTCAGGGTGTGAATCACTGGAATACGTAGTAGTCATCTATGCCACAGCCACCAGGTGTCATGGGTCTGTAAAACATCAGGGGTCTCCTGGAATGCCGACTTCCGCCACCAAAGGGGTTTTTTTAAACCTTGACATCAGACTTCAAGTAGGCAGGAATCAGGTAGACATTAAAAAATCCAAGATGGCCGCCGGCTGTGTATAATAAGCCATGCCGTGTAGCAATCAATATAGTCTAGTAGAGGGCACGTTTCGACGCGTTTCGACCCAGCACTTGATTTTATCATTTTTTATTTTGCTCACCTATATTATATGTTCACCGTGGTGGTGTATACCATTTAAAGACTTACAACACCAGGATTGCGGGCTCACTCTCCAGTAGAAACATGGCTTTTTCCATCAAGATTTGCTGAAGAACTGTTTTTCCTTCATTTTCTTTCTTTTGGACTTTCACGTTTAAGTTTCATATATGTGGTTTTGGACTTTTTGTTATGGTTTTTATGTTCTAATGTTTTGGGAGCAGCACAACACTACACCCTAGTTTTATATGGTGTGCATCCGCCTGGTTACCCACAATATTCCTTCTTCCACCTGGGAAAATCACTGTTGTACCTCACCTTTGCTATGTCTGTCCCTCAGTCCCTCTTGAAAACTAAACTTGCCACAATCCACCACAATATTTCTCAGAGTCTCTTGTAATCCATGTGTACCTGGGTGCCTTTTATTGGATGGGCCCAAGATTGCACTGGCTGTTACAGTTCCGCAGTAAAGGTCTCTGCTAGGACTGTGCCTGTGTAGAAGTACTTTGTTTGCACACACATAGAATCGACAGCAGATACAGGGGGGCTGTGAATTACCTCTGTTCTGTCAGTAAAATACCAGGCTACATAAAATGGTGTGTATCCCATTACCTGAATGCAGTTGCTTCTAATAAAAATCATCCATGCAGTGCCTCCTTAGAGCCACCAGATAGTGTCCTGAGTAGCTGTGTTCCGGAGCTGTGAAGATTACCAGCTACTGAGAAAAGTTAAGCAGCTCACCCTCACCTTTCTTTCCTCTTCTATCAAGTAACTGCATTTGCATTAATGCCTACATAGAAAATAAAAGTTCAACATATTATGATATGAAAATAACGTTTCAAAATATATAGCATAGATAATGTTTGGTTAGAAGAGCGGCCCATAACCTACAGGCTGGTTACAACTGGTTTCTGTGAACCAACTCCTGTAATGAGATGGCCCTGCATGCAGGGTTTTCTCACATTATGCCTGCTGAGTCATTGTGCAGAGTGGCAGTGGATAGTAATTGCAAAGATTGCTAGGTGTTGGGAGTGTAAGAAATTGCAAAACCTAGTAATGTTTACAGGTAGTATCAGGGGTGGTGTCAGGGGTCGGTTGTTCTGTCGCGATGCGCCGGGCGGCACATGCGCAGAACACTGACACACTCTAGCCAGCGGGCAGCGGGACCTGGGCGATCGCGACGGCCGCGCATGCGCACTCACAATCGCAGACACGCGCCTGGCACCAATGACAGCGCAGGGCGCGCTATTTAAACGGGACAGGAGGTATGTCAATTGCCGTTTGGTCTTTATTTGTCCTGTTCCTGTTATCGGATCCTGTGAAGCTTCCTGTTGCTGACCTCTGATTTGATCTTGACCCTGCTGATTGTCTCCTGCTTGACCCCTAGCTTGACCTGACCATTCTTATGCCTAATCCTCTGTACCGCGCTGCCTGTTAGTTGCTGAACCCGGCTCGTGACCCTGACCATTGTCTGCCTGCTCCTCCGGTACCTCGCTGCCCACACGTTGCTGACCTGACCTGCCTGACTACACCTTACGTTACCCTGACGATCCATCCATCCCGCACAGATCTGTTCTTGTTACCAGGCCTGCCAGCCTCTTCACGTCAGGTTCCATTTCCTGCACACCCCTGATGGTGCTCTCTACCACTGCCGGATGTACTCAGGGGTCGCGACCTGGTCTCAGTCTGCTTGAAGTCCATCCCCACCATCAGGGGCCCTGGTGAATAAGCAGATTGGGACTTAGACCTCTTGCCTTGAGGAACCCCGTGCTGTGGGCTGCTAGAGACACCACCGGGTGGTGCTTGACAGGTGGACTGACCATTGGGGAACTCGAGCACTGCCCGGGGTCAGTAGGGGGCCCCATGAGATGTCCCTGGTACCTTTAATAGGCTTTTTTGGGTGTGATTTGAGTGTGGACGAGGACACAGGGGCCCCATGATCCCCTATTGCCCGGGGGCCCCATGAGTTGTCAGTCCGCCCCTGGGTAGTATTGAGCTGAGTGATCTCCTGTCCAGTGGTTTCTATATGGTCCTGGCAGTGATGTCACAATGACTGATATAAAGTGTGGAGATAAGTTACTAGTGTGTGTTATTTTAGAAACTTATTTTCTTAGAGGTGCAACACAAGCTGTACAGCAATGCTGTTCATTTTCAGTGACAGTTCAACATGCATACTTGGTCAAAAAAGAAAACACTTTCCATGCAGAACACATGCATGTTTTTGGCTTATTTTAAAGGGCCCACTAAAAATTACTTAAACTGACACTAAACTCTGGTTTAAAAAGAGAAAAAAATGTATTCAATATTATTTAACTTAAAAAGTACCTTCCATTTACCTCAACCTTCTCTAAATCTTCAAATTCATTTTCTTTGCTACTATGATCTGTCTTTCATTCAGACATTGGTCCTGTTTGTTCTTCATGGTCCCACTGTGTGTAGGAATATATCCACCCTCTCTTGCTCGTTCCCAAGATGGACATGAGTCTATGGGCTATGGGATTCATAATGTGAATAGAGAAGTGCACATGACCACAACTATCATTATGTGACATATGCATTGCTGTTTGTTTTCCTTTAATAATTTTGTCCCTACCTCATTCTGTAGCTAGGGGATGCTCTATATAGTTAGCCTCACCCTTCTTCTTCATGCTATAGCCTCCATTCACCACATGTACTGTGCTCTGCACAGCTAGACACATTATAATTTTTGACCTATCTGATTTTTATCTGTTAAAATCTGCCCAAGCTTTTGGAGTAAAGCTTTCTACAATCTGCAAGATGTCATTTGTATCAATTCACATTCTGCAAAGCTACTGAGACTGTAAATTAAGCTATCTCACCGCAATTGGATCAGTTATAGAGATCACACTTAGTGCTTAGATTGCAGAAGCAGAAGAAACGTTTACTACTCATTCCAAACAAAGTGAGAGGGAAAAAGAGAAGTTCGGGAGCTCACAGAGGATGTAACAAGGAGTGTGAATAAAAACTGTAAAAATGATTTCATAAAAAACAGAATACAGGGATACTATGTGCATGGATTATTTTTGGAGAATAATGATATTGTTTAGTGTTACTTTAAAAATGCACAAAAGTATGTAGAGATCCCTTGTGTAGTAGTATAGCATTCCAGGTATCACCATAATTTATTCATATTTGTGTCTTGTATGTTTTTTGCCTAATGGTTTACATTACACTTTAACACAGTATGATGTCATGCTCAACTATATAAAGTGATGTTCTGTTACATACAGTGCCTCATGTATTACTGTGTCGGCAAGAAAAATTGTTAAACTTATTGTTCATTGCATACTGCAAGTGTAGTCTTTAAAATGAGAGCTGTTCATTTAGACACTCATATGTAAAACTTATATTGACTTTTATGTTATTTGACAGTGCAGTGCAGTTTTGTGTGGATCTGTATTTTGTACTAAATTGCATTATGTATAAATTAATAAAGTTATAAAAAGCACATTGGTCCTCACGCAGAGACAAGACATAGCTAGTCACATATATTGACCCTTTATTCCTATTTCTTATCTCATAACACTATAACCCACTTGAATCAATAACCAGAGCTCTTTGGGAATGCAGTGGGTGGACACTTTTCATCTGGCTAATGACAAGGACACTTGTTCTGCTACTATCATTTATTGCCTTTTATCGCAGCGAGTCTTGTTGCACCTCCTGGTACGTCTGTCGGTTAATAGTAAACCTCACAGTCCCAGCATCACAAGACAAACATTCAGTATTGTTGTAGATAACACTGTTGTTTCATATCTTTGGTATGGAGAGCAGATGGTACCTCTTAACATATTTTTTTATAGCTTTAAAATGTATCTAAACCCAAAAAACTATTTTAAATGTTGCAGTTTGGGGGCTGCAGTGGTGCACTAGTGGGTTGTACGGTCTGCACCAGTGCCAACTCTCTATAGGTATTGTGGTTTCCCAAAATTGGCACCCACTGGTCGCCTGACAGTGGAAGTTCAAAGCCACTGGATGGCTTCTTTCCTGCTCTGAGCCGAGAAGTCTGTGCTTAGGGGGGAGGGGTTTCTGTAATGGGGTATGGGATGTCTGTACTGAAGGGTCTGTACTGGGGGGGGGGGGTCTGTATTAAGTCATCGGGTAGTAGGGGGATTTAGGGATGTTAGGTAGGATGTGTACTGTGTGGGATATGAGCTTGGTGGAGGGTATGTTTACTGAGAAGAGTGGGTACTTTTTGGTTGTATTCTGTAAAGTGGCCTGTGCGTTACTCTGGAGAAAAAGAGATTTAATCTCCAAATACGGAAAGGTTTATTCACAGTAAGAGCTTTGAAAATGTGGAATAGACACCCTCAAGAGCTGGTTCTGGCCAGCTCAGTATATTGCTTTAAAAAGGCTTGGATTCTTTCCTAAATGCATATAATATAACTGGATACTAACATGTATAGGTAAAGTTGATCTAGGAATATCCTTTTGGCTCTTGGGGATCAGGAAGGAATTATATCCCTGCTGGAGCAAATTGGATAATGTTTTTTTTTTTTTGCCTTCCTCTGGATTAACTGTGGGTATAGGATTGTATTTTTATTTTCCTTTTTATTGGTTGAACTGGTGCATTTGTGTCTTTTTTTTAACTAGACTAATTATTTAACTATGTAATATGCACTAGAACTGAAAGACATGGCAGCAAACGTATGCCACAAGGAAAGTGGTCAAGTACGGTAGGATGTCCCAGCTAGGGTGATGTGAAAAGATGGCTGAAGGAATAGTTTGCAAATGGACTGTTGTCTGATTCGGTCAGAGAAACTTTGGTAAAAATAAAAGCAACCCCAATTTGAAGTTCCATGAACTGTTAGGAGTCGCCATAATGTAGCACTTAACCCCTCAGGAGCCATTGGTGATGACGAGTTCTCTATTCTGCCACAACTCTCTTAACTGCTTGATATCCTCTGACACACTTGGTTGTAGACTAAAAACAGTTTATACCTGTGTGACTTAAGAGTTAATAAGCTACCACTCTGTAATAATACACAGGAATTAGGCCACAAGCAATTGGTGGTAAATTAATTCAATAACCAAAAAAGCACAAATGAGGACACACTAATCTTTATTATTGGTGTACTTTAAATGATAAAGACAGAATATCAACCAGAAATGCAGAAAAAACACAAGATACAAATGTTATAAACTGAGTTGCAGTTCAGTGAGTTCAGTGAGTAAAATAAGTATTTGATCCGCTACCAATCAACAATCTGGCTCCCACAGACTGGCTATGTGCTCATGTGGTGCACAGATAAGTCCTGACAATTTAAGAAGATGCTCCTAACGACAACTCGTTGTGTATAAAAGACACCTGTCCACAGGATTTCTTTCTTGTGTACTACCATAGACAAGACCAAAGAGCTGTCAATGGACATCAGGGACAAGATTGTACAAGGCTAGAATGGGCTACAAGACCATCAGCAAGAAGCATGGTGAGAAGGAGACAACAGTTGGAGCTATTATTAGCTAATGGAAGAAATACAAAATAACCATCAACCACCCTTGGACTAGAGCTCCATGCACGATTTTGCCTCATGGGGTCAGGATGATCATGAAAAAAGTGGGGGATCAGCCCAGAACGACACGGGAGGAGCTTATGAATAATCTCAAGGCAGTTGGGACCACAGTCACCAAACAAACCATTGGTAACACAATACACCACCATGGATTGAAATCCTGCAGCGCCCGCAAGGTCCCCTGAAGTTTGCCTGGGAACATCTAAATGATTCAGAGAAGGACTGGGAGAAAGTGCTTTAACTTGACTCACCGTGTTTGGGGAAGAAAAATGCTGACTATGATCCTAGGAACACCATCCCTACAGTCAAGCATGGAGGTGGAAACATTTTGCTTTGGGACTGTTCCTCTACTAAAGGTACAGGCTGACTTTGCATTGAGAGGCCAATGGACTAGGCCATATATTGTAAAATTTTGGATGAGAACCTTCTTCCCTCAGCCAGAACACTGAAGATGGGTCGTGGATGGGTCTTCTAGCATGACAATGACCCAAAACATATCACCAAGGCAACAAAGCAGTGGCTCAAGAAGAAGCACATTAAGGTCATGTTGTAGCCTAGCCGGTCTCCAGACCTTAATTCTATAGAAAATTTATTAAGGGTGCTGAAAGTTGCCAAGCGACAGCCAAGACCAAAACCTTAAGAATTTAGAGAAGATCTGTAAAGAAGAGTGGACCAAAATCCCTCCTGAGATGTCTGCAAACCTGGTAACCAACTACAAGAAACATCTTACCTCTGTGCTTGCCAACAAGGGGTTTCTCCACGAAGTACTAAGTCAAGTTTTGCTTGGGGATGAAATACTTATTTTACTCACTGAACTGCAACTCAATTTTTAACATTTGTATCATGGATTTTTGGTTGATATTCTGTCTCTATCATTTAAAATACACCTATGATACAAATGGTAGACCCTTCATTTTCTTGTAAGTTGGTAAACTTACAAAATCTGCAAGGGATGAAATAATTATTTTCCCCACTGTAAATTAATTCAATGTATTATGGCAAAGGCATCTAACTACCTGCCGACCTCCTGCAGTATATTTACTGCTGGCTGATGGCTCCCCCAGGTACCACGACATACCTTTATGTTGCTGTGTGCTCATGCAAACTGCACACTTCCCTCCGGGTTGTGGTGCTCGGTATCAGGCTGCTGTGAGTGGCCCAGATACCATGTGATCATTGTATGATCAAATTTCACATGGTAAATAATAGTCATGAATGGAATCCATTCATGACATTATTGTTTACTACGGTGTGTGATCTCTGGTCACCAGTGATCACATTGTACCTGGGTCAATCACAGCATGTGATAGCTGTGGGCCAATCACAGCATCACAATAGTAAAGAATGAGTCATGAATGAAAACCATTCATGACATTTCAAACAATTGCTGTTATAGTGATCATCACTGTAACAATCAATCACAGTGTACAAAAAAAAAAAAAATCCCTGATTACCCTCCAGAGTGGTGTACTGTCACTGTGGTGGCACTGAAATACTCTTTTGACAGTATGTAAAAAAATTTTTTTAAAAAAGAAAAAAATTTGTAATAAAATAAAAAAATTTAAAAAAATGTAATAACAAATTATTTAATTGTCATGTGTATGTGTTCCCAGTGTATAGGGTACCCCTTGAAAGTGGTGGAAAGTACTTGGCGCCTAGTAGTTAACGTTGAACGGCTTTCGGTGGGGCCCTTTTTTAGGTGATGCACGTGAACTGTCCCTTTAAGAGTGTTGGCTGTGTAAGTATATGAGCAGCTGAGCAAGAGCAGTCTAGGGTGTTAACTGTGTGTAATAAGAGTTCAAGATCTGCATCTCACCCTTCCTGGCAGGCAACTAGTCTAGTCAAAATGGCTTGACAATCAGCAGGCTGTAGTCAGGTCCCAGAGGCACAGTCCCTTGGCCCAGATCCTCACATAAGGTACAGTCTCTCAGCTCCGGTCTTGCAAAATGTAGCGACACTCTCTCTTTCAAGTTTCGTTCAGGGGTAGTTTGGCAGACTCGGAAGTAGGTCCATGCTCTCTCTCTGAAGTGGACAAGGTGAAGGTGAACAAGCACAACAGCAGGTCCACTTAGGTCCTCTCCTTGGCTCTGGTCTGTCAGATGTAGAGCACAGACCTCAATAACAGGTCTGCACCCTTTGTTCTCCTCACTAAACTGGTCCTGATATGAAACAATTTGCATGGGAAAATGGAGGAGCTCTCCTCCCCTTGTGAGAGCTGCACTTCACTTTCTCCCTCTGCTCAGTCACGGATGGTGTGTGTGTGTGGGGGGGGGGGTGTAGCAGGGGATGAGCGAGCAGGCACAGACACATGCAGAGTCCCAGCAGTGCACAACCATTCCTATCACTGCTCACAGTGGGAAGGGGGGGACAAGCACATGAGAAGGGAATCGGCTGCATTCAGCTACAAAAACATATCATGAGCAGACATTCAGGCTCAGACACACTTAGTAGATGGGAGGTGGCCATTCAGAAATTGACAAAAAAGATGGCCCAGTTCTAGCGGTATCATTGAAATGCAGACAGGAATACTGCTCTATGAAGCAAGGAGGAGGCACTCCCTCATGGAGAAGGCAAACACCACTTTGAACGCTGCCAAGTTGAGCAAAGTTACCATCCTCGTGCTGTGCCATTGCAAGAAAGACTGCTCTAACCGTAAACTGTAAGCTGGTAAATTAAAATGCCCCACTGCTAGGAGTCAAGCAGTGGAGTGGCAAAGTGGAATTACATTCCTTCCAAGAACTAAAGATTTGGATGAAGAAGCTGAAAAGAGAATTTCCTGACTTGACTGAAGGAAGGCCTAAGACAGTTCATAGATTTTTCAGTGGGTTGAATGAAAAAAAAAACTGACCTGATTCTCCAATCCACACACTTGATGTAGATGGGGGAATCACTCCCTCTGAGGCTATGGGGTTTATTTGCTAAAACTGGAGAGTGCAAATTTTGGTGCAGCTATGCATGGTAGCCAATCAGCTTCTAACTTCAGCTTGTTCAAGTAAGCTTTGACAAAAACCTGAAAGCTGATTGGTTTCAATGCAGAGCTGCACCAGAGTTTGCACTATCCAGCCTTAGTAAGTCAACCCCATTGTGTTCTCACAATGGGGAGACTTCAGAATACACTGATCAGTGCTGCTGGCTATAGCATTCTGGTGAGTTTTCTGAACAACTGGGCAGAGGAGTCATAGTGTGGACTGAAACTTGCACGGAGCGTATATTATATGGGGTGCTATTACATGGTTTATCAATATTAACCCAAGTTTGGCTGGATGGTATACAGTATGTTATAAAGGTGGAACTAATGGTTTGAGCAAGAGCGGTTATGCACTGGACACTTTTCAGGTTTTTGCACAATTTGCTAATTGCATTTTGTTATGCTGTTTTTGCACTGTTTTTAGGCACAATGTATGTTGGTGTCACATCTTATATTTTGATCTTTGCCATATATTAAGTTTATATAAAAGTATTGTATACACAAGATGGTTATGGTATATTATGTACGTGTTTCTGGAAATAGTACACAGTAGGGATGCACCAATACCGGTATCAGTATTATACCGATTATTTTCACTCGTGCTTGTGAAAATGCTCCCGAAACTGATACAAAATGTATGGGCGCAAATCACACCGCAGAGAATAGCATGTAGTTTGAACAGGAATGCGGTGCCATTCCTGTCCAAATTGCATGCGGTTTCCCCACTGCTCTTGTGTGAACCAAGGCTTGTCATAGCCTGAGTTCACACAGGAGCTGGGCTGGAAACCCCCCTGCACCAATCCCATGCTGTCACAGAAAGAAAAGTCGCTTCACAGGTCTTGAGATTTGAAATCTCATGGCTCTCTCTCCTCTATGCAGGGATGACAGTATGGGCTAGACCGCTTTTGATTGCTCAGCTCTGTCACGGGGCTGACCAATCAGAAGCCGTCTAGCCCGTACTGTCATCCCTGCGGGGAGAGAAGAGAAAACATGGAGATTTCAAATCCCCAGACCTGTGAAGTGTTTTCCTCTCCTCTCCTTGCAGGGATGACAGTATGGGCTTGATGGCTATGACAAGCCTGAGTTCCCACAGGAGCAGTGGGGAAACCGCATGCAATTTGGACAGGAATGGCACCGCATTTCTGTTCAAATCGCATACTATTCTTTGTGGTGTGATTTGCGCCCATACATTTTGTATGGACGCAGATCACATAGTAAAGTATCGGTACTCGCACTCGCTGATCAAAAAAGGGTATCTGTGCATCCCTAGTACACAAGTATATGATATATAGTAATTATGTGTCAGTTACATCTGGGTTACATTTAGCACTATATATAGCATATACAGTATATTATATTGCATATCGGGATATTTAAATACAGCTTATGGGTTTCATTTAATATTAACTGGCGTAGACTTTATACTTACATCCAGGGCTTTTTTTTCTCAAATAATAGGTTCAGGAACTCCCCTTTCCTGAGTCACCCATTTTCTCCACCCCTACCCACCTCTGAGCACCGTTCCTTGGTTTCACCCCCTACCCACCTCCCAGTACCACCCTTATAATACAGAACCAAGTTTTTTTTTCTGTTGCTAAGTAATTTGTATGTAATTTGTTAATGATAACAAGAAAAGCAGTAAAACAGAACCCATGCAGCCAGCAACAATGGACCACCTACAACAAAATACCCCCCCCCCAGCAACAATAGACCACTGACAGCAAACACAGATCTCCCTACAGCCAGCATCAATAGACCCCCTCACACAACAGTAGATCCCTACCAGCTACAACTGGCCACCCAGCAACATAAGGCACACCCCCAGCAACAATAGATCCCCCACCAGCAAAAATAGACTTCCAGCAATAATAGATCCCCCAACAGCCATCATCAATAGACCCTGCAGCATGCCCCAGCACCCTTTGCCATTACATACAGTCAGTGCTGGAAGTGCAGGACCTGCATTCCCCCATGTTCCCACTGAGAAAAAGCCCTATTTGCAGTAGGAAACAAGCAAATCTCATTTGAAGTGTTCAAGTGGAATGATCTCTGTAGATTAGAAATTCCTACAGACAATTTGGAAATGCATGAGAGGAATAATAAACCAGCCTCTGTATATAAATAGTGAACCAAAATCATGTACAGTGGATAAATGCTTTTTTTTCATATACACTATATTGCCAAAAGTATTGGGACGCCTGTCTTTACACGCACATGAACTTTAATGGCATCCCAGTCTTAGTCTGTAGGGTTCAATATTGAGTTGGCCCTCCCTTTGCAGCTATAACAGCTTCAACTTTTCTGGGAAGACTATCCACAAGGTTTAGGAGTGTGTGTATGGGAATGTTTGACCATGCTTCCAGAAAAATAAAGGATCCTCAACAATAAAGTTATGGGACTTTAAGAGCAACTCAAAAAGTACTAAGGTAAAATAGCAAAATTTATTACAATATCTAAAAGATACACAATGTGGTTGTTAAAAATAAAACAACACAATGTACTAAGTACTGTATGGCTACAATGGTGAAAACATCCAGTATGAACAACAAAGTCATGATATATCCTCCTTTGTCTTATTGGAAAGTCACCAATGGAGACTGATGCGTTTCAGATTAGTCTCTTTCATCAGGGGTACATTGTGGAGGAAGACAGTATGTTCTATAACATGAATACATTACAGTAAACATAAATATGAACAATAGCTCAAACAGAGTAAATAGTTTACATACATCAGAACCAACTCATCTATAATGCATACATTTTGATCAAATATCTATAGCAAAATTAAAGCATCTGTTAACGTCTGCTGGCACCCCGGAGGTCACCATGGAACATGCACGCCCCACCTGAACACCTTCACATTGATACCACCAAAGAGGGGGGAGAGAGGGAGAAGTGGAAAAGATCCTAGCTCGCTATAAAGTACAAGGCAAAAGAAGGGTGCTCTTAAAATATACTGCTGAAAAAAATTAAAGGAACACTTTTTAATCAGAGTATAGCATCAAATCAATTAAACTCCTGGAATATTGAGCTGGTCAGTTAAGTAGCAGAGGGGGTTGTTAATCAGTTTCAGCTGCTTTAGTGTTAATGAAATTAACAACAGGTTCACTAGATGGGCAACAATGAGATGACCTCCAAAACAGGAATGGTTTTACAGGTGGAGGCTACTGACATATTTTTCCCTACTCATCTTTGACTGTTTTTCACTAGTTTTAGCTACGGTCAGTGTCACTTCTGGTAGCATGAGGCGATACCTGGACCCTACAGAGGTTGCACAGGCAGTCCAACTCCTCCAGGATGGCACATCAATAGGTGTCATTGCCAGAAGGTTTGCTGTGTCTCCCAGCACAGTCTCAAGAGCATGGAGGAGATTCCAGAAGACAGGCAGTTACTCTAGGAGAGCTGGACAGGGCCATAGAAGGTCCTTAACTCATCAGCAGGACTGGAATCTGCTCCTTTGTGAGGAACAGGATGAGCACTGCCAGAGCCCTACAAAATGACCTCCAGCAGGCCACTGGTGTGAATGTTTCTGACCAAACAATCAGAAACAGCCTTCATGAGGGTGGCCTGAGAGCCTGTCGTCCTATAGTGGGCCCTGTGTTCACTGCCCAGCACCATAGAGCTCAATTGGCATTTGCCATTGAACACCAGAATTGGTGGGTCCACCACTGGCGCCCTGTGCTTTTCACAGATGGGAGCAGGTTCACTCTGGGCACATGTGACATATGTGAAAGGGTCTAGAGAAGCCATGGAGAATGTTATGCTGCCTGTAACATCATTGTCAGGCATGCATACAAGCACGTGGGGGCCATACAAACTACTGAGTACTATTTTGAGTTGCTGCAATGAAATTTCAGCAAAGTGGGCTAGCCTGATTCATCATTTTTTCACTTTGATTTTCACACATCCCCTGCCCACCAGCGCGCCATGACAGGAAGTCCGGTCCATGCAGGAAGGACCAGGTCCACTCCCCACCCCCGCTGGGGTAGAGGGACTCGGTCACCAGGTTCCCACCTAATATAGAGCTCCCCCATCCCAAAAATGGGAGGAGGAGCCTGGGAGCGCTGGGAGGAAAGTGACAGGGATATGGGCACACAGTGGCACCCCCTTGTTGAGAACCAGCAGAAGTACAGATACCTCAGTGTTGCATAAAACAAAGATCTCAATATAAACATAACAATCTCAACAATTTACGGTACATTTAATCTCATTCGAGTCAGTTAACATTTCCAAAATAATAAGGCAAAGGATGTTTACAGGTTCAGCATATCAATATGCCCTGCACGTTATTTGGACAAAAAAAACACAATTTATTTTTCACACCCTTCTGACACAAATCCCTCTAGAGATGGTTTGAAGCTGATAACATCATTGAGGCCTGGGGGAGGTGGCTTTTAAAGAGACAATCCATCATGTCTCCTGTTGTAATAGTATTTTATTCCAACCCCCCCCCCCCACTAGGATGGATCCAATCTAAAATCAAAAACGAGATTCGGGGCATTCTGCCACCATGCACATCTCTAGTATGTCAACCTAAAGGTAGGTCCGGATTCAAAGATTTCATACTAGTGATGTTGCCAGTACGCACATCTCAAGAATCCTAATTTGGTCTTTCCTATATAAAAAGCCCCACACTCACAAAAAAGAAAAACCACCCCAATTGTCTTACAGTTCGCAAAATGTTTAGGCCTGTACAGGTTCCCATTCAGTAACAGTGTTCTTATTAGTGTTCATATATTTGTGATAGGAACAACCCCCACATGTATAAGTCCCAGGATTTTTTTACAAGGATCTTTCCTAAACTTGCAAACAAGCTCGAACTAGATGGTCTTTAAAACCACTTGCCTACTGGGCACTTATACCCCCTTCCTGCCCAGGCCAATTTTCAGCTTTCAATACTGTCGCACTTTGAATGACAATTGCTTGGTCATGCAACACTGTACCCATAAGAAATTTTTAGCTTTTTTTCACACATATAGAGCTTTCTTTTGGTGGTATTTAATCGCCACTGGGTGTTTTATTTTTTGTGCTATACACAAAAAAAGTTCAAAAAATTGGAGAAAAAAAGTTTTTCTTTGTTTCTATTATAACATTTTGCAAACAGGTAATTTTTTTCCTTCATTGATGTGCACTGATGAGGCTGCACTGATAGGCACCACTGATGGGCACTGATAGGCGGCACTGATGAGGTGGCACAGATAGGTGGCACTGATGAGCTGGCACTGATAATGCTGCACTGATATGCAACAATGATGGGCACTGATGGGTGGCACTGACTGGCGGCACTGCTGGGCACTGATGGGTGGCACTGCTGGGCAGCACTGGTAGGTGGCACTGCTGGGCACAGGTGAGTGGCACTACTAGGCACTGTTGGGCACAGGTGGGTGGCACTGCTGGGCACAGGTGGGCGGCACTGCTGGACACTTGTGGGTGGCACTAGTGGGTGGCACTGCTGGGCACAGGTGGGCGACACTGGTGGGTGGCACTGCTGGGCACTGATCATCAGTGCCCTAATGATCGGTGCTGATCTGTCCTCTGATAATTGAGGGTTATCGGCAGTACTTTCCTCATGCTGTGACAGCGTGAGGAAAGTGCAGCCGATAATCGGCAACTGCATTTACCGGTGATCTGCTGTGTCATTGGACTTTTACCACATTACATGATTAGCTGTGTCCGTAGGACACAGCGATCACGGAGATCGCTGGGTGCGTGCCCCCAGAACTGGACAACTGCACTGTAGCCGTTATTCGGCTATAGCGCAGTTGGTAAGTGGTTCTTGCTCTACAGTATGTAAAAGCTGGAGTCTTGGGATCGTGAGAACTGATAGTTGGATCCGTTTGTGGTATGTGACAATATTTGTGAGTTATCTTTCCAACAGTGTTGTGTTGTTTAGTGTAGCGAGTGATAATGCGTAGTTCATTGGATTTTTTGATTTTTTTTTAAAAAAAAAGAAGTTCTTGTCTAGTTTTTTGCTTGGCTCTGTTAAAGGTTTTTTTCAGACATGTAGGTGAATAACCTCTTTCTAATAGCCTATTTCTAAGACCGGCTGCTTCTTTATGGAAGGTTGCCTCAACTGAACAGTTACGCCTGATTCGGAGATGACTATATGAAATAGAATGAACTAATGAATGTGGGTTTGAGCTTTTTGCATGTAGGATGGTGTTCCCCGTAGTTGGTTTTCGATTGAGGCCACTAGATAGGTCTCCTTCAGTATTTTTATTAACAGTTACATCTAGAAAAGTTATACTTGTGGGCAGGGGCGGACTGACCATTTGGAAACTCGGGCACTGCCCAAGGGCCCGGGGTCAGTAGGGGGCCCCATGAGATGCCCCTGGTACCTTTTTCATAGGCTTTTTTCAGTTTGGGCAAGGACACAGGGGCGCCATGATCCCCTATTGCCGGGGGGCCCCATTTGTTGTCAGTCCGCCCCTGCTCGTGGGATTACAGCACATAGTAAACACAGATTGAAATAATTCTTATTCATTGCTTGTATGCATTCATCTAGTTTACCCAATGGCCCCCTCCTTTTAGATATTGTAATACATTTTGCTATTTTACCTCAGTACTTTTTGAGTTGCCCTTAAAGTACCATAACTTTATTGTTGGGGGTGCTCTATTTTTCCACTATACTTTATGATGTATGCAATATTTATAGATTGTGGATGGTGGATTTATTTATTGACCATTCTTCCAGAAATGCATTTGTGAGGTCAGGCATTGATGTCAGATGAGAAGGCCTGGCTCGCAGTCTCCGCTCTAATTCATCCCAACGGTGTTCTGTCGTGTTGAGGTCAGATCTGTGGAGGCCATTCAAGTTCCTCTACCTGAAACTCCTTCATCCATGTCTTTATGGACCTTGCTTTGTGCGCTGGTGGGCAGTCATATTGAAACAGAAAGGGGCCATCCCCAAATTGTTCCCACAAAGTTGGGAGCATAAATTGTCCAAAATGTCTTAGTATGCTGATGCCTTAAGAGTTCCCTTCACTGGAACTAAGGGGCCAAGCCCAACCCCTGAAAGACAACCCCACACCATAATCCCCCTCCACCAAACTTTGCACTTGGCACAATGCAGTTAGGCAAGTACCGTTCTCCTGACAACCGCCAAACTGAGACACGTCCATCGGATTGCCAGAGTAGCATGATTCATCACTCCAGAGAACACGTCTCCACTGCTCTGGAGTCCAGTGGTGGCGTGGCTTTAGGCCACATGAAGTTTGGAGGTCTTTTGCTATTGACTCTGCAGACAGTTGGCGATTTCTGTGCACAGTTGCTGTTGTTCCCAATTGACCGTGGAATATTTAGTAGTAAGGAAATTTAATGGATGGACCTATTGCACAGGTGGCAACCTACATGGTACCACGCTTGAATTTACTGAGCTCCTGAGAGTGAACCATTCTTTCACAAATGTTTGTAGAAGCAGTCTAATTTTATAGACCTGTGGCCATGGAGGTGATTGGAACACCTGAATCCAAAGATTTGGAGGGGTCTCCCAATAATTTTGGCTGTATAGTGTATATTCACACACATACAAACACGACTATGTTTTTCTAGTGTAATAATGTTCATTCTTTTTCTCCTTTTCAGTATAGTGCAGTGGACACAAATCCTTTATCTGTATATGTAATGCAACATGTATGGAATACAATTGTACAGGTAAGATTAAGTTTTCTTCAATAGATGATTGAAATCCTAAACATGTACTCCATATGGCTTGGTAAAACATTACGCATGAAAAAAATCTAAATATTAGAAACCATAATTGCGCATCAGCATGTCCAGTACAAAGACTTAGCTGCCCACAGCTGCCAATGAGAGTTTTTTCCTTTTAATCTACATATCCAGGGCATCATATTGTGTGACAGAAGATACTGCAGCAACACAAATGTGGAAGTGCTAATATGATGAAAGCACATGTCTTCCAGGATGATGATCACTCTGTGAATTCTTTGCCTGTTTGTGTCTGTGCCAGATCTAATTACTGCATCTCCACCAGTGCTAGACTGAGAGACCCAGGGATTGTGGGATATTTAGTGTCTTCAGAGGAAATGTCAGTTCATGCACTAGAGACAGAGGTCATGCATTAACATTTGCAGTGCCATGATGCATGCTTTAATATTGAACACAAAAAGGAACTTCTGATACTGTAGATTCTCTCTCTTATAGGCCATGCATACAGGTCAACAATTTACACTATGAAACTACATGATCAACACACCTCTTATGCAGTTAAAAAACACAAG
This sequence comes from Staurois parvus, assembly GCF_062004578.1. Classification (NCBI taxonomy): domain Eukaryota; kingdom Metazoa; phylum Chordata; class Amphibia; order Anura; family Ranidae; genus Staurois; species Staurois parvus. Next base: position 163,523 of record NW_028317999.1, read on the forward strand.
GTGCATATAGAAAGGTTTATAATGCTCTTAATAGGAGCTAGAGAACTATTAGGTTAGACAGGAAACAGATAGCAAAACAAAATAAGCCAATATCAGACTTTCTGTGCCCAAGCATGGCTTAGTGAATAGTACAGAGCAATAAAATAGATATCTGTTGCCAGGTATTTTTCCCTTGCCGTTTCATTAAAATTATTTCGGTGATTGATAGTTTTTAAGTTGAACATTACATTTGCATTGTATGTAGATGTCGGTGACGTAAAATGAAATTTGGTAAGAAAGTCAAACAGCTTAAAGTAGAACTAAACTCCCAAAATTAAGCAAGTTCCACTTTAACACTTCCCCCTCCTCAGGCAGAATTGCAGTATTTTGTTCCTTTACCATCTACTTTTAACACTTTTTAATTGTTAGTGCCGCCCCACTGCAATTCTTGCCTAGGCCAGAATGGCATGTACTTTGTCCTGGAGCCTCCTAGGATACTTACATTGCATCTCCCAGGGGGCTGCAGGATTGGCTCACAGAGTGTTCAGGGTGGTGGGGGGGCAGGAGGTCTAGAGAGCAGATGCATTGGAGCTGGCTGCCTACCCCTGGAAGAGGAAGCCAGCTCAATTGGACAAAGGTGGCGGCACAAGACCTGCTGTGTGACACCCAAAGGGCAGATCACAGCTTAACACCATTGAATATACTGTGCAGGTGAGCATGTGCTTTGAAGAGCACTATAACACTACAGGTAAGCAAAAAAACATGGAGGAGGTGAGGGGAGTTTAGTACTGCTTTAAGCATAAAAGCATGTCTTTTTAAGCTATACCTGTCCTAAACGGTAAGTGAATGAATAAGTTATTTACCTGTGCATTCCAGCTCTATAGTCTGGCGGTTTAAAGGACCTGTCCTTGTCCTTCAAGTTCCTGTGTATGTGTTAAATGTACATATGAACTCCCCTAGAAGTTTAGCTCTCCTAGCAGCAGAAAAATGCTAAACACGGCAAAATCCTGCATTTAGCACTTGGATGTTTATTCATTTGATTGACCACAGTATTTTTCATTGACATGAATAAACTCCCAAATGCTAAACGTGGCTAGCATTTAGAATAATTTATATGCGTTTATACGCATTTTTGCCGCATTTAGCATTTTTTGGCCAAAACATTCCTCTCCTGATCACAATTTTTCTATGTTCAGGAGACGGACGTTTAACTGCCCCTAAACTGTGCTACTCCTAAACTCTGGTAAAAGCCTATGTGTACATGGACACATAGGCAACACATAGGCTTTCATTAAGTTGATTTTAGGGGCTTTGGCAAAAGGGAGATTATCCCACAGAGGTCAAGAGACAGTATTCAGCTAATTTGCTATGTTATAGACCAAAGCTTTGAAAACAAATAGAGACTATTCCTAAATAAATCCTTCAGCTGGAAAAGGAAAGTGCTCTGCTTAGGGAAGTTCTGGGTTCTTGGCTGCCAGATTCTGTCTGCTGGTGGCCAAGAATGTAAACACATTGAGTACTGTGAGTATTTGGTTGGTAGCAGTGTCGGAGAGACATCAGTGGTCTTAAAGGCCCCTGATGTCTCTTTTAAGATGACCTGTCACTGCACAATACTAACAGAGGGGGGATTTTTAGCCCCCACCTCCCCCCTTGTGATAGTAAGAAAGTGAATTTAAAAACAAATGAAGCTGACTAAAATGAAAAAATATTTACGGGACCTAACCGCCCCTATGTACTTACATAAATATGCGTACTCTCAGGAAGCACGTGTGTGCATAAATAACAGTTGCATATTACATATTGGGTTTGTGCACACATGACTTAGAGGAATAATTGTAGGGCTATTATTTGGTTAACTGAAAACTGATGAGCTGCAAAGGGTTGAAAAGTGTCACGTTTTGAGTATGGTAATTTGTCAGCGTTTCACATGCAGTTTTAAGGCTTGACATATTTGGTATCTGTTTACTCTACACAGTCTTATCTTTTTTAATTTGAAAAAAAAGTTAAATTTTAAAGTGTCTGTGTGCACTAAAATTAGTTTTTGTGTATTTTTTACTGAAAATATAGGCTTGAAGAACTGTTGCGAAAAAAAATCATGCAGCATAAAAATTTGCTATTATCAACTTTTATTTGATAGGTTTTCTGCTTTCAGAAAATTTATCATGTTTAGGGGTTTTGAATAATTTTTCAAACCTAAAACATTCATTTTAATTTTGTGTGAAACAAATCAACATATTTGCCTGTTTTCCAATGGGGAAATGCAATGTACATGTAAAAGGGGGTTAAAGTTATGATTTCTTATTAAATATTATTTTCTTTAGAATTATGGAATATTATATTATGCATTTAACTGTTTTCATCTTTCTTTTTTTCTAGATAGTTCCTCTTTGGATTGCTCCAAATATATTAACTTTCTCTGGATTTTTGATGATATTATTTAATTATATTTTATTATCTTTTTATGATTGGGATTATACAGCATCAGGTAATATTATCTCTCACAAATTATGAATATTCTTTGCATCTATTCTGTTCTTCTCACTATTGCTTTTACGCTTATGTTTTCAGCTGTCTGTTTTTAAGTTAAGAATTAGAGAGATATTATTTATTCAGAAAAAAATTATTTTATTAGTTGAAATGAAATTAATACCAAGGGGCCATTAAAAAAAATAATAGTAAACTTGATTAAAATAAGTTTAAACTGAACCTTAAAACTGAATATTTTCTTTGCTGCCACAAATATTAGAATTGAAGGGAAAAAAAAACCTTCAAAAATAAAGCTTAGACCTCATCCTCTTCTTCAACCTTATTACCAGTCTTACACCTAATCTAAAGACGACACAATAAAGATGGACAGTTCTCAATCATTAAACACAAGGTAAATATTTTTTAGGGTTTTTCGTCAAAAATTTTCTTTTTTGGGCTTTTTAAGTCATTTGTATTTTGGGGATGGGGACTGGCTGTAAAGTGTTCATGGGAGGTCCACTTTAAGTTGTTGCCCAGCGGCAGATTTTATTAAGGTCTGTGGGGGCTCCTAGACAAAACATTTTGTGGGAGCCTCATATTATGTCAAGTTAAGCAAAAATGTATGACAACCTTCATTCATATGGCAATAAGACTTTCAGTGAGGAGGCTTTGAGAAGATCTTGGAGGAGCAGGTAAAGGTATGCATACAACTTTGAGGAGCTGCTGGTTTGGAGACAGGACATTTACAGGATAACAATACTAAAAGTACAGTTATCCTGTAAATCTGTACTCATTATGTACCCGTGCATATTGCAATTCCAGCTGTATTGCCAACATATAAAATAATTGCTGTATCAGAGATGACCATGTTTGATCATATACAGAAATATGGTTTTGTGTGCTTCATATCTGATTTTTATTCCCAGCCTGGCCATGGCTGCTGATGACAGTATAGAAAGTGCATTCAAATTCTGGTTTGCAGTTGTCTGGAACCATTATAGTTCTCTCATGGTATGACAATGATGTAGAAAATGTCAGTCCATGATGCAGATATTTAGTTTGTGGTTAGCTCTGTAAACACTTATACTGGATACACAACAATTTTCCACTTGTATCTCCCTGTTTCTTTGTGTAGTTACCAGTATTTTTTTGTATACGTCATTTTACAGCCTAACCATATACAGCTGGTGCAGGAAAACACAGCCAAATTAACTTTTAGTTCTATTCCCTGTGCTTCTACTTCCGTGCCTATTCTATTGCTTCAACCAGCAACACAGCACATATCAATATTTCATAAAAATGATATAAGATGAATGCAAAAAAAGCATTCAAATATAATTTCAAGTTCACAAATTAATTGTTTTTTTAATCTGTTTTTTTACAGAATTTTAGAACTTTATTGGGATGCATAATGGTTTATGTATTTTCATTCTCTATAGTATTTATAGTTAGCACTAAAAGTGTAATTATTAAATGTTAATATTTTGTAGTGCCATCATCTTCTCATTCAAACAGGGCTGTTCTGAATTTCCTTGTTTTTAGCAGGCATACAGTGCCTTGAAAAAGTATTCATACCCCTTGAAATTTTCCACATGTTGCCATGTTACAACCAAAAACGTAAATGTATTTTATTGGGATTTTATGTGATAGACCAACACAAAGTGGCACATAATTGTGAAGTGGAAGGAAAATGATAAATGATTTTCAAAATTTTTTACAAACAAATATCTGAAAAGTATGGCGTGTATTTGTATTCAGCCCCCTGAGTCAATACTTTGTAGAACCACCTTTCTCTGCAATTACAGCTGCAAGTCTTTTTGGGTATATCTCTACCAGCTTTGCACATCTAGAGAGTGAAATGTATGCCCATTCTTCTTTGCAAAATAGCTCAAGCTCTGTCAGATTGGATGAAGAGTGTCTGTGAACAGCAATTTTCAAGTCTTGCCACAGATTCTCAATTGTATTTAAGTCTTTACTTATACTGGGCTATTCTAACACATGAATGTGCTTTGATCTAAACCATTCCAATGTAGCCCTGGCTATATGTTTAGGGTTGTTGTCCTGCTGGATTGCCCTGTATTTGGCTCCATCTATCTTCCTATCAACTATGACCAGATTTCCTGTCCCTGATGAAGAAAAGCATCCCCACAACATGATGCTGCTACCACTATGTTTTGCGGCGGGGATGGTGTGTTCAGGGTGATGTGCAGTGTTAGTTTTCCGCCACACATAACGTTTTGCTTTAAGGCCAAAAAGTTAAATTTTAGTCTCATCTGACCAGAGCACCTACTTCCACATGTTTGCTGTGTCCCCCACAGGGCTTCTTGCAAACTGCAAACGGGACTTCTTATGTTTTTCTTTCAACAATGGCTTTCTTCTTGCCACTCTTCCACAGAGGCCAGATTTGTGGAGTGCACGACCAATAGTTGTCCTGTGGCCAGATTCTCCCACCTGAGCTGTGGATTTCTACAGCTCCTCCAGAGTTACCATGGGCCTCTTTGCTGCTTCACTGATTAATGCTCTCTTTGCCCAGCCTGTCAGTTTAGGTGAACTGATATGTCTTGGTAGGTTTGCAGTTGTGCGATACTCTTTCCATTTTCAGATGATGGATTGAACAGTGCTTCATGAGATGTTCAAAGCTTGGGATATTTTTTTATAACCTAATCCTGCTTTAAACTTCTCCACAATTTTATCCCTGACCTGTCTGGTGTGTTCCTTGGCCTTCCTGATGCTGTTTGTTCACTAACAAATCTCTGAGGGCTTCACAGAACAGCTGTTCTTATACTGAGATTAAATTACACACAGGTGGACTCTATTTACTAATTAGGTGATCTCTGAAGGCAGTTGGTTCCACTAGATTTTAGTTAGGAGTATCAGAGTAAAGAGGGCTGAATACAAATGCACTCCACACTTTTCAGATGTTTATTTGTAAAAAAAAAATGTAAAATCATTTGTCATTTTCCTTCCACTTCATAATTATGTACCACTTTGTGTTGGTCTATCACATAAAATCCCAATAAAATACTGTACATTAACATTTTTGGTTGCAACATGACAAAAATGTGGAAAATTTCCAGGGGAATTAATACTTTTTCAAGGCACTGTATGCACACATGTGAATGAACTGAGGTAATTACTCATGCCCTTTCCTGCTTAACTGCCATGGCACTCCAAATTAGGTTTTTATCAGACAGAGAAGTTTATTTACTAAAGCTGGAGAGTGCAAAATCAGGCACACTTCTGCACAGACACCAATCAGCTTCTAACCTCAGCATCTTCAATTGAGCTTTGGCAATAAAACCTGATTTTGCACTCTCCAGCTTTAGTCAATAAACCCCAGACAGTCTGAAGGTAAACGGTCTTTGCTCTTTATTTACATTATTCAGAATTCTCTATGCATTCTGTGTTATCGGTGCATACTGTCTAGTGACTAAGAGTTTATTTGTGAACCAGAGTTTTTTTAGGTTACCTCTATAACATTATGAATTACTTGTTATCACTCACTACATCAACTCCCTCCCCTTTGGTCTACCTCTACACAGGCGAATTCCCCTTCAGTCTATAATGAATGCTGCTGCCAAACTCATCTACCTTACCGATTTGACTGGCTTCCAGTCACCCAACAAATGAAATTCATAATTTTAAAAACACTGTCAAAGCTATCCACAACTCTATCCCCAGCTACTTCACAAATCTTGTCTAGAGATAATTATTTATCATAGGTACTTATATAGTGGCGTCAATTTATGCAGCACTTTACATATATATTGTACATTCATATCAGTCCCTTACCCTCAAGGAGCATATAATCTAAGGTCCCTAACTCACATTCATACATACTAGGGCCAATTTAGACAGCATCCAGTTAACCTACCAGCATGTCTTTGGAGTGTGGGAGAAAACCGGAGTACCCGGAGGAAATCCACACAGGCACAGGGAGAACATGTAAACTCCAGGCAGGTGGTGCCGTGGTTGGGATTTGAACCAACGACCCTATTTCTGCCAGGCAGAAGTGCTAACCACTTAGCCACAGTGCTGACCCAATAATATTAAAATATCCTTTTTGATCCTCCTTAGGCCTCCTGCTCTCTAGCTCTCTTGTCACCATTTCCCATGCTCATCTCTTGGACTTCTCCAGAGCATCCCCCTAGAACTCTGAACCCCCGCCTGTACCTCTCCTGCTCTGCCTTCAGCAGGTCCCTGAAAACTCATCTCTTCAGACAGGCATACCCTACCTCCAGCTAGATCTAAATTTTACTTTCTCAAATACCTCATCCCCACATGGCTACTGTTGTATAATTTACCTTTCCATTTGGCTTTAAGCTCTCATAAGCAGGGCCCTCCTGTCCTTCTTGTCTTGAACTGTATTGTAATCGTACTGTCTACTATATGTGCTATATTATATTATTCATATACAGTAATACTAATAGTAAAAATGCATAAATCATTCACATTTTTAACAGATTAAAAATCTGTAATCTATACCATTAACAATGACCACATAACATTGAACTTAATAGTTCCTCTTTAAGAGACGAACACATGAGGAAGACAATAACGTGACAGCGATAGAAGGGTGTGGACTCATTAATGTTCTGTCAGCAGTCCTAATCTGTAAGTGGTTGGTTCTTGATACCAAACAAATTATAATTGTGTTGAATTGAAACTGAAAGTGATGCAGTGTAATGTGAAGTGGCTCATGCTATCAAGGAAGAACCCACTTAATTTTATGCAAAGGATATATTTAATATACATACTTAAAGTGGTTCTAAAGGCTCAAGTTTCTTCTATCTTCATGCATTCTATGCATGAATGTAAAAGACCTTCAGTGTGCAGCAGTCCCTCAAGCCCCCCTAATACTTACCTGAGCCCCATCTCGATTCAGCGATGTCCACAAAAGCCTCAGCTCTCACTCCTGATTGCCTGAGGCAGCAGCGGGAGCCATTGGCTGCTGTCAATCACAGCCAGTCAGCCAATCAGGAGATGGACAGGCAGGGCCGAACCACAGCTGTGTGTGTGAATGGACATGCAGAGCCATGCCTCAGGAGCGCACCTGCTGTGGTGACTCTCAGCAGAAGGGGGGGCATATGCGACGGTACGGGACCCAAAAAGAGGAGGATCGGGGCTGCTCTGAGCAAAACCACTGCACAGTACAGATAAGTATTACATGTTTGTTATTTAAAAAAAAACAATACTTTAATATCACTTTAAGCAGTTTGAGTCCTTTCCCACAAACTTTTGGGAGAATATGTATTTTGTTTCATAAATGTATTCTTTAAGCTTCATTAGTCATGTTTCTGATTTCCAGGTATTGGCAATGAGCATATTCCACACTGGATTTGGATCTCTGCTGCTTTGGGCAACTTTTTGGCTTATGCATTAGGTATGGTATTGATAGCTAATTATATATAAAAGCATTTTTTTGCATATGTTTAATTCCATTTTTGGTGCTTAGTGATCCTGGAAACTAGACTCATTTATGAATGCTCACAGGTAGACACAAAAATATTGATGTACCCAGTTTTTCTAGTGGGAACTCCACCCAAAGGCATATCTTGGTTTAAGTGAAGTGGTCCAGAATTTGATCCAATGCAGGGTCTTCTCTGTTGTCTTGGAGTCTAGTAAGCTCATCGCAGCAATGAACTGAAAAACTGAGCAGCTTGTTTTATTGGTCCATATACAGGTGAAACTCGAAAAATTAGAATATTGTTCAAAAGTTCATTTATTTCAGTAATGCAACTTAAAAGGTGAAGCTAATATATGAGATAAACTCATTACATGCAAAGCAAGATAGTTCAAGCTGTGATTTGTCATAATTGTGATGATTATGGCTTACAGCTCATGAAAACCCCAAATCCACAATCTCAGAAAATTAGAATATTACATGCAATCAATAAAACAAGGATTGTACATAGAACAATATCGGACCTCTGAAAAGTATAAGTATGCATATGTACTCAGTACTTGGTTTGGGCCCCTTTTGCAGCAATTACTGCCTCAATGCGGCGTGGCATGGAAGCTATCAGTCTGTGGCACTGCTAAGGTGTTATGGAAGACCAGGATGCTTCAATAGCGACCTTCAGCTCTTCTGCATTGTTCGGTCTCATGTCTCTCATCTTTCCCTTGGCAATGCCCCATAGATTCTCCATGGGGTTCAGGTCAGGCGAGTTTGCTGGCCAATCAAGCACAGTAATCCCATGGTCATTGAACCAGGTTTTGGTGCTTTTGGCAGTGTGGGCAGATGCCAAGTCCTGCTGGAAAATGAAGTCAGCATCCCCATAAAGCTCGTCTGCGGAAGGAAGCAGGAAGTGCTCCAAAATCTCCTGGTAGACGGCTGCGTTGACCCTGGGCTTAATGAAGCACAGTGGACCAACACCAGCAGATGACATGGCTCCCCAAATCAACACAGGCTGTGGAAACTTCACACTGGACTTCAAGCATCTTGCAGTGTGTGCCTCTCCATTCTTCCTCCATACTCTGGGTCCTTGGTTTCCAAATGAGATGCAAATGTTGCTCTCATCAGAAAAAAGGACTTTGGACCACTGAGCAACAGACCAGATCTGTTTTTCTTTAGCCCAGCTAAGATGCTTCTAACATTGTTTGTTGTTCAGGAGCAGCTTAAAAAGAGGAATACGACATTTGAAGCCCATGTCGAGGATCTGTCTGTGTGTGGTGGCTCTTGATGCACTGACTCCAGCCTCATTCCACTCCTTGTGAAAGTCCCCAACACTTTTGAATGGCCTTGTTAAGATCTGCCAGATGGTGCTGCTGGCTGCCCACTTGACAGACCTACCCAAAGCGTGGAGTCTAAGTCCCGGTCTGTGCTTTCACCAGGGCCCCTGATGGTGGGGATGGACTTGAAACAAACCAGGACCAGGTCACGACCTCTGAGCAGGCCCACCAGTGGCAGGGGGAACCTCTGGGGATGTATTGGTACCGGTAGAGCCAGATGTGAGGAGGACGGCAGGGCCCAGCAGGATAGATTGCGAGCAGTGGTCCCGTGGGAGAGGCGTGGTACAGAATCGGCAGGCGGAGAATCGTCAGGTCACTCGCAGGGTCAGCAGGAGAAGTCAGTCCGTAGATAGGTTTAACAAGCCGGGGGTCAGGATGGGAGAGAGTAGAGTAGTCAGGACAATCCGGGTCAAAATGCAGGAGAGAGTAGAGTAGTCAGGACAATCCGGGTCAAAATGCAGGAGAGAGTAGAGTAGTCAGGGTCAATCAGGATCAAAAACACAGGTAAAGGATTCAGGAACTCAGAAGACCTTGCGGCAATCAGTGACAGTGCAGGGCATCTTTAAATATCGCACCCTGCACTGTCATTGGCTGCCCAGGACGCGCCCCCGGGCTGTCATTGGCCGCCCGAGGCGCGCCCCCGGCTCCCACTGCGCATGCGCGGCGTCCTGTCATCCGCAGCTCGCCGGGACCTAGTGCTTGTATCCCGGCGTGAGCCGTTGCCAGCGCGCATGCGCCGGCCAACAGGACGCCGCGATCCCTGACATTGCCCCCCCTCTACGGGCACCCTCCGGGAGCCCCACTGATCTCTCCACCGCGGATGGCCACGAAAAAACTCCCGGATAAGCCTGGGGGCGTGCACATTCTGGAGGGGTTCCCAAGAGTTCTCCTCAGGGCCATAACCCTTCCATTTTATTAGGAACTGCGTCTGGCCCCCCCTCTTTCGGCAACTGAGAATAGATTCCACCTCATATTCCTCTTGTTCACCTATGGTGACTGCCTCGGGAGGTCTGGATTGGCGATCTGGGAAGGAATCAGGTCTGGACGGTTTCAGGAGAGAGACATGGAACACAGGGTGTATTTTGAAGGATTCCGGGAGCCCGAGTTCATAGGCCACTTTGTTGATTACCCGTTTAATTGGAAACGGGCCAAGGTACTTCGGTCCTAACTTCCTCGAAGGACACAGCATTTTCAGGTTGGTCGTAGCCAACCAAACCTGATCCCCTGGCTGGAGCAACAGCTCTCCTCTTCTCTTTCTGTCGAACGCCTTCTTACTGTCTTCTTGGGCTTTAGTGATGGCCTCCTGAATAGTCTTGTTATTGACAGAAAAGAAATGCAAAACATCTTGAGATGCGGGTACCGGATTTTCAGGCATTAGGTCGGGGAGAAATGTAGGATGATATCCGAAATTGGTAAAAAATGGTGATTGTCCCGTAGCTGAGTGGATCGAGTTATTATAGGCGAACTCTGCAGAAGGCAATAGTGTTAGCCAGTCGTCCTGAAGGTAGGAGGTGTAGCATCTTAGGTACTGTTCCAACGTTTGATTGGTCCTTTCCGTTTGCCCGTTGGTCTGTGGATGGTAAGCGGATGACAGTGACAGTTTGATTCCTAATGCTTCACATAAGGCTTTCCAGAATCTCGATGTGAACTGGACTCCCCGATCCGACACTATGTCCTCGGGAATCCCATGTAGCCTCACTACTTCCTTAATGAATATTCGGGCAGTCTCCGGCGCCGACGGGGTCCTCTCCAGGGGCACGAAATGGGCCATTTTTGAAAAGCGATCCACGATCACCATTATAGCTGTGTAGCCTTGAGACGGTGGGAGTTCAACTACAAAATCCATGGCAATCATTTGCCAGGCCCGTTTGGGAACCGGTAATGGACGCAGTAATCCCCAGGCCTTGCTTCGGGAGGGTTTGTTCCTTTGGCAGGTGGGACAGGACTGGACGTAGCGCTCGCAGTCTTTGACCATGTTTGGCCACCAGAATGAGCGCTGCAGTAGCTCCCGAGTCTTCGTCACCCCAAAATGCCCCGCCATTGGATGGTCGTGGCAGTGCCCCAGGACCAAAGTTTGAACCTCTTCTGGCACCACAATCCGATTTTCCTTCCAAAGCAGACCCTCACGGTTCTGGAGAGGCGACCCAGGTGGGACTGGCAGTCCAACGGAAGAGTCAATCAGTCTGGAGCGAAGTTCCGTTTGCAGGGCGAGGAAGCTTCCGGATGGCAAAATTGTGTCAGGTAACATCGTATCGTCGGGGTCCTCAAACATACGGGACAGAGCGTCTGGTTTCGTATTCTTAGACCCAGGTCGGTACGTTATATGAAAGTTGAACCAAGAGAAGAAGAGAGCCCATCTCGCCTGGCGTGGTCTCAGTCGTTTCGCCGTCCTTAAATACTCGAGGTTCTTGTGATCCGTGAATATTAGAATTGGGTGCGTGGCTCCTTCCAGGAGATACCTCCATTCTTCTAGAGCGGATTTGATGGCCAGGAGTTCCCGATCTCCAATATCATAATTGCGCTCCGCCGGAGTCAACTTCCTGGAGAAAAACGCCACAGGATGCAGTAATTCCTTGGTCCCACTCCTTTGGGAAAGAATCGCTCCTACCGCGTTTTCAGGGGCATCTAACTCCAAAACATATGGAAGAGAAGAATCTGGATGGCAGAGGATGGGAGTGGAAGTAAACAACTTCTTGAGCATTTCGAACGCGGTCTGAGCTTCGGGAGTCCAACTAAAACGGAACCCTTGTTTAGTCAGTTGCGTGATTGGGGAGACCAGCCCTGAGACGTTCCTGACAAACTTTCTATAAAAGTTTGCGAATCCAATGAAACGCTGTACCCCCCTCTTATCAGTGGGCGTTGGCCAATCTAAGATCGCCGTGACTTTCTGGGGATCCATCGCAACCCCCGCGGGAGAGAGAACCAGTCCCAAGAACGTGATTTTACACTGTTCAAAACAGCATTTCTCTGCTTTGGCGTAAAGCCCGTGTTGACGTAAACGTGCTAAGACCCTTGCCACATGCTCCCTATGAGCCTCCAGTGAGGATGAAAATATCAGAATGTCATCTAGGTAAACAACCACGAAGACATCGAGGAAATCACGAAAGACGTCATTGATAAAGTGCTAGAAGGTGGCCGGTGCATTACAGAGCCCGAACGGCATCACCAAATATTCGAAATGACCGAATCTCGTACGAAAGGCTGTTTTCCACTCATCCCCCTCCCTGATGCGAACAAGGTTATAAGCCCCCCGCAGATCTAATTTAGTAAAAATTGCTGCTGATCCTAACCTCTGGAGGAGCTCGGGGACTAGGGGTAACGGGTAGCGATTTTTTACTGTGATCTTATTCAGGTCACGGTAGTCAATACAGGGCCGTAATGATTTATCCTTCTTTTCCACAAAAAACAACCCAGCCCCGGCCGGGGACGTGGACGGGCGAATAAATCCCTTCCGTAGATTGTCATCAATGTACTCCCTCAAAACTCCTGATTCTAGTTCAGATAAGGGAAAAATGCGACCAAACGAAATCTCAGATCCCGGTAGGAGGTCTATGGGGCAATCGTATGAACGATGCGGGGGAAGAATGTCTGCTCCTCGCTTACTAAACACGTCTAGGAAATCGTGGTAGGCCGGAGGGACAACCTGAGAAAGATCCATATCACCATCCATGCACAGGAGAAACCGGGAAGACACGGGCCCTGGGACGTGGCAGTGATCCCGGCAGTACGGTGACCGAAATTGAACCGTTCCCATCTCCCAATCAACCTGGGGTTATGGGCCCGCAGCCAAGGAAGCCCCAGTATGATTGGGAAAAGGGGGGACGCGATGGCATCCAGACGGAGGAACTCCTGATGATGGTCAGCCATCGTGGTAAAAATAGGGGGAGTCTCCTGATCCACTACTCCCGACCTTATGCTAGACCCGTCTGCCAGGAAGATGTTAAACCCCCTTTCTTTGGTCTGGAGGGGAATCTTTTGCCGGTGAGCAAAAGTAAGGTCGATGAAACAACTACATGCTCCCGAATCAATGATTGCGGTCACCGACAGGGTTCTTCCGGGGAGCTGTAAAGACACAGGTATTGCCAGGTAACTAGGTTGATCACCCCTTTCAGTAGGTAAAGGAAAACAGGAAGCGAACTTACTCATTTTTGCAGGACAGGAGCGCACCTGGTGACCAGCTTCCTCACAGTACAGACATAGGTTCTGCGATCGTCTCCTCTGACGTTCCTCGGCCGGTAAAGTGGAACGGGCCAGTCCCAGTTGCATGGGTTCCGAGGTGTCCCCTGCTTCCGTGCTCCGGGTATGGTTCCCTGGGGTTGGAACTGCTTCCCTCGGTGGAATCCATGCCAACCTTTGACCCTGGCTGCTCCTTTCCAGGCGACGCTCTCTCAGTCTGCGGTCAATTTGGATGGCCAACTCTATCAGTTTCTCAAGAGAGTCCGGTAGACCTACTCGTGCTAGTTCGTCCTTTAGCGACTCAGACAGCCCGATGCGGAACTGGTGACATAGTGCCGCATCGTTCCATCTGGTATCTCCCATGCAACGCCTAAAGTCAGCCGCATACTCTTCGGCTGCCCGGCGGCCTTGCCGCAGAGAGTATAGCGTAGCCTCTGCAGAGGCAGCCCGATGGGGGTCGTCATATAGGACGGCCATGGCCTGAAAGAACTCAGTCACGGAATCAAGATGGGGATCGCGTTTCTCCATCAGGCGATGAGCCCAATCCTGGGGCTCATCCTGAAGGAGGGAGATTACAAACCCCACCTTGACGGTCTCGGTGATGAATGTGCGGGGCTGCAGGTCAAAAAATAAAGTGCACACGTTCCGGAAGGCCCGGAAGCGGCTTCGGTCTCCACGGAATCGTTCCGGCAGGGGAACGCCGGGTTCAGGAGCTAGGGGTGCAGCAACTGCTCCGGATGCTGAGGTAGCGGGTGACTCCGCAGTGGCGGAACTAGGAGCAGGGGGAGTCTGGGTGGCTAATGTCTCTAAGCGGTCTTCAAGACGGGTGCAGTGGCTGTGAAAGTTCTGGACGGCCTGGGTTAGAGTCGCCAGATGCTGGCATATATCCTCTAGGGACGCCGGTCCTCTTCCTGGCTCTGTCATGGCCGCAAGGTACTGTTAAGATCCGCCAGATGGTGCTGCTGGCTGCCCACTTGACAGACCTACCCAAAGCGTGGAGTCTAAGTCCCGGTCTGTGCTTTCACCAGGGCCCCTGATGGTGGGGATGGACTTGAAACAGACCAGGACCAGGTCACGACCTCTGAGCAGGCCCACCAGTGGCAGGGGGAACCTCTGGGGATGTATTGGTACCGGTAGAGCCAGATGTGAGGAGGACGGCAGGGCCCAGCAGGATAGATTGCGAGCAGTGGTCCCGTGGGAGAGGCGTGGTACAGAATCGGCAGGCGGAGAATCGTCAGGTCACTCGCAGGGTCAGCAGGAGAAGTCAGTCCGTAGATAGGTTTAACAAGCCGGGGGTCAGGATGGGAGAGAGTAGAGTAGTCAGGACAATCCGGGTCAAAATGCAGGAGAGAGTAGAGTAGTCAGGACAATCCGGGTCAAAATGCAGGAGAGAGAAGAGTAGTCAGGGTCAATCAGGATCAAAAACACAGGTACAGGATTCAGGAACTCAGAAGACCTTGCGGCAATCAGTGACAGTGCAGGGCATCTTTAAATATCGCGCCCTGCACTGTCATTGGCTGCCCAGGACGCGCCCCCGGGCTGTCATTGGCCGCCCGAGGCGCGCCCCCGGCTCCCACTGCGCATGCGCGGCGTCCTGTCATCCGCGGCTCGCCGGGACCTAGTGCTTGTATCCCGGCTTGAGCCGTTGCCAGCACGCATGCGCCGGCCGACAGGACGCCGCGATCCCTGACAGGCCTTTTCCTGACAATCCTCTCCAGGCTGCGGTCATCCCTACTGCTTGTGCACCTTTTTCTTCCACACTTTTCCCTTCCACATAACTTTCTATTAATGTGCTTTGATACAGCACTTTGGGAACATCCAACTTCTTTTGCAATTACCTTTTGAGGCTTTCCCTCCTTATGGAGGGTGTCAATGATGGTTTTCTACACAATTGTCAGGTCAGCAGTCTTTTCCATGATTGTGATTCCTACTGAACCAGACTGAGAGACCATTTAAAGATTCAGGAACCCTTTGCAGGTGTTATGGCTTAATTAGCTAATTAGAGTGGGACACTTTGAGCCTAGAATATTGCACCTTTTTCACAATATTCTAATTTTCTGATATTGTGGATTTGAGGTTTTCATGAGCTGTAAGCCATAATCATCACAATTATGACAAATCACAGCTTGAATTATCTTGCTTTGCATGTAATGAGTCTGTCTCATATATTAGTTTCACCTTTTAAGTTGCCTTACTGAAATAAATGAACTTTTGCATGATATTCTAATTTTTCGAGTTTCACCTGTAGTTTTCTATATCCCTAGTGAATAAGATCAAGAAGCATACGTGGAGGATGAATATGGGCTTAATATCCCCTCTGGAGGTATCATCCCTGTATATTAAATATAACCACAACACTTATAATTGGAACTATAAATGTACCTACCAAGGTATAGTACAAAAGAGAATATAAATGCATATAAACAGTATTTCATTGTTGCCATATACATATATCACAAATAAATACTGTAAAAGACTTATAAAATGAATAATGTCGATTGAGTCTGGTAAACTCATGACATCAATTATTATTATTATACAGGATTTATATAGCGCCAACAGTTTGCACAGCGTTTTACAAAACGAAGGTAGACATTACAGATACAATACAATTTGATACAAGAGGAAACAGAGGGCCCTGCTTGTTAGAGCTTACAATCTAGGAGGAAGGGTTAAGTGATACAAAAGGTAATAGCTGTGGGGGGGATGAGCTGATGGAGGAAATAAATGGTGGTTTACTAGGTGGAAGCAGGATAGACTTCTTTAAAGAGAAAGGTTTTCATGGATTGTCTAAAGGTGGATAGATTAGGAAACAGCCGAACAGATTGGGGCAGAGAATTCCATAGGATGGGAGAAGCTTGGGAGAAGTCCTGGAAGCGAGCATGGGAGGAGGAGACACGGGAACAAGCAATGAACTCAGATGAAAAGCTGAGCAGCTTGTATTGGTCCATATAGTTTCCTATATTCCTATTGAAAAAGGACACACAATACTTGCATTTTGTAGTGCAGGGGTATTGAATTAAAATTCACTGAGCTCCGGGCAGTAAGATTTTCATGCATCAAAGGTCCGAATCTTATTTAGGCCCCTGTGGTGCATTTTCGTGTGCACTAAACCATGTGTTGCTGCAGTGCAATTTTGAAAATAAAAAAAAAGTCGGGGACTTCGTGTATCTTGCAGGTAGTGCCGCCCATTAAAATGAATGGGCCGACCTACCCATGACGTGTTCACCTAATGCACATGTACAGACCTGAACCTGTTCTTACATCAGTGTTCTCAATCCCCACTGCACAGCACAGTCCCCTCCTCGTTCACAGCAAGATCCCCTCTTGATGAGGGTCATCAGCTCCCCCTTATCATCACCCCCCTCCACCCCTTTCACAGTAGTGTTCTCACACTGCCACCCCACAACAGTACTGTCCTCTGCCCCCTTCACTGAAGAGTACTCTGCCCCTTTTTACATCATCCCCCCACATTACTGACCTCAGACTCCCCCCAGCAAGCTACTGTACTTACTCAGCCCCCCCACGTTACTGTCTTTAGCTCCCCCCATGTTACTATCCCCAGCCCCCACACTACTGTTCTCAGCCCGCCCCCATGTTACTGTCCTCAGCCCCTACGTAACTGTCCTCACCCCCCCCCATGTTACTGTCCTCAGCAACCCCACAGTACTGTCTTTAGCCCCACATTACAGTTCTTAGTCCCCCCATGTTACTGTCCTTAGGCCCCGTCATTACTGTCCTCAGCCCCCCACTTTAATGCTCTCAAACCCCCCCCCCCACATTGCAGTCGTTATCCCCTCACATTTCAATTCTCAGCTCCTCCACTTTATTTTAATGTCCTCAACCCCCCCCCCCACTTAATGTCCTCAGCCCCTCCCCCACATTCAGTCCCTAGTCCCCCTACATTCAGTCCTCGGCACTCCTTAGCACTAATGTCCTTAGCCCCTTTAACTTCGCCCCAGGCGTTCTACATTACACAGGCTGTGACTGACAGCCAGTGATTGATTGCTAAGACTGCCCTTCATTCTAGCAACCAATCACCTGCTTATTAACCTCGGGCAGCTCGTGCCCTCCAACCAGAACTGTCCCGCCTCTAGCTGTCAGCTCTGTGAGGATGACTGCGAGGCAGCTGAGGGAAGAAAAGGCTCCTAAACTGTATCCTCAGTTGGTATGAAAAAATACATAAGTTATGGACAACAAGAGGATTTTCAGCTGAGTTTGTCATGATCATAACAGAGAACTCTCTGATTTTCAGATAGAAATTCTGTATATTGCAAAAGTGTGGTACAGTTTTTCAGTTCAGGCTTGGGTTGTGTTTGCAAGCCTACTTTCTGTACACTATGAATCTGGCTTCTGTAGAGCCATAGAGACTGTTGTCACTGGTACTGTACTGGGACTGTCCCATTTAAATTAAATGCAAATTAATATATAAGTTACTGCAGAACTGTTTTATGTTACTTTCTAACAAATGTTCATTATTTTCAGTGCACAAAATTATGTTGTCACAATGGGGGTTGGGGATTGCTGTCTGCTGGGCAGGGAAAATGCAGTGTGCTTGTTCCAATACAGAAATACCATTTTTTTTTTATTATTATATCTTTAATAATTTTTATAATACAAATCTATTTTAAACCAACATCATGCAATAGAAAATCCATACTTAATTACATTACCCATCCCCTTATTTACCCCACCCTTTTTCTTCTTGGCCCTTCCATTTACTTCTTGTTCTTAGTTTGTTGATCTGTCTTACTGTTTTCCCTCATTATCTTTTTCCTCTTTCTTTCTTTCCTATTATTTCCAAACTCTTGTTTATTTTCTTTTTTCCCCTATAATCTGCCCACTTCTAAAAATCTTTTTGAATTTTTTAAAATTATACCATCCTTCCCAGGCCTTCTTAAAGTTTTCCATTTTATCCTCGTCTATATGATATAATTCTTCCATTCTATGTATATACTCAACTCTATCCATCCAATCTTTTATTTTTGGGGACTCTGGTGTTTGCCAATATTTAGGAATAAGGCTTTTGGCCACATTTAAAAGATGGAATAATATCATATTTTTATATTGCTTCACCGAAAGCTCTGATTTATAAAATAAGCAAACCCATGGGTCTATTGGTACACTAATCTTATGGATCTCTTATATATGTATACATTGCATTATCTCCCTCCAAAACTCCTGTATTTTGGGACAGTCCCACCAGACATGTGCCATTGTACCCTTACTCCTGCATCCCCTCCAACACTGGGATGAGACCTCTGGCCTTAGTTTATGCATCACATTGGGTGTAATATAAAATCTTACTAGATATTTATAATTCATTTCAACTATGCTCATATTCACTGCCCCATGTATTAAACTTAACATTTTATTTTTTTGTTGCTCATTCAAATTTGTTCCAAACTCCATTTCCCACTTCTCCAAAACATTTTGGGAAACTGGGCCCTCTATTTCAGTGAGGATTCTATAAATCCTAAAGGTAATAGGTTTCTGTTTTCTATTTATACTCAGCAGTTGCTCTAAAGCAGGCCTTGAAATTTCCACTCGCCTGCTCGCCAATGGTGAGTGGAAATTATGGTGGGGGCGAGTGTATGCCCCAGGGCCATCTTGCTGTGCAGACTCAGAGCTCAGGCCGGATCTGTCATTGGCACTGGGAGCTGTCAGACTGCTCAATAGCTGAGCACAGTGAAAGCAAAGGAAGGAGTGTGTGCTGTGCTCTCTGCTTCCCCCTAGAGTGCAGTACCCAGCTCTGTTAGTGAACAACGAAGTACTGCAACTTTTTATAGGGGTGTGTGTGTGTGCCTACCTAATTTCAGCTCACTCTGGTTACATGATCCTCTATGTCAGCCAGTGGTGGCTTCAGGGGAGAGGAGAGAGCATTTAACAGCGTGCGTGTGTGTGTACATGTGTGTGTATGTTTATGTGTGTCTGTGTATGCATGTACATGTGTCTGTGTGTATGTACATGTATGTATGTGTACATGTGTGTGTGTATGCATGTACGCGTGTGTGTGTACGTACATGTGTCTGTATATGTATGTACATGTGTCTGTGTATGTATATGTGTCTGTACGTGTGTATTTCTGTGTATGTACATGTATCTGTGTGTATTCGTGTCTGTACGTACCTGTGTGTGTATACATGTGTCTGTGTGTGTACATGTGTCTCTGTGCGTGTGTGTACATGTTTCTGTGTGTGTATGTACATGTCTGTGTGTGTGTGTGCAGGTGTCTCTGTTTATGTGTGTTTGTTGGTGGCAAGTAACTCTTAAGGCCTGGCTAGTAGCTCAGGGCTTGAAATTTTAAGCCCTGCTCTAAAGGATACATTTCTTCCTCGATCCTTAGTGGCTGTGGGAGCTTTGTGGGATAAAATGTCTTATCTGACCATACCGCCACTCATCCAGTGTAGAAAATATTTCCTTATTCTTCAAATTGTGTAAAAAACATGAAACCCCTTTATCCACAATATCTTTTAAACATGCATGTCTATCAATTATCCATTTCCCTGAAATATTATCATGTGTGGGCAGGAAAAACCTACTTCCTACTTCCCGCCAACGGGATTGACAGTGAATTAAACTTCCAATCCATCTGCTTGTGCATTTCATCCCAAATCCTAAATACATTCCTTGTCAAAGTGCTTGTATCCTCATCCCAAGTGCAAAATTCCTGTGGTATCCAGATAAACTTTATTTAGTGGTGCCTTACTAAGTGAACTTTCCATTTTTATCCAACTTCTCCCTTGTTCGTTATATATCCAATCTACAATTCATGCTAGTAGCACCGAATTATTATATGTCCTAAAATCTGGCATATTTAATCCCCCTTTTTTTTGCTACTGCATAAAACTTCATATTTGACTCTTGATTCTTTGTTGGTCCACACATATCTAAGTGTAATTTTTTTGAGAAACCTAAAACAGACCCCGGAAGAGGTATTGGAAGCATAATAAATTTCTATAAAACTTTTGGTACTGTAATCATCTTAATTATATTTATCCAACCTATCCAAGACAGCATTCTCAAAGAGGATTTCCTCAATTCATCCTTTATCTCATTTATTAATGGGATATAATTTGCCTGATATAGATTTTTTTTCTAGGCGATGTTAATTTTATTCCCAAGTACTTTAGTTCTTTTTCTCTCCATGTAAAGGAGAATTAATTTTCAAATTGGATAACTCTCCATATTCTTTAAATTTTCTCATTAATTTCGGTAATGTTAAGCTGGGGTTTGCGATAACAGTTGTTCCAAGGAGATGACAAACAGCAACGGGGAAAGGGGACATCCCTGTCTGGTTCCACTATGCATCCTAAAGAACTTTGATAGTGAACCATTTACATTCACTGCAGCTGAAGGACACCTATATAACTCTTTTATCCACTGCATCATTCTAGGCCCAATTCCTAATGTTCTCAGCGTGTCAATCATCAATCCCCAATCTACTCTATCAAATGCCTTTTCAGCGTCAACTGACAGAATAATTCCCGGTACCTGTTCTGTTTCATTCTTTTGCAGGATAAGCAATGTTCTTAAGCCATAATCCTTTCCCTCTCTGCCCGGGATAAACCCCACTTGGTCTAAGTGTATCCAGTCAGACATCAACTCTTTTCATCCTTGTAACTAATACATTCGCATACAGTTTTGTATCAGTATTCAGCAAAAGGTATAGGTCTGTAGCTGGTACATTGAGACCATTCTTTCCCCTCCTTGAGTATTACTGTGATCTATGCCTTTACAATTCCTCCCATATCGTTGTCTCCTCTCCCAGTGTGTTCATGTAAATACACAGTTTGGGGACTAGATGTTCTTTAAACTTCTTATAGTATCCCATGGTAAATCCATCAGGTCCGGGACTCTTTCCTACAGCTGTACCCTTTAATGCTACGTTGACTCCTATTGATATTAAGCTGTCTAGAGCTGTTAATATTGTCCACTCTAGGTAAACTGGCCTCATTCAGATAAGTCTTCCTCTTCTTTTTCCTCTCATCTTCCATTTCCTTCTGGTTCTTACCTTCTGCTCCATATAGACCACTATAGTATCTCTGGAATGTGTTAGCGATGTCGGTGGTTGAATAAACCATTTCACCTTTTTCATTTTATCTGTAAAGTTCCTTGATTTCTTTTCCTTCAACTTCTTCATTAGGTATTTCCCCGGTTTATTCCCCCACCAATATCTTTCCTTTGAAACCCCGTTAAATATCTTTTTTGTTTCTTGTTCCATAAAAGCTTTTAACTCCTCTCTTTTTAATACTCTCTCTTGTTGTTACTCTATGTTTATTTTCTTTTTGTGTGATTGTTCCAGCTGAAGTAGTTCTTCCATTAATATCCAAATTCTCCCCCCCCCCATTTTTTCTTTATATCTGTACCTATTGCAATCAATATACCCCTAATATAAGCTTTATGTGCTTCCCATACCGTGGCGATAGAAACCTCCTCGGATTCATTTAACTTAAAATATTGATCTATTTCCTGCTTTACTCGTTTCCACTTCCGTGTTTTGTAAAATAGTCTTGTTTAATTGCCACATATTTATTTTGTTCTGTTCCCTTCCACACCGTAGTTTCATTGTGACAGGGGCATGGTCTGATATAGATATTACTTCTATGTTAGTTTTCACCAAAGACTCCAAGAGTCTATGTTCAATCAACATATTGTCCAGTCTTGAATACATCCTTTGTGCTGCAGAGAAGAAGGTATAGTCATTTTCCTTAGGGTGTTCAACCCTCCAAGCATCCATCAGCTGACATTGATATAACTTTTTTTCTATATTCTTTAGACTCCTATCCCCCTCTCTCTGGGCGCACAATGAGGCATCCATCTCTGGGTCCATGCAAAAATTAAAATCACCTGCCAAAATCATACTACCCTTTTTACAGTCTGTAAATTTTGCCAATATTCCTTCCAAATATTTTGTCAGGTTTTTATTGGGGCAATAAATATTTGCTAATGTACACTCCTCCCTTCAAGCTTCCTCTTAAAATTAAATATCGGGCTGCTGGATCTACCAGCTTTTCATCCAAAGTAAATTTTATGTTTTTTCCAAACCCTATCGCCACACCCTTTGACTGTCTTACTGGAGAGTCCGCATAGTACCAGGTTAGTAAAAATCAAGAATATAACTTAATATTTGAATCCTTGGATATATGTGTCTCTTGAAGAAACACCACTTCAATAGATTGTTGGTATATTTCCCTTAAAACCTTGTGTCTTTTTGTTGGAGTATTTAGTCCTTTAACGTTATATGTCATAAAGTTAACCATATTCCTTCTTCCCATTTAACTGTTTTCCTCTATGTATCCTTTGCAAGGATAGAGGTAAACAAAATTTTAAAACAGGAAGACCTTCCCTTTTTTCCCCTCCTCCCTCCTACCACCCTTCCCCAACCCCTCCCCTTGAGAGCCACAAAAAAACCTATTTTTGGTCCTTGAATCAACTGTGACCCAAAGTCACAGTTGATTCCTTCTTCTGGGTAAGACTCTGAGCACGTACGCCCTTTCAGACCTTGTTTTCTCATATTTTGGTCTGAAGTTTGGCAGCATGTTTGGCCTCCCTACTACCCACCATGGTACTCCATCTTCCTCCCCCACCTACCCAATCTTCTTTATTATTATAGTTTTCTAGCCTAATACACATTTACCTTAACCTGAGGGCTCCCTTTAACCCATCCTTGAAGGAGAAGGATTTTGTCCCTGAAGTATTACCCAGCGGATGGGATGAGCAGGGCAGTGGGGGGAGGAGAGAGAGCAATTTTTAATTTTTTTTTATATATTAAGGGGGGTAGAGAATACCACACTTGGATCCTCCACCTCCCACTTCTCTCTCAAATCCCTTCTACCACCTTCGCCCCCCATCCACCTATCTCTTTTTAGAGACTGATTGTCATTTCCCCTCATCTAATGTTATATTCTCTTTCCTTTCTACAAACCACCCATTAATGTATAAAATTTGTAATTCTAATTTTTCACAAAAGTCATTTAGAACTTCTGGGAATCTCAGTTTCACCAATTTCCCATCCTTCCACCTGATCAAGTATGCCGGGAATCCCCAATTGTAACGTATGTTTTAATTTCTCATTTGTTCTAACAATGGTTTCAAAGCTCTTCTTCTAGCAAATGTCTCCTGTGCTATGTCTGCAAAAATTTGCAGTTTCGTCTCTCCATACTTTATATCTGGCATCCCGTGTAGCTTTTTCCAACTTATTTCTCTGTCTTCATGTGCCTAGGGGTATCTGATGTGATTTTTTGGAATCTTCTTATCCTGTGCACTCTATTTTCAATTGCTTTGTCTTTCTCCTTTCCATTATTTTATTAAACAATCTTCTCATAGTGTCCCTTAGATCTTCTCCTTGAGACATTTCTGGTATACCTCTGATCTTCTTTTATCTCTGTTTTCCTGATCTTCTAATTTATAGCATAACAGTCTCTGTTCTCTTTTCATTTCCTCCATTTGTTCTTCTAATTTATTAATTACTTGTGCTTGTTTTTCCAATTTCCCTTTTGTTTCCTCTACTCGTGACAGAACTTGTCCCATTTCGCAGTGTAAAACAGCCATTTCGCTTTTTATAGAATTTTCTAGTTTTACAAACATATCAGTGATTTCTGATTTTGTGGGCATTTGTAGCCTTGCTTCTTGCTCCTCCATATTTCTTTTTCCCCTTTCTCTATCTGGCTTTGAGATCTCTTTCAGCTGATTTCTGTCCAATACCTCAAAAGACAATCTCTCTTGACCTCCAGTTTAGTATTCTTCTCCCTGACTTTCCAGAGTTAGTTCCTCTGGGCTTTTCTCATGCAAAGGCATGTATTTTTTTATTGTACTTGTATTTAAGTTCGACTGAGGAGTTTTCGCTCCCCTCCTTTGACAGATCTAATCTTCATGATTCTCAAGATGTATGGGGGGTTATGATGCTAAGTGCAGATTTACTTTTCAGATTGAGTCCTGAGTACACTATCCCATCCACCTCTGGGGCCCCCAAAACACTGACTGGCATTCGATTGTTCCTTATTTTCTTCTTGTGTCTCGCTGGTTCACCCTTTGTGTTGGGGGGCTCCTAGGCCCAGCAGTCTCCTCCTCCCAGATCTCTGCCTCACATCCTGCGACCGGCTCTGCAACGCACACACCTCCGTACCACACACTGCCACCATCACCACTCCACACTCTGCCTCTCCACAAGGAATCCGCCACGCTGTAAAGAGGAGCAAGCTGGGGGCCCGTTAGGGATGGGGCAGAAAGGCTCCATCCTCCTCTCTCCGGCGCTCAGCTCCCAGGCTCCCTGCCCGGTCACATGACTGATCACATGGGTCCTCCCAGTTCTCTGCTTCTCTGCCAGGTCCTTCTTCTCCTAGTGATAGGCGGCCGCCTTCTGGTCCTGTACCGCTGCACATCTCTCTGCTCCCTGGTCCACCAGCCGCACAGGTGGCTCTGATGGGCACTGGTAAGTGGCACTGACACGCACTGACTGGCACTGAAAAGCAGTTCTACCGGGCACTGATATGTGGCATTGATGTGCACTGGTAGGCACTGATATGTGGCACTGATGGGCACTTACAGGTGGCATTGATGGTCACTGACAGATGGCACTGATGGGGCTACACTGATCATCAGCCGCACAGGACTCTCCCATACCGAGGCTTCTCAGCAGCAGCACAGGTAAGCGGAGGGGGTCATGTATCTCCTAGCCCATACTGTTGTAGAGCACCATGCTCATGCCCCTCCCCCCGATTCCACAGCACTTCTCTTCTGCCACATGATGCCCTTTCAGAGATACCATTCTTGTTACATTTACCTCTCTTGAGTTTTTCATAAATTCTAAATTTATATTTGTCAGGGCTATCTTAACTGATGGACCATTTGTGTACAAAGCCAAACTATGCATTCATGTATAAAATCTGGAGCTTCTGTCTGTAACAACTAAACTGCTGGTATAGACGTCACCTAAAATTTCAAATATATACATAAACCCAGTGTCTTAAAGTGGTTCTAAAGGCTGAAGGTTTTTTACCTATTGCATTTTCTGCATTAAGGTAAAAAACCTTCCGAGTTCAGCCCCCCTCTCCTTATATGTAGTTGAGCCTGATTTCGATCCAGAGCTGTGCCTGAGAGCAGCAGCTCTTTCCACTGTTTCCCACCTCATAGGCTCAGAGACATTGGCTCCTTAATCACAGCCTTTAAGGAGGGAGTGGGGGCAGGACTGAAATAATTCCTTTAACCTTTTGCCTACCAGGCACTTTTACCCCCTTCCTGCCCAGGCCAATTTTCAGCTTTCAGCGCTGTTGCACTTTGAATGACAATTGCGTGGTCATGCAACACTGTACCCAAACAAAATGTTTTCATTTTTTTGAGACAGAGCTTTCTTTTGGTGGTATTTAATCACCACTGGGGTTTTTATTTTTTGATAAACAAAAAAGACTGAACATTTTAAAAAACAATAAGTTTTTTCTTAGTTTCTGTTATAAAATGTTGTAAATAAGTAATTTTTCTCCTTCACTGATGTGCGCTAATGAGGCTGCAGTGATGGGCACTGATAGGCGGCACTGATGAGACACTGATAGGTGGCACTGATGGGCATTGACAGGCATCACCTGTGGGCATTGACAGGCATCACTGATGGGCAATGAAAGGCAGCACTCATATATGGCACTGATAGGTGGCTCTGATGGGCACTGGTAGGTGGCACTGACTGGCACTGAAAGGCAGCTCTGATGGGCACTGATATGTGGCGTTGATGTGCACTGGTAGGCACTGATATGTGGCACTGATGGGCACTTACAGGTGTCATTGATGGTCACTGACAGATGGCACTGATGGGGCTACACTGATCATCAGGGCCCTGATCATCAGTGCCCTGATGATCAGTGTAGATGTCCCTTCTGAGGAATGTCGATTTACCGGCTCTCCTCTCCTCATTAACTGTTAGTGGGAGGAGAGGACTGCCGATCACTGGCATTTCCTATTTACATGTGATCAGCTGTGTTAATCGACACAGCTGATCATATGACAGAGCTGACGTCATCGGCTCTTTACAGTGACTGGTGATCTGCTGTGTCCCAGGGAAACAGCGCACAACAGATCGCCGCTCCGCATGCCCTCTCATGTCAGAAGCTACAGTAAGTAGAAAAGTGAGGAGCACCTAACTGACTTTACCAAATTTTATTCCCAATCTCATGAGACTAGCAGTAGCCTAGAATTATCCCACACTGCAGATACACTCCTATGAGGCTGTATGCACAGGAGTACCTAGGCCTCACTTACTAGAAGGAATTCAAAGCAAAACTTCAGGATGTTATTCAGGCACAATTAACAATTCTAATTGTTCTCTTACCATAGCAAATCTTTACTTTTTTTTAATTCAGTTCTAATTTAAAGGGTATTTTTGCTTTTGCAGCCAAATTTGAGAAAGCTCTTAGAAACATCTGCACAGTATGGCTTGCCAACAGCTCACAGGCTACAGAAGACAAGCCCTTAAATCAAAGTACATACATAGATTATGGTGCAATTCAAATAAAGTGACTGAAGGCAGAAAGTTGTCTTACTACTGCTATATATAGGGCTCTTGAGGATTCCCTCCCCTGTGACCCACAGGCCTCAGCCTATTTAATATGGTGGTTTTACTAAATTATTTCACTTACACCATTGATAGTATGTTGCATTAAGGAAAGGGTGATTAACCCCTGGTGAGAAATAGTATTGTTTGGACCTGTCAGTTAGTAGGTCCCATTCATTATAGTGAGATCACATCTGGGGTGTTGTTTGCGGTGTAGCCAGAGTGAAAAATGCACAAAGATTTTGCAGTTTTTGGTGAAGTGCATCACTGAAGACTGATGGTGGAGAATTTTGGAAATAAACTGTTTGCATCACTGAGGATTCATTTGTGTACTGGAGAGTAGAGACTTGTGGATGCATTTTCATTACCCTAGTAGGTACTATGACGAAAGGGGTGCCTGACCCCTGCCCTTCGCACCAACTCGTGACAAAGGACTTACCACTCTCACACCATGCTGTCACTTACAGTACATAATGCCACTCAGCTGCACTCTGCACAAAGATTTTCCAGTTTGCGGGACCACAATCTAGGTGCTAGCAGCCTGAGAGCGATTGTCACTGGGTTACGTTAACTGAGCAATAACCCTTTAAACTGCTATCACCACCTTTTTTACCGAGAAGGCAGAAACTCATAATCTTAGCATCAACAACTATGATTTTAGAATACACATCTCTAATACACACAGGTATGTTAAGACATTTATACTACAGTAGCATTCTTCAAGAGACAGGGATTCTTTTAGTTTGCATTAAAAGCCTTAGAGACAGTTTTAACACTTTTAAAAATATGGTTTAATAATGAAAAGGTCAAAGTGGTGCAAATAAAATATTTACAGAAATAGGGGTGTTACAAAGAAATAAAGAGACAACAAGGCAACAGAGAAATAAAAAGGAGTTGAAAATTAAGAATGCTTAACAATGTCCTGGTTTGCAGAGTCCAATGAATAAGTAAAAAATGGTACAGTGGCTCGTCCTTGGTTTGATGTTAAAACGAGAGCTATCAAAATGTCCTGGCATTCCCCTTTTCTTTACATCAGGGGGGGAGGGGGTGTTGGCAGAGACCATCTGACTAGTCAACCGGTTTAAGGGATGGTTTCTGGGAGGGATAAATAAAGTAAAAGTGGTGCAGTACAATCTAGTATAAAATAAATAAAAATTGTAATTGATGCCAAAACCCAGTGCTGCAAATCATATATAAATGCTAAATATTAACTATGCACATCACACACTGTGCCATGTAAATTCATCTCAAACATCATAACAGTTCATGATCAAATAAAATCACAATTCATAACCAACATTAATATATGAGTGAAAAACATCAATAAGTCTTGGAAAAAGATAAAAATAAAGGTGAATAATCATGGGTGAGCCACACTTAGTATAAGGTCCATATAGGTGAATAAGGATCCGTGCTGTCAAACTGTATACTAAATAAAAATATTGATTTGCAACCAGTCCACATTCAAATAAAATCTGTGCTGTTCAATATCTTAGTCCCAGAGCGATATCACCTATTGTGTCACCAAGACAATCATGCTCCACCATATGTGCAAATTGGCTGCTCACCTCAAGTTGAGACCCATATTCACATAGAAGTCAAACGCGCTTGAAATAAGGCCCCTCAATCTGGGTAACAGACTCTCCCCTCGTACACTTCCCAATCGGATGGCAAAAAAAGTCCTTCATATAGGTCAATGGATGCTCCAAAGAAAAGATAGTGAAGAGAGGGCACCCATAGTGTAGTAATAAAGGTAAGATTTAATAAGTAAAAGATCATTATACTCACTCTGATAAAAACTATAATCACGTATCTCCGTTCCAAATCTGCAGATCAATACCTCCTTCTGGTCTAGGCCATGACCGGGCATCACCTGTCTCCATCCTCCGACGTGTTGTGTCACAAGACCACGTGACTTCTTCATGGAAGTCTGCTGGGAGGTCACCACATTTATGTCCCAGAAACAGTTTTGTATAGGTATTCATATCTCTGAATACCTATGGGGTACAGTCTGCTAAAATGTAGATTATTGTCCAGCCTGGATTTAGCGTCAAAATGAATATAAATGTGATAGGTGAACTGGGCATCCGAAACCTAGGAGAGGAATTGGGCTGGTTCTGCTCCCAGTACTCCTAGGGTAGCGGTGTTTGGGCTCAAAATGCTGCACATTAACTGAGGGAGGTAAATATATCCTTACTATGGCTGTGCTGTTGGTTCATGAGTTAGAGTGTTGGCTGATAACAAATCTATCAGGGAGGTATACTGGCCATTCCCTTCAGTTGAGTTATTTATGACCAGACATCTGTTTGTTCTTCAGGTTGCTCAAGCTTGTGAGGGTGAGTTTTATTAGGGTTTCCCAGAGTGGAGTGTGAATTTAGCTGTTAGGCATGAGATTTTATTATTTAGATCCATTAATAGATTATATACGTATGATAGAAATGCCACCTTTGGTTGAGTATCTGGTTTTACAGAAGATCTTGAATGGTTTCAGAGACAAAGCTGAACCTTTAGATTTGGTATGGAGATATGATGTAATTTGGCTGTATCAGAACAATTCGGTTAGGGTAATTTGCTTTGATAGTGTTGCAGAGTATATAGGTCATTACCATGCAAAAAAATCCCTATTCATAGGAGTCCTTTATTTTCCCACCAGTGAAATTGACATGGAAGAAGGCTGAGAGTAAATTGTGGGGAGCTAAAAGGAGTGTGGGGAGAAAAAAGATTTCTCCAAGCTTGCTCTCTGTCCCAAATACCAAGTGAATAGGATAGTTATTTACTGTACATTTTTATGGTATATATGATATACTAGAGCACCACACTATTTTATATACTGCACTTATAAGGATTTATTTTGTTGTGGGAATTACCATTTAGTGCAGGCCAGCTACAGTCAGGTCCATAAGTATTGGGACATCGACACAATTCTAACATTTTTGGCTCTATACACCACCACAATGGATTTGAAATGAAACAAACAAGATTTGCTTTAACTGCAGACTGTCAGCTTTAATTTGAGGGTATTTACAGCCAAATCAGGTGAACGGTGTAGGAATTACAACAGTTTTCATATGTGCCTCCCACTTTTTAAGGGACCAAAAGTAATGGGACAATTGGCTTCTCAGCTGTTCCATGGCCAGGTGTGTGTTATTCCCTCATTATCCCAATTACAATGAGCAGATAAAAGGTACAGAGTTCATTTCAAGTGTGCTATTTGCATTTGGAATCTGTTGCTGTCAACTCTCAAGATGAGATCCAAAGAGCTGTCACTATCAGTGAAGCAAGCCATCATTAGGATGAAAAAACAAAACAAACCCATTAGAGAGATAGCAAAAACATTAGGCTTGGCCAAAACAACTGTTTGGAACATTCTTAAAAAGAAGGAACGCACTGGGGAGCTCAGCAACACCAAAAGACCCGGAAGACCACGGAAAACAACTGTGGTGGATGACCGAAGAATTCTTTCTCTGGTGAAGAAAACACCCTTCACAACAGTTGGCCAGATCAAGAACACTCTCCAGGAGGTAGGTGTATGTGTGTCAAAGTCACCAAAAAAGAGAAGTCTTCACCAGAGTGAATACAGAGGGTTCACCACAAGATGTAAACCATTGGTGAGCCTCAAAAACAGGAAGGCCAGATTAGAGTTTGTCAAACGACATCTAAAAAAGCCTTCACAGTTCTGGAACAACATCCTATGGACAGATGAGACCGAGATCAACTTGTACCAGAGTGATGGGAAGAGAAGAGTATGGAGAAGGAAAGGAACTGCTCATGATCCTAAGCATACCACCTCATCAGTGAAGCATGGTGGTGGTAGTGTCATGGCGTGGGCATGTATGGCTGCCAATGGAACTGGTTCTCTTGTATTTATTGATGATGTGACTGCTGACAAAAGCAACAGGATGAATTCTGAAGAGTTTCAGGCAATATTATCTGCTCATATTCAGCCAAATGCTTCACAACTCATTGGACGCCGCTTCACAGTGCAGATGGACAATGACCCAAAGCAGACTGCAAAAGCAACCAAAGAGTTTAAGAAAAAGAAGTGGAATGTTCTGCAATGGCCAAGTCAATCACCTGACCTGAATCCGATTGAGCATGCATTTCACTTGCTGAGGACAAAACTGAAGGGAAAATGCCCCAAGAACAAGCAGGAACTGAAGACAGTTGCAGTAGAGGCCTTGCAGAGCATCACCAGGGATGAAACCCAGCGTCTGGTGATGTCTATGCATTCCAGACTTCAGGCTGTAATTGACTGCAAAGGATTTGCAACCAAGTATTAAAAAGTGAAAGTTTGATTTATGATTATTATTCTGTCCCATTACTTTTGGTCCCTTAACAAGTGGGAGGAACATATGCAAACTGTTGTAATTCCTACACCGTTCACCTGATTTGGATGTTAATACCCTCAAATGAAAGCTGACAGTCTGCAGTTAAAGCACATCTTGTTCGTTTCATTTCCAATCCATTGTGGTGGTGTATAGAGCCAAAAATGTTAGAATTGTGTCGATGTCCCAATATTTATGGACCTGACTGTATATACACTGCTCAAAAAAAATTAAAGGAACTCTTTTTAATCAGAGTATAAAATCAAGTCAATTAAACTCCTAGGATATTGATCTGGTCAGTTAAGCAGCAGAGGGGGTTGTTAATCAGTTTCAGCTGCTTTGGTGTTAATGAAATTAAGAACAGGTGCACTAGATGGGCAACAATGAGATGACCCCAAAAACAGGAATGATTTTACGGGTGGAGGCCACTGACATTTTTTTCCCTACTCATCTTTTCTGACAATTTTTCACTAGTTTTGCACTTGGCTAGGGTCAGTGTCACTACTGGTAGCATGAGGCAATACCTGGACCCTACAGAGGTTGAACAGGCAGTCCAACTCCTTCTGGATGGCACAGAAGGTTTGCTGTGTCTCCCAGCATAGTCTCAAGAGCATGGAGGAGATTCTAGGAGACAGGCAGTTTCTAGAAGAACAGTACAGGGCCATAGAAGGTCTTTAACCCATCAGCAGGACCGGTATCTGCTCCTTTGTGCAAGGAGGAACAGGATGAGCACTGCCAAAGCCCTACAAAATGACCTCTAGCAGGCTACTGCTGTGAATGTCTCTGACCAAACAAACAGAAACAGCCTTCATGAGGGTGGCCTGAGGGCCCGACGTCCTCTAGTGTGCACTGTGCTCACTGCCTGGCACCATAGAGCTCAATTGGCATTTGCCATTGAACACCAGAATTGACAGGTCTGCAACTGGCGCCCTGTGCTTTTCACAGATGAGAGGAGGTTGACCCTGAGCATGTGACAGACATGAAAGGGTCTGGAGAAGCTGTGGAGATCGTTATGCTGCCTGTAACAATGTTCAACGTGACCATTTTGGTGGTGGGTCAGTGATGATCTGAGAAGGCATATCCATGGAGGGACACACAGACCTATACAGGCTAGACAATGGCACTGACTGCCATTAGGTATCGGGATGAAATCCTTGGATCCATTGTCAGACCTAACGCTGGTGCAGTGGGTCTTTGGTTTCTCCTGGTGCATGACAATATGCGGCCTCATGTGGCGAGAGTATGCAGGCAGTTCCTGGAGGATGAAGGAATTGATACCATTGAATGGCCCCCACACTCGCCTGACCTAAATCCAGTAGAACACCTCTGAGTTATCATGTTTCGGAGACCTGTAAGGACATCGGTACTGCTTGCTGTATATGCCATGGACAGGAGCCTTCGTTTGTCTTACCATTGAGATCCATCCAGTCTGGAATCATCAACCTATTTTTATGCTTTGTGACTCCTTGTGGGTCACAGTTGGAAGGTGAGCGCTCATGCTAGGTGGTGATGGATTGCCCGTTTGTTGGGGCCACTGAGTTTTCACGGCTTTGTGCTGAAGATGCACACTTTTTTTGTGTTTTTTTGGGACTATTTGTTTGAAGCCACAATTTTTTGCCATTGACATTAGTTGTGTTTTTTATATATTTTTCATGCATTTCATCCACTGAACACTCTATCTGTATTGCATTTACTATTTTTTGGTCACAATTTATCTTTGTTGCCACTTATGACACTCGTTTCATACCTGTTGGGATTATTTCCTTATGGCACGAGTCATATGTTTTTTATTGAAAGAAAGGGGGTGCTGTTGTGCTTAGGAAAAATGTTTTTTAAATGTATGAAAATTATACTATATATATGATACCAGATAGATGTAAACTCACCGTCATTTCATGACCACCAATCTCTAGGTAAGTCACACTCACTTTTGGGACTAACCCAGCATGAATTAAGATGGCCGCCGTATTCCAAATACCGGAAGTGGCATCAGCGGAAGTTGCGTCATCTTAATTCCTATTCATAATTAACAAAGCTGAATACACCCGGTGCCAGGAATGGCATTGTTTTGTGAGTGGCATTATTAGTGTTTGACCCCATATTAAAGTTCTATAGGGTTTTACACTATGGGATGTCTGGTTTTGTTTTAATTTACGCTGAAAATATGAAATACTGCCTTTGGAGGAGAGGAGTTTTCTAATATTGCTGCAGTCCTAGTGGAAGTTTGTCGGTTACTACCAGCAACCACAGTTAAGAGGTGAAGGAATATCGGCCATCAGGACCATATTGCATACTGGGATAGTCCCAAAAGCGAGTGTGACTTACCTAGAGATAGATGGTCATGAAATGATGGTTAGTTTACATCTATGTGGGGCACCAGTGTGAACACAGTGAAGCATTTGTCATTTCAGTATGGAGGTTCACCATTAAAGACACAGCACCATTGCACTAAAAATTCACATGTCGGGACTGAATACTAATATTGTATTTGAATTTTGTTCTTGTTATCACTTTAATTTGCACATTGGATTTAGTTGATTTGTGACCTTAGCGCGGTCCATTTGAAATACATATGTTTTTTATGCTGATTGTTCACTCATCTTTTGATGTTTTTTATGCTGATTGTTCACTCACTTTATGAATCAGTAGTACAGCACTTTCTTGCACATTTATTTGTTTTTATGTTGATTGTTCAGTCACTTTATGGTTAAGTAGCACAGCACTATTTCTTTTATACATTTTTTCTTACTATTTGATTATAGTTAGGTGTTAGCAGCCACTGTGGTTTGGGTTTTTTAGTATATCTGGCAGCGCAGGAGGCTTCTTTTTTTTCCTTTTTTTTTTTTCTTGTTCAATCCCTTCATTGGATTCCACTAACTCAATGTATAAAATTCAAAGTACTAACCACTGCATACAAAGCCATCCACAACACTGCCCCTAGCTACGTTACCAACCTCATCCGAAGATATCGTCCAAGTCGCCGACTCCACTCTTCCCAAGACATCTTGCTCTCTAGCTCCCTCGTCACCTCCTCCCACGCTTGCCTCCAGGACTTCACTAGAGCCTCTCCCATCCTCTGGAACTCCCTACCACAGTATGTCCGGTCAGCCCCCCACCCTGTCTGCCTTTAGGCGATCTTTAAAAACACTCTTATTCAGGGAAGCCTACCCCACCTCCACCTAAGAACTGTACTTGTGCCACCTCCATCAGAACATCGCCTACAGCTATCACCTTTTGTACCACCTCCTCCTTCCTTTAGATTGTAAGCTCCATGAGCAGGGCCCTCCTATTCCTTCTGTACTGAAATGTATTGTAATTGTATGGTCTCCCTTATATTGTAAAGCACTGCACAAACTGTTGGCGCTATATAAATCCTGTATTGTAATAATAATAATATCTGTATAGATATCCATCATGATATTTTTCCCCATTGAAATCCGATGTGTTTTCAGTGTGTTAATTTCATTTCTTTGAGCAGTGTATTTGATAGACACTCATTGCAAGGCAGGAGTAAAATATTACCAGCAACTTTTGAAAATGTTTTTAAGTTATGCTATGTTAATAGGGACATATAACAAATATAAGTTTAGTTGTTATCCCAATTTGACTACAAAAGTGGCAATATACTTCAAGACATTAGTGTGTTATTAACAAAAGTCAGTTTTATTCTGTTCAGTTCTAATGAATAGTGTTTTTTCAGATTTAATTTGTTTTAATTAAATTAAGAATCTGCTAATTCTATTCAGACATTACAGCAATTGCCTTACATTAAAAACTGGAAAGCTTAAATTTCTATCACTGTGTCTGCTTGCAAAAAAGGCTTATATGCCTCACCCATTCTAGAGGCCGCTGTTCAGCAAAATCAATATTTGCAGGTGTCTAACAAACTGCAAAATAGTACTCTGCAAACAGCAGTGCAACCTTAGGATTATGTCACACATCAGCAGCAGAGTCATGTGGGAGAGCCTTCCACCTCTGTGAAATTGCTCCCTCGCCAGCCCTAAACACTACTGAATCTTGCTAGCAATAGGGCAGTGAAGGAGTGGCAACTTTTTGGCCCCACTAGCAAAGGAATTATTCTGCAGAGACATCAATCCTGATGCTGGCAACTAGTTATTTGATTGTTTGATGAGTGACACCAACCTTACTTCTACAAATATCCCGCAGAGAAAATTAGGGCAGAGGACAGATAGCAGCATCCAAGCCAGGCCACAGAATTAAAAAAAAAAATTAAAAAAAATCACAAGGACTCCATACAAACCTTTAGAGATGACACACAGCCTAGATGCATGTACCTTGACAATAAGATTTTGGTGTCTTTCTTTACAATATGAATTTTAAAGCATTGAGTATTTATGTGGAGTACTGAGATTTTGCTTCTCCCAAAGTCACAATACGAACATCTCAATAATTGTATTCCTCTCTTCTGGATCTTCTTATATGTCACTTATTGTTTACAGATTCAATTGATGGAAAGCATGCCAGAAGGACTCAGTCCAGCAGCCCATTGGGGGAGTTATTTGACCATGGGCTTGACAGCTGGACAGCATCTATCTTTCCGCTATCTTTGTTCTCAATATTTGGATGTCATTCAGGAGAAGCAGGATTAACACCTTTGAAGATGTATTTAGTCACCAGTGTTGTACTCTTCACCTTTATGCTATCGCACTGGGAAAAATACAACACAGGGATGCTCTTCCTTCCATGGACATATGATATCAGTCAGTTGGTGAGTTTTGTACCATAATATTAAACTTCAAAGAAAAATTCAAGCCTGAATTTTGATAACTGGAGTCTCAAAATCTGAAGACATGCTACAGTAAGCTAAAATGTTATAGCCATAATTTCTATTCAGATTCCAAATTGTGATAACCTCTATATATGCCTCTTTAGTAGCATTGTATATAAATGGCATCGCCATGTAAACATAACAATGATAATTGTTTATGCTTACTTTCTCTTGCTCTTGCAGTCAATGACAGGTGTTTATATTCTGACTGCTGTACTTGGAGTAGATGCATTCCATAAACCGGTGATCCCCCATTTATACATGACTGACCTCTTAATTACATTCCTTGTAGGTATGTATTCTGTTGACCTAAAGGTATCATTTATTTTCTAGTTATAAAATAATGTAGCTGACATACTTAACAAGGGATCATGTACTATTTAATCCTTTGTTAATAGGTAGCTTGTACATTCTCTAAACCAAGGAAAAGAGCAAGAATTTGTGGGATTTTAAAGTGGATTATCACTCAAAGAAACGGTCAATACACATAGAAAAGTTAAAGTCCAATGTTTTATTGAAATTTAACCACTAAACAAAAAGTGGCTGAAATTAAATAGGCATGAATATCCTCACCAGCCTTACACAGGGCTTTTTTGTAGCCACTTTTAGGGGTGTCAGGCTTTTTTTTATTACTGCTTTCAAACGGCCCTTCATGTTATCCTATGTGTCCATGCACACACACACTTTGAGAAGCTTTTAATGGCAGGGTCTTTTAGAGGAAGGAAAAAAAACAACCCACTGCCAGTGCATCCAGGAGCATTAGAGGTTGGGCAGAAAAAACGCTTGACGTTACTAAAAGCTGCTAAAAACGCCTAAATGCTAGGCACGTTTAGCGCTTGAGCATTAATTCATTTGAGTGGCCAGAATGAACTATTTATTCTGGCCAATGAAATGAATTCACGCCTAAAAGCTTGACACCTGTAAAAAGCTCCAAAAAGCTTGTAAAAGCTTTAGACACTTTTACATGCATCAGGCATTTTTTCTGCAAAAATGCTGCTGGCTTCTATGAGAGTTAAATAAATTACCTGTGTGCATGAGGCCTTAAAAGCAACATACAAAACATGTAACCCATGTGTTATTTTTTTTTAGTAAAGGTGAGGCTATTGTTGCCTTTTTAAACATCAGTCTTTTAATGTTTAGTGTTTAAGGATTTTTGCAGGTGCATACTTGGCTGATTAGGCCTGTTGCACAGTTTTTTACTGATCTGAAATGAGATGCATTGTTGTGTATGGGACAGGGCACTCAGCCGAGTAAAGATCAGTGATACAGCATTATGTACAAACCAGTAAAATAAAAATAGAATATTTTTCATTTGAGTGCAGTAAATTACTCGTATGTTTATTCCTTTAGACCCCTTGCATATGAGTGTCATAATTTATGGATGTAAATTATACCACAATACTGGCAACGAAGAAGAATTTTACATCTATACTCATCTATATGCTTACACACCTTTAAGAGCCTGTACTCGCCTATTACTCAGGTTTTTACATACAGTTTTTGGCCCCATGCACACTGGCACCACAAGTTCCTGAGTAACCATCAGTAAATTATTAACCCCCCCCCCCCCCCCCCGTGTGCAAGGGGCCTTAAAGTCAGCTCAACTTCACTTTATTTAATGGTGTAGATACAATGGGGTTGATTTATGAATAGCAAATTTCTGTTAACTTTGAAGGGAAATTTTCACTGCACAAGGGAATTTTCCCGTAGCTTAGTAAATAAGGTAAAACATTGCTGACTTTCATTGTTCAATCATGTGCAAGCAGAATCCTCTTTTCTAAATGCCCTAGCACATGATCTTTGCAAAGTGAATTTTCACTTTGTATACCTCATTCACTAAGTTAAGTGAACGTTGACAATGCAATTGAACGTGCTCTTCTCCTTTAGTAAATAAAACCCATGATGTGAACTATTTTACCTGCCAAATATAGGTAAGGTTTTGGACCTCTTTTGCAGGTTACATTGCAGATAAGCAATAAAACCTGGTCAAGGAAGCACCTGTAAATGGACAATAAAAGATCAAAATCATACAATCACCTTATTTGGGACCCTCAGCCAGTTTAATACATTTTAACGGATAAGCCCCAAGACTGTTGTTTAGTTTATAAATGTTTTCTGGCACCTTTATTTTAGATTCAATATTTTAAAGGCTAAGTTCACCTTTAAGACCATGTTACACCCATATTTAAGGTGTAACATGGTGCCAAGCAGCTCCCCATCCACAAAAAGGATCCCTCTTTGATAGCATTCTGGGGTTCTGCTTCTCTATAGCAGCTGTCAGCTTTGAAATTGACGTGGCTGTGTAAAGCCCCACTTCCACACCTGCATCGTTCATTCACAGAGATCTGTGAATGAATTAAATATAAGCCCCGTCTACTACAATGGCAGATGGACGTGTAGTTCTCAATGGAGTGCAAGTGCAGTGTTCAATGTACTCATTGTCCATTGACACTTCCTCAATCTCTCTAACTGAAAGAGGTCCCTTGGTACAGACAGGGAGCTGAAGGTATAGTCTGCAGGAGCCTAACATTGCATCAGCGATTCACTGATCAAGGTTGCAGTGCTTTGTAGGCTCATTTGCAAAAATAATAAACATAATTTTTTTTAATGAAAATACTGTAAATGTGCATTTTTATCTTTTGCAAAAGGCGGGCTTATTAAAGAAAAATCAATCAACAATGTGCTTTAGCACAGTTTGGAATTTGGTAGGTGCAACCCTTAGTAAACCTAATATGGCTCTACCGACATCTGCAATGTATTTTGCATAGCCTGTACCTCTGTTTTATATCATTATTTTGTTTATTTATTTTAGTAAGTCTGGTTAGCTCTAAATACTGACCCTCCCTCTTCTTGCTGAAGGGATTTAAAGCATTTGTAAAGGTTCAATTTTTTTAAATAATAATAAACAT
The DNA here is from genome assembly GCF_062004578.1 of Staurois parvus. Classification (NCBI taxonomy): domain Eukaryota; kingdom Metazoa; phylum Chordata; class Amphibia; order Anura; family Ranidae; genus Staurois; species Staurois parvus. The sequence goes on from NW_028317999.1 coordinate 202,442, forward strand.
GTTATACTTTCCTGCTCTGTCCAATGGGATTGCACAGAGTGGGCCTAAACCTACTCCTCTGGGGTCTCCAGACTTCTCTTCTCAGTGCGCTACCATAGGTAGCCACTTTCTATGGGAGTGCACCTGTGGGCTCACTCGCGAGTCAGACTGTGTGTATCTATAGACACACAGTGAGACTAGGCACCACTCTCTACTCACAGGATTTGATTGAAAGCACCAGGAGTCAATGGCTCCCACTGCTGCCTTTCTATACTTTGAGAGAGGAGAGAGAGAGGCCAGCACCACTACAGAGAGGCAAACTGCTAGATCGAAATAGGACTCAAGTGTAGGGGGGGATAAGTGGGTGATACTTCCACTAGAGCATTTTTTACCTTAATGCAGGTAATGCATTAAGGTAAAAAAAATATTCTGCCTTTAAAACCACTTTGAAGAAGTTGATATCAAGACACATAGGTATGTGTTTTCTGTGATTAATATGTTCTAAGTCACTGACCTGGAACAAGAATACAGATAAGGAAGGGTCACAGTAATTCAGACTCCTAATCTACATGCTTGTTCCAGGACAGCACTGAAGCCAGAGACAGCCTAGCAACTATTATTTAAAAAGGAAAGTTTATCAATAGCATCCTTTGTATTTTTCTGGAGCTGAAAAAAATGGCAGAAAAATGCTGGATAAAAAAACGCTCATATGAGCATGTAAGCTAAATCCCATGCCAAAATCTGTTTTAAAAATTGCATGGCAGTCCCCCCAAACTCCATACCAAAGCGAGCATGCAGCCTGGCAGGCCAGGAAAGAGGAGGGGGGCAAACATTTCAAGGACAAGGGCTTCTTCCCGACAACCCTGGGGGTCTGCGGGGGGGGGGGGGACTTCTTGGATTCTGGACACCAGCCTTCTTGATATTAATGCTAGTCTAAAATACCTTAGGTCTTCATGTTGGGTGGAATTTTTAGGTTCAGGTCTTGTAGTAGTTATCCTTTTTTTCACTCTGGCCTCAATTCGCTCTTACTAAGCTCAGGCAAACACAATTTTTTTCCATTTTAGAATTTAAATTAAATACATACCGCTATATATAAAAATGATTACAATTTTAATTAATATGACTTGGTTCCTAACAAGGACCCAGTTTGCATAAAGTGTCTATGTTTTTTCCTTGTTTACATAAGTTTCCTCTGAGTTCTTGAGTTTTAAAAATTGCATGGCAGTCCCCCCAAACTCCATACCAAAGCGAGCATGCAGCCTGGCAGGCCAGGAAAGAGGGGGGGGGGGCAAACATTTCAAGGACAAGGGCCCAGTGAAGAGCCCAGTGTAAAACCTTGATCAGCAGCAATCCTGTGAATTTATACAATTCAAAATATACTAATACAATAACTGCCTTCTGGACAAATTGACCCTGCTGTATGCATGTGTGTATTACTTTAAGGTCATCAATTATAGAGCCTGAGACTAACACATATAGAGCCATAACAGTGGTAATGGAAAAAAATACCAAGCTCCGTAAATCTGACATTTTCTGATAATTGATTTCAAATTGTATGGATAAGTTTATAGTTGCTCATTGATGCCACGTGTGTCTCTTTATAATTCTATTTATTTTTTTGCAGGATGCAGTTTATTTATCAGCTTTCCTCAGACTCTATACAATATAGTTAAGTAAGTTATAAGTTTAGCATTTATAATTCAAAATACAATATGATTATTCCGTATTGAAATATGTTGTTACATAGCTAATCAGGGTGAGAATGACAGATGCTTACCGTAATTTTCCTTTCCTGACAGACTCCATGTCAGCACAGCTGGGTAAGGGCCCCGCCCCCCATGCTTCCAGGACCTAACTCATAAATTTGAGCCCACCTGCAGCCTCAGTGTTCTGGAACTAGTCCTACCAAACTGGGTGGGAATTGTGCTGACATGGAGCCCGTCAGGAAAGGAAAATAACAGTAAGTATCTGTCATTCAATTTTCTGTTTTCCTGACAGCTCCATGTCAGCACAGCTGGGAACTAACTAGCCACACAGGGGAGGGATAATGCTACACACTCCTCAATTTTGGCTAAAAAGCAGAAACCAGGAAGCCTCTGCCAAACTCAACTGTCATTAAGACTGCTTCAGTACAGTAATGAGCCATGAATGTATATATTGACCCCCACATAGCTGCCTTGCAGATAGTGTCTGGGCACACTCCGCCTGCTGCCACTCAAAGTCGAAACCCTTTGGGTGTACAGTGAAGTGATGCCCCCTGGCACAGCCAACCTTTTCAACTTGTAGGCCAAGGAGATTAGCTTCACCAACCAGGAGGCAATAAGCTTGTTGGAAGCCATAAACTAATTACATGTGTCACCTGGAATGACAAACAAGTGCCCCGCCTTCCCGATGCCAGATGTCGACCTGATGTTAAATTTTAACCCACGTCTGATGGGCTAACTTCTTGGGTACTCCCCAAGAGGGACGTAGGAAGGACAACTTTCTGTGTGATATGGACTATGAAGGTCACTTTGGCATGATCTTGAGCATCAGCATGAGTACCCCCCTATCTGGGATGAACACAAAAGGGTTCTTTAAACCCCAGGGCCGCTAATACGGACACTCTACTGGCTGATGTAATTGCCACCAAGAAAGCAATTTTCAGCAAGAGGTACCACATTTTGATTGAACGCACCTGATACAATCAAGTCCAACACCAATGGGAGATCCCACTTCACGAACAATCCCTTAGGTAGGTTTCAACCAAGTTGCAGCTTGAAGGACAGTATAACTGAGAGTTGGATGTGTACTATATGCTGGTGAAGGTAGAGATAGCTGAAATGTGGTCCCATACCGCACTTACGCATAAAGCAAAATCAAGCCCCGCTTACAGAAACTTCAGAATGTTATAGACTTGTGAAGAGCCCAGTGTAAAACCTTGATCAGCAGCAATCCTGTGAATTTATGTCATATTCCACTATAGGTACTGTTAGTGCTGTTCTTCTTTGCTTTCATAAGAGTATTCACAACCTTTACAGAGCCCCCGAGATCTATTAGCCTGTGCCTCAAAGTCCCAAGCCATGAGCTAGAGCCTGTCAGGTGTTGGATGAATGTGACTTTGGAGAAACTGATCTTACCAGCAGAGGGAATGGATCCTTGGCACTCATTAGGAGGGGGCAGAGGGTACCAAGGCCCCTTCAACCAATCTGGGATCACCACCAGAACTAACACCTTCTCCTGCCTCAGCAGGAAGCGGAGAATCAGAAGGAGAGGCAGAAAGACACAAGCTGTCCTGGAAATCCATTCTGCGATCAGCACCTCCACCCCAATTGCTTGTGGATGCTGGACCCTGGAATAGAAAGCAACATGGTGCTGACTGAGGATGTGAACAGGTCTGCCTCTGGAAGCCCATTAGTTCTCGAAAGACTTGCGGCAGTCTGGGCCATTCATTGCCATCCAGGATTGTCCTGGACAAATTGTTTGCCTAAAGATTCTTCCGACCAAGCACATAGGCAACAGGTAACTGCAGGGTATTGACTTGGGCCAACCCTAGAATCAAAGAAACATCTTTCAGGAGGGAGACACTATGTGCCCCCTTGTTTTGCTGTCTAACGTCACCAGGACAAGTCAACCCTGGATGAGGTCAATGAAGGCTAGGAGAGCCTGAAATTCAGTTCTTATTTTTTACTTGCTGGTGTCTTACTGCACTACCAGCCACTAGGTCGTCAGATGGAAATGACATTGCAGAACATTCTGCTTCTCCAGCTACAAGTTTTGGCTCGCTTCCATACAGAGCTTAATCCATATCTTCTGACATAGGCCCTCTGACTGCTACCAGTCCAGAAATCCAACTTGATAGGGGGTGAGAGTTCAACGGAGTCTACCTGACCTGCTAGATCTGTGATGTGAAGGATGAAAGATCTCCCAAATATGTCCTGAAATGCTTGCCTTGAGTGACTATGTGTCCGTCACCAAAACTCTACCTATGTCCAAAGGGGAACCAAGTGAGCATAAGACTTGTATGGATGTCACATCTCCCAAAATACCAGAAATCATCCTGACATGAAGCTCTTCGCTGACTTCTTGGATAATGTGCTGGCTTTTTCTTTGACTCCCAGCCAGAAATGCAGAAGCTACCCTCTCTGGAGTGAGCATGGAAACGGACTCTTGAACTTCAGTCTCTAACTCAATAGATGTTCATCTTGCAGCAGGAACCCAAAGTGACCACTATTAATTCAGATTTCACCTTCCAAGATCAAGAACAATGCAGTTATTGAGTACATAGTTACATAGTTAGTCTGGCTGAAAAAAGACATAGTGGGGTTTATTTACTAAAGCTGGAGAGTCCAAAATCAGACTCCCTTCTGCATAGAAACCAATCAGCTTCCAGGTTTCATTGCCAAAGCTTCATTGAACAAGCTGAGGTTAGAAGCTGATTGGTTTCTATGCAGAAGGGAGTCTAATTTTGGACTCTCCAGCTTTAGTAAATAAACCCCAGTGTGTCCCTTATGCGATTGGCCAGATACATGACTTTACATACATCCAGTTCAACCATTAAAAAAAAAAAAAAAAAAAAAGTTTTAATCCTATACCCACAGTTGATCCAGAGGAAGGCAAAAAAGCCAAGCAAAGCATGATCTAATTTGCTTCTGCAGGGGAAAAATTCCTTCCCGATCCCCCGAGAGGCAATCAGATATTCCCTGGATCAACTTTATCTAGAAATGTTAGTATCCAGTTATATTCTGTGTATCTAAGAAAAAATCCAGGCCTTTTTTTAAAGCAATCCACTGAGCTGGCCAGAACCAACTCTTGAGGGAGTCTATTCCACATTTTCATAGCTCTCACTGTGAATCTTTCCATGTTTGGAGATTAAATTTCTTTTCCTCCAGACGTAAAGAGTGCCCCCTTGTCCTCTGCACTCCTGTGATCCAAAAGCGAAGTACAGCCCAAAGAGCTTTGGTTGTACTTTTCCTTTAAATATGCCTAGAGTTCAAATTTAAGGTAAAACTAAAGAAAACATTAGAGTTCCAATTGTCATTATAAATTGTCAGTCAAACAGCATCCTGATTTTTTAAGGAAATCATTGAATGTATAATGTTTTAGGATACAAGTAATGCATATAATGCAGAGGTAGTTGTGTTCATTATAAACATGCAATTAAGAACATTATTTTCAATATGCCAATTTTGTGTTGAGTAGTAGTCATGATGGTGGATAGTTGGACAGGGTGGCCTGGACTCCCCTTTCACAGGCTACACGTTCTATATCAGTGGTTTTGTTGTGTGATAGAAATATTGAATGATCTGTGAGTTGAGTGCAATACTGGCAGGTTAGTATGATTTAAAGCAGGGGTCCTCAAACTACGGCCTGCGGGCCACATGCGGCCCGCCGAGGACATTTATCCGGCCCGCCGGCAGGGGCGTATTTGCCATGAGGAAGGGGCACTAAGTACAGGGGCGGGCAGGGGGCTGCTGTATCTTACCTGGCTCCGTGTCTTAGTCCCACGACGATCCAGTCCAGGAAGCGCTGCTCCTTCATTCACTCCGGCAGCTCCCTCACTCCTCACCGGTGATTGGGCGCCAGAACTGTAGCTCAGGAAAGGCACACAGGCGGCCAATCACCTGCGAGGAGGCAGAGCCGAGTGGCCCCGCGAACATCGAGTGAGGGAGAGGCTGGAGAGAATGAAAGAGGACAGCTGACCACCTGGTAAGTGTGCCGTGCAGATGGTGCTGCTGCAACCAGGTATGCTGGCTGCAGCAGCACCATGCTGGAACAGCGGTCAGCAAGTTAAGTGTCATTGGTGTCAGTGGGAGGAATAGTGCCCCATCATTGGTGTCACTGATATTAATGATGGGGCACCAACGATGGGGAACTATTCCCCCCCCCACTGACACCAATGATGGGGCACTATTCCACCCCCACTGACAGCAACGATGGGACACTATGCCTTCCCCCACTGACACCAATGATGGGGTACTATTCCACCCACTAACACCAATGTTGGGACACTATCCCCCCCCCACCGACACCAATGATGGGGCACTATTCTCCCCCACTGACACCAATGACGTACTATTCCTCCCACTGACACTAAAGATGGGGCACTATTCCTCCCACTGACACCAATGATGGGGCACTATTCCTCCCACTGACACCAATGATGGGACACTATTCCTCCCACTGACACCAATGTTGGGACACTATCCCCTTCCCCCACTGACACCAATGACGGGGCACTATTCCCCCCCACTGACACCAATGACTTACTATTCCTCCCACTGACACCAATGATGGGGCACTATTCCTCCCACTGACACCAATGATGGGACACTATTCCTCCCACTGACACCAATGTTGGAGCATGATTCTTCCCACTGACACCAATGTTGGGGCACTATTCCTCCCACTCACCCTAATGATGGGGCATGATTCTTCCCACTGACACCACTGATGGGGCACGATTCTTCCCACTGACACCACTGATGGGGCACTATTCCTCCCACTGACACTAACACCAACGATGGGGCACTATTCCTCCCCCCACTGACACTAATGATGGGGCACTATTCCTCCCACTGACACCAATGATGGAGCACGATTCTTCCCACTGACAGCAATGATGAGGCATTATTCTTCCCACTGACACTAATGATGGGGCACGTTTCTTCCCACTGACACCAATGTTGGGGCACTATTCCTCCCACTCACCCTAATGATGGGGCATGATTCTTCCCACTGACACCACTGATGGGGCACGATTCTTCCCACTGACACCACTGATGGGGCACTATTCCTCCCACTGACACCAATGATGGGGCACTATTCCTCCCACTGACACCAATGATGGGGCACTATTCCTTCCACTGACACCAATGATGGGGCACGATTCTTCCCACTGACACCAATGATGGGGCACTATTTCGCTCCATAAGACACACTTGGGGGGAAATGTCTGTGCGTCTTATGGAGCGGCCGGCCCAGTATTCCCGCCGCTGTTGTATGTCCGCAGTCTCTGGTCATTTCATGTACTATGTCCGCAGTCTCTGGTCATCTCCTGCACTGTGTCCGCAGTCTCTGGTCATCTCCTGTAGTATGTCCGCAGTCTCTGGTCATCTCTTGTACTATGTCCGCAGTCTCTGGTCATCTCCTGTACTGTGTCCGCAGTCTCTGGTCATCTCCTGTACTGTGTCCGCAGTCTCTGGTCATCTCCTGTACTGTGTCCGCAGTCTCTGGTCATCTCCTGTACTGTGTCCGCAGTGTCTGGTCATCTCCTGTACTATGTCTGCAGTCTCTGGTCATCTCCTGTACTATGTCCGCAGTCTCTGGTCATCTCCTGTACTGTCCGCACTTGTTCATAGTTTTTTTTTTTTTTTTAAAGTCCGGCCCTCCAACGGTCTGTGGGACAGTGAACTGGCCCCCTGTTTAAAAAGTTTGAGGACCCCTGATTTAAAGTATAGCTGAATTTTTACAAAAGAACACATTTACTTATAGCTGTCCTAGCAACCTCTGAAAAATACCATTGTACTGGAAATAGGATTTATCACATCATATTGGCATTTTTTCAAAGACAATAGGAACTAATAAAAATGTGTTATGCCTGATGTATTTTAAGCTATAAATTGATTTGCAGGAAAGGAATGGGAGCTCCTAGGAAATTAGATGGCTTGAAATAACATTTGTATTAAGAAAGAATGATATTGGTGAATTTGATTATAGTGGTCAACTTCAATTCTTTTCTTCTTTTACACCCAGGGGTTATCGACAGAAAACTCTACTAAAGAACTCAGCATATGAAGGGCTATTACCATTGTTCTCCCCTTCTATTTTATTTCTTTTGCTCACAGTCTGGGCTGTATTTTCTCCTTGTAACATTCTGGAAAGACAACCAAGGCTGTTTTTATGGATGGTCGGTGTGCTTTTCTCCAATGTAACGGTATGTATTCAGAAGAAACTTCTGTCTAATAGAAAGACAGAATAAAGTTTCAACCGTTTTTCTTCCACGCTATTTTTTTACATTTTTCACAGACATGCAAAAATGTACATTAAAAATATAATCAAAGTGGAGGGGGCACTCGTGAGCAGCAAACTAAGATGGCCACATGTTAATCTTGCTCCTCGCCGCCTGGACACATCAGCCACCTACTTACCTATCTGGAGGACGTTATCCACTTCTCTCTACCCAGGCATAGCCTGGTAAACCCCCTAGAGCAGCGTTTTTCAACCACTGTGCCGCGGCACACTAGTGTGCCGTGAGATATTGTCTGGTGTGCCGTGGGAAAAATTGCAATTTCATCCGTAACATAGACCTTTTAATCCGGCCCGCGGAGCGTGATACTGTCAGGATGATCTGGCCCCCTCGACGTATCTGCGCATGTGCCGGAGATCGCCGATCGGCTGCTAATGCCTGAAACTGGCACATGCGCAGATACGTCGAGGGGGACAGATCCTCATAGGAGACAGATTTTCATGCTACACCGGAACGGCGCGGGAAGACGGCGAGAGGAACGCGCGGAGCAAAGGTAAGTGAATTGACACAGGGGGGGCTTGGGGACTTAATATGGGGGATGAATTAATATGGGGGATGAATTACTATGGGGGATGAATTTCTATGGGGGATGAATTACTATATGGGGGATGAATTACTATATGGGGGATGAATTACTGTGGGGGATGAATTACTGTGGGGGATGAATTACTATGGGGGATGAATTACTATATGGGGGATGAATTACTATAGGGGGGATGAATTACTATAGGGGGGATGAATTACTATAGGGGGGATGAATTACTATAGGGGGGATGAATTACTATATGGGGGGTGAATAACTATGGGGGATGAATTACTATGGGGGATGAATTACTATATGGGGGATGAATTACTATGGGGGATTAATTACTATATGGGGGATGAATTACTATGGGGGATGAATTACTATGGGGGATGAATTACTATATGGGGGATGAATTACTATGGGGATGAATTACTATATGGGGGATTAATTACTATGGGGGATGAATTACTATATGGGGGATGAATTACTATATGGGGGATGAATTACTATGGGGGGATGAATTACTATATGGGGGATTAATTACTATGGGGGATGAATTACTATATGGGGGATGAATTACTATGGGGGATGAATTACTATATGGGGGAATAATTACTATGGGGGATGAATTACTATGGGGGATGAATTACTATATGGGGGATGAATTACTATGGGGGATGAATTACTATATGGGGGATGAATTACTATGGGGGATGAATTACTATATGGGGGATTAATTACTATGCTTACTATGGGGGAATATTACTATACTTACTATGGATGACACATACACATCATTCATCTACTCTTGGTCCGGCCCCCGGGTCCAATTATAAAATACTTTATTATTTCATAATAAAGTAATTATAAAATAATTTCTTTGTGTTTGATTCCTATTCAAGAGAATTACTTTATATATAGTCAATATAGGCACAGAGGTAAATTTTTTTAACATTTTCTAATGGTGGTGTGCCTCGTGATTTTTTTCATGAAAAAAGTGTGCCTTTGCACAAAAAAGGTTGAAAAACACTGCCCTAGAGCACCTGTTGAGGGAAAAAGACAGTTACAATTCGGGCTTCCTGTGCCCAGAAAGCAGACCGGTATGCACACGAGGTCCCCCTCCACTCTCACCTCCCCCCTCCTTCCCCACCTTCTTCCTCTAGCCTCTCCCCACCCCTTCCCTCCCTTCCTTATCCCCTCCCTATCAATATCTCACTTCCCCTCCCCTACTTCCCCCCCCCTCTCTCTTTCCCATCTCATAACCCTTCCTCTCCCCATTTCTCCAGTCTTTTCCATTTGTTGTTTTTCTAAATTCTTGTCCCTACATTTGTTCTGATTGATATGGCCATACATATGGGCCTCTTGTGAAGCATTAGATAGCTACAGTATTTAATATTGTTTTCCTGGGCTCAGGCCTCTGTGAGTTTAGCTCGGGAGACACTGGCCTCTGAGGTCAGGCTCGGCTGGATACGCCTCAGGACCTTCGGTGGCCGGGGGTGTCCCCAGCTGGTCAAGTTTACTTAATTGCACAAGTTTTCACTTGGTTTATGTTATGTTAGTATCTGAACTGTTCCTCTTCATTATTCAACTCCCCATGCCATTTATCTGTTCCTACTGTATGTGAAGGCTGGGGCCTCCCCAGTCTCCTTTTTTTTTTCTTTTTCCTCACTTTTTTCATAACAAACCAGCATGATCCTACTGGATCTGGCAGAGGGGATTGAACTCCTCCCCCACCTCCAATGACATTTCCCCCTTTTCTCTAAGTATATTCAAGGTTTTTTGTTACTAAGCCATATGTCCAGCGGTGGAGTACCCCTGCATCAGACATCCTATATTTTGGGATGCGGTCCACTCTTGGAGTGGTAAATGATCCATACCTCTTTAAATGGTTTCATTCTTTTTTCTTTTTCTGTGTTTGTATTCCTAGTTCTTTTCTCCCCTCCCTCTCCCCACTCCCCCAGTACTACAGGTTTGGGATACCAATATTTGTACGGCACCCCCAAATTGTGTTGCTCTGATTCTGAGCCCTGGCCACCACAGCCCATCACCATGGCTAGCGGACCTCTGAAAATATATTCCCACAATATACAAGGTTTTAAGTAGCCATATTTGCACTACCCTACCTTTTACTTGGCTTCTGCTGCAGAAAAGTATCGGGGAGTGCTGATAGTGTTCCGCCATAACCTTCTAATTCAGTGTAATAAGGAAGTGGCAGACCACATTGGTTTCCTTTTATGCCACAAACAAGTTCCAAAACACATTTTTCTCTCACCTTCTGGAAGTGGTTGCACTTTTGGAGGGAACTCCATCCTAGGGGCCACGGATACACTTTTTATTCAAACCGGCACCATAGCTTCTGTAGGATCGATCATGTCTTTATGCATTTACATTTCCCTGGTTGATGCTATTTCCATACCTGCCTCCCCGTGATCAGATCATGTTGCCATCATTTTTTCTCTTACACTTTCTTTTTCAAAGGAGGTTCATGAATCCCTCCTCACCTCTAAGGATTCTTGTTCCAAGATTCAGTCTCGCATTCAAATCTTTTTCTCTAATAATGTCGGCTCTGTCTCCTCAGCAGTCACTCTGTGGGAGGCCCAAAAGGCTACTCTCTGGGGTCACTTGATTCAGCTAGCTTCTGAGAGGAAGCGAGCCAGAACACATCTGTCAGAACTATCCCAACAACTTGCCTCAGTGCATGAAGTATGGAAGTCCCACCCTACAACCTCCAATCAGGAAAAGCATGACATCTTAGTGGCGGAACTGGACCTTCTGGCCACTGAACAAGCTGAAGAGGCCCTCAGATGGGCCAAGCACAAATTCTAAACCTAGTGAAAATATATTTAATTAGTGTCGCGCTCCACTAAAATACTTGCTTAAGTGAGCTTTAATATATTTAAAGTGCAATATGTGCTCAAATAATAATATTATTATCCATGTATATATATGATCCAAAAAAGATACGGTAATAAAAAATAAAAATATATTAAAAATAAAAAATAAAAATGGGAATGAAAAAATTAATAAATAGATGGATATAATAATAAATATATATATATATATATATATATATATATATATATATAGTGTCCAAAAATATTGTCCAATTCAAAAATGTGTCTACTCCGTGATTATGATAAAAAAACTGGTCACACTTTTCTTATATATGCGCTCACCTTATTTTTACCCCAACCATATAGTAGGCTAAAACAGCTTTGTGTCCTTAAGTGGACAGGTAGGGTATTTTTCAAACAGTAACTTTATTCCAGAAATGATGCGTAGCAGGATGTAATATTTCACTTTTCCCACCGGGGATCTCTTAGGCTTGCTGATCCCTGCTCGTGATCTGGATGGATTTCTTCCCCTGATGAAGCCACATGACCCGGTGGCATAACCTGATTATTTGAAAACTAAAAAGCAATAATATGTAAACCATGTGAGTATTTGAGCACATATTGCACTTTAAATATATTAAAGCTCACTTAAGCAAGTATTTTAGTGGAGCACGACAATAAATATATTTTCACTAGCTTATTCACACATGTATATGAGTATGTGTAATAGTGTCAGCAAACCATAATATTTATAAACACTTTGTTTCACAATCTTAAAATTTAATTTTCTATTCAATGCACTGTATTTCCTTTTAATTCACCATAGTAGCTCGAAAGCACCATTCATTTTATTTTATACACAAATTCTAAACCTGTGCCAACAAACCAGGTAAAATGCTGGCCTGGAAACTAAATGCAATGAGACGCTCTCACACCTTTATTCGGTTGTGTACAGCTAAGGGAGATTTAACTTCGGACCCTATTAAGATTTCCTCCTCCTTTGCCAACTTTCTATCCTCGTTATATGAAAAACCAGCCTCCTTCTCAGTTGATCTTGCAGAGCAATTTTTCCAAGGACTTCGCCTTCCCTCTCTTACCAAAACCGCCCAGGAGACCTTAAATGCTGATATCTCTGATCTAGAGGTGGCCCAAGCTATTAAATTCATGTATGCCTCAAAGGCCCCTTGCCCAATGGCTTCTCAGGCCTTTAGTACCAAAAATTTTCATCTATTTTAACTCTACACCTGACCTCATATTTCAATGCCTTGAAGCATGGCTCCCTGCCCTCCTTGGACTCTTTACAGGCACATGTGACTATGATCTTCAAATCTTCTGAGGACATGTTTGACACCCAGACTTTCAGGCCAATCTCTTTATTGAATGAAGATGTTAAGATCCAGGGGAAAATTTTGTGTTTCCACATCAATAGGTACCTGTGCTCTCTGATTCACAGAGACCAGGTAGGATTTGTGCCCGGCCATCAAGCAAGTGGCAATATTAGGAAAGCGATCCACTTGATCCATATATTGAACCACTGCAAGATCCCAGGCTTCCTTCTTTCCCTCAGCATTTATAAAGCCTCTCTCTTGGGATTACTTATGCTACATTATGGAGAGATGGGGCTTTTGGGATTCTATCTTAGCATGGATCTCGGCCCTCTATTCTTCTCCCACAGCCAGGGTCCCATATGCTGGTCACCTCTTGGCCCCTTTCCCTATATACTGAGGCACAAGACAGGGATGCCCTCTGTCCCTAATCTTATTCATTTTAGCTCTTGAGCCTCTGGCCATAGTGCTCAGGGAGAACCCTAATATCTCCAGAGTCAGTTATGCTGGTATGCATTTCGAGGTGAACCTAATTGTGGGCAACACGCTCTTGACTCTAACTAACCCTCTCACTACCCTCCATAATCTACTACTCCTCCTCTCACATTTTTCTGAATGATCGGGTCTTTGTGTCAATCCCCAGAAAACAACGGCACTGAATATCTCCCTGCCTCCCTCTACAGTGTTGCACCTCCAGACATACATTCCATATGGTTGGGCCACTTCTTCCCTGGATTACCTAGAGGTCAAGTTGACCCCTTCCTACTCTGCCCTTTTCACAACCAACTACTACCCACTTTTGAAAACTATTACCACCCTCATGCAATCTTGGCTGTTCCCTTCCTTATTTTGGATTTGACACATTCATGCGGTCAACATGACCATTTTACATGAAGTCTTTTATTACTTTGGAACCCTTCCAGTCTGAGTTCCCTCCTTTTACCTGCGCCTTATGCAGAGGAGAATCCTGTCCTTCATCTGGGCCTACAAGCACCCCAGAGTCTCCCACTGCACACTATACACCCACAGATTGCGTGGAGGGCTAGGGGTGTTTAATATCTCTAAATATTAAATGGATGGCAAGTGAGGGCAAAGATTTCACTCCCATCAAATCATTGCACTTCTAGAGGTAATAAATACCATCAAAGTCCTCCTTATACTCACTGTGCATCCTTAATGTAACCAGGTAGACTTTGGACTAATGGTTGGAGATGGTGATCTACTCACTGTCCCAGTCTTTCTTTTTATTTTTTTTTATAATTTTAATATTTATTGGTTTTTCAAATAAATACATGTTTCCATCATATTCACATTAAATATACAAAACCATTTCTTACTACCTTTCCTAAAACGATTTCCCAATCCCTCCCATCTCTCCTCCCCTCCATCCCCCCCCCCCTAATCTACCCACTCTGCATTCTCCCCACATCTTCCCTACTAAAGCAAGAGGAACCTTCACATCATCCCACTCTATAGCTTCCTATATTTCACCTTCAATCCAGATTTTTCCCATTTTTCCCATTTCACATAGTATAACTCCATCTTATCTTCCTGCATATGGTAATGTTTTTCCATCCTACAAATCTGGTTCACTCTATCTACCCAATATTCCTCCTTTGGCACCTCTGTTTTACTCCAGAACTTGGGTATCAAACCTTTTGCAGCATTTAAATAGTACCATATACCCGATTCCTTATATTTATTCACTGATAACTGCTAAATCTCTCTTCTTCTCCCTCTCCCCTCTTCCTCCTTCCTTGCTTTTATAACTCCTCCAATCATGCAGAGTCTTAGCCCTAATACTCCTCCCCCACTGCCTCCCGCCCGCCTCCCTATCCCACCCACTTCCCACTCCATCCCCCCCCCCTTTTACTCCCCTTCCCATTTTTAGGCTTCTAATTGGCCGACTAATCATTTGTGGGCCTAATCCCACCTTTGATTCAATCTTTGGGGTTAAACTCCGCCCATGAACGTCTCTCCCTCCCTCCAACCTTCCCAATTACCCTCTATCTATCTAATTAACTCAATAAATTTCCACCAGCCCTTAAGAACGGAAATCTAGAGGGGATACTGTAAGGAAGAAGGAGAAAAAGAAAAGAAAAAAAAAAATACAAAAACACCCCTTCCTCCTCCTTACTTTCCCCCCCTAACAAACTGCCAGTCCTCTTTTCCTATAGCTCCTGTTTCTCTATCTTCTTCTTCCCATCCAGCAATCTCGATTTTTTGCAAATCTATTACAGAAGCCTCTCAAGTCCTCAGGAAATCTCAAATAAGCTGTAACTCCATTTTTCCATCCAATTAGACACGCTGGTGTCCCCATCTGTAATGCACGTTTTGCTTTCTCATCTGCTCTAACAGGGGTTTCAGGGATCTTCTTCTCCACAAAGTCTCAGGTGTTAAGTCCGCAAAAATCTGAATGTCTATTTCTCCATACTTAATACTTGTTCTTCCTTTGATCTTCTTCCAAATCTCTTCTTTTACCCCATACTTATGGAATTGAACAATTATATCTCTCGGTTTTTCCTTCCCATTACCATGTTGGAGCTTTCCTATTCTAAAAACTCTGTCCAATTTAATAAATTCTATATCAGGTCTGTCCATTATGAAGTTTAAGATTTTTCAAACTAATTCTTGCAATTTTCCCTCTTTTGAAATTTCTGGGACTCCTCGTATCCTAAGATTACTCCTCCTGTCCCTGTTTTCTTGTACCTCTATTTTATAAAGCAATTTTTTTCTGAGCTTTCCCCATGTTAGCTATCTTCTTTTCTAATTCGGATATGTTTTGGGCCTGATTTTTAACTTTCTCCTCTGTTTCTTCCACTCTCAATAACAGCTGCCCCAAATCATTTCGGATGGTTGCCATTTCTTGCTTTATTGTTTTCTCCAAATCTTTAAACATTTCTGCCATCTCTTTTTTTATTCGGTACTTGTAATTCACTTTCAAGTTCTTTCATCTCCATATTTCCTGTTATTTGTTAGCTACTAATATTCATGCCCAATGATAGTCTAGGACTGTTTTCCAGACTAATATCCACTTCACCTTTTTCGCTTACACCTTAGGACCTTTCTGGGGTCACATTTCCCTGGGACGTGCATTTTTTGATTGTACCAGTTTGGGACCCTTTGAGCCCACTTCCTTTAGCACTTTTGTTCTTCATGTCTTCTGTGGGTCTTATTCTCTTCTATGAAATCGGGGTAAGTGTTAAATATATATACTAGGGTCCAAACCTTGCTTTGCTATTTGGCCATTTACTCTCCTTTCTAGGTCACTTAGTCCTCTTCACTTTTCCACTCCTTCATAACCCCTGGGGATCCCCCCTTCTCTCCTTCACCCTCTGCTCCTCTATACAGCACAGTGGAACATTTAGCATATAACAAGCCCCAGCCGCTCTCACTCACCCTCCTCTCTCTTCCTTTTCTGCGAGGCGGCTCCGGGCTTCAGATGTCAGACTCTTCACAGCAGTTCAGTCCTTAGGGGGATTCCTCAGGGTTACTTATTTTATTTTTGTACCCCCGTTTTAATAGGGGTCTGGCTGTGGAAAACAGGCTGGGGCACAAAGTTTCCCTCCAGTCCGGGCGATAAGCCAGGGAACGAACTGAGGAGTGGACCGGCGCCTCCTTCCCTCCTCAGGATGCTGGCCGGCTTCCTCTCCTTCCAGCACTCCTTCGCGGCTGACCACGTAGTCACGCCACGTCACTTCGTCTCCCGGCAACCCGGCACGCTGTCTTTCCGAGCCTCGGGTGGACCGAACGCCGTCTCCAGCTCCCATCCCTCCGCATTACAGGACCTCTGCCAGATCGGCTGAGACCCCTCACACAAAGGTAGGTCTCGCCCCGACTGTCTCCTACATCAAGAGGGCCCCTGGGGAGGTCAGAAAGCGGAACCTGTCAGAGAGCTCCTACATCGAACCCTCCTCAGCCGCCATGTTCAGGCTCCACCCCTCTGTCTCGCCAGGTTTAGATGTCCTCCTGGAATCTCCAGCCTTCTCTTAATCCATCTTCCACCTGACTTCCCTGATGCTCAGGCTCTGACAGATTTAAGGGTTGTCCTTGGTCCACTGTCCCAGTCTTTCAAGAAGTGAACCTATACCCGCTACTATATGGTGTCCCTTTGGAAATGTGCCTTGTTTGTGTACTGTAGGCAAGTGCTAAAACACTAGGACAGTGGGGAATAAAACAATATGATATTTTTCTGTTTTTCTACCTTAGACAACCATTTGTTCCACAAGGATAATAATTCCTTTAGCTTTTTCTGAAAAAGAACAGTAGGGTCGGAGGTTAGACTGTGATAAGTGGCTGGGTCATGCAGTCATCTGATAGCCTCAGTTTAATAATCACATGAATTCATTGTCACCTGTGCTCCTTCTTTATAAGCATTCCTCATCATCCAATGTCTGTAACCTTCACAGTAATGTAGAAATGATCTGGCAACAATGAAGCCATCCAGGTCACTTATACAATGAAAGTCCAAGGCCAGCTGAAAAAATGTAAACAAGTTCACAGTTGCTATTACCTGCTACCAACATCTTTTTTGATAAACACACATCTTCCACATTGCATAACCCAGAAATATATTCTTTTTGGTTTAGCTTTATAGCCTAACAGGTCACAACCTTCCTCACTGGGCGATGATGGTGATTCTTTATAAACAATCAACCCACTTAAGAGGAAGACTTGACATCGGAAGCTGCAAAGCTAAATATATAAGTGGGTGCATCACAAGTCTCATACGTGTACTTTCCATGTGTATTTAGCTGTTTAGTTGGAGTTCTGTTACACATAAAGCTATAATGTTTTCTGCTTAATTTAAATTAATTTAAGTTTATAAACTGTTGTTTTATATAATATTTGCTATTATTAGAGAATACATTCATGACATTCTGTTTGCAAAGCATGCTAGCCTTTTTAAAAAGACAGCACAGTATTGCCTTTATGCTTAATGGCATACTTTGTTAGACACTGCAGCTGTTAATAGTTATTGATAAAAATAGTATTTTTATACCAAAATAAATAAAAGAAATACATTTAAAAATGTATTTTCCCTTTGGAAACCTCTATACCTTTTTCATTTAACACACAAAATCCCCTTACTCGCAAAAGATCCTCATGAGATATGGGGATCTGGATATTGGCAGAGGGTCAGTGTCTTGGCTAGACAAGTGCATGCTGGAAATTTTTGCTTTGTTTTGGATATTTTCGTTCATTGAAGAATGTTGTTTTGTCATATTCGTTATGTTGAACTGACTAGTTTTTGTAATACGTTTGTAATTTGTAAATTCATTTGTCTGGGTAGATTTGAAAGATTTTGCAGTTTTTTTGGTAGATTGCTATATATCAGTTTTTGGTTTTGATATTTTGGGTGAATTTGTTATTCATATATCGAAACTGTTCAATATTTTGGGATGTAACGCAATAAATATAATGCATAATTCTGCACCCATGAATTTTTTAAATGTAAGAATTACATTAGACTGTGGAACTGAACGTACTGACTGTGACCATTACAAATTCAATTTACATTACAAATTTATTCTAATCTGAATTATCGAACACATTTGAAAATTTAATCAATTTCCCCACGGGCCCAAATGATTAATGCATCATCTGACGTCATCTGAATTTAACAAATGCATTCGTTAATTTCTCTATAACGTTTTTTGGATTTGTTGACATTTGTTATTATGTTCATTTAGACATTCTTATACACCCAAATCTCCAAAAACCTAATTTTTGTCCAAAAATAAATTTGTTACGAAACAAAATGCACATGTCTAAGATTGGCCCGTATGTCTGACTGCTTTCTAATGTCTTTGTCTAAATAAAGGCATTTTACCACCTCTTCCTAAGAGCTAACATCAGTGTGTTTATCTGACAGTGCAGGGTTATCATATGTCAGATGAGTAACACCAGGTCTGAAGTTTTCCATTGGCTCCTCTGGCCACTGGCTCTTGTGGTTGGACTGTCGGTCTCTGGGTATCTTGGGACAATGGAGGAACCCACCTTTTTTGCAGTTGCAGTTGGTGCTACCGTAGCACATGTGCATTATGGAGTATATGTGGTGAGTGTTCTTTTTGCCTTGTTACATTTTTACATTCATTAAGGTTTGTGTTTTGTTTGTTTTTTTTTACTGTGGAAAATAAATATGAAATGAATACCATTTACATTGTTGTACTTATTCACCAAGTAGAACTTAGTTAAAAACTACAACCACCTGGGTCCAACAACTATTCCTGACAACAGCCCAGTTTTGACAGCCATTTAGACAGGTATAAATATATATATATATATATACAGTGGGGATCGAAAGTTTGGGCACCCCAGCTAAAAATTTGTATTATTGTGCATAAAGAAGCCAAAGAAAGATGGAAAAATCTCCAAAAGGCATCAAATTACAGATTAGACATTCTTATAATATGTCAACAAAAGTTAGATTTTATTTCCATCATTTACACTTTCAAAATAACAGAAAACAAAAAAATGGCGTCTGCAAAAGTTTGGGCACCCTGCAGAGTTAGTATCTTGTACTGCCCCCTTTGGCAAGTATCACAGCTTGTAAACGCTTTTTGTAGCCAGCCAAGAGTCTTTCAATTCTTGTTTGAGGTATCTTTGCCCATTCTTCCTTACAAAAGTCTTCCAGTTCTTTGAGATTTCTGGGCTGTCTGTCACGCACTGCTCTTTTAAGGTCTATCCATAGATTTTCAATTATGTTGAGGTCAGGAGATTGTGAAGGCCATGGCAAAACCTTCAGTTTACGCCTCTTGATGTAATCCCCCGTGGATTTCGAGGTGTGTTTAGGATCATTATCCATTTGTAGAAGCCATCCTCTCTTTAACTTCAGCTTTTTCACAGATGGCATCAAGCTACCATCCAAAATTTGCTGAAATTTTATTGAATCCATTTTTCCTTCTACTCGTGAGATGTTCCCTGTGCCACTGGCTGCAACACAACCCCAAAGCATGATTGATCCAACCCCATGCTTAACAGTTGGACAGAGGTTCTTTTCATTAAATTCTGTGCCCCTTCTTCTCCAAACGTACCTTTGCTCATTCTGGCCAAAAAGTTCAATTTTAACCTCATCTGGCCACAGAACTTGTTTCCAAAATGCATCAGGCTTGTCTATATGTTCATTTGCAAAGTTCAAACGATGATTTTTGTGGTGAGGACGTAGAAGAGGTTTTCTTCTGATGACTCTTCCATGAAGACCATATTTGTACAAGTATCTCTTTATAGTGGAATAGTGGACCACAACTCCAGTGTCTGCCAGATCTTTCTGGAGGGATCGTGCAGTGAAACGTGGGTTTTGAATTGTTTTTCTCACAATCCTGCGAGCTGTTCTGTCTGATATTTTTCTTGGTCTTCCAGATCTTGCTTTAACTTCCACTGTTCCTGATGACTGCCATTTCTTAATTACATTCCGAACAGAGGATATTGACATCTGAAAATGCTTTGCTATCTTCTTATAGCCTTCTCCAGCTTTGTGAGCGTCAACTATTTTCAGTTTCAGTTTTCTAGACAACTGCTTAGAAGAACCCATGGTGCTGATTGTTGGGGCAAGGTCAGATGAGTCTGGGCATTTAAAACCTTTGAGATTGACATCACCTGGTCTTCCCAGACGATGATTGAGAACAATCCATGACACTGGCAGGTCTCAGCTTGGCAAAGGGGGCAGTGCATGCTATAAATTCTGCAGGGTGCCCAAACTTTTGCAGATGCCATTTTTTTGTTTTCTGTTATTTTGAAAGTGTAAATGATGGAAATAAAATCTAACTTTTGTTGACATATTATAAGAATGTCTAATCTGTAATTTGATGCCTTTTGGAGATTTTTCCATCTTTCCTTGGCTTCTTTATGCACATTAATACAAATTTTTAGCTGGGGTGCCCAAACTTTCGATCCCCACTGTATATATATATATATACACATATATATATATATATATATATATATACACAGTTGCAAGAAAAAGTATGTGAACCCCTTGGGATTACGTGGAGTTTTGCATGAATTGGGCATAAAATGTGCTCTGAACGTCATCTAAGTCACAACAATAGAAGAACACAGTCTGCTGAACATAATACTACACAAACATTAGATGTTGCCATGGTTTAATTGCACATAACATGTAAACATTCACAGTACAGGGAGGAAAAAGTATGTGAGGCCCTAGCTTAATGACTTCTCCCAGAGCTAATTGGAGCCAGGAGTGAGCCAATCTTGACTCCAATCAGTGTGATGATATTGGATGTGTTGCTGACAGCTGTCCTGCCCTTAAAAAACACACACCTGTTTTGGGTTTACTGGTTTCAAGAAGCACTGTCTGATGTGAGCCATGCCTCGTAGAAAAGAGCTGTCAGAAGACCTACATTTTATGCCCAATTCATGACCAGAGCACATTTTATGCCCAATTCATGCAAAACTCCACGTAATCCCAAGGGGTTCACATACTTTTTCTTGCAACTGTATGTGTGTGTGTATATATATATATATATATATATATATATATATATATATATATGTATGAGCTCAGTGCTAGCCAGTGCTTTAGACTACAGCAACACATATGCTTGGCATGCTAAATTGGTATCTCTGGAATGGGGAAGCCAGATTTTTTCGCCTCTTTTAATAAGTAAGAAGCTAAATATTAAGATTAAATTCTTATGCTCTTAAAGTATCACATGTAAATATGACTAATCTCAGACAAATTACTACAAATACAAACAAAATGGCTGAGGCAGAGCCAGGGACACGATTGGTACAGTATAAACAAGGTAGAGGTTATGTACTGTATACTGTAGCTTTCTACATGCTAGAAGGCTACAGTAAGATGCACATTGTGATTGATGGTATAGTTGTGCATAGCAGTAGTTGTCAACTGAGGGTAGCTGTTCTGAGTCTAATGAGGATAATAAATATGATGTCAGTTCAGTTTCTTGATATATTTATATACGAGGGGTCTTCACAAAGTTTCTGCACTTTTATATATATATATATATATATATATATATATATATAATAGAGTTTTAAAAAAAAAATGTGCAGAAACCTTTTGAAGAACATGTTTTATATATATATTAAAACAAGTACACAACATTGAAGAAAGCTACTGTTATACATAGTGACAAATAAATGAAGTCTTTATATGCATCAGTAGTCATGATTCTTACTGTTGTTTTTTTTTTAATAGGGAAAGCAGCTTAGCAAACACTTCCATATCTATGTATTCTCCCTTAAGAAGCGGTATGCAGACTAAGTGAATGACATGTTACTCTACATAAAGGTTATTCTATTGTACTAGATATGAAGGACTACAATAAATTCAATGTAAATATAATTTATGTTATATTCTGAAGACCTCTAGTGTGTGGTGCACAATTGTCAAAATGTAAGTGTTTGAAACTTGGTCAGTTACTGTTGGTTATTACCAGCTACCCATAGCTTGCAGGGCCAGTCCAATGTTTGCATTCTTAAAATATTAACAAGGGTTTGCCTACACCTCTTTCCCTTCTTGAACCAAAATTTGAGAACTGACATTACTGACTTGTTTTTAAGGTGAGGGGTCACTTCCTTATCTTTGCTTTATTTACTTCTTAGAGAATAACTGGCTTGGCTGGCAAACTTTACAGACAACTAAGGATCAAGTAAAGTTATCTTTAAAGTTTTTTTTAGACCTGCAAATGAAATTTAAACGCATAATAAAAAGAATTGTATCGATAGGTATTATCACTTTTAAAACTTTGGGAGTTATTTACGAAAACTTTATGGTGTAAATTCTGGTGCAGCTCTGCGTGGAAACCAATCAGCTTCCACGTTTTATTGTTAAAGCTTAATTGAACAATCTGAAGTTAGAGGCTGATGGCTACCATGCACAGCTGCACCAGATTCAGAGGGCACCAGTTTTAGTAAATCCCCCCTTGTTTCTAAATATATTTAGTAGTTATATATGTACATTGGGGTGGAAATATTTGCGCATTATACTTACACGCTCTGCTTCCTTCATGTTGCATGCTGATCCTCTTCTATTACTGCAAGCCTAACAGACAGACAAATGTGACTGAAAAAAAGAGATTTAAAACACAATGCTCCTGGCAGCCAGAGATCATAAGGGGAATTCAGTAAAGCAGTAATGTCACTTTTGTGGGGGGGGTATGGCCACATTTAATATGGCCCGCCTCTAATTCATGAAAGCTTTGTGCCAGTTTTGTTACAGGTACCAACATATGTCTAGATTCAGGCAGTTTTTACTACCATGACTATTAGGATGTGTCACTAGGGCTGCAACAGATTCCAAAATAATTACCACCGGTTCACAGATAAGCAAACTAGTGGTAATAAACCACTTCGGCTCTGTAGGGTTTTACCCCCCTTTATGACCAGAGCGTTATTTGCTATGTAGCACTACACTATTTTAACTGGCATTTGCGCGGTCATACAGCACTGTACACATTAACTTTTTATTCACACAAATAGAGCTTTCTATTGGCGGTATTTGATCACTACTGGGTTTTTTATTTTTTTTCTATATAAACAAAAGGAGACAGAAAATTGTGAAAAAAAAACCCAATATTTTTTACTTCTGTTATAAAACATATCCAATAAAAACAAATAAAAAAATCTAATTTCTTCATTAATTTAGGCCAAAATGTATTCTGCTACATGTCTTTGGTAACAAAAAATCCCAATAAGGGTGTATTAATTGGTTTGTGCGAAAGGTATAGCATCTACAAACTATGGTAACTATACTGAAATTTACACAGCTATGACACTATACTAGTAATAGCAGTGTTCAGCGTCCTATAGTGGTATTGTGATAGTGTGGCAAGCAATCTAGTGCTATCTGACACTTGCTAGGAGGTACACTAACTGACACTGACATCAATAGTGACACTAAAACAGTGATAATTGCTAATACTGTACACTGTCACTGTACTATTGACACTGGCTGGGAAGGGGTTAACATTCGGCAATCAAAGGGTTAACTGTGTGCCTAACAGTATGTAATGTGTGTTATATGTGCTGTATTAACTTTACTGTATGGATGTTTATTCTCCCTGCTTTGCATGGAGAATAAACAGCCAGATCACTGTTCTTTGTACACAGAGTTCTGTCTGTGTTTTGTAAACATAGGATTCTGTGATTGGACACAGCCAATGACTGAAATCAGCTGCCAAACTTTTGCTGTGCCCAATCACAGCACGGGTCGCAGGGGGAGTGCAAGTGCATGTCCTGGACCCAGAAAAAAAGATTGTGACTTACAGGTAAATCACCTGGCCTAGTGCTGCCACCCATTAACAGTACAACTACTGTGCGTGGGCAGCAAACAGTTAAGACCAACTCAAACTTAGCATACAGGGAGAGGGGGGTGTTGTGTGTTCATTTCTTTATTTATTTATTTATGTTTGCGTTTTACATTTACAGCATTGGTTGCTAGGGTGAAGACCACCAGCAATCTAGCAACCAATGAGGCACTGACCTGACAGTGGGCAAAACCTGATGGGAAACTCTGACAGACTAGTTCTTCATCAGGTCTGCTTTGCCTTTGATTGACAGTGGATGGCAGTGGGCAATCCATAGCTGATATTCAATTCAATAGTTGGCTATGGCAGCATTTCACAAGTTGGCTATGGCAGCATTTAAATGTTTATCATGACAGGCTCACTTTCTCCCTAGCAAAATGTCACCATCTCATTATGACCTATAGTGTGTGTTATCCAGAGGTAGTGTAGCAGCTTTGAAATTATACTGATCTCTCTTTAGTAAAATGTAAGTAATAGCAGGAAGCTCCCTGGGTCTGGGGGAACCAACCAGTTTGGTATATCCTTTACCTCTAACTTTAAAAAAAGTGCACACTTTGACACTGCAATACACTGTTGTGATGAATTTTGGCACATATGCAACCTAAGGCACACTACAACTGCATCACAACACGTATGAAAATGCATAATAAAATATAATAATGGGGGGAGAGGGCCTTTCAATTGAATATTTCCTTTATTATTTAATTACTATTCAAAAAGATTTTCTACCTCCAGAGCAAGTGTGAAACCCTACTGATCTTTAATAGTGGTTTTATATTGGAAGAACCTTCTTATGAATGGAAGTAACTGACACGTTTTGACTGTTTTGACAGTTTTCATAATAGTAGGGGATCACCACAGCACAAGAACCCTTACCAGTCTGTCATAACTAATGGCAGCAAGCAGAATCTCACTTTCCATCTAAATGTAAAACACTTAAACTGGGTCAGATTTGGCTGATTACCCATTTTGATAGGCAGGCACAAGGGTGGTTTAACAGCTTGCCCCTGATCTAGGTTTTGGTGAAATATTTATTCTTTTAATCTATCTTTTAGGGAAATCATCTGACCAAAGATTTCATCATTTATACATGTACCTTGAAGAAGTTCTTTGAAGCCTGAAAGTCTAAGAATCATAAGGGAGGAATCATAAAGGAGTCTGTTACAAGCAGACTCTAGACTTGGTAATCATTGCTTTTCACAAGCAACGATATTTATTGCAGGGGACCAAAACAGGGTTTGCGTAGCAATGTATATTGCAGGTTTGGTTATGGATTACATAATATTTGTAATAAACTCATTTGTTGTAAGACATAGTGATGTATCCGATCAGCCTTCCTTAGTTTAACCATGATAAATTTTTCAAAGCTAAGAATGGTTACATGGAGTTACTTTACATGAGTATATTTTTGCACTGATGTTTTATTAAACAAGCCCTGTGGTCCTTTAAAACATGGTTTAAGCATGGAAATTTATTTTATGTTTTTTTTTTATTTCAAAGAATAAAGGAATTATTTGTTCTGTAAATAAACTAAGATGAATAAATGAACATCAGACTCTTGAGTTTTTTTCAGAATCCAAAAATGTTTGTGCTGCTTTAATATGAGTGTTTCAGTGTTTGAAATTTAGGCACAAAAATGTAATGCATGGAAAGTTTCTACCATTTGTTTGACACAAAATATTTTACTTATAATAGTTACTTACTGACTTTTAAACACAATGTAATCTCTAAACCAAACCCTACACTTAAAACTTAACCTAAACCTAATGCAGACTTTGAGCACCATCTGAAATACAGTATATACAGTGTGTTGCTTCTTGGATAACCAGCACTTGCAGTTAAAAATGCACTGCTTTGATTTCCTCATAGTGACCATCAATGTGCAGATATAGAAAGTAAATGAATAAACCTCCCAGAAATACTATTCCTAGGCTGCAGCTAGAGGGAGCGCTAATGATTTGTAGTGTGATTTCAGGAGACTAATACCAATAAGCTTACATTAAATTCTGAATGAGCATGTGGGCAACGTGTTTTGTGCTCTCCTCCTAATATAGATACTGCAGCCTGCATCTTTGTCATACTCTGCACTCAAATTCCGGTTAATCCTGTAACATTTGGGGGCTCATCCAAGATTATTGCAATCACAGTGCCGAAGTTCACAGAGAAGGGAGCTGCTATTACAGTAATGTTACAGACTTCAGGGAGACTTCACAGAACACAAAATGGTTGATCCAACATCACTTTGGACAGGCATACCCTGAATGTAACAAATCAGGGAAAACTGCAACAGAGAAGATTTCAATTAGTTAATTCCCAGATCTGGATACCCTGAAAAATTACATCATGATCAAGGCAGAGCATTTGAAAATCAACTTTTCAAAAGATTGAGACAATTGTCTGCAATAGTAAATTCTAGAACAACACCATATCATACTGAAAGCAACCCTGTTAACAGTTTGAATAGAACATTATTGAAACTGCTTTATACATTGGAAGAGGAAAATAAAGCTCTGTGGAAAGAGAATTTTCCACAAATTGTCCATGCATATGATTGTACTAGACATGAAGTTATCGGCTATGCCCCTTTTGTTGAACGGCAGAACACCCCGTTTACTAGTGGATCTGTCATTTGATATGGATGATGGAAGGAAGAAAGATCACCCCAGCAGTATGCTGAAAAATGGGCTATCAAGATGAGAGAAGATTACAGAATTGCTTCTTAGAAAAGCCAAAAGTCCTCTCAGAAAGGTAAAAGGTACTATGACCAATGCGCAAAAGGAGTGGCACTACAGGCTGGAGACTGTTCGTGTAAGAAATTTGTCAGTAGTAGTTTTGGTGCCACCCACAGACGTGGAAGAAAGCATTCCAGAATTGTTTCAACAGGAGCCAGAATTACAACCAGAGGATGAGGCAGCTGCACCAACACCTGATGAACCAGTGAGAGAAGGAAAACTGTCCTCTGAACAAAGATATTCTCGAGGAACACTTAAACCAAAAGACATAACATACAAGATCCTTGGCAACCATTCTTTTCAAAAACGAGATGTTTCTACAAACATGACTGAACAGCACTGTGATCCCCCCCAAAATGTCAAATGGCCAACATATACAAAATTCCCTCATATTCATATTTCTTGCAAGGAACATATGCCGATAGTTATCTAAATGATACAGGCTACAAATAATTCTTATTTAAGCTAAATGTCAGGAGACATTTATTTAAAGAGGTGAAGTATGTAGCAAGTACATGAAAAACCTCCCAATAATGCTATTACTAGGCTGAAGCTAGAGGGAGCTCTAATGATTTGTAGTGTGACTTCAGGAGACTAATACCAACAAGCTCACACTAAACTCAGAATGAGCAAGTGAGCAACATGTGTTTTGTGCTCTCCTCTTGATTTGTCTTTGTTCAATTTTGTGTTTATCATGACATTCACGTTCTCTGTTTAGTATCCTATATGTTGGTAATGGTAATTTTCTAATAAAAAATGTTTGTGCTTTTTCATGTGGCCTGCGCTGCCACTATAAATAAAATAATTATTTTCATTATGTGATCCATTTCTGTTTAACACATTAAACTTAGAATGAGCAAGTTAGCAACATGTGTTGTGTGTTCTTCTATTAATACAGATACTGCAGGCTGCATCTTTATAATAACTTGCACTCAGATTATTGATAATCCTGTAACACAGGGACTGCTGTAGCTTGCAAAGAAACAACAATTGCATGTAAACTTACATTACATTGCATGTTTCTAGGGATTGTATCCTGGCAGGAGATTCTGTAGAACTAAATATCCAGTTCTGATGCTTACAATGGGCATATTTAAAAATGTTGAAAAATGTTTACGGAGAAAAGGATTTTTGAACATCTAATTTTTTAATGATTTTGTTGGGAATTTGTTTTGTGTTTCAAATTATTCTTTGACATTAGCAGTTGAATTTACTTGCATATCTTAATTGTTCCTGCAAAACCTGAGTTTTGCCCCGCCCCCTCCTTCTTCCTCTTGGTCATTGAGTCTCACGTCATATTAAAGGGCCAGAGGGGGAGGGTACAAGTCCTAGCTCAACATTTTACATTCAAGATTTATATTTAGCTGTCTACAGTCATATCTACCAATACAGTGCCTATAAAAACCTTTGAGAAGGTTCATATTTTATGTCAAGAAATACTGTATAACAGTGGATTTTAATTAGGTTACAAATATCAAAACCATGCTCGTATATATTGATGTCCAGCCACAGCTCATCCACCCACTCCTGGTTTACCAGATAACAGTAAAACTATTCCAACAGTTTTCAATTTCAAGTTTAAATTACAATAGCTTTCAATTGCCTTCAGCGTTGCCTATAATGCTACCACCTCCCCCTCACTCCCCCTCTCTGTTGGGGTCCCTCAAGTCTCTGTCCTCGGGCCCCTTCTCTTCTCCATCTACACCTCCTTCCTTGGCCAACTCATACACTCTCACGGCTTCAACTACCACCTCTATGCCGATGACACGCAAATCTATCTCTCGACCCCTCGCCTCACCCCTTCAGTCTCCACCTGAATCACTAGCCTACTGAACGACATATCAGATTGGATGTCGCTCCACTTCCTTAACTAGTAGCCGACCGCAGATAGCCGAATGACGGCTGCACTGCGGCCGGCCAGTTCTGAGTGGACGTCATATGACGTCCTCCCAGAACGCGCTCTCCTGTGCGCCCCAGGGGGCGCGCACCCGGCGATCTCCGTGATCGCTGTGTCCTACGGACACAGCTGATCACGTGATGTGGTAAAAGGCCAATCACAGCTGCCTTTTACCACGTGATCAGCAGTGTCCAATGACACGCTGATCAGAGGGAAATGCAAGTGCCGGTTCTCGGCTGCACTTTCCTCACGCTGTCAGATCGTGAGGAAAGTACTGCCGAGAACCAGCAGTTGTCAGAGCGAGGATCGGCACTGATGATCAGTGCCCTGATGATCGGTGCCCAGCAGTGCCACCCGCAAGTTCCGCCCACCTGTGCCCAGCAGTGCGCCCACTAGCTCCGCCCACCTGTGCCCAGCAGATCACCCACCTGTGCCCAGCAGTGCACCCACCTGTGCCACTCTGCAGTGTCACACACCTGTGCCCAGAAGTGCCACCTACCTGTGCCCAGCAGTGCCACCCACCTGTGCCCACCCACCTGTGCTGCCCACCAGTGCCACCCACCAGTGCAGCCCAGCAGTGCTGCCAGTCAGTGCCACCAGTCAGTGCCCAGCGGTTGTGCCAGTCAGTGCCCAGCAGTGATGCCAGTCAGTGCCGTCTATCAGTACCCATCATCAGTGTCACCTATCAGTGCCGCCTATCAGTGCTGCATATTAGTGCCGCCTATCCGTGACACCTCATTAGTGCTGTCTATCAGTGCCGCCTATCCGTGCCACCTCATTAGTACTGCCTATCATTGCCCTTTAGTGCTGCCTATCAGTGCCCATCAGTGCCGCCTATCAGTGCCCATCAGTGCTGCCTCATCAACGCACATCAGTGAAGGAGAAAAATTACCTGTTTGAAAAATTTTATAATAGAAACAAAGAAACTTTTTTTTTTTTCAAATTTTTTGCACTTTTTTTTATTTATAGCGCAAAAAGTAAAGCACCCAGTGGTGATTAAATACCACCAAAAGAAAGCTCTATTTGTGAGAAAAAAATGATCAAAATTTCATATGGGTACAATGTTGCATGACCGCGCAATTGTCAATCAAAGTGCGGCAGCGCTGAAAGCTGAAAATTGGCCTGGTAAATAAGGGGGTATAAGTGCCCGGTAGGCAAGTGATTAAATTGAACCTCTCCAAAACCGAGCTCCTAGTTTTCCGCCCAGCCCCGCACCCTCCCCACTGACTTCTCCATCACGTCCAACAATGCCACTATCAGGCCCACCCCGCAAGCCAGAGTACTTGGTGTCATTCTAGACTCCAATCTATCCTTCCAGCACCAAGTCCAATCGCTAACAAACTCATGCAGACTCCACCTCCGCAACATCACCAAAATATGCCTATTCCTAACCCCAGAAACTACTACGCAACTCATCCACTCCCTCATCATATCACGACTCGATTACTGCAACTCCCTCCTCACTGGCCTGCCTCACCACAGGCTATCCCCGCTTCAGTCGATCCTGAATACAACGGCCAGACTCATCCACCTCACCAACGGCTCCGTTTCCGCCACCCCCCTTTGCCAATCCCTTCACTGGCTTTCGATTGCCCAACGGATCAAATTCAAAATGCTAACACTGACGTACAAACTCTGCCCCAAACTACATCACCGACCTAATATCCAAATACCACCCAGCACACACTCTCCGCTCCTCACAAGACCTCCTTCTCTCTAGTTCCCTGGTCTCCTCATCCCATGCCCGCCTCCAGGACTTCTCCAGGGCATCACCCATCCTCTGGAACTCCTTACCCCAATCCATCAGACTATCACCTACTCTCCTCTCCTTTAGGCGCACCCTGAAAACCCACCTCTTCAGGAAAGCCTACCCTGCCCTCTGCTAATTGCCGATCTCCTCCACTCTTCCTACCACTCCATCCCCCACAGCTTTTCCTCCCATACCACTATCCCCTCCCTCCTAGATTGTAAGCTCCAAGGAGCAGGGCCCTCGAACCCCTCGTGTATCTCATTGTATTGTTATTGTACTATCTCATGTATTGTCTCCCATTGTAATGCACAGCGCTGAACGAACTGTTGGTGCTATATAAATACTGTATAATAATAATAATTGCAAAGAAATACCCATCACAATCAACACACATAGCACACAATCATCTGTGTCTCATTAGGGAAACTTCCCATTTCTTAAAAGGAAGCAAGAGGATGTCTTTCCAATGTAAGGGTAATCCCCTCTTCTTCAGGCCTTCTATTGGAAGATTAACCTTCAATTCCTATTCTTGTGGTAACTCAAAATTTTGGATTTACCCATGCTTTCATGCCTGATGACATTAGTATTCAGGACAATTAGGGAGCGCCTAGATTTCCCTTTCCTCTGAAGCCTGATCCGCTTTTGGATTGTGCCTCAAAAGCTATTGACAGGCTGCGTGGAAGCAATGCGATCCTTCAACATCTGTTTAACTCCATCTTTGCTGACAAACTTGCAGCAACTGCATACATTGTGACTACTGCATGTAAACACCCCCGTACGCTGAATATTGCTGCCTCAACCACATATTTTTGCTGCCCCCCCAACCACATGTATAAACTTAGCCTTAGCGGACATCCTTTAATTTCACCCACAAATTCTCTATTAGGCTTAGTTTTGTACTCTGACATGGCCATTCCAGGACATCTATGTTGATTTTTAATCCGTTCTTGTGTAGTTTTGGCTTTATGCTTAAGGCATTCTCTTGCTGGAAGACAAATATTCTTTGTAGTCTCAGGAATCTTGCTGAGTTTTCCTTTAGTATTTCTTTATTTTGCTATATTTATTCTGGCCTCACAAGCCTGTCATGTGCTTTATGCAGAGAAACATCCCCACAGTGCAATGCTGCCACCATGACAATTCGTGGTGGAGATGGTGCATTTATAATTATTTGCAGGATTTGTTTTTCATCAGAATGTTTAGTCTGATGTTAGAAAGGTGCAGTTTCTGTCCCACTAGACTAGACTGTAGGCTTCTTCCAGCTAATCTCTCGTGTGCTTTTTGATAAACTGTAGGTAGGAAGTCATAAACGTTTAGTTACCAGATGCCTTTTTTGCTGCTCTTATATAAACAGTTGCTTCAAAAATGATGCCCCCTGTTGTGTTCAGCAGTTAGTATTGCTGCTGAATGTGACACATTCACGTGAATGGGGCCATGCTGCAATGGCAAGCCAAACGCTAGGCTCACGGTTACTGTGCAATATTCCCATTCAAAAATGTAATTCAGCTGTCAAAAAGAAAAAAACCCTGCCATTTATAAGGTGGCAATATCTCTTCCTAAATGCCTGTCAGTCACACCTGTACCGATCTGTAAAATGTGATTCATCATAAGTCTCACTTCAGAGGGCAACACAGGTATAATATAAACCTAAGGCTTATAACTTCTGCAGAGTACTCAAAGGTCTCTTGGTGTCCTCTCTCACTTGTTTTCTTTTTTTTTCCATAAAAATTTTATTGAAAATCCAAAAGAACATTACAAAATCATGCGACAGGGATAATTACAATCAGTATAGAATTACACAGCAGAACAGTCGGTATGAGTGAGTCAATGGCAATAAGTCAAAAACCATTGTGTGGTTTAAATAGAAAAGTATAAGAAAAAGCAAACATGAAATTCTAAGGAGGGATTTTGCCCAACTGTGGGAGACCAGCTATACATGGTAATATTTGGGGAAGTAGAACAGTGAACCATATAGCTGGGGTGTGAGAATCACAATGAGATAAAAGAGGGGGAAAGGGTTAGGTGTATTGGCCAGTGAGGATGATTGCTAAGAGTGAAGGCTGAAGTAAATGTTCTGGCGCACAAACAGGACTAGAAACCTGAAGCTTGCCTTGATTTTAATATGCACATTGATATAATAATGTTTTTAGTGGTCTATAAGTCCATAAAATCCTAGTGGGCATTGGCGGCTTCCATCTGCAGAGTTTGGCCAGCTCTGTATGAAGAGGACAGAACAGAGAGGAGGAGGAGCCAGCTAAGTGCAGTATTAAGTTGAGGTATTTATTAACACAATATAAAAACACTCACAAGATGTGTAGATAAAACAGGTTCATCAAAGGGTAGGTTCTTTGCTCACTCCTAATCTGCAGAGTCCGCCATCGCAATACAGTTTAAAGTTGGACACCTGGCCATAAGCCTGCAATTCCGCCATCAAGTTGGGCAACGAGACAAGGGGGTGCATGATATGGAACAAAATGTCATCCGCGTATGCAGAAAGGGTTCCAAGGAAAGGGAAAACGAGAGACAAAAGGGGACACCCCTGTTTTGTGTGATTCTGGAAATGCTGAGGACAAGGAACCATTAACCTTAACCCGAGCTGTAGGCAAGACATAAAATGCAGAGATCCAACTCAGCATATGAGACACATACAGAAGCACGATGCTTACGAAAGGCTCTTGCCAGCATCCAATCACTTTTATTGCCATATTCATAATATCTGTGAGTGACTAACTGCAAGCAGCGGGGAATGCGTCCGTCAAGAAGCTGTGTAAAAAGCTTGCGGAGTTCCATGAGATGCTGTAATGCCTGATGTTTGTGAATTAACTCTGCCTGCTGTAGTGTCATAAGGATCAGGTGGAAATCTGCTTGCTTCTCCTTGTTTAGCTTAGAACCAAGGGCAATGAGTATGCTATGCACGCCTGCTTTGTGGCCCTCCCAGATGACATCATCACTGACCCCCTCCGTGATGTTTTCAGGGAAATAGTGTGTAAGAGTTTCCGTGACTTTTTCCAGAACTGAAACGTCATCTAAAAGATTTTCATTGAGCCTCTGTGACCAAGTTCTAGCAACCAAACCAGGGAGTAGGAGAGAGACCGGTATCGAAGCCTGGTCAGAGATGGTAATCTGATCTATGGAGGAATCAGTCAAGGTTTCCAAGGTATGGTGGTCTACAAACAACAGGTCAATTCTAGTATAACTGTTGTGGACTTTTGAATAGCATAACATTTTTCTCAGATGCATGCCTAGCCCTTCAACTATCTACCAGAGAGTGAACCTGTAAAGATTTGCAGAAGTGTTTAAGGAAAGTAGGAATGTGAGGCGATTGTGAGAAGTGTCTAAAGAGGGGTCCAGGCTGACATTAAAATCCCCACCCAGAATCAACTTACCCTCCCTAAAATTTGCCAAACAGTCAAAAACCAAAACTATAAGTGAGTTGAAGAGAATTAAGGGTATAGAGGGTAGCAAAACTGTATTTCTGTCCCTGAATAGTCCCTTTCAGAAAGATGAATCTACCCTGGGGATCCTCATAGTGGTCTATGGCTTTGAAAGGGCAGATTTTATTTAGGGCAATGGCAATGCCACAAGACTTCGCCACTGGAGAAGTACTGAGTAACCGTTGTGAGAATAGGTGAGTAGGAAGTTTAAGGACATTGGTGGGGGTAAAATGAGTTTCCTGCAGAAACGGTACCTGCGCCCCCAGCTGCTTGAGCACTAGCCACAGCCTGTTTCACTTATTAAGGGAACAGAGACTGCAAACATTATAGGATACTACCTTAACCATAGCCATGCGAAAAAAGGAAGGAAAGTTGTCCAAGCGACCAAACAGATGCTCCAGAGCCTAGCGTGGTGGAGAAATAGGCTGCGTCCTAGAAACACAAAGAAATCATAAGTAACCAGTAACATATAATGATAGAACAACATTAACATAGTCACATATGACTTAGGTAACCGACCATAGGCCAAGGAAAACTGCATGGTCGACCCGAAACCTGCACCAAATGAGGCGCAATGTCCAGGGGCAACCAAGTCACCTCTAGCGGGGAAGTCCCCAAAATGCGGTAATCCTATGTGGGGAATGTAGTCAGACATCAGGGTACAGCAGAGCTATAGCTCCACAAAATCAAAGTAAGCAATATTTCCAAACCAGGGCATTAAGACAAAACCCCCACTGTGCCCCTCCAAACAAAAACAGTAGAAAGGAGCGCCACCCTAAATTGGAGTCTTGAACATGGTGAGACTTCAGTGGGGGTTCAAAACGTATAGCGGTGAACATTCCGAGCACCTAGTGCTAGAAAGAATAAAGGGGGACAATACTGTAACACAAAAATGTCCTGCGGCAAAGGGACCGTCCATTTTAGATTGCAGAGACTGTCCATGAAGACCCAGTGAAGAGGTAAAAATTCTCAATCTCCTAAAGGAGTCAGCGGCGGGATGCTGTTAGATAACTGCCGCTTACAACCTTTTGGACGGGCAGGAAGCCAAGGCGGAGGAGACGCAGGCACTTTTGAACATCCATGGAAAGGCACCAATCCGAAAGTCCACCGGCTCAAGTCCCAATTGAGAAATAAAGTGGGGGTGGTCATCATTAGTGTGGAGTGTAACAAACTGGCCATCCTTCCGGGCCTGTAGCCTAAAAGGGAACCCCCACATATAGGGGATGTTCACCTTTGGTAATGACTCCAAAAGGGGGCAGAGCACCCTACATTGCATCAAAGTTCACCTTAATAGATCCTGGTAAAATGAAAAGGTGTACACCATCAAAGTCAATATAAGGCTTTTTCCGCATATGTTGCATTATTTGCTCCTTGAGGGTATTTTTGTGAAGGTTGCAAATAATATCTCTAGGGTTAGAGGGATCCTGGGAAGGAGGGTGCAGTGCCTGGTGAGCTCGATCAATTTCAACAGGATCCATTGAGGAGAAGCCTAGGATGGTCCGACAGATACCCTGAAGCGTAGGGACAATGTCTCTGGTGGCAGTCACCTTAGGTAGTCCCCTAATACAGATGTTAGACCTGCAACTATGACTCTTATAGTCATCTAGTTGGCAGAGAAGGGCCTCAATCCTCTGGTCTTGCGCCACACATCAATCCCTGAGTATGGAGAGGGCAGAGAGGTCCTCCTCAAATTTTTGCTCAAGGGTCAACCTATTGCCCAGCTGAGAGGTGTCTGACTTGAGCTGCTGTATGTCCTGTTTGAAGGCCTTTTCCACTCTGGTGGAGTATTCCAGATCATCTTTAGTGGGGAGAGACCAATCCTGTGAGGTAGTAGAGCTGGGAGAAGCGAGGGAAACCATCTCACTCACCAGCCTGGGAGAAGGTATAGGAGATGCAGCTATAATGTGCAATGGCTGGGCAGTAGATGCAGCATCGCAGTCCTGCTCCTGCGCCATCTTGGAGGCTTCTCCTCTTGTCTGTCCAGCCTCAGGGAAAAAGGAATCAGTGCAGTGCCAACCTGGAGTAGTGATCCCCCAGGGTTGAGAGCAGATCCAGACATGACCAGGTGAGTCATAGAAACTATATGTGGCCCCGATGGAAGCTATGAAACATGCTGTCTAAGAGAAGCTCCGGCGCACTGCTTCCTCAATCCTCGAAGTCCAAGCCATGACCCCTTATTTTGTGTTTTTTATTGTAATTAATTTAAATTGCTTTACAGAAATCTGTTTTTACTTTGACTTGAAAGTTATTACTGCCAAAAAAACAAAAACAAAAAAAACATAATTCTCCATAAAATATTCTATAACAAAAACCATGAAACTGTTTAGTGGTTGACACTGGATTTTTGACTTACTTGCAAAATCCATTTAGTACATCACAGTACATAGAACAGCCCTAGTACTCCTTATTCACAGGGTTATGCACCACCTACAGGTGACTGGACACTGGCAAAAAAGACAGGAAGTCCTCTCTTATAAAACCCTTCCCATACAGGAGGTGCGTCAGTTTTGTAGCAAGCCATACATCTCCACATAGAGGGAAGGGATCTTGGTGTCCCTTGATGTACTCCACGAAGTGGATTTTACAGGTCCAGTTTTCTCTATTGTACATCATGCGACACAGAACAGATCTCCTAACTCTTACTGACAATAATGTCCTAAAGCAATGGCCATGAGG
The DNA here is from genome assembly GCF_062004578.1 of Staurois parvus. Lineage (NCBI taxonomy): Eukaryota > Metazoa > Chordata > Amphibia > Anura > Ranidae > Staurois > Staurois parvus. Next base: position 238,894 of record NW_028317999.1, read on the forward strand.
GGATGGAGAACAGAGCAACCACCAACAGGTCAAAAAGAATTACACAGCAGCCTGCAAAAAAACTGAGAATACCTTCAGCAAGAACGAAGGTTGAGGCTGAAGAACCACCTTATAACGGTGAAGTACCACAAACAGCTCCCTGCAAGAAACAGCCACCAACTGTTGATCCAGATAACACCTCCTGATCCCTGCTGGAACCCTTGATAATCTGATTGTGCAGAGAGCTGCACAGGAGTGACCATTACCTTCAGATACTGGCAAAAAGGGGTACTTCCTCTATTGTTATATAGGGGAGGACTTCATGTCCTTTTCTCAGTGTCCAATCACCTGTAGGTGGCGTATAACCCTGTGAAGATAAATTGAGCTTCTCTGTGTCCTGTGATGTATGATAAAGTATTACTTGGCATGGATGCTTTAAAAAAGTGATTTTCACTCAAGGTAACTGCTGTGTATGCATTATTTTCATCACATATTTGGTCTAAATTGTCCAGGTTTGTGACAGGTTTTTAGAATAAACTGAGAACTTGTTTTTTATTTTTTATCACTGTTGTGTCTGAGGGTGAGAGAATTTGCCCAGATGCAGCTCATGAATAATTTTACAAAACTTGTTCAAGAACTTTGAAGCAATTCCCAATTCTATGGGGGTAAATTTGTTTTTCAGTTCTGGCCATTTGTAAGTTTTATGCCCATGTCAAACAAAAAGGCATTGAAAGCAAGACACTGCCATGGGGAACATGTAGCAATGCTGACATTAATAGCACAGTATAACCCTACCTGTCACAACGCTCTTTCAGCGTTACCTATAATGCTACCACCTCCCTCTCACTCCCCCTCTCTGTTGGGGTCCCTCAAGGCTCTGTCCTCGGGCCCCTTCTCTTCTCCATCTACACCTCCTCCCTTGGCCAACTCATACACTCTCACGGCTTCAACTACCACCTCTATGCCAATGACACACAAATCTATCTCTCAACCCCCCACCTCACCCCCTCGGTCTCCGCCCGAATCACACACCTGCTGAGTGACATATCAGACTGGATGTCGCTCCACTTCCTTAAACTGAACCTCTCCAAAACCGAGTTTCTTGTCTTCCCCCCAGCCCAGACACCCCCCCCCATTAACTTCTCTATCACATCGAACAACGCTACCATCAAACCCGCCCCGCAGGCCAGAGTACTTGGTGTCATTCTGGACTCCAACCTATCCTTCCAGCCCCAAGTCCAATCTTTAACAAACTCGTGCAGACTACACCTCCGCAACATCGCCAAATTACGCACATTCCTAACCCCAGAAACCACTAAACAGCTCATCCACTCCCTCATCATATCAAAACTCGACTACTGCAACTCCCTCCTCACTGGCCTGCCTCTCCGCTGGCTATCCCCGTTTCAGTCCATCCTGAATACGGTGCCAGACTCATTCACCTTTCCAACCGCTCCGTCTCCGCCACCCTCCTCTGCCAATCCCTCCACTGGCTTCCGATTGCGCAACGAATCAAATTCAAAATCCTAACGCTGACGTACAAAGCTGTCCACCATACTGCCCCGAACTACATCACTGACCTAATATCCAAGTACCGCCCAGCACGCACACTCCGCTCCTCACAAGACCTCCTTCTCTCTAGTTCCCTGGTCTCCTCCTCCCATGCCCGCCTCCAGGACTTCTCCAGGGTGTCACCCATCCTCTGGAACTCCCTGCCCCAAACCATCAGATTATCACCTACTCTCCTCTCCTTTAGGCGCACCCTGAAAACCCATCTCTTCAGGGAAGCCCACCCCACCCCCTGCTAACTTGTCGACCTCCTCCACTCTTCCTACCACTCCATCCCCCACAGCTATCTCCTCCTGTGCCACCATCCCCTCCCTCCTAGATTGTAAGCTTGAAAGAGCAGGGCCCTCGATCCCCTCATGTTTTTCATTGTATTGGTATTGTTCTGTCACATGTACTGTCCCCCTTTGTAATGTACAGCGCTGAGCGAACTATTGGCGCTTTATAAATACTGTATAATAATAATAATATCCCATTATTTCTCCCTATACAAAATTGTCCACTCTCCTTAACAACAACACACACTGACAGTAAGGCTATGGTATGAGTCCACCCATTCATAGCGAGGGGGTGGGTTTATCCTTTCCTTCAGATTTTTTGCTCCTGTAACTCAGAGTCAAAGGCCATGCACAGTATTAGGAGTTGATCCATGATTCTGGTGGCAAATCTGCAAAGTATTAGGTCAAAAGTTTGCAATTTGCAAACCGGGGAATCTGAGGACTTTCAGCAAACCCATGTTAGTAACAAACATGAACCTAGTCCTTATGTGTGTCCCAACTGGGGAACAAGTGTTTCATGACAGGAAGACACACACCAGGGGCATCTCATGGGGCCCCCTACTGACCCAGGGCCCTCGGGCATTGCCCGAGTTCCCAAATGGTCAGTCCACCCCTGGTCTGGAGAGGTCTGTGGGTATGGGGGGGGGGGGGGGGGCTGCAGCAAGGTAAGAACTGTGGCAAGTTCCTTATTTTACTGACAGTGCTTTGTCTCCCATCTCCCAGCCCAGGGCAGGGCTGGGAGGATGGAGGCAGAGGTGGGAGGAGGGAGACAGGTGTGATGCGCTGCAGGTCTGGGAGGAGGGAGACAAGTGTGATGCTCTGCAGAGCTAGGAGGATGGAGATAGGCATGATGTTCTGCAGTGCTAGAGACAGGTGTGATGTTCTGCAGGTCTAGGAGAGTGAAGACAGGCGTGATGTTCCACAGGGCTAGGAGAGGGAAGACAGGTGTGATGTTCTGCAGGACTAGAGACAGCTGTGATGTTCTGCAGGGCTGAAGACGTGTGATGTTCTGAAGGACTGAAGACAGGTGTGATGTCGCCTTTTAATTCTCAGTGAACTACCATGGTGATGTTGAGTGCTGTGGTAGTTCATTGATTTGTCCTGTCAGGGTCAAACTGCCTCCCCATACATTGTACAGCATACACTGACAGTCTGCAGGAGAACAACAGGCTACCAGCTGGTGCAATGCTTTTTGGTTTCCTAAAACAAAAATAGTAAATGCAAGTTTTTTTTTACCTGCAAAATAATGTGCAATTATTATTTTTTGTTAAAAAGTGAAGTTATTTAACCTCCCCCCCCAATGTGTGCATGTTTGCAGGGGGCAAAGTGAATAGGGCAGTGTTTACACAGAAGGGGCAATGTGTACTGGTGGAAGGTAAGGTGCAATATGTGCAGGGGACTGGGGGTGGAAGGATTTGTACAGAGGAGAGCAGTTTGGACAAGGGGCAATGTCTGCAGAGGAAAAAAGTGGCAGTGTGCAGATGGTGCACAGTGTAGGGAAGGACAGTGTGCAGGGGAAAGGGGGACTGTGTGTATAGTTGGTGAATTTTATTTGGTTTAAATCTCAGGTTTCTTTATTGTTTCTATTCAGAATCTATGTTGTATTAAACCATGTTGTAAGGGACCGCCCGGCGGTACCACTAGCACTCCACTGATCGGATGTTCCCAGCGCACGGAGTCTAAGCCCCAGGGTACTTGTTCACCAGGGCCCCTGATGGTGGGGATGGACTTGGAGTACCCCAGGACCAGGTCGTGACTACTGAGGACACCCGTCAGTGGTAGGGGTATTCGCCAGGGGCTCCCACGGGAGAGAGCCAGGTATGAGGAGGTCTGGAGACCCCGTTGAGAGGGACGGATGGATGGATGGATGGATGGCTGAGCAGGAGCAGGGTCATACAAGCCGGGTCGGTAACTATGGGGACGGTGCGGTACAGAGCAGCGGGCAAAGAATAGTCGGGTCACACGCCAGGTCAGCAACAGCAAGTCAGATCCAATAGGGAGCATTCAGGAGAGAGGTCAGGCAAGCAAGGGTCAAGAACAGGAGAAAACAGCAAGGTCAGGGCACAATCCGGGTCAGCAACTTACTTCAAACAGGTTCACAGGTTCACAGGATACAAGAGACCAAAAGGCACTGAATGACAGCTCAGGGTCGTTTAAATATCCCGCCCTGCGCTGTCATTGGTGCCAGGCGCGCGCCCGCGGTCACTACTGCGCATGCGCGAACCTGATTGCCGTGGTCGGCCAAGTCCCGGCGCTCGCGTACAGGGAGGTGTACTGCGCCTGCGCCGAGCCCAGCGGCGCGACGGTCTCCGACATTGCCCCCCCCCCTACGGGCAACCTCCGGATGCCCACCCGATCTCTCCACCACGGGTGATCACGAAGAAACTCCCGGACTAGTCTAGGTGCGTGGACATTATGAGCCGGTTCCCAGGAATTGTCCTCAGGACCATAGCCCTTCCACTTAATTAGGAATTGGGTCTGGCCCTTCCTTCTTCGGCACTTAAGGATCGTTTCCACCTCAAATTCCTCTTGTCCTTCGACCGTTATGGCCTCTGGGGGTCTGGATTCTCGTTCCGGGAAGGCATCTGGGATCACTGGCTTCAGCAGGGATACATGGAAGACTGGATGAATTCTGAACGTGTCCGGAAGGATCAGCTCATATGCCACTTCGTTGACCATCCGCTTTACCCGAAAAGGCCCCACAAATTTAGGTCCCAATTTTTTCGAGGGACAAAGCATCTTTAAGTTGGTTGTGGCCAACCACACCTTCTGCCCAGGCTGCAACGCCAAATCCCCTCTTCGTTTCTTGTTAAACTCCTTCTTATTGTCCTCTTGGGCCCGAGCGATGGCTTCCTGGAGTAATTTGTTATTGACGGAGAAGAAGGTCAACGCATCCTGCGTTGCTGGAACTGGGCATTCAGAGACCAAATCAGGGAGAAAGACAGGGTGAAACCCATAATTCGAAAAGAATGGGGACTGTCCTGTTGCCGAATGGCTTGCGTTGTTATAAGCGAACTCCGCCAGGGGTAAAAGAGACAGCCAATCATCCTGCAGGAAAGACGTGTAGCAACGCAAGTATTGTTCCAGGGTCTGGTTCGTTGTCTCGGTCTGACCGTTGGTCTGAGGGTGGAACGCGGAGGAGAGGGACAACTTGATGTCCAGGGCCTTGCACAGAGCCCTCCAAAACTTATATGTAAACTGGACCCCTCGATCAGAGACGATGTCCTCGGGTACTCCATGAAGTCTAACGATCTCCCGGATAAATATTCGCGCCGTCTCGGTTGCTGACGGAGTCTTCCTTAGTGGCACGAAGTGAGCCATCTTGGATAGGCGATCAATGACCACCAGAATTGCTGTGTGGTCTTGTGACGGTGGGAGCTCGACTATGAAGTCCATCGCGATCTTCTGCCAAGGCCGTTCGGGAATCGGCAAAGGTCGCAACAGCCCCCAGGCTTTGCTCCTTGACGGTTTGCTCTTCTGGCAGATGGTACAGGATCTCACGTAGCGCTTGCAATCCTTAGCCATGTTTGGCCACCAAAACGAGCGCCGGAGAAGCTCCAGAGTCTTGACTGGGCCAAAGTGACCTGCCAGCGGGTGATCGTGGCAATGCCCCAAAACCAGGGTCCGGACTTCCTCAGGTACCACGATAGAATCCTCCTTCCACAGGAGTCCCCCTTTGTTCTGGAGGGATACCCCAACTGGGGTTGGTGTGGCCGTAGATGCTTCTATTAACTTGGAGCGAAGGTCCGTCTGGAGCGCCAAGAAGTTCCCTGAGGACAAGATAGTGTCGGGTACCAGTTCTTCTTCGGAGTCCTCAAACATACGAGATAGCGCGTCAGGCTTCGTATTTTTAGATCCGGGCCTGTAAGTAATATGGAAATTGAATCTGGAAAAGAACAGGGCCCATCTTGCCTGCCGTGGGCGTAGACGCTTGGCAGTCCTCAGATATTCCAGATTCTTGTGGTCTGTGAAAATCAATATGGGATGTGAGGCACCTTCCAGCAGGTATCTCCATTCTTCTAGCGCTGCTTTGATAGCCAGCAGCTCTCTATCCCCGATATCGTAATTCTTCTCTGCTGGGGTGAGTTTCCTCGAGAAGAATGCTACGGGATGGAGTAACTCTTTGGTGCCTTTCCGCTGAGACAGGATGGATCTTACCGCATTCTCCGATGCATCTACCTCCAAGATGTAGGGCAGGGCCGCGTCCGGGTGGCCCAGGATGGGTGCCGAGGTAAATAGCTTTTTCAGAGCTTCGAAAGCTCTTTGAGCCTCTGGTGTCCATTTGAACCGGGTTCCAAGTTTGGTTAGTTGAGTAATGGGGGAGACCAGACCCGAGAAGTTTTTGATGAACTTCCGATAAAAGTTTGCGAACCCTATAAACCGTTGGACACCTTTTTTGTCTGTGGGTTCAGGCCAATCTAAAATTGCAGAGACCTTCTGGGGGTCCATCGCGACCCCCGCAGTGGAGATAATCAGGCCTAGAAACGTGATGCTAGATTGCTCGAAGCAACATTTCTCCGCCTTAGCATATAACCCATGCTGCCGCAATCGCCCCAAAACTTTTGCCACATGTATCCTATGATCCTCTAGAGAGGGTGAAAAAATTAGTATGTCGTCCAAGTAGACGATAACGAAGACATCCAAAAAATCCCTGAAGATGTCGTTCACAAAGTGTTGGAAGGTGGCTGGTGCATTGCACAGCCCAAATGGCATGACCAAGTATTCAAAGTGGCCAAACCGGGTACGGAAAGCAGTTTTCCACTCGTCCCCCTCTCTTATGCGTACCAGGTTATAGGCCCCCCTTAAATCAAGCTTTGTGAAAATAACCGCAGCCTTTAGGCTCTGAAACAGTTCTGGTACCAATGGCAATGGGTAACGATTTTTGATCGTGACCCTGTTCAGCTCCCGGTAGTAGATACAAGGTCTCAGGGTTTTGTCTTTTTTCTCCACGAAGAAGTTTCCGCTCCTGCTGGAGAAGTGGAGGGGCGGATGAATCCCTTCTGGAGGCTGTCCTCGATATATTCCTTCAGGGCCCCCAATTCAAGCTCAGATAGGGGGAAAATACGCCCAAAAGGGATCTCAGAGCCTGGTAACAGGTCGATTGGACAGTCATACGGGCGGTGGGGGGGCAGAGTATCGGCTCCCCGCTTACTGAACACGTCCAGGAACCCATGATAGGCTGCGGGAATAACCTGTTTCAAGTCGGAGTCTCCTTCGGAGCAAAGGAGAACTTGGGGCCCTGGGGGGCCCGAAGTGCGACAATGTTCCCGACAGTATGGGGAAGGGAACGAGATTGACCCGGTTTCCCAGTTAATCTGGGGGTTATGGGCCCGTAACCATGGGAGCCCCAGAATGACTGGGAAAAGAGGTGATGCAATAGCGTCCAGGCGGAGGAACTCCTGGTGCTGGTTGGCAATGATAGTGGCAATGGGGGGAGTTTCCTGATTAACTACCCCCGATTTTATCTGGGAACCATCAGCCAAAAAGATGTTGAAGCCCTTCTGTCTGTGTTGGAGAGGGATACCCTGCTGGTGAGCAAACTCTAGATCCAGGAAACAGCTGCATGCCCCCGAATCAACTATGGCTGTCACCTCCACGATCTTTCCTGGAAGCTGAAAGGAGAGGGGCACTACTAAGTATTGCGAAGGACAGGTATTGCTAATAGACAAGGAAGAAAAACGGGTGCACTTACTCATTTTCTGAGGGCAGGATCGCACCATATGACCAGCTTCACCGCAGTAAAGGCAGAGGTTCTGGGCTCGTCTGCGCTGGCGTTCCTCCGGTGATAATTTAGGCCGTGCCAGACCTAGCTGCATAGGTTCCGGAACATCTCCTGGTGGTGGGTTCTGGATGCTTTGTCGGGTTGGTGGGCTGGGGCCTAGGAATAGACCCCAGGTATTTCCGCGACCCTGACCGGACCTCTCAAGCCTGCGTTCCCGCAGTCTTCGGTCAATCTTAATTGTCAGGTCAATAAGGTCTTCTAGAGACTCGGGAACCTCCACCCGGGCCAGCTCATCTTTCAAGGGATCGGAGAGCCCCATACGGAACTGGTGCAATAGAGCGAACTCATTCCAGCGTGTGTCCCCCATCCACCGCCTGAAATCAGAGGCGTATTCCTCTGCCGCCCGCCGGCCCTGTCGGAGCGCATATAAGGTCGCTTCGGCAGAGGCTGCCCGCTGTGGGTCATCATACAAGATGGCCATTGCTTCAAAGAAACTATTGACCGATCCCAGGTGAGGATCATTGTTTCCCCTTAGCCGGTGGGCCCAATCCTGGGGTTCACCCTGTAGTAGTGAAATAATGAATCCTACCTTCACGTTTTCGGTCAGGAAGGTACGGGGTTGTAGCTCAAAGAACAAGAGACAGGAATCACGGAATGACCGGAAGCGTGTGCGGTCCCCGTGAAAACGCTCCGGTAGGGGTACTCGGGGTTCTGCCATAAGGAGCGGGGCGGAAGCCCCTGAGACTGGCTCCTGAGCTACCAGGGCCGGGGGTGCAGAAACCGGGGCCTGTGGGGCAGGGTCAGAAATAGAGCCAGTCTGGATGCGATTCTCCAGCTGCATGCATCTGTCCTGCAGGACCGTTACGGCCTGCGTCAAATTAGCTAGGTGCCTGCAAATTTCCTCTAGCGGGGAGGGCCCTCCTCTAGGCTCAGTCATGGCCTTTTGGTACTGTAAGGGACCGCCTGGCGGTACCACTAGCACTCCACTGATCGGATGTTCCCAGCGCACGGAGTCTAAGCCCCAGGGTACTTGTTCACCAGGGCCCCTGATGGTGGGGATGGACTTGGAGTACCCCAGGACCAGGTCGTGACTACTGAGGACACCCGTCAGTGGTAGGGGTATTCGCCAGGGGCTCCCACGGGAGAGAGCCAGGTATGAGGAGGTCTGGAGACCCCGTTGAGAGGGACGGATGGATGGATGGCTGAGCAGGAGCAGGGTCATACAAGCCGGGTCGGTAACTACGGGGACGGTGCGGTACAGAGCAGCGGGCAAAGAATAGTCGGGTCACACGCCAGGTCAGCAACAGCAGGTCAGATCCAATAGGGGGCATTCAGGAGAGAGGTCAGGCAAGCAAGGGTCAAGAACAGGAGAAAACAGCAAGGTCAGGGCACAATCCGGGTCAGCAACTTACTTCAAACAGGTTCACAGGTTCACAGGATACAAGAGACCAAAAGGCACTGAATGACAGCTCAGGGCCATTTAAATATCCCGCCCTGCGCTGTCATTGGTGCCAGGCGCGCACCCGCGGTCACTACTGCGCATGCGCAAACCTGATTGCCGTGGTCGGCCAAGTCCCGGCGCTCGCGTACAGGGAGGTGTACTGCGCCTGCGCCGAGCCCAGCGGCGCGACGGTCTCCGACACATGTCCAATATTAATCCAACTACGCCTGAAAGGACAGTAGGGTGAGGGACAGCAAAATGCACCTTTGCCTGTGTAGATAAAAATCCTTGCACTGGCCCTGCCTCTAGCAACCATTTCCTGAACATTAGTGATCTGCTGTAACCTCTAGAAATCAATCAGTGAGCAATATTGATGTGCTGTAACCTCTAGCAACCAATCAGTGAACAACAATGATCTGCTGTAATCTCTAGCAACCAAGCAGTGAACAATAATGATGTACTGTAACCTCTAGCAACTAATCATTGAGTGGTAATGCTGTGCTCTAGCCCCTAGCAACCAATCAGTGATATTGATAAGCAGTAACCTCTAGCAACCAATGGGTGAGCGGTAATGATGTGCAGTAACGTCTTGCAAACAATGGGTGAACGGTAAGGATATACCGTAATCTTTAGCAACCAGTGAGTGTGGACCAGTTCTTTATATTTACAGTACATTATTAAAGTTTTTTGAGACACGTCTATGTGTGTGTATGTTTGTTTTTTGGGATGTTGGGTGAAGAGCAAAATTGTATGGGAGGGGGCCCAAGAATATGCTTGCCCAGGATCCAATCAATATTAAAGACATGGGTCTTACACATGGGTAGTATTATAGGAAACTTTACTTACCCAATTTTCTTCTATAGAGATTGGGACAGACTAAGTGGGAGAGACTGTTTTTTTGTTTTCATCTTATTACAAGAAACACTTGCTTTTATAATAAGAAACATTTGTTTACTAAATGCATATAGGCTGTTTACTAAACTAAGGGGAAACACCCTTACAAAGTAAACGTGGTGAAAATTCATGTACCAAAGACTACCTAATTACATGCAAAGAAAATTTTATATATATATATATATATATATATATATAAATAAAAAATGTTTGCATGCATGCATGCATGTGATTGAAAGGCAGTAGTGTTTCACCTTATTCACTAAAGTAAAATTCCCTATCCCAGTGAAGATTACCTTTCAAAGTTGTGCTCAAAAGTTTGTATATCCTTGCAGAAATTGTGAAATTTTGGCATTGATATTGAAAATATGCTAAAAACACCCTGTCTTTTATTTAAAGTGGTTGTAAACCCAAAATATCTAAATTGAAATGACCAGTCTACCTCACACAGCATAGCAGCAGAAGTCATCCGCTCCCAGTCTAGCCAGGAAAGGAGCAGTCAGTCATCTGAAATCCTCTCTGCTTTCCTACAGTGAAAAAACCCTACAGTTGGCAAGATGGCAGCGGGAGCAGACACATAGGAGGAGAACTCCGCCGCCATTCACCAGAATCTAAGTCCATCCTGGACAAAGAGGGTTCCCACTAACTTTGGGGGCCCCTGCGGAGGTTGGCCACTGCCTGCCGAGATGACCCAGGTCGGATTGACCCCGCCCGCGGTCCCGGCGGATTGCAGCCTACAAGGCCCGTCGTGGCCTAGACCTGGCCAGCGCTCTACCCAGGCCCGGCAGCTGCTGATTTGGGTCCCATCGATATCGGGGACCCCCGCGGGCTGGGGCTGTTGCTCAGAGGGGAGTTCCGGGCCGGCTGGTCCTCCATACATAGAGGCCTACTGCAGCCTACGAGGCCTGGACCTGTCTTACTCTTCACCAGGGCATGGCTTGTGACCCGGATGGGTGAGCTGCTGCTGGGGGGAGTGTGACATCCTCCACTACTCTTGCATCCTGCGTGGGAACCCAGAGTCCTGTTGGGGCCTGCGCTCGAAGGAGTCTGCGTGCTCTCCCTGGGGGAGAAGAGGATTGACCTGGTCCAGAGGCTCTGCGGGGCAACCTGCACCTATCCCCCCCTCCACCCCCCCCCCTCCATGTCCAGCTGTGATAATCTCTTCTACAATTTAAGGCCTATGGCGAGAAGCGTGGACTGCCCTCTAAAGAATATCCCTATGTAATAGTACCCCTGTTGGGGGACGCACGCGCGAGGGCAGGGTTGATGGCCATTTGATACCCCTCTCCCACGCCGCCGGAACATTTACCTCGGCATATCAGGCTTCCAATCCCCACACACTGGTACAATAAGATTGCAGGTGCTTGCGATTAGAACAGCATATGGATCTGGCTACTACAGTCTTGGAAGGCCATGAGCAGAAAGTGGAGGATTTACACACTGAGCTGGACACCTTAACCGCTTCCAGTCCAGACACTTTTACCCCCTTCTTGTCCAGGCCAATTTTCAGCTTTCGGTGCTGTCACACTTTGAATGACAATTGCGTGGTCATGCAAAACTGTACCCATATGAATTTTTTTGCATTTTTTTGAGACAGATAAAACTTTATTTTGATGGTATTTATTCACCACTGGGATTTTTTTTATTTTTTGCTATATAAAGGAAAAAGTCCAAAAATTTAGAAAAAAAGTTTTTCTTATAAAATTTTGCAAATAAATAATCTTTCTTCATAAATCTTGGCCACAATTTATTCAGTTATCTTTTTAGTAAAAAAAATAACCCAAATTAGTTTATAACCAAAAATTATAATTTTTCAAAAAAAATTTTCATTTTTATTTTTTTTTTATATTATTTATGTATTTTTTTTAACATACTGTCAGCCTAGCAGTACAGTATCACCATAGTGACACTGTACTACATGTGAGGGGTGAAGATTTTTTTTTTTACACCGATTGCTTTTACACCTATAAAGGTTGTAAAACCAATCATTTCTCCTTCTCTCTGGCTGCATTCTCGCAACCATTGAGAAATACTGTGTGAGGTGTGATTGGTCACAGCTTGTCACATGGTACAAGGCTGTTGTGAATAGCCTTATACCATGTGATCTCTGTGATCATTCACAGATTTCACACATAGTGAGCAATGATGTCAGAAGTGACATCTTGCTTACACCTATTCATGTGATCACTGATTGGCCAATCAGTGATCACATGATCGGGACCTCACACAGAGGTCCCGTACAGCGATCGGTGTCCCAGGGAGCACCCACAATCCAAAATGGCGGGCACCGTTTATGAACGACAACCCGCACCTGCACTGCCACCTTCCGGCCGTTTATATACAGCAGCCGGATGGGAAGTGGTTAAAAGATAAATTGGAAGTTGTAGAGAACAGGGCCCATAGAGATAACCTCCACATTCGTGGAGTACCCAAAGTCGTAACTGATCCATAGGGAACTGTTACCACCCTCTATCAGGAACTGGCTCCTGAGATCCCTGTTGAACGTTTGGAATTTGATCATATTCACAGATCCCTAGCCCCAAACCTACAGAGGGCCCTACAAGGGACATTATTATTATTATTATACAGTATTTATATAGCGCCAATAGTTCGCTCAGCGCTGTACATTACAATGGGAGACAGTACATGCGACAGTACAATAACAATACAATGCGATACACGAGGGGTTCGAGGGCCCCTTCTCCTTGGAGCTTACAATCTAGGAGGGAGGGTATAGTGGTACAGGAAGAAATAGCTGCAGGGGATGGAGTGGTAGGAAGAGTGGAGGAGGTCGGCAATTAGCAGGGGGTGGGGTAGGCTTCCCTGAAGAGGTGGGTTTTCAGGGTGCGCCTAAAGGAGAGGAGAGTAGGTGATAGTCTGATGGATTGGAGTTCCAGACGATGGGTGAAGTCCTGGAGGCAGGCATGGGAGGAGGAGACCAGGGAACTAGAGAGAAGGAGGTCTTGTCAGGAGCAGAGAGTGCGTTTTGGGTGGTATTTGGATATTAGGTCGGTGATGTAGTTTGGGGCAGTATTATGGACAGCTTTGTATGTCAGCATTTTGAATTTGATCCGTTGGGCAATCGGAAGCCAGTGGAGGGATTTGCAGAGGGGGGTGGCGGAAATGGAGCGGTTGGTAAGGTGGATGAGTCTGGCCGCCGTATTCAGGATCGACTGAAGCGGGGATAGCCTGTGGTGAGGGCGGCCAGTGAGGAGGGAGTTGCAGTAATCAAGTCGTGATATGATGAGGGAGTGGATAAGTTGTTTAGTGGTTTCTGGGGTTAGGAATGGGCGTATTTTGGCGATGTTGCGTAGGTGGAGTCTGCATGAGTTTGTTAGCGATTGGACTTGGGGCTGAAAGGATAGATTGGAGTCTAGAATGATACCAAGTACTCTGGCTTGCGGGGTGGGCCTGATGGTGGCATTGTTGGACGTGATGGAGAAGTCAGTGGGGGGGGGGTGTGCGGGCTGGGGGGAAAACTAGGAGCTCGGTTTTGGGGGCGGAGAGAGTAGAGAGTTGAAGGTAGAGAAGAGTCGGTGAGGATTTGGGGAGAGGGTATTGATGAGGGTCAGAAAGTAGGCTTGTTTGGCAGCGAGGAGGGAGGTGGTGTAGGTGTGGAAGGTGGATTTATAGCGGGTGAACACTAGTTGGGATCTGGCTTTGTGCCATAGTCGCTCCAGCGCATGACTGCGTCATTTGAGAGTTTTGGTATGATCAGTCTGCCAGGGCTGGAGCGGTCAGGGTCTGATGTTTCATGTGGTTAAAGGTGCTAGTGAGTCAAGAGCGGTTGACAGTGAGTTGTTATAGGCAGTTGTGGCCAGGTAGGGGCAGGACAGGGGAAGGATGCGGTCGTAAAGTTGATCAGCTGCAGAGTGGAGGGGGGTAGGGTTCAGGTTGTGAAGGTTTCGGCTGGTAATAGTTTGACATTTGGAGGGGTAGGTGTTTGAGGACGAGGAGACAGAGAAGGTAATAAGGTTGTGGTCAGAGAGAGGGAAGGGGGTGTTTGTGAGGTTGTGGGGAGCGCAGAGATGGGAGAAGACAAGGTCCAGGATGTTCCCATCGGAGTGGGTGGTGGATTGTATGCACTGTGCAAGTGCAAAAGAGGAGGTTAAGTGGAGGAGTTGGGATGTGGCCGGGTTGTTGATATTGACAAGGATGTTGAAGTCTCCAAGGATGATGGTGGGTAGCTCGGAAGATAGGAAGAAGGGTAGCCAGGCGGAAAAGTCATCAAGGAAGCGGGATACGGGTCCAGGAGGCCGGTAGATTACAGCAATCCTCAGGGGGGTTGGGGAGAATAATTGGATGCAGTGGGCCTCGAAGAAAGAGAAGGATAGAGAGGGGGGGTTTGGGAGGACTTGGAAGGTGCTCAGTGGTGACAGGAGCAGACCAACCCCACCACATTTTCGACCGTTGGGTCTGGGTGAATGGGTCCAGATGAGACCTCCATAGGAGAGTGCTGCAGGGGAGGTAGAGTCAGTGGCTTGGATCCAGGTTTCTGTGATCGCTAGCAGGTTGAGGGAGCAGGAAACAAAGAGGTCGTGGATGGCGGTGAGCTTGTTGCACACCGATCGGGCATTCAGGAGTGCACATGAAAATGGCGGGGTGGTTTTGGGGAGCAGAGAGACAGGTACTAGGTTGAGGGGGCTGCGGCAGGACGTGGAAGTGGGAGGGTGCCTTGTGGATGAACGAGGTAGTGGCAGGGCAGGGTTCGGGGAGATGTCCCCCACGGTTAGGAGAAGAAGGGTGAGAAAGGTGGCATGGGAGCGGGATGTGAAGGAGCGTGTAAGCCTACCAGTGAAGGTGTTCGGGTCAGTGGGAGGGTAGGGTTGCTTTGTGGGAGGCGGTGGTGGGCCTCGCCAGGCCGAGATCATCTGCTGGGCTCAGTGGTGTGGGAAGCGCTCGCTTCAGGTCACTCTTATGGGTGTGGATGGGGGTGTGCGGGTGGAGCTCCTTTAGGCCAGATGCAGGCTCATTTTGGGTTGTCCGGGGGGGGGGTGTCATGGTAGGCCGCAGTAGGCCCTGCCAGGCTAGGTGCTTTGGTGTTAATGTAGGCCCTTGGCCTAGGTAGTGTAGCGCGGCCTGGGTGCAACGTGCGGCCTGGATGCGGGCTGCAGCGGGAGGTAGCAGGGTTGAGGGCTGGGGGCGTATGTGGTGGCCCCTGTATTCTTGAGTCCCTGGTGGGTAGTGGTATGTATGCGCCCTGTTGTTAGTGTCCCTGGTGGTTTAGTGGTTTGACTGCGGCTGGGCCCTGCAGGGACGGGCACCGCTACAGTGGAGGCAGGGGTGAAGCGGCGGGGAGGCTCGGCCGGCCGCTCCCCCAGCGTGCCCGTTATTATTAAGTTCCACTCTTACCGCACTAAAGAACACCTCTTGCAGGTGGCTAGGAACTGACCAACATTGGAATTCCAGGGTAACTCCTCTCAGCTGTCTGCTGATTTGTCTCCAGTCACAATAGCAAAACGCCAAACCCTGAGACACTACCTACAAATTCTACAGTTAGCTGATATCAAATATAGATGGGGGTTCCCGTTTAAACTCTCCTTCTCCTACCAAGGTCATCAGTTCCAGGCTTCTTCTCCAGCGGATCTTCGTCACCACTTCCAGGAACTGAAATTCGACTTGCCACCATCCAGGCCGAGGAGGCCTCTATCCATGCACGTTTGCGGGGATCTCAATCTTCACGCAAGTCACCTCCCTTGAGTCAAAACAGCTCTCAAGCTCTTCGAACCCTTCAGGCTCAATGATTCCAGATAGTCTCCACGAGTTGACAATGAGTATCCTGTTGAATTTCCTACTTTTTTCCATTTTAGCAGTACGAGCGACATTGCCCTTGAGCGCTCCATTTAGTTAATCTCCTGCTTCTCTACAGTCACGTGATATATTACCTCTTTTACTGGGGCCTAGGCCCTTGTGGCCTTTTAACTTTGCTTAAGTTGTCCCCACTTCTCTTGCGGATGATGGGCGACACTGGAGGTGAATATTCTACTATGGGCGTGACCCTGCTTATTGGGCTGGACCCATGAGTGGTCTCACGCATATGGCATATGGCTATCCTGGGCTTTTACTTGCCTCTGTGTCGCCTATGTTTACTAAATAATTTTTTGTTTTAGTTAAGCCAAGTAATTCCGGTGGACCAATGCGTCCCCGCTCAAGCTGGTGTGTAGATTGGACCGTTGTCCTACCCGCTACCCAGCCTACATGTGGGTTTACCCCACAACTGGTTGTTATGCTATTTGTGCTGATCTTATTGTGTCAAATGTATATTGCCTGTATACGAGATAGTTTTATGTCCTCTTCCTTGCCTTTTTTTTCCTTTTCCTGGTCTGTTGTTATGTGTATCTTGTGTTTTCACCGTATTTTTTCCGGGGCTCATGATGGAGACTATCCTCTTCTTTTTTGGTTACCATGTCGCTAAATTGGTTGTCCCTGAATGCTCAGGGTATGAACCCCCCCCCCTTCCCAAAAGCGAGTGAAAATATTTAAGCTTCTCCAGGCTTGCTACGTGGATTTTGCTTGCCTACAGGAAACTGTCAAGGTCCTACCTTTTCCCTGAGGTTATGTTACTGCATGTGCTGGCGTCCATCTTGGATTCTGCTGTGCATGGTGGGAATCCTTTTATGCCTTCAGGTCTCTGAGGTCCATCCCCCAGAGGGGCGTGGCTGATGACATATAAGCCTGTGGCCCGCACATGCTCTTTGCACTTGTGTCCTGTGTCTTTGTGTTGCTATTACTCTGTTCTGACTCTCGTGACTCTCCTGGTATCTGATTCGGCTTGTGACTTTACTATTCTTTGTATTCTCCTTTGATCTGACCCTCTGTTGCTGAACCCGGCTTGTGACCTGTGATTCTCGTCTGCTGTCCTGTACTGTTTTGTCCTGCTGTTGTTGACCCCGGCCTGTCTGACTACTCTTTTGTCTCTTCCACCAGCTACACGCCATTGGTGGCGGCCATTATCGCAGCTGAGGTGTCTCGGGGGCCGCAACCTGGTTCCTGGCTGCGTCAAGTCCATCCCCACCATCAGGGGGCCCTGGTGAAGGGCAGCCTGGGACTTGGACTCCGCGCCCTGAGGGACTTCGGTCTGTGGGTGGTGGTTGTCGTCAGCCAGTGCGTTACATTGTTAGGCCTGCCTGTCCGTTCCTCGGCTCCTGCCCTGACAGAAACTCACTTTTCTGCTACTTCTAGCCGAAGTATTTTGATGCCTGCTATCCTCAGGTTACTGGCCTTACAAAACAAAGGGGAGTCCTCATTGGTTTCCATAAGAAAACCCCATTTGTTTGTGTGAAGCTTATTGCGGACCCAAATGGTAGGTATCTTTTATTACAGGGTACAATTCAGGATATAGACGTCACACTTTTTATGCTCCCAACGTTAATCCTGGACCTTTCTTATCGCAAGCCTGCTCTCTTTTGGCGGTCCACCAACAAGGCACTCTTCTGGTAGCAGGGAACTTAGTTCTGAATCCTGCTCTTGATAAGTATCCCCCAGAGGACTCTAATCCCTCCACTGCAGCCAAAGCTTTCTCTCAAACCTTACGGACTCGTGATTTGGTAGACTTGTGGCGTGAGCTCCACCCTGGGGGGAAAGACTACACTTATTACTCGCACCCTCATCACTCACACTCCAGAATTGACTATGCACTAGTCTTACGAAAACATCTTCCTCTTGTGCACTCTATCTCTATTCTTACTGTGCCATGGTCTGATCATGACTCCATTTTGGTGGTCTGTCAATCCTTTCTTGGCAAGCCTTCCTACTCTTCTTGGCGTATGAACGACTCCTTGCTTTCGCTGAAAATTTTCTGCGCAAATCTGTGGAATATTTTTAGCTCAATTCAGGTTCTGTCTCTTCTTCAGTGACACTGTGGAAAGCGTACAAGGCAGTCCTTTGAGGTCATATTATCCGAGTAGCCTCAAGGCGCAAACGGGAGAGGCAACATAAAAAGCGTCAGCTTGAAACAAAATTAGCTACGGCATCATCTCAATTTAAACAATCACCGACTCCCTCCAACCAAAGGTTGTTGGACCAGGCTCGCCTGGAATTGGATCTTTGCTTAACAGATGATGCCTTTTGCTCCTTATGCTGGAGTGGTACAGCAGAGCAAATAAACCAGACTCAATGCTAGCGTTCTTTTACACACAATCCTGAACTGATCTCTTTACGTACTCGTCGTAATGTACTAACCAATAATCCTGCAAAGGTGTTGGTGGAGTTTCAGTACCGCCTTGCTAAACTTTACACAGACCCTACTCGGGCAGAACCCCATGCTATCTCTGACTTTTTATCTTGATTGTCCTTGCCTACTCTGACTCAAGCTCATAGAGATTTGATGGATCGTGATAGTCAAGTATTGGAAGTCTTGCGCTGTATCGCCGATTTGAAGACAAGCAAATGTCCAGGACCTGATGGCTACACGGCCTTGTAATATAAGAAACTTGCTGATGTTCTGGCCCCTCATCTCGCAGCCATGTTTAATGCGGTGTAAGGAGGTTCAGCCTTTTCCCCCCGACTTGCTGACTGCTAATGTGGTCATGATCCTGAAACCGGACCAGGACCATTCTTCTTGGGCGAACTATAGGCCAATCTCTCTTAATGCTGATATGAAAATCCTTGCTAAAATGTTAGCTACCCCTTTGAACTCTTTCCTTTCTTGTCTGATCAAAAAAGATCAGGTGGGCTTTATCCCCCATAGGCAAGCAGGGGACACAGTCAGATGAATTTTACAGTTTCAACACCAGGCTCATACTCACAAAATTGAAATCTTGCTCTTATCCCTGGATGTTAATAAGGCCTTCGACACCTTATCCTGACCTTACCTCATGTTGGTCCTTCACCATTTTGGTTTTGGTCCCTCGTTCCTCCGTTGGATTTCGTCGCTATATACGTGCCCCCAAGCAAAACTTAAATAATATAAATGTAAAAAGTGCAGCGCTATTAAACAATATACACGTGCGTATGCCTGAGGCTGACCAAACCTCATGGTTATCAAGTAAACCAATATTAATGTCCAGAATTAATCATATACAGTTCTCCGTTATTAGGTGGATAGGTGACTTCATTAATTCCGGTGAGGCATAAACATGGTGTCGTGCAGGAAATATTAAAAATGCGCACTCACCAGATGCACGTTATAAAAGCGCAATGATCTAGGCCAGAGGTCCCCTCGTGTCCTGGAAAAGGTGCCGCTCACACTGGATAAATACTCTCTCAGTAGTGGGATGTCGCCTTTAGAGGTCTTCTCTAGTAGTGTGGTGCGATGGGGGTCAGCAAATTGAATCACTCTCCTCTGGGTCTCGGGTAGTCACCATAGGATCCTGGGGAGTTAAATGCTCGGCGTGGAGCAAAAAATAGTATCCATAGTGTATTATATCAAGACGTAAAAATGTTTATTAATGTATCAAAGGTAAAATAGTGAACACACATGATAAAATTGCATGATAAAATCATGAAGGCCTTCGCCAATGTGGCAGATAAAAATGTACAGCGGTGAACCGTTCAAATCACTAACCAAAATACTATGGGTTTGAGTCCTCGATGTTTCCAATTGGTAGAGAAACTAGACAGGGCTGTCCGCTCTCTCCCATATGATTTATCTTGGCTTTGGAGCCCCTAGCAGAAGCTCTCTGTATGCATCCTGATATTAAGGGGCGGGGCATAGCCAGTTCCCAGCATAAACTGTTGTTTGCGGACGATATATTGCTGTCGGTTACTAATCCAAGGTTTACTCTGCCCAACCGTCTGGTGGTTCTGGACTCCTTCGCTGCCCTTTTAGGCCTCTTTGTCAATCCCTCTAAATCTAAAGCCATGTCTATTACCCTTTCCCCCATGCTGCTGGCAACACTGAAACAATCATTTTCTTTTCAATGGCTTTCAGTCTTGCCATACCTGGGGATTAAGATCACCCCCTCTTATGAAGGACTGCATCAGGCTAAATTTCCCTCTGTTTTTAGGGATTTGATGGAAATGTCTTCTTGGGCTCATCTCCCGCTTTCGTGGTTCGGTAGAATTAATGCAATCCATATGACTTATCTCCCAAAACTATTATATGTGTTTCGGGTTTTGCCGATCCCTGTCCCTTTGCATATCTTACGCATTCATCAACGGAAGCTTCTGTCTTTCATCTGGGGATCCTCACGCCCTAGAATTAATAAATTTATTTACCCGTAGGAACGAAGGTGGACTGTCTGTCCTGAATCTTCATGCATACTATTTAGCAGCGAATAATGCTCCACTAGCCCATCTTCACGTGTTTCGCAGTATTCCCCTGTGGGCCACAGTGGATCTGATTGACTCTCACCTGACGCCACTTTCTTCTTTGCTGTGGCTCCCCCATTCGTCGCTCTTCACCTCTTAGTCTGACATTAACACATACGCTTTGACTTTGGGACTCCATTAAATATTCAGCTGGTCTCATTTCTGCTCACTTACCTTCGATGCGCCTATTCTGCAACCCATTGTTTCCCCCGGGCCTTGAGAAACCTGGACTGTTTGCGTGGTGGCCAAACAGAAGATATAATTGGTGCAAGAGAGATGGTGATGCGTATAGTGTTCACACAAAAAGTCTTAGACGCAATATAAAAAGTTCAGTTCTTAGGGGTTATTTTTTTTAAAACAACAAAATGACACAGGGAATGGGGCATATATATGTATATACAGGGTATAAGGCAGGTAGTACAGCTTGAGTAGTAGGAGGAGGAGGTGAACAGATGGTATACATACGTATGTGTATATATATATATATATATATATATATATATATACACACACACACACATACAAAGCTGCAATGTAGGCACCGTCGTGAGGCTTGCACTCTCTAGAGTAAACCGAACTCTGTAGTAGAGGAATAGAGAAAAGAGAGAGGTGCGCCAGACTAAGTGCAGTAGGATAAAAATAGTTTATTGCACACAAGATATTAAAAAACTCACAAGACGTGGGTATATATCAGGCATCAGGTATAAGAAGGAGGACGTCATCTGAGCTACACATCACAGGCGGATGGCTGCAGTGCCAGGGTGTATCCAATGGCTGGCACTCTAGGCGGGTCCCAACGGAAGGAGTGAGGATGGCAGGCGCAGTTACCGGGAGTCGCGGTGCAGGGAGGAACCGTGCTCAGGGCAGGCGCTGCTGGTCTCTCACATCAGCGTGGTTGATGGGGCCAGCTTGAGACGCATCCAAGATGGCCACCGAGCGGAAGTGACGTCAAGACGTTGTTAGAAGTCATCCAAAGGGGCGGTGACGCGTTTCAAGGCAACCAGCCTTTTCATCAGACCTAATAAATTTATTTACCCATAGGAACTAAGGTGGACCGTCTGTCCTGAATCTTCATGCATACTATTTAGCAGCGAATAATGCTCCACTAGCCCATCTTCACGCGTCTCGCAGTATTCCCCTGTGGGCCACAGTGGATCTGATTGACTCTCACCCGACGCCACTTTCTTCTTTGCCATGGCTTCCCCGTTCGTCGCTCTTCACCTCTTAATCCGACATTAACACATACGCTTTGACTTTGGGACTCCATTAAATATTCAGCTGGTCTCATTTCTGCTCACTTACCTGCGCCTATTCCGCAACCCATTGTTTCCCCCGAGCCTTGAGAATCCTGGACAGTTTGCATGGTGGCCAGCCCATGGCTTCAATGATGTACACTCCTTGCTCTCTCCTACTTGGATACTCACTTTGAGACTCTGCGTTCTTCTCATGACATGCCGTTGAGGGAACATTTTAGCTACCTCCAACTCCATCACTTGCTTACTACATTATTACGAGCCCATTCGGGTCCCTATAGGCTGACCCCCTTCGAAAGTCTTTGCAGGCACAGGCCTCATGCGCCAGGCTTGATCTCCCTTGTCTATTCCGCCGTCATTTCTTATAGGACACCCCCGGTTCGCTCTTATCAGCTGTGGCAATCGGAACTCAAGGGTTGTCTAGATCAGCAAGACTAGCGGATCATGACTCAAGCATTGTCTAAATGCTCAAGGAATGTTATTATATTAGAAAATGACTACAAGGTCCATTATAGATGGTATTATACGCCTGCCCAATTGGCTCGTTCCTCATATTCTCCGACTTGCTTTTGGAGTTGTCAACAAATAGGTACCATAGCCCATATCTGTTGGACTTGCTCCAAGGTATGCAGACTATCGATTAGGATCTGTGCCCTTCTCTGCACTATGCTACACACAAATATGAAGCGTAACCCATATGAGGCACTATTGTTTAAACCATTAGTAGGCCTACTCCGTCCTGAGCAGCAGTTAGCTTCGCATCTATTTATGGCTACCAAATTGACGATTGCGAGAGCTTGGAAAAACCCTCTTCTTAGCTTTGAAACCGTTAAGAATCGGATGAATTTTATAATGGTCAATGAGAAGCTAATGGCTATGCTGTTGGGCACCCACACTAAGTTTCTGCAGATCTGGTGCCCCTGGATTGATGTGGCTCAACAGTCTAGATTTGACCAGACCCTCCTGTCGATATGAGACTCTCCTGCCGCAATCCCCTGGAGCCCCCTTTGTCTTTCTATTCTGGTTTCTCCCTTCTCCGCTTTTCTCTTTTCTTCCTTTCTTTCGTTTCTGTCAGTTTTCATGTTACACGTGCTGATTGTGATACCCCTGGAGAATCGAGCCTGTAATGTTTTATATACCTGTCGGACTTTCTTGAGAGTCCTTGGTGTAGAGTTCCGATGTGTGTCCAGTGAGACTCCATGCTCAGCTTTTCCTATCATCTGTATGCGACTTTGGTGATTATCCTTGGCCTTTGCCCACTAGCTCATTGATCACCACTTGTTTGCTGTTACCGCAATTTATAGGGTTTCATTCCATTATTTTATAAATTGTGTTTTTGTACTCCGTTTCTCACTGTGTTAATACTTCAATGCATTTGTTATGTCCTCTTTAACAGAATTGCACATCTTATTTTTTTGTGTCAATGAGCTTGCTTCTGACTGTTTCTTTGTTGTGCTATCTATAATAAAATTCATTGTAAAAGAAAAAACCCTACAGTTGTTTCAAAGAGCACAATACAACAATACTTGAACCAAAATGAGCTGCAGTCAAGTTGTCAGACAGAAGTCTGTACTGCACCAATGCTATAAAAAAAAAAAAGCCTGGTTACAATATGCAGACAACACCTTGACATGCCTAACAGCTTCTGGCACACTGCAATCTGGAGTGACAAGACCAAAATAGAGCTTTATGGTCACAACCATAAGCGCTATGTTTGAAGAGGGCTCAACATGGTATATGGCAAAAAGAATATCATCCCCACTGTGAAGCATGGTGGTGGCTCAGTGATTTTTTTTTTGGGGAATGTGTAAGCTCTAAAGGCACAGGGAATCTTGTGAAAATTGATGGAAAGATGAATACAGCATGTTAACAGAAAATACTGGCAATTTGCATTCTTCTGCATGGGATACTCTTGGACTTGCCAGCATGACAATGACCCTTAGCACAAGGCCAAGTTGACCCTCCAGAGCCTTCACCTTTTTGTGCTGTAACCACTAGAGTGGTCATCACAGTCTCCTGACAATGTCATCTACCCACTCTGGGGAAATCTCAAACGTGCGTTTCATGCAAGATGACCAAAGACTTTGCATAAGCTGGAGGCATTTTGGCAAAAAAAGGGGCAGTTATACCATCTGCAAGAATTTTGGGCCTCATAGACAACTATGACAAATGACTGCAGGCTGTCATTGATACTAAAGTGGGCAATACACAGTCTTAAGAACTAAGGGTATACAGACTTTTGGGCAAGGGACATTTCATTTGTTTATTTGTTGCCATGTTTTGTTTTATAATTGTGTCATTCTGTGATGACCTACAGTTGTATACGAATCCCATAAGAAATAGAAGAAATGTGTTTTGCCTGCTCACTCATGTTTTTTCTTTCAAAATGGTAACATAGTGTAACAATTCTCCAAGGGTGTGCAAACTTTTGAGCACAACTGTATGCCATTAAATCTTGCTATAACGTATGTGAATGTCAAGAAAATCAAAACTATATATATATATATATATATATATATATACACACACACACACACACACACACACACACACACACACACGTGATTTTGCGCACCCGTGCCACTCTGTAGCAGTATTTCTGCTATGGGGCAGCGTAGAAGGGGTTAAAGCCTAATTCCATGTTTACGTTTACTTAAAATTAACATTTAACAATAGATGTGGCCAGCTGTCAGTGCTGTATGAACTGTATATAGCATCTGCTACAGTGTACAGTATTGTGTTTCAGAAATGGTAAACAGTCTGTTGCCAAAAACAAAATTGAGTCAGGCTGAGCAATACCCAGCCAATCACAGGATGCCTTGCATTTTATCAATGAATACAAGGCTTCCTCTCATTGGCTTCTTTGATTTTGACATCATCTGACAACAGCGCTGCATGCTGTATGTAGCTGATGCTACATACAGTTTTTACAACACTGACAGAAGCCACAATAGCACAGAAAACAGTTTGTTTGGGCCAGCTTGGCTCAGTTTAAAGTGAAAGTAAACATGGAGTTAGGCTTTAAGCCCTCCGATGACCAGTGAGGATCTCAGTCGCTTTTTGCAAAAAGGATACAAACTCTAAGCATCTCCACTTCTACTACCATGCTTAGAATGTTTTCATGGCCATTCAATAGCCTAGTCTCAGAAACTGAAGTGTTTTCAATGGTATTCAGAGGCCCAGCTGTTTTGTATTCGAAAAATATCAAGCAGCTGTGAACCATAGCCATAGAGTTGTTTGGTGCCATATTTTAGACAATGGAGGGGCACATGTATGAGCTTTCTACTTTTTAGTTAAAAATTAATGTGGACAACTAAGACATTGGACTGAAGTCAGAATCATATCATCACTGCCTGCATGTAAGATGGCATGAGTGTAGGTTAAGCATGAGTGATGACATCATAAAGATGTTTCCACAATGCAGAAGGTCTATCAGCTAAATGAGACCCTACACACATGTTTGTGTGCAGCTGTATGTTGCAAAGCCATTAGAAGAGAATGGATGGCCAGGAATCATGTACAAAGGACCATTTTTCTGCTATGACAACGCAGCTGCAGCATGCTGGGAATTATCGTGGTTCATACTCCTGGGAGAAGGGGTACTACGTATGCCTACAGTAGTTTAACCAGCAACCATTAACTGATTTAGGAATGTATTTGGAATTCATACATCACGGTCAATAAATCATTAAATTTCACCAACAAAATCAATTTCTATTTTATAATTGGGTTGGGCTTTATTAATTATATGCTTACGGAGTCTGAAGCCCTGTAATCAAGTCTTTCTTTTTCCTTCATAATTTAACTCTTTTTATTAGACAAAATGCATCTTAAAATGAATCTGGTGGTTTTAATAACAGACAGACAATTACAATTTGCACCGAAGTTGAATAGTTGGTAAAATTGGCATTTTTTTTTATAACATATACTTTTTTATTAAATATGTAAAAAGATAAAACGCAAGTTATTCACATATTCATAGACAAAAAAACCTACTCTATCATGCGACAAGTTGTGTGGATGGTAAAATGAGTGTGATACATCCAAATAAGACTCTTTCCATCTAATCAGGACTTCATTACCTGTCTATTTATATTTAACAATACATATGTTTACATTCCTTACAGTTTACATTTCATATAGAACTTTTTTTTTCATGATGTGCTACTCAGTAAAAGACAAAAGAAAGGAAAATACTGAAATAATGAAAAGAAATTAGCTATTAAATATACAGCAGTACAAGCCACAGAAGACTGTTGCACTTTCTTTTAACATTTCTAAACCAATTTACCAGCTCCTTAAGGCTGATTTACAATATTGGCATCCTTACTGCACTACCAATTGCCACCTACAACCCTTTGGGGCAGCCATTTAGGAGCAGAGTGTTTGTAACCCTTATCAGTTCTATATATGTCCCCACTGTAGCTCACAAAATGGTTTCCATTAAGTCTCTAAGCAATTTCAGTGTTTTCTAGCGAGCACACAGGTTTTATCATTTGAAAAAGTGGTTTGGCTCTTAAAATGGTTTGCCCCAGCCATGTGAGCTTGTTCAGCCAGCAAAACAGCTTTTTTAAATAACAGTTTAGGGTACTGCTTTGTGGTAACAAGTCACATATTTGGCTTTAACAATGAACGCTTATCTGTGACTAGTGATTTTAACTTACTGCGTACCACTCTTTGCAATCGATTATTTATAAAAGGGCCCGAAATGTCTTCCTAGGCTACATGAAGAGAACAAAGCACTTTAAAGCTGTTTATGTAGTCTTCAATCCCTTTGATACGCCATTTTCTATTAGAGGTAGTATATTCATGGGAAAGAATACATTGTTATTGGTGATATCGTGAATTACAGCTTATTAATACTGCATTAGATAGCTACAGTGCATTACTATTGCCTTGTAAGCATCATATGATATTGCCACTGATATAAATATTGTGTTACTGCCGTGAACTCTTAGGAAGATGTAGAAGTGGAAACTGAGACTATCCCAGTAGAAGCTTTTTGAGGAGATTGTACTAGTAGAAGCTTTTCTTTTAGTGTAACTGTCTATCTTCTGCTATTATAGTGCTGTGACATAATTTTTGAGGGATCCTGGCAGTAAAAAGATCATACCAGTGATGGGATTCACTATGTGATCAGACTGGGCTCATTCCAACAACAGTATTGGTAAAAAGGCTGGTGCAGTATGGATCTCATGGAACAGGTGCCTGCTCTTAGCCAGGATAGATAACAAATGTCCATAAAAAGCACACAGATCTCAGTGAGATGAACACTCAGGGACCCAATAGTAACACTTACCCACATAAAAACTCAACTATTGTGTGAACTGCAGTTGGCAACTTACTAATTCAACAATAACAAAATAGAAATGCAATAAACACTTACAAAAATATTAATATAATATGCATTTTATCCAAGTAAAGGAAAATACGAAAAAAAAGCTATATGTTCTGATGGGTGTCATGTTTAGGGGTGTAAAATCATATGCAGTTCTCAAACTGAAAGTGTTTCCTGCATAGGATAAAACAATCCTCAAAGTATGGAAGACCTAGAAAGCAAACAATTTTCCTTGCAAGAGTCAACTGAGCTAATCTGCAAAACCAGTAGGGGAAGAGAGAAATCAGGGAAGTGCCCAGAGCAACCAGCCAGATTCCAAGTATAACATTTCTAGTGCAGCATGGAGAGATGTAACCTAATTGGTTGTTCTGAGCAAACATTTCTCTTCACCTTTCTTTATAATATGGCTCCATTCCCCCTGCAATATATAGTGACAGGGAGGCAAGTAAAGATTATTATAATATACAGAATATATTGGTGGCACACAGAACTGCATATACACTATATGCACTCTAAATAGATGACATGATCTTTATCTTGTGACTGCATTTTAGTACAGTAAAGGGAAAAACTAATGAACCCTCTAATAGAAATAAACATTACATCTGCTTTCTAGTTATCTTCTCTGCTTACCTCAATAGGTTTGTAAAAGACTTGTGTATAGTTTGTTTTATGACTTAGCACTTTTACATTCGTGATAAGTGGTAGTGACACTTCTTAATCATGACATGAATATATAAATATTCTACGATATTACAATTAGAAGCAAGCAGTTGGAAAACAAAGAGATAGCTCACTTACAAATAAATAAAAAAATAAGGGAAAAGATCTGAAAACAATCTGAAACAGTCAAGTGTAACAAGCTGCTGCCGAGTAGCCCCTTGCCCTCTCATTTCTGCATGGGCTGGAATACAACTTCTGTAAACACGTTGTAGGGAAGTAACTGGTACAGAATGCAGTGGTTGGCTGGAGCTCACTATAGTACATTACATGGTAAGGGTGTGCCGATAGTGACTGGCCACACATTGCTCTCCTGAAAGAAAGTCCCACGTGAAATGACAACAGTGAGGGGGATGAAAGGATCGGTGGTCAGTATTCATCCTGCTGCTGTGGATCCTCCTGAACGTGGTCATGTTCGTCACCTTCATGTTGGTCTGTGTGGCCTTCCTGCAATTAAACAGACATTATGTTTTTACCACTTTGTACTTTATTTGATGCAATACAGCAGTTTTAGGCACACTTTTTTTTGGGCAAGGGATAATCTGTCACCACAGGCTGGACCAGTGTTTCTCAACAGGGAAGCTGAGGCACCCTGGGGTGCTGTTTGGGTTTCCCTGGGATTCATCCCTGGATCAGCATAATGAGTTAACATGGTGCAGATGGGCTGGTTACCAACATAATAGCATCCAATGACACTCAAGGGCAGAACACACAGCATCATGCATTGCTATGGTGTTAATGGCCAACTGGCTCCTACCATGGCAACACACAATGCTGTTCCAGGGCAAGTGGTATGCAGGGCCACCCCCAGCATTCAGTAGGGGATGGAAGTTTGCCTCCTCCAGACCTGCTCCACCTCCTGCCCTCAGCCTGGATGCAGAAGCCAAAAGGTAATGCTTTAATATGAAAAGAGGACAGTGTGTTTGGGGGGTTTTATGATGAGGTACCTCTATTGCAATGAGAAAACTCTGATCGGGGGACTCTGTGATCATGGGGAGACTCTAATGTGATGGGGGTGCTCTGCCATGGGGGTACTCTGATTAAACGGGGAGCTATCATGTACAGGGGCGATTCTGACATGATGAGTGTGACCTTTGATGTGATGGGGGGACTTCTGATGTGATGGGTGGGGCCTCTGACCTGATGGGTGTGACTTCTGATGTGATAGGGAGACTTCTGATGTGATAGGGAGACTTCTGATGTATTGGGTGGGGCCTCTGACATCATCAAGAAGGTTTTGTGCACCATTCCAGGCTCAGGTTTCCCAGTGAAAAAGTAGAAGTGTTTTTGCATGTTTGTAAGTGAATTTCAATCAAGTGCTAATTATTACTCGTGAGCTAATATGGTGAATTTCAAATAAATTATAAAAAATAATAAAAATTATATCGTGAACCAAAAATATATAAGATTAAAAAACCTTTTGGATATGCACAAATAGGTTCGCAAACACACCACACCAACTCATAAATAGTGTCAATATCAATATCTGTGCTAATTTAAATTAATAAACTACAGAATAGTGTGTATCCTTAAAATTATATAATATCCAAATAGTGTAAAAAACAAAAAATTTGCTTAAATCATCCCTTTTGAACATAAAAATATATTACTGGTGTATTAATAACCACAAACAAATAAAATATCCCATCATCTTGTGTCCAAAAACAAATAGTAGAGAAAAGTCCTCCTTTCCTGAGATAATAGTACAAACAGGTGGATTTAATCCAACATATGAATGACTGCGGAATATATGTAGCTCAATTATGCGCTCATGATTTGCATGTTTGACTCAAGATTTTGCATACTTTTAGGCCTTATGCACACAGGGCATTTTTGCAGCCACTTTTAAGGGTGTCAGGAATTTTTATTTTTACAGCATCCAAACGCCCTCCATGTTATCCTATGTGTCCATGCGCACATAGACTTTTAAAAGCTTTTAGTGGTAGGGGCTTTTAGGAGCTGCGAAAAAACCCACTGCCAGGGCATCCAGGAGCTTAGCGATCCACCGTCCTTCTACATTCCGGAATCATGCTGCCATTTTAAATAGTGTTAGATTTGTATGTGCATGTTTGCTAAAGGGGAATTAGGTTGTAAGGGTCCCTGAAATGCCAAAATGTGAAAGAGCATGTATGTGAACTGTACAGAATGACAATTTGACCTTGCCTCTCATGTCATTGCAAAACAAGTGCTGCAGTTTACAAAGAAACCAAATACATGTATACAGAGCCATCTAGTGATCAGCAGAGGTAATGCAGTTTGTGAATAAGTTCTATACTAAATGGGGTAATGTTTGTTTAGAGGCAAATCCTGCATGAATTTAGTACCAGGAATAAACAACTAGAAGTGATTTGTCTTCCCTGACTTTAAATTACCATGGAGTCAAAGAATCACTGAATGTCAGCTTCTACAAAAAGCTTCTCACGAAAGTAAATTGTTTTGTAACCATTTACTTTTTAACCCGTGAAGATCAGTATCTGGACTCAGTTTTATCTGAAAAGCTGTAATGCAGTGTCTTTCTGATATATTCAAGTTGTACAATTGCTTGGTAACACAAATTGCTAATCAGCCAATCACATGGCAGCAGCTAAATGCATTTATGAATGTAGATGAGGTGAAGACAACTTGCTGAGCTTCACATCGAGCTTCAAAATAGGAAAGAAAGGGGATTTTAGTTATTTTGAATGTGGCAGGGTTACTGGTGCCAGAAGGGCTGGTATGAGTACTTAAACTGCTGATCTACTGGGATTTTCACACACAACCATCTATAGGGTTTCCAGAGAATGGTCCGAAAAAAAAGAAAATATCTGGCGAGTGGCAGTTGTGTGGACAAAAATGCCTTGTTGATGTCAGAGGAGGAATGGGCAGACTAGTTGCTGCGACATTCAGATGGCAGGGTCAGAATTTGGCATAAACAACATGAAAGCATGAATCCATCCTGCATTATATCAATGGTTCGGGCTGGGGGTGGTGGTGTAATGGTGTGGGGGATATTGTCTTGGCACTAGCAAGGTGTACCTAATAAAGTGGCTGGTGAATGTATATACAATAGGTAACATGCAACACATACCACTTGATGTATGTGACATTTTCAGTGCAAATCACAAACATTAATGGGAATACAAAATAAAAGTGTACATATAAAAATACCATTACTTCATGATGATGTGTATTCTTCAGTTGCCAGCTAAGATTACAGAAACTCTCTCGCTTTAGTGTTATCGAAATTATACTTTGTACACATATGACAATATAGGCAGAGCAAATTATGGGCCACTAGATCACATACTAACATGCACAGTGAAGACATACACATCCATCAATAGCATATTCCATTGCTCACTCTAGGTTAATGGTTTCTTGGCCTCAGTGGGACTTGAAGAGCTTTTCAAGTGCTATGTAAGAATTGTGCTAGCAGTAATAAAGGGATCATAGCAGCCTCTAGAAGCTAAAAATGAATCTAACATTATATACAGAAAAATTTATCTGTAGAATCTGCACTCCCTACAAGTATAGAATGATATATCGCTTACACACACAAACCTTTATAAATCCACCTGAAATGATGGAGCACAGAATTGTGCCCATCCAATCCCTCACCTCCTGACACTCAATTCAAACATTCCTTAAATGGTTTGTGAAAGGCCAAACATAACAGATAACTTGACAATAAAATGGTAGTACGACAGCAGTAGGGTGTGTGTGTGTGTGTATATATTATATATATATATATATATATATATATATATATACACACATATATACATACACACACACACACACACATTCAAGTCTTGATAGATAAATGTTTCAATTTACTTTTCTGCAGCATGAGGTCTAAGAGGGTGACTGAGATCAAATAAACTAGACATTATCTGGTGTCACAGCACTTCACTGCTTCCCCCTATGTGGTCCACTTCTCTCTGCACATTGCAATTACAACAGTAGCCTACCCCTTTTCCTGTGACCCTGTTACCAAGTATCATTGCCATTAGGAAAGCTAATGGAATGTGAACCTTAACCTTTAGTGACCTACTGAGCTTCCCACCTTTAGGGTTCATTCACAAGGGCAGAAGAAAACACTGTTTACATGTGTACAGCGTATCATTTTGTTATGCATCTAAATGCAGCACTCTAGTAATCTAAGAGCCCATACACAAAGATGCGTCTACAGGCAAAAGCTTATGCTGTGTTTAGTCACACATACAAAAAAAAAAAAAAATAGGATACAGCTACACCCAGGGATGCACAGACCTGCATGTTTTACACCTGTACACTCCATTTGAGGAATCGCTGTATTTATTAGAAGAATGTTGTATGCATCTAAAGGCCTCATTCACATGGGTATATGTATCCATAGACAAACAGACAATGTTCTGATACATGCATCAGACCTCTGTTTGGAGACCTGTGCATGATCGTGCCTGTCAAGGATTTAAACAGGCTGCCTGCATGAACACCTGTGCATCCCATGTGGGCGA
The DNA here is from genome assembly GCF_062004578.1 of Staurois parvus. Classification (NCBI taxonomy): domain Eukaryota; kingdom Metazoa; phylum Chordata; class Amphibia; order Anura; family Ranidae; genus Staurois; species Staurois parvus. The sequence goes on from NW_028317999.1 coordinate 270,814, forward strand.
TGACAGCCTTCTGCCCGGGCAGATACATCTGTGTGAATGAGGCCAAATGCATATAAAGATTTGTATTTTACGCAGGATCTCCTACTAGCATATTTTCTGCATGCCATGCAGAAAAGATAGATATGGCCATGTGAATGGAACCGTAAACTGAATTAATATTAATGCAATGTATGATTGACTTAAATGTCAGCAGTCTTGTGCAAAGGATGGTCCTGATGTTGGATTCAAGGCTGATAGTGTATTATATTGCTGGTATAAAGCTCTAAAATACATTCCTATTTGTTTCCCAATATCACTTGCACGGTTTTATATCAAACTGAAATGCCAGCACTGTGGGATAGTAAGGCTCTTCTTCATTGCATAGTCATTCTAACATGTTTCAAGCAGTGAGGGCTGACAGGAAGTTTAGAGAAAAGGTGCAGGGAGATCCTTATTGGTGGGTTGATACCCATATGAACAAATGAGACACACAGGACACTGCAGTGCTGCATGTGCAAGTATACACGTCTGCATATAAAATGTGTTAGGGGTCAGGAAACCGGTACCCACTTAGGTCATTTTTATATGGATTTGTGATTTAAAAGCAAGCAGCTCAATTACATACAAGTTTACAGTGACACTGTGACTTGGGCTCCTGGTTATTTGCCAGTCATGACAGCCAAGCACGGAGGTTTTCATTTTCAGAGCTGGGAGGAATTTGTAGCTGAAGTGACTAATCTGCCCTTCAGCAGATGATTGTCTTCCAGCAGTAAGATTATAATAATAATAATGGAGAGGATCTGTCCAAGAGATGGAATTCACATTCCAACCACAGTCAGCAGGGAATATCTAGTTTTATTCTCTCTTTTAATCATTTCTGTACACAAGAAATGCCCCCTTTCTGAATTATTCCTCTGAAAAATAATATGGACGTTTCTTAGACTGATTTCTCACAGATTTATTCTGCTAATCTGAACAATGCACACAGCATATAAATTATCTGCAGACATTTTAGAAAGCTTTAAACAGATTTGTTAAAATCCTTAAAAAAAAACTTTACCTTGAGTCTGAGAGTTCTAACATAGACCAGTGTTGGCTGTTGATTTAAACAAGTTGCAAGAAGGCCTACACAAGCCTTTAGCTAGCTCCAAGCAGTGTGAGAGCCTGCAGTAAACAGCTAATAGCTTACATGACAACCAACCCTACCATTAAAGCAAACCCATGAGAAAGAAATATAAGAGATGTCACTGCTGACTTGTTTTGTTAGCTGACCTGGACATATATGTCACTAGTGATGTCTGAGAGGTCCAGACTTCTGTCCTACATACTACTGATGATCAGTGATTCACAAGGTAGTGAAGCCAGAATGCATACCGTACATACTCCTCAATCTTTACAAGCTGCAGTCTGCATGAACTGTGCATGAAAGTGATTCTGTCATTATAAAAAAGCGCAAAAAGCACCCCTCTCTGCAGGAGTCCAAACTCTCCACCCTTTGCAGTAGTGTTTAGGCTGGACTGCTCACACTTGCCCGCATATTTTCCTATTGAGCCATCATTATAATAGGCTGCACACTGGCCAATAGATATGTGTGAGAGGCAGGAGGTAGCTGGTAAACTTCAGCAATGCAATGTACAATCAAAATGTCCCTGGGCACTGAAAGCTGCTGCAGGTGTCTGCACTTATACTTTAAAGTAAAAATAAACATATCTGTATACTCAGATGTATATTGTTGCCTAATGAAACCTTAACTAGTAGCCGACCGCAGATAGCCGAATGACGGCTGCACTGCGGCCAGCCAGTTCTGGGTGGACGTCATATGACGTCCTCCCAGAACGCGCTCTCCTGTGCGCCCCAGGGGGCGCGCACCCAGCGATCTCCGTGATCGCTGTGATCTACGGACACAGCTGATCACGTGCTGTGGTAAAAGGCCAATCACAGCAGCCTTTTACCACGTGATCAGCGGTGTCCAATGACACGCTGATCACAGGGAAATGCAAGTGCCGGTTCTCGGCTGCACTTTCCTCACGCTGTCAGATCGTGAGGAAAGTACTGCCGAGAACCGGCTGTTGTCAGAGCGGGGATCGGCACCGATCATCAGGGCACTGATGATCAGTGCCCTGATGATCGGTGCACAGCAGTGCCACCCGCAAGTTCCGCCCACCTGTGCCCAGCAGTGCGCCCACTAGCTCTGCCCACCTGTGCCCAGCAGTGCACCCACCTGTGCCCAGCAGTGTACCCACCTGTGCCACTCTGCAGTGCCACCTACCTGTGCCCAGAAGTGCCACCTGCCTGTGCCCAGAAGTGCCACCTGCCTGTGCCCAGCAGTGCCACCCACCTGTGCCCACCCACCTGTGCCCACCAGTGCCACCCACCTGTGCCCACCCACAAGTGCTGCCCACCAGTGCCACCCACCAGTGCAGCCCAGCAGTGCTGCTAGTCAGTGCCACCAGTCAGTGCCCAGCGGTTGTGCCAGTCAGTGCCGCCAGTCAGTGCCCAGCAGTGATGCCAGTCAGTGCCGTCTATCAGTACCCATCATCAGTGTCACCTATCAGTGCCACTTATCAGTGCTGCATATTAGTGCCGCCTATCCGTGCCACCTCATTAGTACTGCCTATCAGTGCCCTTTAGTGCCGCCTATCAGTGCCCATCAGTGCTGCCTCATCAACGTACATCAGTGAAGGAGAAAAATTACCTGTTTGAAAAATTTTATAATAGAAACAAAGAAACTTTTTTTTTTTCAAATTTTTTTGCACTTTTTTTATTTGGAGCGCAAAAAGTAAAGCGCCCAGTGGAGATTAAATACCACCAAAATAAAGCTCTATTTGTGAGAAAAAAATGATCAAAATTTCATATGGGTACAATGTTGCATGACTACGCAATTGTCAATCAAAGTGCGGCAGCGCTGAAAGCTGAAAATTGGCCTGGTAAATAAGGGGGTATAAGTGCCTTGTAGGCAAGTGGTTAAGCAAGAACTTTACCCAGCTAGGGGAAAATGAAAAGTCAGCAGCTACAAGTACTGTAACTCTGGAACACATACAAGTGCATCTCAATAAATTAGAATATCATCAAAAAGTTAATTTCAGTAATTCAGTTAAAACATTGAAACTCATACACACAGGGTGATAAATTTCAAGCATTTTAATTTTGATGATTATGGTTTACAGCTTGTGAAAACCCAAAATTCAGTATCTCAGAAAATTAAAATATTGTGAAAACATTCAATGTTGTAGACTCATGGTGTCACACTCTAATCCTCTAATTAACTCAAAACACCTGTAAAGGTTTCCTGAGCCTTTAAATGGTCTCTCAGTATGGTTAAGTAGGTTACACAATCATGAGGAAGACTGCTGACTTGACAGTCCAGAAGACAGTCATTGAAACCCTCCACACAGAGGGTAAGTCACAAAAGGTCATTGCTAAAGAAGATGGCTGTTCACAGAGTGCTGTATCCAAGCATATTAATGGAAAGTTGAGTGGAAGGAGAAAGTGGTAGAAAAAGGTGAACAAGCAATAGGGATAACCGCAGCCTTGAGGGGATTGTGAAAGGCCATTCAAGAATTTGGGGGAGATTGAGAAGAAGTGGACAAACGGCTGATGTCAGTGCTTCAAGAGCCACCACACGCAAATGTATCCAGGACATGGGATACAACTGTTGCATTGCTTGTGTCAAGCCACTCCTGAACCAGAGACAATGTCAGAAGCGTCTTACCTGGGCTAAGGAGAAAAAGGACTGGAATGTTGCTCAGTGTTCCAAAGTCCTCTTTTCACATGAAAGCAAATTTTGCATTTCATTTGGAAATCAAGGTCCCATTGTCTGGAGGAAAAGTGGAAAGGCACAAAATCCAATTTGCATGAGGTCCTGTGTGAAGTTTCCACAGTCAGTGATGAACTGGAGAGCCATGTCATCTGCTGGTGTTGGTCCACTGCGTCTTATCAAGTTCAAAGTCAGCACGGTCCTCTTTCAGGAACTTCTAGAGCACTTCATGCTTCCCTCTGCCGAGCAGCTTTTTTGGGGATACTGATTTCATTTTCCAGCAGGACATGGCACCTGCCACACTGCCAAAAGTACTAATGCCTAGTTTTATGATCATGGTGATTATCACTGTGCTTGATTGGCCAGAAAACTCACCTGACCTACACCCCATAGAGAATCTGTGGGGTATTGTCAAGAGGAAGTTGAGAGACACCAGACCCAACGATGCAGACGAGCTGAAGACTGCTATCAAAGCAACCTGGGCTTCCATAACACCTCAGCAGTGCCACAGGCTGATCACCTCCAAGCCACGCTGCATTGATGGCAGTAATTCGTGCAATAGGAGCCCCGACCAAGTATTGAGTGCATACTTTAATGTACATGGACATACTTTTCAGTAAGCCAACATTTCTGTATTAAAAATCTTTTTTTTAAATTAGTCTTAAGTAATATTCTAATTTTCAGAAATACTGAATTTTGGGTTTTCTCTAGCTGTAAGCCATAATCTTGAAAATTAAAAGCAATAAATGCTTGAAATATATCACTCTGTGTGTAATGATTCTATATGATATACGAGTTTCACTTTTTGAATCGAGTTACTGAAATAAATTAACTTTTTGATGATATTCTAATTTATTGAGATGCACCTGTACTTACCAGCCCTTCTGTGTATTTTTGTTCCCAGAGCTTCTGATCTTTTGTCCCACCATCCTGGATATGGGAGTCTGGTGTGATTTACAGATCACTGACAGCTGACTCCTTACTGCACATATGTGAAATCCAGACTGCAGGGAGACTGATCCTGTCACTTCCAGGGATGTGTGATGTGTATCCCAGGACACTGCAGCATAGGGGGGGTACTTAAAGGGAAATGCACTAAATTGTATAGTACTTTTTTTCCTGTAGCGTACAGGAAGCTGGGAACATAGTTAACCAAAAATCAGTGGAGTCACTTTTGCCATAAATTACACTAAATACCTTACATATTTGACCAGTGCAAGTAAACCTGTTCAATTATTTGCTTTGCACATCTCTGTATAAACAATGATCAATGTAAATGGTTCTCCAACATCCCAACACACTTATATTTTAGGGGAGAGAAGAGACAGAAAAAAAATCAATGTCCATTTGTAATGAAACTTATTTGCTTACGGAGAGGAAAAAAAAAATAAACAAAAAAAAACAAAAAAAAAAAAAGATTGGGAGGCATCTGATAATGAAGTTATAAAGTCTTGACATTGTGCTTTTATGAGCATACACCTACGTGATCATCTGTAGAGTAAAGGACATCCATTAACCTCTGGACAAGGTCGTCACCCTCTTGTCCATGTTCCTGGCACAGAAGTTCGATTTCCCTCAGCTTTCCAAAGTAGAAATCTCGTTCCTTCTCGACTCCTTCAAGGGCAAGCTTTAATGAATGCACCTAAAGTTAAATTAGGGGAAAAAAAAAAAAAAAACATTTCAGTTTCCAAACAGGACAAAAATATATATACACAAATATGTTCAAATTGCTTTTTTTTGCATTAAATGCTCCCCATCTAACAGCTTTTCAGTCTCACAGATATCAATGTTCATTAAAGATGCATCTATTTCAGGTAAGATCTTTTGTCTGTCTCCTAACATATATAGGATAACTATAGGTAACTATAACCCCCTTTATTTCAAAGGAGTATTAATCAGGTCCAGGCTTGTTCACTATTTTAAACAGTTTTTCTATTTCACCTGCTGAAGTCAGTTCTCTGTATATCCCTATACAGAGAATCCACTAGAAGGCAAGTGACACTGCTTTTCTGTGTGTCTCTCGTCAACCAGCAGAGTATTCATAGGATTACATGGAACGCATTTGAGGCCTGTTACATCCGTGATGGAAGCTGAGGGTGATCTCCCAGCTGGAGTCCCATAAAGCTGGAAATACTCCAGGACTGAAGGTGAAGGAAAATCCAAAATTTTGAATTGTCACCAAAACAAAAAGAGATAGGAAACCATCCACTTGTTCTGGTGATTACTGTCTAAATGGGCCTTAGCCTCACTTTGGGGAGATTTCCTCTTACTTCCTGTTGTATCTACAGAGCACAAAGTGAAGGGAAATCCTTCCGATGGGACAAAGGTGGTAAAAAACTGATAGGGCTTTAAAACCTTACCTGCTCTATCTTTTTTTATCTAAAATGAAAAAAAAAAAATATTAAGATACCCATTTAACAACCACTGATTCGCCCACAACATAAATAAACTGGGGAAAGTGCTACTGTACACAGGTGAAATTATCAGGCATGTTGGGTTGTAAAAGATTTGTTTGTTGAGAATTGGGCTCTTTATGGGGTGTAGACCGCTTTCAAAAAGTTATCTGCTCCATACAGAACAGGCAATGTAGTGTTGTTATTACAACCACAAATTATAGGATGGATTTGGCACTGAATATATAGGCAATGCAGCTTTAACCATTCCTGTGTATGGTCAAATCTTTGCGGTCTCTGGTACAAGAGTCCAATTTGCATGTATTTTCAGTTTTCAGCTGTATAGACTGGAGATATTTTTATATTTGCATGAAACAGAACTTATATATGTTGTTTGCATGTTCTTCCTGTGCTTGCATGTGTTTCCTCCGGGTACTCCGGTTTCCTTCCACACTCCAAAGACATGCTGGTAGGTGAATTGATTCCTGTCCAAATTGGCCCTAGTATGTGTATGTATGAATGCAAGTTAGGGACCTTAGATTGTACACCCCTTGAGGGTTAGGGACTGATGTGAATGTACAATATATATGTAAAGCGCTGCGTAAAATTGACAGCGCTATATACAGTTGCAAGAAAAAGTATGTGAACCCCATGGGATTACGTGGAGTTTTGCATGAATTGGGCATAAAATGTGCTCTGAACGTCATCTAAGTCACAACAATAGAAGAACACAGTCTGCTGAACATAATACTACACAAACATTAGATGTTGCCATGGTTTAATTGCACATAACATGTAAACATTCACAGTGCAGGGAGCAAAAAGTATGTGAACCTTTGGACTTAATAACTGGTTGACCCTCTTTTGGCAGCAATAACCTCAACCAAACGTTTCCTGTAGTTGCAGATCAGACCTGCACAAGGATCTGGAGTAATTTTGGACCACTCCTCTTCACAAAACTGTTTCAGTGTAGCAATATTCTTGGGATGTCTGGTGTGAATCGCTCTCTTAAGGTCATGCCACAGCATTTCAATCGGGTTGAGGTCAGGACTCTGACTGGGCCACTCCAGAAGGCGTATTCTGTGCTGTTGCAGCCATTGTTTTGTTGAATTACTTGTATGCTTTGGGTCATTGTCCTGTTGCATCACCCATCCTCTGCGGAGCTTCAGTTGGCAGACAGATGGTCGTACGTTTTCCTGCAAAATGTCTTGATAAACTCTGGAATTCATTTTCCCATCAATGACAACAATCCGTCCAGGCCCTGAGGCAGCAAAGCAGCCCCAAACCATGATGCTCCCTCCGCCATGTTTTACAGTGGGGATGAGGTTTTGATGTTGGTGTGCTGTGCCTTTTTTTCTCCACACATAGTGTTGTGTGTTCTTCCCAAACAACTCAATCTTGGTTTCATCTGTCCACAGTATATTTTGCCAGTAGCGCTGTGGAACATCCAGGTGCTCTTTTTTGCAAACTTCAAACGTGCTGCAATATGATTTTTGGACAGCAATGGCTTCCTCCGTGGTGTCCTCCCATGTACTCCATTCTTGTTTAATGTTTTCCTTATTGTAGATGTGTCAACAAAAATGTTAGCATGTGCCAGAGATTTCTGTAGGTCTTTAGCTGACACTCTGGGATTCTTCTTTACCTCATGCAGCATTCTGCGCTGTGCTCTTGCAGTCATTTTTACAGGACGACCACGCCTAGGGAGAGTAGCAACAGTGCTAAACTTTCTCCATTTGTAGACAGTCTGTCTTACCGTGGACACATGAACATCAAGGCTTTTGGAGATACTTTTGTAACCCTTTCCAGCTTCATGCAAGTCAACAATTCTTGATCGTAGGTCTTCTGAGAGCTCTTTTCTGCGAGGCATGGTTCACATCAGACAGTGCTTCTTGAAACCAGTAAACCCAAAACAGGTGTGTGTTTTTTAAGGGCAGGACAGCTGTCAGCAACACATCCAATATCATCACACTGATTGGAGTCAAGGTTGGCTCACTCCTGGCTCCAATTAGCTCTGGGAGAAGTCATTAAGCTAGGGCCTCACATACTTTTTCCTCCCTGCACTGTGAATGTTTACATGTTATGTGCAATTAAACCATGGCAAAATCAAATGTTTGTGTAGTATTATGTTCAGCAGACTGTGTTCTTCTATTGTTGTGACTTAGATGACGTTCCGAGCACATTTAATGCCCAATTCATGCAAAACTCCACGTAATCCCAAGGGGTTCACATACTTTTTCTTGCAACTGTAAGTACCTGAAATAAATAAATATATAATTTCTGTATTGATTGTGTGATATATGTTCATGAGTGATCTTATTAGACAGATATTTAAAACCATATTTTGTTGCCATTGGTTTGAAATCTAGTTTTTAATGTGGCATGTTTTGTTATTAAGCAATCAAGTCTGAATCGTGCATTATTTTCTCGTATGTCAATAACTTTGTTTATATTAACGTGGTTTTAGAAAGTATTAAATTGGAGGGATTTTCTCTTACACAATTATTATTTGATTCCCTGAGTGCCACGGATTTGTGTGGTTGTTTTAAATATGTAATTGAAAAGAAGCATTATAGTTAACGTGGTTATACTAACACATCTATTGTAGTACATATGACTAGTAGATTTAGACTCTAGACCAACGCTGTGTTTTTTCAGATGTGTTCAACACTGTGCTACTACTTCCCGAGACCAATTTGTGTGGCTTGAACTTTTTCCATGTGTATAGGCACAATAAAGCTGGGTACACAAAGTCTACATATCAGCAACAAGCTTAAGAAGCCCCTATCTGAGTACCTTACTAAGATGCACTATAGTGCCAAAAGCATTGGGACGCCTGCCTTTATATGCACATGAACTTTAATGGCAATATTGACTTGGCGCACTCTTTGCAGCTATAACAGCTTCAACTCTGGCTGTCCACAAGATTTAGGAGTGAGTCTATGGGAATGTTTGATCATTCTTCCAGAAGCGCATTTGTGAGGTCAGGCACTGATGTTGGATGAGATGGCCTGGCTCGCAGTCTCTTCACTAATTCATCCCAAAGGTGTTCTATTGGGTTGAGGTCAGGACTTTGCGCAGGTATGTCAAGTTCCTCTGCCCCAAACTTGCTCATCAATTTCTTTATGGACCTTGCTTTGTGCACTGGTGCACAGTCATGTTGGAGCACGAAGGGGCCATCCCCAAACTGTTCCCACAAAGCTGGAACCATGAAATTGTGCAAAATGTTTTGGTATGCTGACGCCTTAAGAGTTCCCTTCACTGGAACTAAAGGGCCAAGCCCAACCTCTGAAAAACAACTCCACACCATAATCCCCCCTCCACCAAACTTTACACGTGGCACAATGCAGTCAGCAAGTATCGTTCTCCTGGCAACAGCCAAACCCAGACACATCCATCGGATTACCAGACAGAGAATCGTGATTCGTCACTCCAGAGAACACGTCTCCACTGCTCTAGAGTCCAATGGCAATGTGCTTTACACCACTGCATCCAATGCTTTGCATTGCACTTAGTGATGTAAGGCTTCTCGGTCATGGAACTCCATGCCATGAAGCTCTCTACGCACTGTTGTTGTGCTAATCTGAAGGCCACACAAAGTTTGGAGGTCTTTAGCTATTGACTCTGCAGACAGTTGGCAACGTCGACGAACTGTGCGTTTCAGCATGCGCTGACCCCACTCTGTCATTTTATGTGGCCTACCACTTCGTGGCTGAGTTTCTGTTGTTTCCAGTTGCTTCCACTATGTTAAAGTACCACTAACAGTTGACCGTGGAATATTTAGTAGCAATGAAATTTCACGGATGGACTTATTGCACAGGTGGCAACTTATCAAGTTATCACACTTGAATTCACTGAGCTCCTGAGAGTGACCCATTCTTTCACAAATGTTTGTAGAAGCAATCTGCATGCCTAGGTGCTTGGTTTTATACACCTGTGGCCATGGAGGTGATTGGAACACCTGAATCCAATGATGTGGAGGGGTGTTCCAATACTTTTGGCAATATAGTGTACATGCAGGGTTTTAAAGACTGTAATCTAAATTAATTTAGGTCTGGTACTGAGCTAAATCAGACTGGTTGATAGGCATGTGAATCTTCCAATTTAGATTATAGAGACTGCATTACCTGTTCATTAAGATGTACAACTTGTGTTTCCAAATCTTTGTCACTTTTTCCTGAAGAACTTGGAGCTGCTTTTTTTGCAGATGATGGACGAGATGATGTGGAACCTGGTTTTGCAATTGGACTTGATTTTGCAGCTCCTGAGAAAAAAGAAATAATACTATAATAATAAATCACATAAAAGTAATAGTAGTAATAAAATGTTGCATTTTAACTAGCACGTAAAATACCAACACATGATATTTATATAGATTGATTAATTGAGTATGCTACTGCATTTCTCCTTGTGTACACACACACACACATACACTTTCTGTTCTGTTTTACCATGCTGATACACTGAGAGGGTGCACAGAAAGGCATAGGAACACAATCTCACTATCAGCAATCTCACACAATTTCTTGATTTTGCAGACACGTACAATGCTTAATATTAGTTAAAATAGATATTTCAAAAGCATACATCGCTTAACTATCCATGAAAATTGCAGTCTGTAGAATTCCATCATGCTACAACAGGCAATTACTTGATTTCTATGGTCAATATCAGAATTTTCCCTTAACTGGTATCTGAAAAGAAACAATAATGTTATTCTGTTTCTCATGGTTTTTATTTCTTTCTCCTTTGTTTGGAGGTAGTTTATTGCCTATCTCCTAACCAAATCAAGCAAAAGTTCGCCCCCTTTGCCCAAAGCCTTCTGGGACATGCCACAGGTCCCAGAAGGCTGTGGGGCCTTTCAAAAAGTGCAACGGGAAACTAATCTGTATAGCCACAAGGAGTCACAACCAGTTTCCTTTATTAAACATGCTGACGCCAGGGACCCAAAGACCAGCAAAGAACAGGCCTGGGTGAGGATGGCACTGGATCCCTGGTTAGTGCAATGTCCTTATATCAAAACTCAGCAGCCACAGTATTTTTATCTGCTGATTTATATTTTTTTTTGGGGGGGGGGGGGGGAGACTGAAGAACACAAGCAGTTTACTTTAGTTGTCAAACAGTTATCACGAGTCATCTCCCATAAGCAACAAATAGTCAGGATAAGGGAAAACGAATCAATAACTCACTGTTATGGTTTATAGAAGTTGCTCTTTGCTTTATTAAATTAAGATCCAAATTAACCGTACAGCCTGAACATAGGGAACACTTTCTGGAACATGCATTCTCATTACTATCCACAGTGCTATACAATGCGTCTTCGTGCATCTGGCTATTTACTCACTGCTCTTTTGATGTCCGGTAGCATTACACTTAAAAGATTAAAACTGAAATATGTTTTATAGCTGTGCTCAAAGCTTTCTGAAGCTCTAGGGAAAGCTTGACCTTAAAAGAAACATCTTCATGGAAATCTCCTGGGTCCAGAAAAAAAAAGAGCTGCACATAAGACTGCAAAAGCTTATACAGTAAGATTTAGATGTTTGGTTACAGTAGTGTACTGGATTAACCACTTGCCCTCCTGAGGATTTACCCCCCTTCCTGACCAGGTCATTTTTTTGTGTTATGGCGCTGTGTTTCTTTAAATAACAATTGCGCAGTCATGCAACACTGCACCCAAATGAAATTTACATATTTTTTTCCCCACGTATTGAGCTTTCTTTTGGTGGTATTTGATCGCCTGTGCAGTTTTTATTTTTGGGCTATATAAAAAAAAAAAAAACTGACAGTTTTGAGAAAAAAAAAAACTATATTTTTGATTTTTTGCTATTAAACATGTCCTGTAAAAAAATGTAAAACACTAATTTTGTCATAAATTTACGCCATAATGTATTCTGCTACATTGCTAAAAAAAAATTACTAGTAATGGCAGCGATCAGCGACTTATAACGAGACTGCGGCGGGCATTCTGACACTGGGGGGAAATGACTTGGTATCACGGACATCCCCAGTGACATCAATACAGTGATCAGTACTAATGGCACTGGGCAGGAAGGGGTTAACATCAGGGGCGATCAAAGGGTTAATTGTGTGCAGGGAGTGTTTTACATAGGGGCAGTGTGTGTGGGCTTTACTGTAATCACACTGCTCTGGATGGCTGTGCATAGCCATCCAGAGCAGAGTGCCAGAGCTGACAGGAAGTAGGACTGTTAGTAAACAAAGCAGTCTTCCTGACCGTCTGAGATGCTCGGTAAACACTGGGTGCCGGCGGGGAATCACCGGCTGGGACCCGGTGATTGACAGCCGCAGCTGCAAATGGCGGCACGGGTGGGGCATGCGCCCCCTACCCAGAAACACAAACTCATTTATATATACATGATTTTGCACACCCTTGCTGCCCTGTAGCTATATATCTGCTATAGGGCAGTCGAGAAGCAGTTAAAGAATGTTCTAATTTGCAGTTCTTTAAAGATTTTATTAAATGTTGTTACTTGACTGAAATGCAATATATTAAACTCATTTGTTCACATCCCAATATACAAGCAAATTAATCGATGAACACATTTTTTCACAAAATATAATAACTTTCTTGTAAAATTATTACTGTATCCGGTTAGCTGAATTGCAACTGTGTTACTGTAAACACCTGAATTCAGCAGTAAAGCTGGCTATATTCTGATTGAAATTCATTTTGATCAGTGTGTGGCTGTTCCCACTCACCAGAAGTTGATTTTTTATTTCCTTCTGTCAAAGGAACATGTCGGAAAGTTTTTTTTGATCAGCATCTGCAGCCATTGATCGGTGTATTCTGACAGATCATTTCTGTGGATGGAGGAATCCTTTATCTTTTTTTCCCACTTTCAATAAAATTTTATTGAAATATTGCAAAGTGCAAGTCATTGTGAGAAGTGACAAGTGAATTTAGACATACGCTATGTAGCAACAAGGACACAGCTACCAAGTATAGAGGATCCTTCGAAAACATGGTTGCAAGGTTGTAAGTAGTTGTGATTTAAAAAGGATCGTTGACTAACTGGGAAGTTGTGCAACAGCAAACAATAATTGTTCAGAAGAACCTTAGATCTGGGTGGATTGCAGGGTTTGTATTAAAACAGAGTAAGAAAGAAAGAAGGTAGGGAAGGGGAAGATGGGAGAGGAGGGGACGTCAAGAACATCCAAGCCCAGGGCCCCAAAACGTAACGCCTATAAGGAGGTATAACTCACTATAGGTAGTGAAGGATTAGCATATTCTATCTATGAGGTCCATATCTTAAGGCATTTATTTTATGTCTCCAGTAAGATATTAGTGAGCATTTCATTGATAAAGAAAGTGTCAATCTGTTGAAGAACTTCCGCAAAATATACAAACTGCATTTTTCAGGCCTTCCCAGTAGTTTGCTTTACGGCTAACAGGAAATAATTTGCCAGCTTCATTTGGAACTTCGTGAGCTCTTGGGGGTTTAAGGTGTAGTAGAACACACCAGGGATCTCTTGGGAAGAGGAAATAAAATGGGGATTGTAGGAGTTTGAGAACCTTGGTCCAAAACCTCCCGAGCATCGGGCAGGTCTGCTATCCATGTAAAACATATTTCGGGGTTAAGCAGCCACAGAAGCACATACCAGTGAGAGACAGGTGCACATGTGCAAAAGACGGATGGAACCATGTACCACTTCACAACAGTCTTAAATGCAGATTCTGGTGTGTATATGTTAACCTCCCTAGCGGTCTGATTATGTCAGTATTTCTGTGCTCAAAGCGGTACTTTGTTTGCATGGAAATATGTATTTTCTTTATTATAGGCCTGTTATTTTTAGGAATAACTCACTGAAATCTGTCTGAACAAGAGTCTAGTAAACGTCCTGGGTATGTTAAAATTTGAAACAGGAAATCATAAATTATAATTTAATAAATATCATTAAAAATAATATAATAATAATAAATTTGAGTCAATAATATAATCAAACCAAAAACAATGAAATTTGAAATATAGCGCCAAGTTCGCACATCACTGAGCAAAGTCGCAAAATCGTTTTCAGTGTCTGATGACGAATTTCCCCACAAATCATCACTCAATTCTGCAAGCAGTTCTAATTCACTATCGCTGTTCTCTAGCTGGTCTAAAACTGCTTTTGACCTAAAGGGACGATTTTTGGACACCATGGACTTTTCTCAGTTTCAAGGCAGAAAGAACATTAAAAATGCAGGCAGGGCACAGGACAAAGCACTAGGCACAAAATGTATGTGAAATGGTTTGATACAGTAATGTTTTACTATGTTATTTTAGTATGTTTAGTGAATGTCACTTTTTCACTTTTTTAAATTTCCCGCCGTTCCGTCCCCATACGTCCTGACGTCGCAGGGAATGGAACCCGGAAGACAGGTGCTGGCATCCACCAGAGCACATTGCCAGGGACACTGCAGGAGGGACATCACGGGATGTGAAGAAGAGATCCCGGAGCAATGCTGCAGGGTATTCCCGGGGTTACTGCTTGTGATGCTGAAACTTTACCCTGAGCTACACTCGGGAATACCTCCAGGGAGGTTAAAAGAGCAAGTGGTTACACTAGACCAGATTTGAATGCAATCTTCTCTATCCTTAGTACATCAAAGATCTTTTTCCCACTTGGAGAGAAAGTGTGAATTGCATGAAACTGGAGTTATTTAGTTGACAGTAAAGGATAGATATCAGTTTGGGAAAGAGAGAGGCCTAAAGTAGTATACCTGTTAAAGTGAGAGCTGGCCTGTGATATTCTTATTAGAGAACATGGTGGTGAGTTAGTGTTTGATTTGGAGGAAGCACAAAAGTCTGGAGGATGGAGCATGGTATTTTCCCCAAATTTTCACCCAAGTTTAATTTGTACAGCCCTTGAGGAAAGAATGAGCGCGATGAATTTTGTTAAAGTGTCAGCAATGGAATGCACCAGGGCAGTTTAATCCCGGGGTGAACAACGGGTTATCTAGAAGGGGTTGAAGTGGTAAGTGCGGTGGGATCAGATTATTGCATTACTTGGTGCTATTCCATACAGTGACAGTATGTTGCATTAGAGGGCTCAGGGAAGCTAGCTCCCTGGGGGGAGTCTTAAGTCTTCAGGCTGAATGAAAAAAACTAACAGTGTATGACCAGCTTAAGGGTAGAATCCCATAACCGATTTATCAAATAATACAATGCATATGGAGCAACATGTAGCAACTGATAGAAACAACATGGAAGAGGATTTCATATGTTGTCCACCATATTGACTGTTGACTGCTTAGCAATTCCTGACTTTTGGCTCTTTCTGCATTTCCACTGACATTATGGATCACGTTTTACCTATCAAGTTTGCAGGATGCCATGGGGGAGTGAGAACCCCCCCCCCCCCTCAACCCTGCTGCCTATTCTCTCACCTCCCTGTCCCTCATTCCTACATTATCTCTCTCCCAACACCCAACTAACCACCCATTTCTCATTCTCTCTCACTGTCTTATTAAAAATTAAGATGCACCCTTATTTACTTATAATACTTATGTTCCCTCAACTCCACAGGCCTGGCACTAGCTCATCACATTTGACATTTTGTATGCATGGATTTATGAATATTGTAATCACCATTTATATCTCTGGAATTTTTTTATGTTTTCTGTGGACTGGATAATTGTTTTCATGTTCATTCAGTTGTGTTGACTTAATAAAAATTAATTTAAAGGAATTGGGCCTATTAAATTCAGAAATGCAGAGCGCAATTAATGCAATAACTACTGAACTCTGCTGTTTGCATTATTAAATATGATCATTATATCTGAAGACTAACAGATATCTTCTTTAAAAAGTTAAGAGGTACAGATGTAGCAAATACACATTCCACATATTCGGATTGTACATCATTCTCACAGAAGGGTAAGAGAAACCCAAACATGCAGGGCTTTCTGCCAATCTTATTTTTCCCTTTCAAGCAGTAGGTGCTTATTTTTAGCAGTGCCTTAATCTAGTGGCATTTTCCAGACACTGCATGAGTCATCAGACTCCCACACTGTACCTTTGGGAATGGAGAACACTACCATCTTCAGAAAATAGCATTTTCTAAATGCACAGTAATACATGATTTTGATCTATATCCATCCCTTTTATGTGACATTTACTGTGAAGTCACAAGTGTATATATCAACCTAGAGGATCAGGCAGGCAATACATTTAACAGGCCAAATGCAAATATTTAACCCTAAATAACCTTACAATCATAATTACATTGAGCTACAAAACAAAGTGTGTGAACACTCTAATTACCTGTATTTTGACATGAATGGCTCCTAAATGTGGTCTGATCTTTGTTTAATTCTACATAATAAATGTATAAAAAAAAACCTCCATACACACACAAATCTATATAGTTGTGTCTCTACTGATTATGTAAACAATTAAAGTGCAGATCTAGCCAAAACAATTTTCATTGTTCTGGTTAGAGTGGGAAAAGGTTAGATCATCTGTCAGGTTTTTACTGCTATTCAGGACTTCCTCAGGGAGAATATCCCTCACTCCCTGTCCTGCTACAACATTTTACCTATCAGGAAGTTTGGAGAGCTCTGTAGCAGCAATACAGCCATAAATAAAAATTATTTTCTTTAGTAGAACCCTAGTCAGATATTTATTTCTGTCTATGTGTCTATTACAGATTTTCACCCACTTTCTGTCTGGTGAAACGGTAACCAGCAGGACAGCAAGGTAACACTTCACCGGTCTTCAGTCCCTGGAGCTGGCATTTTAACTGCAGGCAGCTGACTGGATTTGTGTGGCTTCATAGCTGGCTGCTCTCTGCACATTATACGTCCAGTGTGAAAACACCAAACTGGAATGTTCATTGGATGCCATAGAACAGGACTGGGCAACTGCGGCCCTCCAGCTGTTGTAGAACTACAAGTCCCATGAGGTATTGATAAACTGGCAGTTACAAGCATGACTCCCAAAGACAGACTCCACTGAGTCTGCTCCTATTTCCCCGCGAGGAACGGGGACCTTGGTATCTGTGATCTATGGCTGTATGAGGAAAAAGGGATCCCATTGCTTACTCCTGAGAGGAAGACGCACCTCCTAGGAAGTTTACCTTGTGGCATTAAGGAATCCTAAATGTCTTCTGACTTACAGCAAGAGGGTAATTGCAATTTTATCCCCTAAACAGAGTGTGGCACTATTTTTGGCACTACTGTCACGAATTATTGTGGCACGGATCACACGGTGTGGTTTTATTTTCACGATTGCAGTGTTGTCTCACTGGATCACTAGTGATATGGTGGATTCACTTTTTGATTATATTTAATTGAATTTAATTTATGTTTATCACTAGTGTGATTGCATGACATCACTCACAGTATTTTGTATTAAGGATAATGCACTATATTGTATTTTGTTTTTTTGAGGATCTTATGGATTGAGCGGGAAGATTTTGGACACATTTGGAATATTGTTATTTTTATTTTTGATTTTGGATTTGATTTTGGACTGTGGACTGAGGTGTGGACAAATTTGAGAGTGGTGTGGGACTGTGGGAGAGGGTCCTGTATGGATTGTTGAAAAGGTTTATGTTATATGCAGTGCAATTGCATACAGATTGGCAATGAGCTTGACCAAGCATAAAAAGACACTAAAATACAATACAATCTAATCTCTCCGGAGATATGAGCCTGCTTAAGTACCCCAGAAGTCATTTATTAATTTTATGATTTAATATCCCAAAGTGGGCAGTGCATAAAATATGTACAAAGTATAAAATGTTACAGAAAATACAAGATGACACACAATTGGCTATTTACTATAAAATAAAAGGGAAATAAAAACAGAAATAAAACTTTTACCAAGAATAATCCTGCGACTGGAGCAAGTCAGGGAAAGTCCGCGATACGTCAGTCAATAGGACGGGCTCCATACGAATCACGACGTCCATACCTCAAGTCCTCAATTTATGGGAATATGGACATGGACTGGACATTAGTCCTTCGCCAATCAAACCTGGGGGGTGTTCCCGTACCAGCCCACAGGATGTTCTGGGTGCTAAAATGCCCAAAGTCAATTGGACCAGGAACGGTTTGAATCACCAAGTCAGGTATTGAATTTCCGACACCAGCACATCAGTCCGATCATGACCGTACCAATCACTGTTCAGCTGTCGCAATCCGGCGCCACATAACTATTTCCTGCATTTTTCTGGCATTCTACATAGGCCACAAATACGGTTTTTACATGCAGATGTAGCCCACAGAGTGCCCAATCAGAAGGAAGTATTTTCATCTCTCTGCAACTAATATTTTAGCTTTTATGAGAGATGAAATCTATTCCTGTGATCTGTGTATATACTTTAAAGCTCCCAGACACATCGGAGCCCCCTGGTGTCATGAAGCCGAAACGTCTGCGTTCCTCTTTTAAACTTCAGGAAGGTGGCAAAGTCTGATTTTATATATATATATATATATACATACATACATATACAGTGGGGATTGAAAGTTTGGGCACCCCAGCTAAAAATTTGTATTAATGTGCATAAAGAAGCCAAGGAAAGATGGAAAAATCTCCAAAAGGCATCAAATTACAGATTAGACATTCTTATAATATGTCAACAAAAGTTAGATTTTATTTCCATCATTTACACTTTCAAAATAACAGAAAACAAAAAAATGGCGTCTGCAAAAGTTTGGGCACCCTGCAGAGTTAATATCTTGTACTGCCCCCTTTGGCAAGTATCACAGCTTGTAAACGCTTTTTGTAGCCAGCCAAGAGTCTTTCAATTCTTGTTTGAGGTATCTTTGCCCATTCTTCCTTACAAAAGTCTTCCAGTTCTTTGAGATTTCTGGGCTGTCTGTCACGCACTGTTCTTTTAAGGTCTATCCATAGATTTTCAATTATGTTGAGGTCAGGAGATTGTGAAGGACATGGCAAAACCTTCAGTTTACGCCTCTTGATGTAATCCCCCGTGGATTTCGAGGTGTGTTTAGGATCATTATCCATTTGTAGAAGCCATCCTCTCTTTAACTTCAGCTTTTTCACAGATGGCATCAAGTTACCATCCAAAATTTGCTGAAATTTTATTGAATCCATTTTTCCTTCTACTCGTGAGATGTTCCCTGTGCCACTGGCTGCAACACAACCCCAAAGCATGATTGATCCAACCCCATGCTTAACAGTTGGACAGAGGTTCTTTTCATTAAATTCTGTGCCCCTTCGTCTCCAAACGTACCTTTGCTCATTCCGGCCAAAGTTCAATTTTAACCTCATCGGTCCACAGAACTTGTTTCCAAAATGCATCAGGCTTGTCTATATGTTCATTTGCAAAGTTCAAACGATGATTTTTGTGGTGAGGACGTAGAAGAGGTTTTCTTCTGATGACTCTTCCATGAAGACCATATTTGTACAAGTATCTCTTTATAGTGGAATAGTGTACCACAACTCCAGTGTCTGCCAGATCTTTCTGGAGGGATCGTGCAGTCAAACGTGGGTTTTGAATTGTTTTTCTCACAATCCTGCGAGCTGTTCTGTCTGATATTTTTCTTGGTCTTCCAGATCTTGCTTTAACTTCCACTGTTCCTGATGACTGCCAATTCTTAATTACATTCCGAACAGAGGATATTGACATCTGAAAACGCTTTGCTATCTTCTTATAGCCTTCTCCAGCTTTGTGAGCGTCAACTATTTTCAGTTTCAGTTTTCTAGACAACTGCTTAGAAGAACCCATGGTGCTGATTGTTGGGGCAAGGTCAGATGAGTCTGGGCATTTAAAACCTTTTAGAATGACATCACCTGGTCTTCCCAGACGATGATTGAGAACAATCCATGACACTGGCAGGTCTCAGCTTTGCAAAGGGGGCAGTGCATGCTATAAATTCTGCAGGGTGCCCAAACTTTTGCAGACGCCATTTTTTTGTTTTCTGTTATTTTGAAAGTGTAAATAATGGAAATAAAATCTAACTTTTGTTGACATATTATAAGAATGTCTAATCTGTAATTTGATGCCTTTTGGAGATTTTTCCATCTTTCCTTGGCTTCTTTATGCACATTAATACAAATTTTTTGCTGGGGTGCCCAAACTTTCGATCCCCACTGTATATATATAGATATAGACAAATCTTATTGGCACTTAGATGTCACTTCCAGCCTGGAAGCTGCTCTGTCTTTTCAGATGCTAATGGGTGAGCACGTCTCGGAATACCTATGACTGAATATTTCTTTAATAACAAGGAATGAAACTAAATTTACAATTACCTATTGCTATTGATCACATCTCAGTCCAATCACTTGAATCCCACATCTACGTTACAGTGTCATTGTGAGAAATTGTGCCCCTTTGTTAGTATCACTGGGAGGAATTGTGCCCCATCATTGGTGTCAGTGGAAGGAATTGTGCCCCATCATTGCTGTCATTTGGAGGAATTGTGCCCCATCATCGGTGTCATTAGGAGGAATTGTGCCCCAGCATTGGTTTCATTGGGCCCTATTGTTAGTGGCATTGTGCGAAATTGTGCCCCTTTGTTGGTATCACTGGGAGGAATCATGCCCCATTCTTGGTGTCAGTGGGAGGAATAGTGCCCCATTGTTGGTGTCATTGGGAGGAATTTTGCCCCATCATTGGTGTCATTAGGAGGAATTTTGCCCCACCATTGGTGTCATTGGGCCCCATTGTTAGTGTCATTGTGAGAAATTGTGCCCCTTTGTTGGCATCTTTGGGAGGAATTTTGCCCCACTGTTGGTATCAGTGGATGAAACAGAGCCCCAAGGGCCAGATAAAAGCAAGCAAAACACTACATCTGGCCCCGGGCCACAGTTTGGAGCCCACTGCCATAGAGTAATACAAAGTTGTTCCCACATCTCAAGTACCCCTTAGAAACAATGGGAGCCTCATCCCACTATTTACAATACAGTGTAGCTACAACATTATGCTACAACAATGTTTGTAGAGGGAATGGGAGACATATATTTCTCAGTGCTGGTCAGGCAGGGGGTAATAGAGGTGTTCACTGTCCAATGCTAATTACATATCACAAATCAGTAGAATGGTTAGGGCATCTTGAAGACTGCCTTTTGCTTTTCACCTGCTTTGTGAGTGACTTGTGAGCAGTGTCAAGATACATATGATAGCAGAAGGGGTTTCTGGTTCTGAACCAAAATCTAGCATATATGACCCCCTAAGTTCCAGAAGGTCCTCGTGCAACTGCGCAGTTTGCACAAATGGTTTGTCCATCTCTGCAAAAGACAAAAGCCTGCTCCAAGTCCAATATACGTTCAAAGAATGGCATCCTGGTGGCATCAATAGTCATACTGTCACATTTCACTGACTGTTGATACTGAAGGTGCAATCTTGAAGTACTACTATTGGCATGGGGAATACATAGCACGTGGTAGGGTGAGGTGGGTTTTTCACTACACAAAAGAGGTAAAAAGAGAAATTTTTAAACTATCCCACAAACCATCCTCTCCACTCCTCTCAAGACCTCCAGCTCTCTAGCTCCCTTGTCTCCTCCTCCCATGCTTACCTCCAGGACTTCTCCAGAGTCTTTCCCATCCTCTGGAACACTATCTCTCTCTGGCTATGTCCTACTCTGTCCACCTTTAGGCAATCCCTGAATACTCATCTTTTCAGGGAAGCCTATTCCATCTCCACCTAACAACTCAAATTTTAATTCTTCCATCAGCACATCCCCACAATTATTACCTGTTGTACCACTTTCCCTGTCCTATTAGATTGTAAGCTCTTATGAGCAAGGCCCTCCTAACCCTCTTGTATTGTAAACGTCTCCCTTTATATTGTAATGTGCTGTGCAAACTTTTTTCACTATACAAATAATAATAATAATGATAATAAAAACTAAAAACCCCATTTCAATTACCGGTAAGTAGGATTCATCAGTCTAATACATTTGCTATGCTGTAAGACATGCAATTTTTGACACCCAACATGGCTTGAATTTTATTCTTTCAATGACTACGTACTAAAAGAGTATTGTGGATGCCAAAAAGGCAAAAACACAGTGCAAGTTGACACTAGCATATCAACTACCTGTAGAGACAGCTGTAGAGGTTGTCAAACCTCTGCAATTGATAAAAATGTCTCACGTCATGTTTAGACCATCAAGCTTGATATCTTCATAGAATTCACTCTTTCCTAAGTATATAAATCTGTAACAAACCCAAGCTAGTGACAGTCTGCCTATGGGCTTTATGATAGATATGGCCGTAACAGCAAAGATCTAAATCCTTATGAGAAGAAAGTGGTGCGTGTAATTGTAACTGGAGTCTGACATGCTAAAGATATTAATGATTCAGAAATCACAGATGTTAATTCAATTCTATTAAATGGTGAACGACAGAATTGCTATGGTAACAGTTTTCTTTCAAAGTCTTTGCGTCTATATAACCCAATTAAAGGAGTGCACAGTAAATATGTTTAGAAATCCTCTACATCAAATTTGTGCTTTGCCAAAACTATTCACTTACCTTTCTGTTAGCAAATGCCTGTAAAAAATGTAGATTACACAATAAAATGGAATGGCCATGCATACATACAGCATTTGCCTGCTGCAAATTCAAGTTAAAAACACAAGTATGAGTGTGAGGCAGGGAAAGCAGTGGAAGGGTCATTTTAAAGTCAGTACATTTAGTAACTAATAACATTTTCATTACAGAAAATATGGATCTTTTAGGTTTGTTATTTACTGCAGCAGGCTAAGAGGCAGCGGTATGATTATATATTTGTAGAGCTACAATTTTATAGTTGAAATTTATATAATTGGAGCAATCATATTTTTTAACATTACTTAGCAGCACTGCATGTTAGAAATGGTTTAAGCTATAAATTACAAATGTGAAAAAAGGTGAGTGTCATAGTTCCTCTCCCTAAACAGGAACATGTCAAAACAGAGGACTTCTGCAACTCATGCAACACTGTACCCATATGAAATTTTTATACTTTTTTCACACAAATAGAGCTTTCTTTTGGTGGTATTTAACCACTTCCCATCCGGCCCATGTACATAAAACGGAGGGACAGGAGCAGTGCAGGAGCGGGTTGCCGTTCATAAATGGTGCCCGCATTTTCAACTTGTGCACGCTCCCTGGGAGAGCTCAGCACCGCGATCTGGAGGACACAGCGGAACACCGATCGCTGTACAGGACTTCTGTGTGAGGTCCCGATCATGTGATCACTGATTGGTCAATCAGTGATCACATGAATAGTAGTAAGCAAGATGTTATTTCTGACATCATTGCTTACGACGTGTGAAATCTGTGAATGATCACAGAAATCACATGGTACAAGGCTACTCACAACAGCCTTATACCATGTGACAAGCTGTGACCAATCACAGCTCTCCCAGTGTTTCTCAATGGCTGCAAGAATGCAGCAGAGAGAAGGAGAAATGATTGCTTTTACAGCCTTTATGGGTGTAAAAGCAATCAATGTAAAAAAAAAAAAAATCTTCATCACCCCCCACAAGTAGTACAGTGTCACTATGACACTATAGTGACACTGTACGCTGATGAGGCTGCAACTGATTGGGCATTGATAAGCAGCACTGATGGGCACTGATAAGGCTGTACTGATATGCAGCACTGAAGGGCACTAATAGACGGCATTGACTGGCAGCACTGATGGACACTGTAGGAGGCACTGACAGGTGGCACAGACTGGAAGCACTGATGGCCAATGATTAGCAGCACTGATGGACACTGTTGGGGCTGCACTGATAATCAATACCCCGATTATAAGTGTAGATGGATCGTTTCACACTTGCCGGTTGCCTGCTTTCCTCTCCAAACACTGTGACAGTGCGAGGAAAAGAAAATGTTTACCGCTGCTCAAGGTAGAGAGACTCCCAATCTCCAAGCACAACTCCTCCTGTAGGTGCAAGCCCAGCTCATGTGCTGCATAAATGAGAACAAAGGAAGTCTAATCAGCTGCACTCCAAACAATCCACTTTGAACCAGGATAAAACCAATACAGACAGTGGAAATACAGTGGGGGACTGGCCGCTAAACGCGTTTCACGCTAAAGACAGTGCTTATAAGATATTATGAGAATTAGATAATATAATAAATAAAAGATAGATAAAAATTATTAATTATTATGAATAAGCACTGTCTTTAGCGTGAAACGCGTTTAGCGGCCAGTCCCCCACTGTATTTCCACTGTCTGTATTGGTTTTATCCTGGTTCAATAAAGTGGATTGTTTGGAGTGCAGCCGATCGGATTTCTTTTGCTCTCAACGCGAGGAAAGTACTGCCAATAACCAGAAACTGTGTTTACATCGCGATCAGCTGTGTCATTGGACACAGCTGATTACTTGGTAAAGGCCGCTGTGATTGGCCCTTTACCGTGATCTGTGATCAGCCTCATTAAAAGGACATAGCGATCACAGAGAGTGCCGGGTGCACTCCTCAGCGGGCACACAGGGGGAGGGTTCTGGGAACTGAATGACCGCACTGTAGCCATCATTTGGCTATAGCACAGTCAGCAAGTGGTTAATTTATTGTTGAAAACATTGTGTTATATCTCTTAGATAAGTGCAACAAAATCTTGTGAGCTGATAACATACTGTGCTCTATGGCTGTGCTGACTCTCATCTGTTATACTGTTCTCAGCTATCTCTGAGGACTACAGACCCATAGCCCTCTATATTATGATAAAGAGGAGAGGGGTAGAGATCAATATTGTGCTCTTATTTCTGTTGTCTTGATACAGTAGGGTATTTCACTATCAAAATCAACAGGTGAAAATTGACGAAACTAATGTAGTCCTCACATCTCAGGGCTTGTAGGATACAATATAGTACATTATTGGTTTTGGGATTAGAAACTGGTTTTATTGGTTTTGGGATTTAAAAAAAAAACTACTCAGCTTTTTATGATGTGGTTGGATTGAAGCAGAGTGCAGTAGTGACTTTGAGTCCACAATTTTCTTATCTTGGAGAATATTAGACAAAAGACTATATGAAAGCAGCCAACACAAGTGATTCCCAACATAAGGTACTGCACAGTAGAGGTATTTGTATTTAAAAGACATAAAGCTTTAAATAATTTAATTTAAAGAGTAAGTATGGTAATTTTTACATAGCTGGACTGATGTAAATATATATGTGCCATACCTGTGGGATCCCCGTGGAAGCTAAAAATCACTGTAGTAGGCAAAGCTGCTACAGTGATCTAGCTTCTAGGTCCCTGTGCGGAGTTGCTGCCCTGCTACATTGATAACACAGGAAGTGGCTTGCATGGTATGGAACGCTCATGGTATGGAACGCTCATGGTATGGAACGCTCATGGTATGGAACGCTCATGGTATGGAACGCTCATGGTATGGAACGCTCTGCATTTTCTCAATGAATGCAAAGCACTCTCCAGTCGAACGAGGTGGAGAGCAAGATTGGTGACATCACAATCTCCAGCTTGTTCAAACAGAGATCACTTTGCATTCATTCACAAAATGAAAACTGTTTTGTGAACAGCGCCAATGTCAAGGGAGTGACCTACCTCCTGTGTTCAGTAAGCAAACCATTGCTGGATGACATGTAATCATTTAGACATTTTTTGCCTGTGCAATCTGTTTCTGTACAGTGGCTTATAGTCTCCTTTGTTTAAAGGGGTGGCAGCACAGTAGAACTGCTGGTTACCACTTTATAACAGAAAGCTCCTGAACAAGGACCTTCAGGCAGCATAACCAGGTATTATTTAATAAAATGTTTGAAAAGTCTAAAAACAACATTTGAAATGAACAAAATTGACATTAACATGTTAACGTTAAGTGGGTTTAGATCTATTTTAACTCTTCAAATCAGTTGCAGTAAGGCCATTGTAATTGTACTGTGATATCATTAAATTATATATTTATATTGAACTACTGTGAATGTCCCTTACAAGAAGCAAGCTTTCACATACTGGGTGAGATCAATACAACACCGTTTTCAATCCCTTAAAAGCTTATGAGATATACTCTGATAGTAGAAATAATAGCGATACATGCACTTTCCTTGAAATGGACTGATCAGGTAGGCTGAGATGAAAGTGATGATATCATATTAATTTAGTAATTAACTCAAAATCAATATAGGTAAAGTATACTAGAATGCTACTAGAAGTTTTATAGTCTAAAAATTCACAAAAACACTCCTTTTGAACAAAATTGTCTTAAAGTGTCTCTAAACCAAAGTAACAAACTTCTCATATTTGGTCCCTTTTCTTCTGTTAAACATAAACTTGAAAGTGGTTTTGTTAAATGGGTTTAATAAGCTAAAACAATTTTGAAACAAGTTAGAAAAATGTCAAAAATCTTCTGTGGATATCTTGCTGTAATCTCTGCCTGTGCTGACTATTATTCACATTTTTCTTAGTGAGCTCTTAAGCCAGCCATGCATGGATCGAAATTCAGCCAGTTCAGCAGGGACTGAATTTCGAGTCAAGTATGGGTAGGCTGATTGTACCCAAGTCGATCCATCAATATAACCAGTCTGTCCAATTTTTCTGCATGTGATTACAGCCAGTGGCTATAGCCGCTAGCAGTAATCATTCTATTCTGCTGGCCAGGAAGGCTCCATGTGCCCCCCACCTCACCAGAAGAATATTGTGATGGACCGCCTGGCACCCCTCCTCCATTAGAGAGCCACTTCCTTGTCACTTTAACACAGGAACAAAGGTATTATACAGTGCCTTGAAAAAGTATTCATACCCCTTGAAATTTTCCACATTTTGTCATGTAACAACCAAAAACATAAACGTATTTTATTGGGATTTTATGTGATAGGCCAAAACAAAGTGGCACATAATTGTGAAGTGGAAGGAAAATGATAAATGGTTTTCAAATTTTTTTTACAAATATCTGAAAAGTGTGGTGTGCATTTGTATTCAACCCCCTTTACTCTGATACCTCTAACTAAAATCTAGTGGAACCAATTGCCTTCAGAAGTCACCTAATTAGTAAATAGAGTCCACCTGTGTGTAATTTAATCTCAGTATAAATACAGCTGTTCTGTGAAGCCCTCAGAAGGTTTATTAGAGAACATTAGTGAACAAACAGCATCATGAAGGCCAAGGAATACACCAGACAGTCCAGGGATACATTTTCAGAGAAGTTTAAAGCAGGGTTAGGTTAAAAAGAGTATGGCACAACTGCAAACCTACGAAGACATGGCTGTCCACCTAAACTGACAGGGCAGGCAAGGAGAGCATTAATCAGAGAAGCAGCCAAGAGACAATTTTCTTCAAAATTGTCGGTCTTTGTTTATAGCGCAAAAAATAAAAACTGCAGAGACAATTAAATACCACTGAAAGAAAGTTCTATTTGTGGGGAAAAAAGGACATAAATTTGAGTTCAGCATTGCATGACTGTGCAACTGTCAGTTAACGTAACGCAGTGCGTAAAATGGTCTGGTCAGGAAAGGGGGGGGGGGTAAATCCTCTGGAGGGTAAGTGGTTAATATTACACCTTTCCATCCACTCCAGAAGGGAAGCTTTATTGTCTTTATTCAGAGAATTATTCAAGCCTCCCTCTCAGCGTTCATCATGTCATTGTCCATCATTAGAGAATGATCTGCTCTCTCCATGGCATCAGAGGCTGAACTGAGCTCTTTTCCATGCTCTGACTGGGAGAAGCAGACAAAATCTCCTCCATGGGTCATAATCAGTGGGCAGAAGGCTAGCCGTTTACTCCCCTCCAAAAGCCCCTGTTCCGGTTGGGTGTGTCACAAATACAATAGTGCTGCTGGAAGGATTTCCCCATCAACAGAAACTGTGTTGATGGGGATAACTAGCGATTTTCTTTCCTTCCACCCTTGGTGGGAGGAAAGGAATTGGATTCATCTATGTCTTGCTTAAGGCTGGCCATTGATTTTCTTTTTTTTTTTTCTTATATCGATCCTCTGGCTGATAAAAAAAAGTAAACTAATGGATCCTTCCATTCATAAACAAGGCGGATGAAGGAATCCTCCCTGCTGTGCCTTTATATTCAGACATTGGGACTCTTCTGCTGTCAGAATACACTGATAAGTGGTTGCATCCTATTAGATGCCCAAAAAGCCTGTTAAACAGAAGTTGCTTGTTAGATTGACTTCTATTGAGCAGGAGCACCAACAAATGGATCAAAATTCAGCCAGTTCCTGCTGAACCAGATGAATTTCAATCAATGGAAAGCTTACAGGACTAAGAAAATCTCATGCAGTGTTTTTTTCCTACCAGTCTTGAAGACAGCTTAGCCAGTCTGACTTAATGATTCTAGTGTTGTGTAAACCTACCAGAATTCAGTTCTGGTAAGGACTTGTTAACCCCATCCACATTTCCACACATTTATCAGTGTTTTGCAATGCAGGTATAAATGCGGGAATACTTTTAAAAAAGCGATTCCTTTCCATGGGACTCATTCCTAACACCATGGGAAAAAAATCTTGCAATCTTGATTTTGTTGCGTTGCTGCATATAGTCCCATTTAAAACTACAAAATGAGTCCTTGCAGCATCGCAAGCCAACTCAAAAACACACAATTTGCACCAGTTGAACTCGAGCTGGCTTTCACTATGGAGGTATAATGAGCCTTGAATATCTGTGGGATGTGACAATGCACAATAGTGAAATATCCAACAGAAAAACACCTTGATAAATTCTTGCTCCAACAAAGAGACTTTAGAAAAGTGCTTCAAGAACGCCTTTAAATAGATCACAATTAGCTTTCTACCCACTGCTACCATTCTCTTACAGTCAGCAAAGTATTATTCCCACTCATGAGGTGTTCCACTTCAAGTGATCCCTTAATGGATTTGGATATAAAATAAATTAAGTACTGTCCTTGATACTTTTTTTTTATTAGCACTAACAACCACATTTTCTGGACAAGCTTTCAGTGTGTCCTCCTTTCTTCAAGGTCTAAAGAGTAATGCTTGGATCTTGAAGAAGGGGGTATAACCCGAAAGCTTGTCCTAAAAGTTTTTCATGTTAGTGCAAATAAAAAAAGGATCACGGCTAGTACTCAATTGTTTTTGTTTACAAGTGCACGAATACATCTACAACCTCTTCAAGCATGGATTTGGATATACAAATTCATGATTTACCATACAAGTTTAATTCAGTGCTGTTCCCATAGATTCTACTCAGTTTTGATAGTCCCAGATTCACAATATAATTTTCACATGGAGCACAATCCAAGTGAAACAATAAGGACACAGCTTCCAAACAATGGAGCACTCTATTGGTTTAACGCATCTATTGGGTCTCTGTATATGAAATAATACACACTTTATATTGAGAAACAATGAGCACAGCCTTTAAATTCAGTCACTGAAATACTCATCAATGAGCTCAGTCATATTTTAAAACATCCGCTAGAGCAATGCTGTACATGTCACATAAGAAGCAAGTCACCAACCACTTGTGGAATGAAATTCACATCCATTCCATCTTCTAAATATCTAATCTGTTTTGAAGTACAGTGTGCCATGGATGTTCCCAGCTACAAATTAATATTGTGTACTAATAAGCAAATATCTTATAACATGAAGAGGTAAGTGAACATTCAAAAGTTTGCAAGAAAATGTTCTCTTTTTTTTAACCCAAACTAAAGATTAAACCAGTGTACCCTGGGCTTTTCTACACAAGGGTGGATGAAATGGTGCTGAGTGATTTACTGTTCCCTCATAAAGCACAGGTAAGTTGTTATCACACTAGTTAACTGGTAAACCTTATCCGTTTACCCTAATGGCAGAAAAAAAATGCACACGCATCTATCTTAGAAACGGCACAAAATGCGTATTTCATCTTTGTCCTAGACCAGGCCTCCTCTTCCGTGAAAAACATTGTCAAGTGTAAATAATTGGGAATCTAAGCTGCTTATGTCTTTAGTTTGAGGCAATGCGTAAAGCTGGACATACACGGATTGTTTTGTAGTGGGCTGAACAAAAAAAAAAAAAAAAACCCATTCTTCCATTCACACAAATAAGGTGGGGTGGATACCCTCTTACACACTGATCAGTATTTCGCTGGTCTTTGAAGATACTGACCAAATATGAAACGGTCTCACAGCGGTCAGTTAAGTTGCACCCCCCCCCCCCCCCAACACACACACACACAATTTCCCATATTTCCTCTTGAGACAATGGAGATTAAACATTTGCATCAACTGATTAATTGGATGAAACATGGATGCATGTATGGACAAACATTGGATAAACTTTCTTTTGGCAGGCATGTATCAGAGCTGTGTGGCTAATTGTTCAGCAGAATAAGAGTATATCTAAAACTGGGTACACACAGATCAAAATTTAGCTGGCTTCTGTTGAACGATCTTGGTTGTGCAGATGCGGGAATCGGTGTTTTTTTTTTTTAGTTCAGTCAGCTGGCTGAATGGAAAAAAAAAAAAAAAAGTCACAGGGGAAGATTTACTAAAACTGGAGAGTGCAAAATCTGGTGCAGTTCTGCATACGAACTTTCAGGTTTTATTGTCCAAGCTTAATTGAACAAGCTGAAGTTGGATACATTGCACAGCTGCACCAGATTCTGAGTGCTCAAGTTTTAGTAAACCTCCCCCACAGTGCATACCTGGCTTTAGGATGCAGAAGTTTTATTATTATTATTATTATTATTATTATTATACAGGATTTATATAGCGCCAACAGTTTGCTCAGCGCTTTACATTATAGTGGGAGACAATACAGTAACAATACAAGAGGGATTTGAGGGCCCTGCTCCTTGAAGTTTACAATCTAGGAGGGCGGTGTGAATGGTACAGTAGGTAGTCACTGTGGGGGATGGAGTGGTTGGAAGAGTAGAGGATTCCAGAATTAGCAGAGGGCGGGATAGGCTTCCCTGAAGAGAAAGGTTTTCAGTGATCGCCGAAAGGCAAGTATAGTAGGTGATAATCTGATAGATTGGGGTAGGAAGTTCCAGAGGATGGGTGACGCCCTGGAGAAGTCTTGGAGACTAGCATGGGAGGAGGAGATGAGGGAGATAGAGAGTAAGAGGTCTTGCGAGGAGCGGAGTGTGCAGTTTGGGTGATATTTACAGATAAGATCGGTTATGGAAATTGGGGCAGTGTTGTGGATGGCTTTATATGTCATTGTTAGAGTTTTGAATTTTATCCGTTGGGCAACTGGGAGCCAGTGGAGGGATTGGCAGAGAGGGGAGGCGGATACGGAACGGTTAGTGAGGTGGATGCTTTTCTATCAATGAATAATGTTAGCAGGGTAGATCAGAGGGTCAGTCTATTTTTACCTCGCAGCTTAAAGATCAAAGCTGCCTTCCCCACCTCCCATCTTATGGGCCATTACTTCCCCATAACCCTCAACAATGCCATGAGAAGGGGAGATACATTCTACAGTGCTCTACATTTCCAAGAACTTGCTTGGTAGTATAAAGTGATAAGCCATGTGATGGCAGCTTTAGTCAAAGATTTATAGATTGTCAATCCTTCAACTTCTACACTTGTACCGAGCAGAATACAAATGTGAAGCTTCAGTACCAGATCAGAACAGAATGTGTACCTGGGTCAGAAATGAATTATTTTTCCTATTATGTAGCACAATTGGTGACAGATGCGTAGCCTTGCCTTCTTCCAAACCAAACTGCAGGAGCCGAATGGCTCACACCTATGCATAATGGGAACGCATGCAAAAGCATGCGCTATCCCGACACGAACAGAAACGCTGTCTTCCAGATCCTAGTAGTGGCAGCTACTACAGTGATTCTCCACTTCCACAAGGATCAATCAGGTATGGAACATGCATACTTACATTGGTCCAAGCTGCACCAATGTAAATATGCACAAAAATCTTTAATTGAAAATTCTGCTTTAACCCTTTGCAAGAGTACATATGTGTTACTAGGTCACATTTTTGAAGCAAACCTGTTCTAATATTTTCATGATTTTAAATAAATGTAAAAAAATGTACATAAAAATGGTAACACTGCGGTTTCATTTGGGCGTGTTCACTGAACACTTCAGTTTAGTGTATGCGCAGTTGTCAGTTTTGAGCTTCAGTGATGTGATGCTCATTTCAGTGCATTATACAGTTTTCTTTTTTTTCTTTGCTAAGTTTATTTGAAGTACACAAATTGACAGTTCATTCATATCACTGCACAGGAGCATGGTGCATTATGTTTATATGGGCACTGTGGCAAAATGCAACATGTCTGCATTTTAACCAAGCTCACTGTACTGCACCTCTGGGCTGCATTACAGTGTAAATGGGACACACAGAAACCAGTCACCACACTATGTAATAACGAGCCCTTAAAGTGACACTAGGGGATAGTAGATGGAACCACAGTGGGCAGCAAGGGAACAGACATTTGACCCACCTGGAAGGGTCAGATGCTGAAGATATTTCAGCACATAGCTCTTTAAAAGAAGACAGACTGATGGTGTGGGTGGCAGGACAAGCACATTCTAGTTATCTTTAGTCCTTTTCTTTACAGGCAGCACCTTTTCATCTAGTAAAAGTCATATTAATAATACATAACTCAACAGAAGAAAGTATGCATTGAAAGTACCAAAGTCCAACACCTCTAACCTTGATTTTAAAAAAAAAAATATATATATATATATATATGTAGGAAACTGTTATTTTATACACTAGTTGTGGTTTGTTTACATCCATATACGGCCACTACCATAGAGGTCCCATTACAGACAAGTCCCTAGGTGTGCTTCCTGCCCCTACAAGGAGGTCAAGAAACCCCAGGATGTTATATAGTTTGTTTTCCATGAAGTATCAGGCAGAGGGTTCCAGCCTGCCATGTGCTGTGTATCTGGGGAGAACTGTATGGCGATTCTGTGAGTAATGATCCAGATTAACAAGGCTGCTATCTATCTAGTTGTTATTGAAGCAGATTAGGTCTGCCTCTGTTATATTTCAACTTATTATCATTATTCTATTTACACACTGCAGAATCCTTATAGTTGTCTATATATATATATATATATATATATATATATAGATCAGTGTTTTCACCTGCATAAGACTGTCAGGTGAACTTTCTGTTAATTGCAGTGTATCTTTGCAGCCTCTTTGCTTAAAGCCTTATTGGTCTGGATCTCCTTTTAGCTAGGATTAGCATAGGGAGCGTTGGATAGATTAGGCTAGAGGTAGGTTAGGCATCTGACGGCCACTTAGACAGATAGAGGCCCGGTTGCAGTGACAGCCCAGTTTAGGGACAGGGACTAAGAGTAAGGCTAGATAGGGCATTTTATCCTTTTAGGTGATGCATCGCTGATCTTCAGACAAGCAGTGCAATCATCCGCATGTTACTTGGATGCCATCACAGCATCTAAAGTGGAAGCGTGCATCTTATTGACTCTCACCTCTGCAGGGGCCCCTGCAACCGGACTGCGCTATAACCCATGGTTGGAGGTATTCTGTATACTACATGCACATATACCCGGGTATAATTGCAACCTCCCAATTTATGCTAAATTGTAATTCCTGAATGTTATTCTTATGCATTCTGTTTTATGTGGCTGCTTTATATAAACTTTGCATTAATCTCATACAGGTGTGGTGACATGTTTTCATGTTAGAAATATAAGCTGGGTGCATTAATACTGCTATGTATAGTTACTTTAAGTTGTCTACCTGTTACATTCCTAGAAAGGGGTGAGTCTCCTCAATTGCAGGATCCCTATTCTAGGTGGAGGCACTGCCATTTGTATTATCACAACCCCCTCTTCCATATAGCGAAGGCTCAGGATTGCCTACTCATATACAGGTTAGCGCCATAGCTTGTTTGGTGTGGGCCATTTCACATAACCCCCCCCAAAACAGGGCTACATATATATATATATATATATATATATATATATATATATATATATACACACATACATACATACACATACATACATATACACACACATACACAACACTATCTGTAGTTGATCACAGTTATTTTTATAAATCAGATTATAATATGAACTATTTAATATAGTATTTAACACAAGCAACTCTATATTACATTGCTGATACAATATACATACAGAGGTAAATCCCTTTTTCTGGCTGCCAATTACAATAGGTCAAATCATTCTATTAAAAAACAGCCTGTGATTTGTTATTACCCAGAAGTGATTTATCCCATCCTGGTCAGCAATGTACAAAGCATAAGAATGCATTAACTTCTGTCGGATAGGCACTTTGTATCTGGACAAGTTCCAGTTCTCCAGTTCACATGACTGCATGCTTTTTATACTGAAAGCAAGATTACCTCAGACACAAAGGTATGTGGAACTATGTATTCTTTCCCACCATCTCAAAATCCCCCTCCACTGCTGTTCAACTAAAAATATACATCCCATGTGGTGACAAACTGAGCTGGGGTACATGAACACTTTTTACTGTGTCTTTACTCAAAAACTCATATATATAGAGATTAGGTCTCATATATATATATATATATACATACATACATACATACATACACTCTCATTAATTAAATTAAAAAAACAAAAAGATATGTGACCTAAACAGTTTAAACTTGCAGTTTGTTATACTCATTCTGGTGTGACATTCATGGTAGAGGTATTACATCACGCACCCCAATAAACTATCTTCAGAACTTGGAAAAACAGTTCAAAGCATGATAGCCCTAAAAGCTGGAGTTATATATATTGTTTTTTTCTCTATCATTTAAATGTCTTCCTTAAGTGCCTTTATAAATCTTGTATCTAATAAATTATTTAATAACATGCATTCCTTCATTTCTTGTTTTTTTAATATCAATTATTTTTATTAGACATGCATTCCTTTTTTTTTAATATACATTTTTATTAAATTTTTAAGAAATTAGTACAAAATAGAGCCTCTGGGCATACCGTGGCTTAACATGGTACAACCAAAACTCAAAGAGAAAAACAATAGCGCAGTCAACATCCTTGCCAACTAAACAACCTTGACTAGGCAATACCCAAGTGTGGTCAACAACTGCAGCAGTTATAGGATATCAGAAGAAGCATATGTGCTGAAGGGGGGCATGTCACCAACAGCCTCCGTCATAGGCATTCACTTTACACATTCTCAACGGAGAAGTTTCAGAAGGGTCATCAAACTGTCAAGGTCCTACCTTTTCCCTGAGGTTATGTTACTCCATGTGCTGGCGTCCATCTTGGATTCTGCTGTGCATGATGGGAATCCTTTTTATGCCTTCAGGTCTCTGAGGTCCACCCCCCAGAGGGGCGTGGCCGATGACATATAAGCCTGTGGCCCGCACATGCTCTTTGCACTTGTGTCTTTGTGTTACTATTACTCTGTTCTGACTCTCGTGACTCTCCTGGTATTCTGATTCGGCTTGTGACTTGACTATTCTTTGTATTCTCCTTTGATCTTACCCTCTGTTGCTGAACCCGGCTTGTGACCTGTGATTCTCGTCTGCTGTCCTGTACTGTTTTGTCCTGTTGTTGTTGACCCCGGCTTGTCTGACTACTCTTTTGTTTCTTCCACCAGCTACACGCCATTGGCGGCGGCCATTACCGCAGCTGAGGTGTCTCGGGGGCCGTGACCTGGTTCCTGGCTGCGTCAAGTCCATCCCCACCATCAGGGGCCCTGGTGAAGGGCAGCCTGGGACTTAGACTCCGCGCCCTGAGGGACTTCGGTCTGTGGGTGGTGGTTGTCGTCAGCCAGTGCGTTACATTGTTAGGCCTGCCTGTCCGTTCCTCAGCTCCTGCCCTGACACAAACAACAATCTGGATATAGAGTAAAATTCCCAGAACAAAAGCATAGCCACCTTATTCTAAGGCGTCCCTCTCTCCTCTCTAGCAGCATTAGCATTAACAGTAGATGGTGATTCCAGCCAAACATCCCATATTTTAGGACACCCCCTAGAAATATAGGTCATTTTACAAAGTGGTATAACCGAGTTAACTAGCACTTCCCAGCAATTCAGTGACGAAAGGTTGGTGCATTCCTTAATTTCTGAAGTTAAATCTGTTTATATTTTGCCTTTCCTGATTGATTCTTCCTCCCTCATCAACATGCTAATAGAATTTTTGAATAAAACCTCCAATGATGCTATCGCTGGGTCTCTGTGCTTCTCTACACAATGCAGGAAGATCACGGTTGATGGGAGGAGTGGCTGGGTGCTGTATATAGCCTCTTAAAAACATCACAGAACCCTCACCTCAGTGTTCCTCTTAAGAACCCTCAGCCCTAATGCAAGCAGTAAACCGGCTCTTGGCAGGAGTTATACAAATGTCAAAATTCCCTGATGGGTGGGTGTCAAGTTGGGAGGAGAGGCTGCAATTACATGTACACTGCCCTAGGTAATGCCCATATGTGATACTAAAGGACACTAAGGGTGTATGGTGTCTCTGTCCCTCCATTTTTGAGATTTACTGAGCGCTGTGTGGCAGGGTAGGAGACCTAATCTATTTCTGCTGCAGTTAAGTAACACTTAGGGTGGGTTCACATGGGAACAGAAAGCTGCTGGAGTGCAGCTGTGGTAGGGGGCAGTGTGGTGCGCGATTTAGCACTTCACAAAGCTCCCTTTTTTTGTACACACTTTATGTGAAGTGTACAAAAAGTATACTTAATTCATGGCAATGTACAGCAGCACGATGCATTGCGGTGCTGTACGATTACATGCGATTTGGCAGGCTATGCTGCGATAAAATGCAGCATGTCTACATTTTAGCTCAGCTCCAGGCTTCATTGCAGTGAAAATGGGACACACAGAAAATAACTGTTTTCTGTGTGTCCTTGCACTAATGGGTGTTTTACAATGCAGTAAAATTCCTGTAACCACAAACAGTGTGGATTCAGCCTGACAGGTCCCTTTCCCAGCCTGTTACTGAACCAGGAAAGGAGAAACACATAGTTGCCAACTGTCATGGATTACCCAGACAATCGCGATATTTTGAATGATGTCCCGCCACTGCTCAGCCCTGGCCAGTGTCCTGGAAATCTGAGATCAGGGCAGGGACAGCAGCAGATAGTGCTTTGTAATTCTGTCTAGGGCAGTGAGAAAAATTTAAAAAACTTTGCTGTTACCATTTGCTATGTGGGCAGACTGGGAACTATTTTTTCATTTTCGGGCCGGCGGACTAATTTGTATCAATCTGCCGGTTGCCCCGGCGGATTGATGTAGAAAAGGCCAGGACATTAACTTAATTCACAGGAGCCTCTGCAGTGCAGATTAGTCTGCCGGACCCGAAAATGAAAAAAAAAAGTCCCCAGTTTGCCGCAGCGCCTCTTCCCACATAGCAAATGGCAACAGGAAAATTTTTTATTTTTTTACTGCTCTAGGCTCACGTAGAACTACGAAGCACTGTCTGTGGCTGGCTCCCCCCAAATCATGAGGCACAAGACAAACTGGACCAGGGAACTGATCACTCCAGAATCTTCAGCAGGGAACAGAATGGATTGGTGAACTGCACTGCTCTGTGTAAGTACCTGTCACCATACACAGTTTGATACACATTTCTGCATGTTGCACATAGGGAAGCCCATTCACTTATATCGGCTGTCCTATGTGATCTTGTCCCCAAATAGAAGCTCCTGCTCATTTTTTGGGTGACAATCTTTGCACAGTTTTTAAACTTGGACCCTCTCCTGTGGTACTCCTGCAGTCTCTGACCCTTTCCTGTACTACGCTTGCAGCCTCGGACGCTCTCCTGTACTATGCATGCAACCTCTGTTGCTCTCCTGTACTACACCTGCAGCCTCTGACCCTCACCTGTACTACACCTGCATCCCCTGTATTATGCCAGCAACCTCTGCCCCTCTCCTGTACTACCCCAGCATCCTCTGACCCTCTCCTGTACTACGCCTGCAGCCTCTGACCCTCTCCTGTACTACGCCTGCAGCCTCTGACCCTCTCCTGTACTACGCCTGCAGCTTCTGACGTTCTCCTGTACTACGCCTGCAGCCTCTGACCCTCTCCTGTACTACGCCTGCAGCCTCTGACCCTCTCCTGTACTACGCCTGCAGCCTCTGACCCTCTCCTGTACTACGCCTGCAGCCTCTGACCCTCTCCTGTACTACGCCTGCAGTCTCTGACCCTCTCCTGTACTACGCCTGCAGTCTCTGACCCTCTCCTGTACTACGCCTGCAGTCTCTGACCCTCTCCTGTACTACGCCTGCAGTCTCTGACCCTCTCCTGTACTACGCCTGCAGTCTCTGACCCTCTCCTGTACTACGCCTGCAGCCTCTGACCCTTTCCTGTACTACATTTGCAGCCTCTGACGCTCTCCTGTACTATGCATGCAACCTCTGTCGCTCTCCTGTACTACACCTGCAGCCTCTGACCCTCACCTGTACTACACCTGCATCCTCTGGCCCTCTCCTGTATTATGCCTGCAGCCTCTGCCCCTCTCCTGTACTACTCCTGCAGCCTCTGACCCTCTCCTGTACTATGCCTGCAGTCCCTGACCAACTCCTGTACTATGCCAGCAGTCCCTGACCAACTCCTGTACTATGCCTGCAGACCCTGACCAACTCCTCTACTACACCTGCAGTTTCTGACCATAGTCCTGTACTATGCCTGCAGTCCCTGACCAACTCCTGTACTGTGCCTGCAGTCTCAGACCATAGTCCTGTATTAACTGCAGTAACCTCTAGAAACCAATCAATCAGTGAGCGGTAATGATGAGCTGTAAACTCTAGCAACCAATCGGTGAGTGTGAACCAGTTCTTTATGTTTACATTAAGTTTTTTGAGATAAGTATGACTGTGTTTATTTGTTTTTTGGGATGTTGGGGTGGACGGCAAAATTGCATGGGGGAGCTCAAGAGAATCTCAGACTCCGTTTAACCACATCTCCTTTAAGCCATGCCAAATTTAGCATAATGTACACCACACCCACTTTTTGGTGTGACATGCTTTGCACACCGCCATCCTCTTTTTCATGTTAGGTCACACCCATGAATAAATGCCCAACCCCTAATTAACATATTTATCCACCTACACGGTCTTTCTGGACATAAAGGGAAAAAAAAAAGTGTCCCTAAAAATATTTGGGGAAATGTTGGCAACTATGGAAACAGTACACTGGTGATCTCCGAATATAACCTGAAATGACTGCTAGTGCTATTTCCACTCTGACAAAATCACCATGATGTTATGGCCAGTATTTTAAAATGCATGACTTTGACTCTGTAAACATAAACCCCATGATTGAGGTTTTCCATATTAATATAGATTAGTTCTCAATGCCATAGCACACAATATTGTATACATACAAACAGAACCAAGTGAAATTAACATGTGAGCTGTCAGTTCTACATTCTGAATAGGGTCATTTAAGGCTGAGAGACCCTGAGGACCTGCAAGTTCTATGTGCTAACATGAAAATCTACACAGGGTGCTGCCGAAACTCAATTCAATTCAGTTTAAGAAGGGATTGTGCTTATAGCAATATACATTCATCAGACAAAATTGCTTACGGGCAAATCCAGGGCTGAAGGCTAGAAAAAGAAAAAAAAAGGCATTTTATGCATATGTACCGTACCACTGAGTGTCTGAGTACAGACTTTAATAAAACCCCTTCATTGTAAATCTCCCAAATTTTAATCCAATACTCCAGAACAACAAAGCCCTAGTCTTTTTATCTTTGACAAAGAGATTTTACTCTGTAAAGATGACTATCTTAAAAAGGTTTGTGGCTTTGATTTCAGACTTACCTGCTGTGGGAGAGTTGGCATGATGAGTCTTTTTTGGCAGGTTGAAGATTTGTTCACCAGGATCTGGAGGTGGGAGGGCATCCTGACCTTGTCTAGCTTCCATGGGGTCATATTCCTTCCCATCGTAGTTAGCATCAAAGAATTTCTTAAACCACTGAATAAAATCCAGGTTGTCCTGGAATCGTCCTTTTACCAATTTTTCCACTGGGATAACCTAGACAGCAATAAGCAAGTAATCAGCTATTATTCCAAGTACTGATATATATCCATTTCATGTTGACAAAGACAACATAGAAGATAGTTCTATTTCTTTTTTAGGAACATCAGCTGCTTGGCTCCTGGGATTTCTCCAGCCCATCCTTGACATTAGGCCTACCAGAAACATGGGCATATGAAGAAAAATAAAGCACATTTCAAGGT
Source organism: Staurois parvus (assembly GCF_062004578.1). Lineage (NCBI taxonomy): Eukaryota > Metazoa > Chordata > Amphibia > Anura > Ranidae > Staurois > Staurois parvus. The sequence continues at coordinate 310,951 of NW_028317999.1, forward strand.
TGTCTTTAGTGAAAATTGCACTCCACAAAGGTCAGCAGATCCAGGGATAAACGCAACAGATTTTATATTCAAGGTTTTACTTTGTAGCCAAAGATACATAAAGTGAAATCCTGTGTGCTTGCCTGGCAAAGGATATGTCACAAAATTACTTCACACTTTTTTAAATTTACAATTGAGCTATATTACCTTTTTGAGGAGTTCTGCCAGAAACTGGTAGAACAAACAGGTTATATTTAGGATTATGAGGGCAGATTGGTTGTAGTTTAGATTACTATACACTTTAAAAGCTTAAAATTTAATGAGCACCACTAGACAAAACACTACCCTTATCTAGGAGCAGGATTACCAAAGAGCCAAATTAACAAGTGATAGTTTTGTATATTATCAGAAAGTGTCTTTTGGGATTACTCATGAAGTAGTAGTAAATTTATCTACTCCTATCACAATATACAATATTTACAGTATATACAGATGTATGGACCTGTTAAATATAAAACACAAGGCACAATACGAATATCAAATGCTATAGTAAAATGTCCAAGAATTATCATTGCATGTGATAATAGTGCTTATTTTACGGAAATCTTAAATCTTAACTCTGGGAATTTTTTATTTTCCCATGCAGTGGGGCTGAGCTTGCACTGCATTGGTTAACAGCTCATTTTTGTCTAGGTGTGAGGAGAGCGGAGATATACTTGTCTAATCCACCGATCCTCCCAGAGCAAGAATGGTAGCTGCCATTCCTGCACCACGCTGCCCCCCCCCCCCCCATTGTCTAGTGGTCTTGTGCGGTGGACTGATCCTGATGTCATCACGCCCATAAATCAGCTCTTGACATGATGATGGCAGAAACAGTCCACTGCTGAATGCGGAAGAGAGCTGTTTTCTCGAGGATCAATGGATCAGGTCATAGTGGCCCATAGACAATCATCCAATACTTGTGATTTTGGCTTGGGGCTCCACCCAGACAGCTGCATCATTCATTCAGAGATCTGTGAATAAAAAAAACTACAAGTATCATCCGGTCCCACAGCAGCATGCTTGTAGTTCAGGGAATTGAGCACAAAGCTGAAGGAAGACTGTGCAGGAGCCTGACATCTACTTATCATGGGTGCAAAGCTCTGCAGGCTCCAGTAAAAAAAAATAAATGCACATTTTTTTACTTGCAAAAATAAGTGAATTTATTTATTTTGAAAGGTGAAAATATTTACCAAGAGCTGCATGAACAGAATCATTGAGTAATCTGACCTGGACGCTGCAGTGCTAAATAAAATTGTATTCACTACATTGTGGATTTTAATGCAACTATTTAACAATACAGCAGTATATATCTTTTTCTTAGAAGAAACCAGGAAGCAGAGCTCAATTGCAGCATGCAAACATGCAAGAATGATTCAGTAGTTTGGTGTTGGCTTATTTGTAGAAGGAAGTAGGATATACACGAATGAAGGAAACTCCCCCTACACATTCCATGTGTCTTCCCAGCTACAAGCTTCTGCCTACAAATGAAATGAGCAAGTCTTAAAAGACCACTTCATATATAACAAGTTTTTTTTTTTTTTACCATCTAGGAATAAAAACAAACATACATGTGAAAAATATGTGGTGCCTTAAACACTAATAAAAAAAAATATGCTTCTTGATCTATTTCTTTAAAGGTCAGAAAATGAGCAGCCCTGAAGCAGTTATGCATTATGGGAATCATTGCCCCACAGCCATTGGAGAACCTCGACCTACCAAAACATGTCCAGCAATAATCTGTTGAAGTAGCTGGATCCCATATTGGTTTTGCTGTTGTAATAGTTTCCCAGGAGATGCTGATACAATCGTGGTCTGGAACTGTGCCCTGTGTGCTAATTTAGTCACTGCGCAATTAGACAGTTTTCCCAAAATGCTCCGCAGACAGCAATAAAAACAGAATAAGCACTTCAGTCTGGAAATGTCCTACCTTATCAACATTCATTCTTTTAAATGAGGCCTGAAGCAGTTTGAAATTGTGAATGTATTCATGTTCCAGCTTGGCTTGAAATTTGACCTTCTTTAGGCTTATGCACCCTGGAAAGAGCATATCCATAAACTGGCAATAGGCAGCCCCTGGAGAGAGAGGGAGAGACAGTCATACATGGAATAATATGCAGTCATCATAAATGGTCATACGTGCTATCCAATCCTATGTAAGAGGACAGTTAACAAACCCTGAAGAAAATGCATTATGTTAGTTATTGTAAAATATGTCCTTGGTCCTTTGAGCAAGAATAGGAAGCACAATTTATCCAGTTAAGAACAAGTTATCTTTATATAAAATAACTACTGTTCCCAAATACAGTATGTTTTTTATAATACTGAACCAGTCCAAAGATGTACATTTAGAAATGTATTTACTGTACATGTGTTATATGATTAGTACCTGCCTAATATACCAAGATATCAGCCATTATATGTATTAATTTTCTATTTTTTTGGCAACATTTAGAAATTATTAAAGCTGAACTCCAGGAATGATCTGTATTGCATAATTACATTGGTCTAGTTTGGACCAATGTAAGTAAGCATATTTCATGCTTGAAGGACCGCTGGGGAAGCCAACAACCATTGTAGTAGTCAGTGCTACTGCAGTGATAGCTGCGATCCTCTGGATTCCCCTCGGCACACTAACCATGGGGGGGGGGGGGGGGGTTGCTCACTTAGTACTCAGCCATCATTCATGGAATACTTTGTATTTTTTCAATGAATACAAGGCATTCTCTAATTGGACAAGCTGGAGAGGAGGGGCAGATGATGTTGCGATCTCCACCTCATCCGGTCACTTAATAAAAAAAATACAAGGTGTTCTGTGAACAGCAGCCCTGAGGATCCCTGTTGTCAGTGTAAATAGGGGAATCTGTTTGGCACAGGATCCAGAAGTTAGGCAATAAACATCATACAGAGAAGCAGCACAAGCAGCCAACCAGTTGTGCTGCACTACAAGCAACATGCTGAAAGGGGGCGAGAGAAGAATGAGCTCATCTGCCTGCTGCTTTCACTGTCCAATCATAATCTTCAGGAAAGACCTGAAAGCGTTACTTAAAGTACAACTAAGGGCAACATTTTTTTTCCCCCAGTTTGGATGGTGTAAGGGAGGGTTTTAATTCCCTGTTTTTTTTCATCTGTGTCCCATTGGGGAAATTTCCCTTCTCTTCTTGTCACATAGTCAAAACAGGAAATCCCTCCAAAGTGAGAAAATCCCTGGTTGTCACCAGGGTCACCAGAACTAATGTCTCCAATGGAAGATTTCCTCTCTATTCCTGTTCTGGGGATAACCTATAATTTGTGATTTTCTTTTGCATTTTTGATGGTAACAGTAAACATGACAAAAAGAGAGGGATAATCTCTGTAATGGGGCAAAGACACCAATAAAACTCCAAAACACCGGAACAAACGGAGAGCTGAATTCAGATATTCTAAGGGTCAATGATATTGTCACTGGGCACTCTAGTTCCAGTTCGGCACAAAACAAGGACCACCCTCAGGCACAGAGAAGGGATGCAGAGTTCAGAATTCATATACATACTCCCCCACAGTCATTACCTTTTGTACCACCAACCCCTCCCTCTTAGATTGTAAGCTCCAAAGAGCAGGGCCCTTCTAACCCTCTTCTATTGAAGTGTATCGTTGCTGTATTGTCTCCCTTTATATTGTACAGCGCTGAGCAAACTGTTGGCGCTGTAGAAATCCTGTATAATAATACATACTGTATATAATTCAATTAGTGTCAAACAAACATCCAAAGTAATTTAATGATAAAATTGATTCATAGCAGAAGAAATCCAAACACATTTGAGGGGGGCAGCCACGAAACATGTCGGCTTTATTCCGCTATTAATCAATCATATCATTAAATTACCCTGGATGTTTCTTTGGTGTTCTCATTGGATTATATGTATGAGCAATTAAACCTGATAGGTGTCCTAGTCCATCTCTAATGTAAAAACAATAAATAAATAATAGTTTTCCCTTTATTTATGTTTTAACAGCAATAATGAAAAATCAGGTGTCCTGTCCTATCAGACAGCGCTATGCTGTGTGGCACAACTGTGCAAATCTCAGGACTGAAAGGACAGAAATACAATTCTTAGGCTGGTAAAACAGCTCCTTTATATTTATTTCGTCTGTTGATTCAGTTGTGTATCGAGATTTCAGCTTTAAATCGCTTCCCCTCCACCCTATAGCAGAAATACTGCTACAGGGCGGCAGGGGTGCACAAAATCATGTATATATACACATGATTCTGCGTTTGCGGGTAGGGGCCCTACCCACACCACCATTCATGGCCTTGGCTGGCAATCACCAGGTCCCGACCAGTGATTGCCAAGTATCTCCGACAGGGGAGAGACCTGTGTATAAACAACACCGATCTCTCCCCTGTCAGCTTCTGCACACTGCTTTGTATGGCTCTGCATACCAGAGCCATACAAAGCAGCGTGCTTACAGTGAAGCACACACACAGCCCAAGTAATGAAACAGCACACAGTTAACCCTTTGATCGCCCCACATGTTAACCCCTTCCTGCCCAGTGGAAGTACAGTGTCAGTGCTTTTTATTAGCACTGATCATTGTATTAGTGTCACTGGGGATGTCAGTGATACCAAGTCAGTTTCCCCCCAGTGTCAGAATTCCCACTGCAGTCCCTCTATAAGTAGCTGATCGCCGCCATTACTAGTAAAATAAATAGATAAATAAATTCCAGTATATATACCGCCATTTGTAAACACCATAACTTTCACGTAAACCAATCAATATACAGGTATTTACATTTTTTTTTAGCAAAGACATGCAGCAGAATACATTTTGGCATAAATTTATGACAAAATTAGATTTTTACTGGACATATTTAATAGCAAAGAGTCAAAAATATTGTTATTTTCTCAAAATTGTTGCTTTTTTTTATTTATAGCGCAAAAAATAAAATAACGCACAGGCGATCAAATACCACCAAAAGAAAGCTCTATTTGTGGGGAAAAAAGGACGTACATTTCATTTGGGTGCAGCGTTGCATGACCACACAATTGTCAGTTAAAGTAATGCAGCGTCGTATCACAAAAAATGGCCTGGTCAGGAAGGAGGGTAAATCCTATTGAGGGCAAATCCTATTGAGGGCAAGTGGTATTTTTACATTCTCTAGATTACTACACAAATTATTATTTGGATTTACTGGATATATACTTTTTGGTACATATTCTTTCTAGATTTGGTAAGATTCTTACAGATTTTTAAATACATACTTTAAATATTCATACTCCAGCAGCAAGGACTCTATGAAAGTCAGAGAACAAAGTGCCCCGAATAGGCGCTCCATTTGTCTTTCATACATTCATCTCTTGTCACAGTTCTACCAAACGAAAACAGAATGGTGCCGTCTCAGCTACTGTCACAATTAAATTACTACAGATGTGTAGTGTATGGGAACCTCGTGAATCATATTTTCCTTTAGATCCAGCTAGAAATTCCAGAAAGGCTGAGATCCAAGTGATGAGAGAGTGCAGTCCTCATGTACACCACTGATTCATACATATCAGACTGAGGGGAGATTCATCATTTGGCTTTTTCTAGACAGTGGGGGGCTTCATGATGATAAAGTTGCTACTGAAGGCACTGATCTGAATTCTGCTGCTATGAGATTTTTTTCTCTTGTTTTTTTCTTGCATATTGTAACATTTTAACTTTAGTATTAAAAGTTAATACCCTTCACCACTATATCGTACGTTAAATGTTGGGGTTGCTTGTTGTAACTCTTACACCTAGTTCACACCGGTGTGGCTTTGAAGTCACGCTACTTCAGCACGCTTCAAAGCCGCCGATGAGTACAACTTCATGTGCGGCTGGCCGATATCTGTGCAACTTCATTTACACAGATGTCAATGCAAGCTGCACATGAAATCGCACAAAAATAGTACAGGAACTTTTTTCAAAGTCGCACTGACTTCAGTTGCACCGATTTAAACGGTTCCATAGCAGCAAATAGGGTGTGACTTATCATGCAACTTTGATCTGTCATGTTGGAAGACAAGTCGCACCAGTGTGAACATGGGCTTTAAGTGAACCTTGGATCCAAAATACAAGGTCTGCTTTTAAAGTCTGTCCCCAGGGCGTGGCTGGAACAGGCATGTGAACGGACATGATTCACGGAGCTCCCCTTTCTGCAATTGATCCTTTCACCAGTGGTACCACTTACTGTTTTTTCACCCGTTCCTGTTCCTTATCCCTCCTGGACATCCTCTACAACCTTGTTACCGTCACCCGATGCTGCTGTGACTAGAATGAAAAAGGACGAGCCAGAGGCTACCGAGCTCCAAAATGGCGCCCAGCAGTCCCTGCCACAGCGGGCCTCAAGGGCAGCAGGCAAAGCCAAAGACACTATGGGCAAAGTAAGTAAATCATCCCGCTCAGCGAAAGAGATGCCTCATGACATGCTTTATTATACCCAGAAGCTGCCGTGCTCCTCTGAACAGACAATATCCAAAGCTGCAGACTCTCTACCTGATGCACAGGCCTCAGCATTGCTGGATCCACCTATCCCCCCCCCCCCCTTAGACCAGGCCGTGACCCTAGACTCTGCTGATATATCTGAGGGGGACCATATACAGTCTTATGATCCTGAAAGACCCACTCTGGGAGCAATACTCTGCGCTGTGCAGAACTGCACAGCTTCGGTACATTCTTTGCGTGACCAATTTAGGGGATTGAAGGCGGAAACTTCTCTTATCAGACAAGATCACCAAAAAAAAAAAAAAAAAGGGAGAGGATGACAGCTGTGGAGAGCTGGATCAGCGATGTGGAGGATTGACTTTTTCCTTTGACCTAAGACACGCATGCTACTGTCTGGATGGCAAGAGCCAATTATCTGCGGAACGAGGATTTTGAAAATTGACTACGCTACAATAACATCAGAATAGTGGGTGTCCCCAGATCCCGTGGAAAGATGGCTCCTGGATCTCTGTGGCAAGGACTCCTTTACTCTGTTTGTTGTAGAAAGAGCTCACCGGGTCCCTACATACCTGTTGCCCCCAGGCAATTTACCCAGACCTCTGCTGGCATGCCTTCTGAATTATTGGGATAGGTGGGATAGGGAGATCGTACTCTGCCTGGCTAGAAACCAGCCTAACATACAGTAAAACCGAGTGAGCATATGATTTTACCCTCATTATTCTGCGGAGGTGCAGTGCAAAAGAGCGCAATTCCAGGAGGTCAAGAAGCTACAACGGCTTCAGTTATACTTTGCTGTGCTTTACCCTGCTTGTCCACGAATTATGACTGCAGGTTGGGCACATTTCTTCAAAACACCTCGCAATGCCACTGACTGGCTTGATGCCAATGAAGCTGATCTCCGAGGACTGACACTTCTTGCTTAGTGTCCTGTGTTCATCTTCTCTGGCTGCACAGCCAAAGAACGGTTATACTGCCAGACTACCTAGCATCACCCTGTTGCTGTATCAGCTCTGATGCCATACCAATAGCCTCTAAGCAACTATGCCATATCTTTCCACCTCAATGTGGCCTTTTTGTGAGAAGTCAACCTATAAGGGATTCACCTGGTCCCTTGACTGGGACTCTGTTGTCGGTTGGCCTCAGTGTTCCTTTTGCTTACTCCCCAGTTGGGAACCTTTTTTTGAAGCACCATTGTGCCTTGCTCTTTTACAGTAGAATGAGCTGATATCTATCAGCTCGCTGCTAATCAGGACTTTCCAGATGCACCATATGTTTTGGAGGAACGTTGAGTGGGGACTTGTCAGCTCTATTGGTTTTATGTTCCCCTTCTCATTTTTTCACCCACTGAACATGGTGGACGTCCCTATAATTTCTTGGAATGTGAGGGGTATGCACAGTCCACTGAAGAGGACTATAATTATGTCCACCTTACGTAAACATTAACCTGCTACTTGTGGACTGCAGGAAACCCACCTTACTAAAGATATACTGAGTTGTTTGCATTATTCATGGTTGGGTTTCTGTGTATCATCCACTCACACCTCCTACTCCAGGGGTGTGAGTGTCCTGATTCACAGGTCTATAGAGTTTTATGAATATTTATCAGATGTAGATTTCGAGGGCAGATATGTTTTTCCCTACTGTCGTATTTTTATGTTTACCTGTGTACTGGCCATGGTCTATATACCCCCACCCTTCTCAACGATTGCTTTGAGACAAGCCGGATGTCCCTCTCATTCTTTTGGGAGACTTCAATGGCTGTGTCCCCAACTGGACACACATCCGCCTCCAACTGTGGGCCTTCACTACAATAGCACAACTCTATTTAAATTTCTTTTGGAAGTTGGATGGCTGGATGTGTGGAGGCACAGACACCCACAAGAATTTGCAATTACCAAACTTTGCTACGCTCCCAGAAGGGTTTCAGACCAGTCCCCCCTGGTGGCCTGGCTGACTGCTAGATCTCGCACTACATTGTCCAAGGCCCCCTGGAAATTGAATGCATACTGGCTTAATTTATTTACATTTCACAAGACCATCTCAGCCCATATCGAGAATTATTTTACCAGACATGTTCAATACCAGGATGTTTTGTCTGCGTGGGAATCGTTTAAATACTTTTTGCATGGTATTTTTTATCTCGGAGATAATGGCGGTCAAGGCGACCACCAGGGCACAGAAATCTTGGTTGGCACTTCAGGTCCAATGGCTGGAAGGAGCCTATGTTTCAGATCCATCAGAGTCTAACAGGGGTGAGTGGCTAACAGTTCAGGATTTGTACCACCGTGTCATCACCTTTTTTCAAAAGCAAGCATTCTACAAGGAGGGTGAACAGCCGTCTATTGGCCAAAATTGCTCACACACAAACTATATCCCACACAACTGGGGCCCTGGCAACAGAATCTGGGGCCCTGGTTAACTCTCCAGAACTTATTATGGCAGCCCTTGTCCAGTCTTATACTAATTTGTATCAGTCTAAGGCATCGCCCTCTGAGAAGGGTCTACAGCACTACCTGAGTTCAGTAGATCTGCCTACCCTCAAGCCTTCTCAGAAAGGCCTTTTAGATTCCCCTATTATGCTAGAGGAACTGCAAAGGGCAACCAGCTCCTTTTCTACACATAAGGCTACTGGGGCAGACAGGCTACCTATAGAGGTCTATAAGAAATATGCTGGTCATGTAATTCTCCCACATTTATTGCAGGTGTTTAAACGCATAGTTGGATGTGGGGACCCTTCCTCCTATGTCAGTGGCCCATATCAACCTCCTTTTGAAACCTGACAAACTCTCTACTGACCAAGGCTCATATCAACCTATTTCGCTGCTACAAACGGATGTCAAAATCCTAGCCAAAGTCCTAGCAAACAGATTGAACAAAGTAATTGCCAGCATAATCCATTCAGACCAATCAGGCTTTATGCCACATAAATCCACTGCTATAAATCTGAGATGTCTATTTATTAATATTCAGAACCCTGCGGATAATATGGACAGCCGCTCATTGCTGTCCGTAGACGCCACAAAGTAATTTTATAGCATCGAATGGCTGTACCCTTGGAACACCCTCAAATGTATTGTTGATAAACTAATTTCTTGGGTGTGACTTCTTTATATATCACAGAATGCAGTTATCAGGGAGAGGGGTAGGGTCCCATACATGAAAAAAATAATGCTTTATGCTGATGACATGCTCCTCTTACTGGGTGACACATGGCCCTCCTTACGCACTGCCATGTCTCTTATCTCTACTTTTAGCACCTACTCTGGCTTAACTATAAACTGGTCTAAATCTGCCCTACTGCCATTAGATGGCCCCGTAGACCCCACCCTCACCCCTTTTGGCCTGTGCAAGTTACCTCCATGTTTAAATATTTGGGAGTCTATCACCTTATCCCCCCACTGGTTATTCTAAACTGAATGCATTACCTTTGCTACTTAAATTTAGAACTAATGTCAAAATATGGGGCAAAATGTGGCTCTCCCTTATTGGTAGAGCCAACTTGATAAAGATGATTCTTATGCCCCATTTACTTTATCTACTTCATAACACCCCTATGGTCATACCCCTACGAATTTTCTGTACGATGAGCTCAATTTATAGATCTTTACTTTGGAGGGACAGGTCGCCTAGAATCAGGCTGGAGTAATTACAAAGGCCTAAACACAATGGAGGCATTGCTTTACCTAACCCGTAAGTATAATACCTTGCTTCCCAACTGCAGCACTTACGTGCTGGTTTCCAGACAGCTGTGGTAGACCCCCATTCAGGTCAGGATTCTGCACTAGATATAGCTCTATTTTTTACTAAAGCCCAGGATTTACCAGGAGGAATGGAATCTTATTGCTTCCACAAATCTAACAGGTTATACCCAACGTATGTGCTGATGCACAAAATTTGGAATAAAGTCAAACAACTAGAAGGGGTTCAGGGCTTTACAAGTTATATGTCCATTTGGCACAATGAATCTGTCCCAGAGCTAGCCAAGCTCCAGTATGTCCAGGGACATACCCTTTTTGGCAAGTGTGGGGCCTTACACACCTATGCCATATTTTCCAGGATGGGGCCTTATTACCTTTTCATGATCTACAGTCCAGATTTTACCTTCCGAATTCTATGTTCTTTTACTATATGCAACTTAAACATGCTGTTTTAGCTTAAGGTCCTTCATCGAATTGGCATATGTCCCTCCTCGTGTTCCTGGAAGGCTAAAATTGTAATGCCTTGGAAGAACGGGAGAAAGATGTCAGTGCCTTTGAGGAGGACCAATAGGCTAGTGTTCTTGAGTCAGTCCATCTTAGCTCCTTGAATACTTCACAGAGGCTTTCACAATTGTATGTTATTCTTCGGGGCCCACTATACTCCTAGTAAAGTACATGTTATGGGCTTGCTGGATTCACCTACTTGTTGTAAGTGCCATCGAGACCGGGGAAATCGCATTCATATGTTATGGCGCTGCCTGAAATTACATAGGTACTGGGCTCAGGTACTGGAAACTATAAATAAGGTATTCCAAATTGCTCTACCCTTAGATCCTAAAGTATGCCTGCTGGGTGTCTTGGTTTACCCCCACCTGACTGAACATCCCAGTGCTGCTTGTAATCGGGCCCTGTTCCAAGCTCAGAACCTTATTTTACAACCCTGGAGGGACCCCCCCCCCCCCACACTTAGAGAATGGGTAGACCGCATGGGTTATACTCTGTGGTTGTAGAAACCTATTTGTCAACATCGGGGATGTCCTTGTAAATTCAGTAAGTTGTGGGATGACTACACCAGGTCTCTCCCCCATTGACCCAATTCTGGATGGACTTTTATGAGATCCCCTCACTGGGAGGTGCTTAAATCCATCCCTTTGTTGGTGGTTGTACCTGCCTTAATGTTGTGTATACTGTTGTACTCTGTTATTTGGGTTTGTATTTGCATACCATACCTGACAAGTTCAATGTTTTGTTCTCTCCAAGTATATATGTAAATGTACTTGAATGTACAGGCTGTGAGCTTTGGATGATTTGTTATTTGACCTTAAATAAAGTTTTTCTTTGATTTAAAAAAACCCCAATAAAAAAGGATAAAATTAAAACACCTGTAATTTAAAAATTGTTGATATTGATAAATTGATGGGGAAAATAGAGTTCTACATTGTGAAGATGCTCCTAGCACTGTGCTGCAGCATCTTCTCGCAAGATTTGGAGTATCCACATTCCCTGTGATTTTGTCAGAGGATGATGATCTCTTAGATTGTAAGCTCCAAGGAGCAGGGCCCTCGAATCCCTCTTGTATTGAATTGTATTGTGACTGTACTATCTCCCACCATATTGTAAAGAGCTGAGCAAACTGTCGGCGCTATATAAATCCTGTGTAATAATAATGTCACCCCCTGCTCCATGGAAGTCAGAGTGAGTAAGGGCCTGTCCACAATATATATACGTTTGACTGTGCTGGGCAGCATTGCCCAACACAGTCCTAAAGCATAGACAAGGCAAACTGCTTTGTGTTTAGATCACAACCATGCACTGCCCTGCATGTGCAGACTGTTGTGACATGCTGTACCTGCATCGCACTAATCTGCTGTGAATAAAATTAGTAAAATGTCACCTTGTGAAATTTCAACAAAGTTTTTTAAACTGTGAACTGTGCATTGTAAACAGCACATCAGCATGGTTTAGTTTGAGTGTGAATGAGCCTGAAAGGTCTACCTAGAGGTCACTGTAGACAGAGGATAGTTATAGATGCAGACACAACAACCACTTCCAGGCAGCCACCAAGTCCCTATAAGCAAATGTCCATGTCATGCAACTGAATATGTTAAAACTTCAGGAGTAGGGGGACACAACAAAAATCTCTACTTTCAGCTAATCAGTAGGAAAAAAACAGTTTTCCAAAACATCCAGTCAGTTCTTCCCTTAAGTCCCCTCAGGCCGTTCTGTTTCCTGGTGCCCCCAATAGATTCTAAAGATAATAGCTTCTCAAATTGATTAAAAAAGAAAAATAACAACAAAAGAAAGCAAGGTAAATACACTATAGTGCCAAAGTATTGGGACACCACTTCAAATCATTGGATTCAGGTGTTCCAGTCACCTCCATGGGCACAGGTGTATAAAACCAAGCACCTAGACATGCAGACTGCTTCTACAAACATTTGTGAAAGAATTGGTCGCTCTCAGGAGCTAAGTGAAATCAAGCGTGGTACCGTGATAGGATGCCACTTGTGCAACAAGTCCATCAGTGAAATGTCCTTGCTACAAAATATTCCATGGTCAACTGTTAGTGGTATTGTAACAAAGTGGAAGCAACTGGGACCAGCAGCAACTCAGCCATGAAGTGGTAGGTCACGTACAATGAAAGAGCAGGGTTAGCGCATGCTGAAGCGCACAGTGCGCAGAAGTCACCAACTATCTGCAGAGTCAATAGCTAAAGACCTCAAAACCTTGTGTGGCCTTCAGGTTAGCACACAAACAGTGCGTAGAGAGCTTCATAGAATGGGTTTCCATGTCCGAGCAGCTGAATCCAAGCCTTACATCACCAAGTGCGATGCAAAGCGTCGGATGCAGTGGTGTAAAGTAATCCGCCACTGGACTCTAGAACAGTGGAGACTAGGTCTTTGGAGTGATGAATCACGCTTCTCTTTCTGGAAATCCGATGGACAAGTCTGGATTGGTAGTTGCCAGAATGGTACTTGCCTGACTGCACTGTGCCAAGTGTGAAAGTTTAGTGGGCGTGGGATTATGGTGTGGGTTTTTTCAGAGGTTGGGCGTGGCCCCTTAGTTCTAGTGAAGGGAATTCTTAAGGCGTCAGCATACAAAGACATTTTGGACAATTTCATGCTCCCAACTTTGTGGGAACAATTTGGGGAAGGACCCTTCCTGTTCTAACATGACTGCGCACCACTGCACAAAGCAAGGTCCATAAAGACACGAATGAGCGAGTTTGGGATGGAGGAACTAGACTGGCCTGGGCAGAGTCCTGACCTCAACCCAATAGAACACCTTTGGGATGAATTAGAGACTGCAAGCCAGGTTTTCTCGTCCAACATCAGTGCCTGACCTCACAAATGCGCTTCTGGAAGAGTGGTCAAACATTCCCATAGACAAACTCCTAAACCTTGTGGACAGCCTTCCTAGAAGCGTTGAAGCTGTTATAGCTGCAAAGGGTAGGCCAACTCAATATTGAACCCTATGGACTAAGACCGGGATGCTATTAAAGTTAATGTGCGTTTAAAGGCAGGCGGCCCAATACATTTGGTAATATAGTGTAAGTAGATCATTTCAGCCCTAGTTCTATTAACCGCTTCTATACAGGGCACTTTTACCCCCTTCCTGCCCAGGCCAATTTTCAGGTTTCAGCGCTCTCACACTTTAAATGACAATTGCGCAGTCATGCAACATTGTACCCAAACTAACATTTTATCATTTTCTTCACACAACTAGAGCTTTCTTTTAGTGGTATTTAATCACCGCTGGGGTTTTTATTTTTTGCTAAATTACCAAAAAAAAAACCCAAAAATTTTGAAAAAAAAACAAGTTTTTTGTTTCTGTTATAAAAGTTTGCAAATAAATAATTGTTCTTCATACATTTAGGCCAAAATGTATTCTACTACATGTCTTTAGTGAAAATAACTCAAATTAGGATGTATTATTTAGTCTGTTGGAAAGTTCACAAACTATGGGATAGATCTAAAAATTGATCAATCCTGAAGTACTAACGGCCAATCTAATTTCTTTAGGTCCAAGAATGTCAGAACAGTACAGATATCCCCCAAATGACCCCTTGTTGCAAAGTAGACAGTCCGATGTATTTCATAACAGGCATGGCGAGTTTTTTGAAGTTGTAATTTTTTTGTCATAATTTTTCGGAAATGAATTAAAAAAATGATTTTCACAAATCTTTTTTTACATACTGTCACCAGTGCAGTACAGCGTCATCATACAACTGGCATGGCGGTGATCAGGGACACTGACTGGTGACAGTATGGAAAAAAAAAAATTGATCTTTTTTTACATTTTGTTTTATTATTTTTTATTACATTTTTCTCTTTTAAGATTTTTTTTCATATTTCACAATGACCAAAGTAATATAATGTTACCATAGTAACATTGTACTACTTTGGGGAAGTGATCAGTATTTTTTTTTTTTTTTACACAATTTGCTTATAGCAAATAATTTCTTTGCTATAAGCAAGCATTTACCTGAATGAAATCGATTCATTCAGGGTTTTTTTTTGTGCTTAGCTGTGATTTGGCCACAGCTAATCACATGACACAGCTGGGCTGTGATTGGCTCAGCTTGTGCATGTGATCACTGTGACCATTTACAGCTAGACACACTTGTATACAATGGATGGCATGAAAGGAAGCCATCTATTGTATACAACCGTCATGTGACCTGCTGTGATTGGTCACAGCAGGTCACATGGTACTGGCTACGGGGTCGGTACACAGATCTGTCATCGGCTGTGTCCGAGGTACACGGCCAGTGACAGATCGCGCCGCTGCGCTGGATAGAAAAGGATTTCAACTAAGAAAGGGAACCAGCACAAGTGGACCCACTCCCTAACTGTAAGTTATGTCCCTTGTGCTGATTTTTCTCTCTTTTATTTTGGATGCACTTAGGCTTTAATAAAGCAGAGGGAGCCTGAACCTATCCAAAACAAAGGGGTTCTTCCTTTAAAATGTTACTAAACTTCGAACCCTGTATTCACTATATCTGGTCTCCCACAGTATGCAGAACAAGTGCAATTATTTTAGTAAATATAAACTGCTAAATACATTTTTTTCCTCAGCAGTTAGAGCAGTCTTGTGACTTCTATCAGTGTTCAGCACAGCACTGGTTAAAGCTTGTAGGAGGAGTTTTTTCTGCTCTAGGAGGATGCAAAACCCCTGACCTCTGTCTGGACAGTGCGGATTGGCCTTGTGCTGATCACATCCACTCTCCCAAGAAAAAAAAAAACGCTCTAGCAACACACATAAATTGAGCATGTGCAGAATGGCTACAGTTCAGTCTGTCTTATCAGGAGATAAGATGTGGGCATTTGAACAAGAGGAGGAGCAGAGAAGCCCGGATCAAAACGGCCTTTTTACACAATGCAGAGGATTAACCCTTATGTTCCACAGTGAGTATAACAAGCATGCTTTACTGCATATACAAACTGATTTTACTGTTGTAAGTTTAGTAACACTTTAACACGATTGTTAAATGCATAGATTGTAAATATCTGACAGGCAGGAATGAATTTACCATGGGGCATACGTGAGGCCGTGTCTAGAAATTAGGGTAAGGGATAGTGCACTTGCAAATTTGCGTTTACTGATACAAACTTGAAAGGATTTTTGAAGGATCAGATATAAGCATGATCTATTTTTCTATCTCCTACCTGCAGTTGTTCCTCTACACCAAATCATTGGGAACATTTATAAATAAAATAGGTAAATACAATTCACATGCAAGTTGCTTTTTTCCCAAAATGTTAGGCTCCTGTCCAGGAAAGCAAGTTGATGTTTACATACCAGAGCACCCTATGAATTGGCGGACCCAGTGTGCTTCATAAGAAACCTGACCAGGTGCGCCAGCAGCTGCAAGAGGCCACCTATGTGTGTGTTAATTTCTTTAGTTTAAGAGGGACATAGTTTTCCTTTTAAGATTTTAGTATATTTGAAGTTAATAGAATCTATTTTTTACAAAACGTGAAACTATATTGTCTCTTCCTTTTTACTGTATCTGCAAAAAGCTTAGAGATCACTAGGTGATTCTTCATACCTAGCCATCAGTTAGCCATATATATTAATGCCTGTGAAATAGCCTGGGATTTGGTGATGTTTTTCTTGATCAAGAGCTGGGAATGCGTGTCCTAAAAAGCGGTACTGAAGAGACACGGTATATGTTTACTGTATATATCATTATATGGAATCATTTCAAAATATTTTTGGTTTTATTTGTTCCTAATAACTGGCTTCCTGACTGCATATTTTTAAGGGTGATTTAGCGCAGATACATTTATGCCTTTACAGCAGACTAAAGCAGAAAATCAAGAGGGAATTTATTTGAAGAGATATTTTCAGTACTTTGTTCCCAGGGTTACAAAAAGGCGTGATGCAAGTAAATAAGTATGTAGTAATTACTGTACTGCAGTAACATAGAACAAAAGCAGTACCTTCCTCAACACCAACTTGCAAATATAGTAGGGGAGGAAAAAAAACACAAGTTGACCTACAGCAGAGGCACCCAATGCTAGCGTGTTTCCCAAAGAAAAGTAGAAGCCTTGATAGTTTTAGTGAGGTTTGACTTTATTAAGGAGCATATACACTCACCAGCCACTTTATTAGGCACACCTTGCTAGCACCAGTTTGGATCCCCTTTTGCCTTCAGAATTGCTACTTCTTCATGGCATAGATTCAACAGGGTGTTGGATATATTCCTCAGAGATTTTGGTCCATATTGACATGAGTTACTGTTGTCTATCAACTCAAACCAGTCTGCCCATTCTCCTCTGACCTCTGACATCAACAAGGCATTTTTGCCCACACAAATGCCACTCACTGGATATTTTCTCTGCTTTGGACCATTCTCTGTAAAACCTAGAGATGGTTGTGCATGAAAATCCCAGTAGATCAGCAGTTTTTGAAATACTCAGATCAGCCTATCTGGCACCAACAACCATGCCACATTCTAAGTCACTTAAATCCCTTTTCTTCCCCATTCTAATGCTCAGTTTGAATTTCAGCAAATCGTCTTCACCACGTCTAGATGCACTGAGTTGCTGCCATGTGATTGGCTGATTAGCAATTTGTGCTACCAAGCAACTGAAAAGGTGTACCTAATAAAGTGGCCAATGAGTGTAGATTACCTACACTTTCATGACGTGGGGAGCTACTTGATAAATTTATAAGTATGCAATGTGCAAATATAAACCAGTATCAATAAAGTGGTTGTAAAGGCTCAATGTTTTTTTTTACCTTCATGGATAAAGATGAAAAAACCTTCTGTGTGCAGCAGTTCCCCCATCCACCCCCAATACTTACCTGAACCCCCTCTCGATCCAGTGATGTACACGAGAGCAGCAGCTCTCTGGGGACTCTTCCTCCCCATTGGCTGCGGCAGCAGCAGTAGCTATTGGCTCCCACTACTGTCAATCACAGCCAGAGAGCCAATGAAGAGAGAGCGGGCCAATACGTACTAGTGTGTGAATGAGTACACAGAGCAGTGGCTCGGGAGCAAGTGTGCTTGGGTGCCCCCATAGCAAGCTGCCTGCTATGGGGGCACTCGGTAGGAGAGAGGGATTAGGAGCGCCAGTGAGGGACACAAGAAGAGGAGGATCGGGGCTGCTCTGTGCAAAAGCATTGCACAGAGCAGGTAAATGTAACAGGTTTGTTTTTTGTTTGTTTTTTTAAATCTGCCTTTAATACCACTTTAAAGCTGAAGTTTAGGTATGGTTCAGGTTGGACCAAGGTAAGTATGCATATCTCTTACCCAAGCGATCCCTCCGAAAGCTGCAAATTACTGTAGTAGTCTTCACTATTACACTGATAGCAGCAGTCTTCTTGGTCCAATTCTGTGAATGGCAGCAGAGCTAAGTGAATAACTCCCTGTGGCAACTAGGCACAAGAGGTCACTTGGCACTGATGCCATTTCACAGAACTTGCATCACTTTTTTTAATAAATGCAAAGTGTCCTCTGGTTGGATGGGATAGAGATCACGACTTCCTGCCTGCATCTCCATCTTGTCCAATTAATAAAAAAAACCAAAGCTGTTCTGTTAATGATGACCACGCCAAATGAGCAAACCCTGTGGTTACAATACAGAAGGGTAGAGCCCTAGCACTGGACCCGGAAGACCTGGTGACTACTACGGTGATTTACAGCTTACACAGGTATCACTCAGGTATGAGATATGCATATTTACATTGGTCCAATGTGGACCAATGTAACTATGCAATAAAATTCATACTTAAATTTCAGCTCCAATGATAACAAACCATCCTACCTAAACTGAAAAGGGATACTGCAGTTTTTAACTTTCTCCAGCTCCCCTGCTATTGTTTCTTATGCTCCCTTTACATTTAATCATTGTGGTAACATGCAGTAAAATGTGCATTGTGATGCAATTCATGACACCACAACACACAGTATAGTAGGTGCAGATGGTCCTTCATTGCACTGCAATACAGCACACATAGCTAGCATTGTGGTTTGCTGTGTTAAAATGAAAAGTGAGGTCTAGTTGTCATTTCATTGTCATGCCTTGTTAGTCCATTCAAAATGAATCAGCTGCCTTCAAAAGACACAAGTTAATGTAAGGCTAGGGGGGGGGGGGGGTCACTGTCAGGCCTCCCCACACACCCTGTCAACCCTTTTTCTTCTCAGAGGATGTGCCCACTTGCATCTGCCCCTAGTGGCCAGTAGGTGCAAGAGTACTGGAAGATGCAAACACTCTGCCAACCCAATGCAAGCCTTTTCAGTATCTGGAAAAAATGACTGGCTGCCAGTAGCTGATGATTTAAACTCAAGAGGCAAGATTGCCATAGATTTAAACTTCATGTGTTTTTTGTGAATTGAAAGTTGATGAAAAGATTCACAAACTGTCATGTGTATGGCCAGCCTTAGAGTGACCACAGACAGGCAAATATCTCACACAGAAAGAGGATGTTAAATCTCCATAGGGCTAGGAGCTGCCATAAATCTATTCTTAACCTAGGTGATGATTGGGTGCTGTGCACAGTGGGAGATGGCTCAACAGCACAGTGGTTAAATGGTTAGCACTTCCGCCTGGCAGTACTAGGGTTGTTGGTTCGAATCCCAGCCACGGCACCATCTGCCTGGAGTTTGCATGCTCTCCCTGTGCCTGTGTGGGTTTCCTACGGGTACTCCGGTTTCCTCCCACACTCCAAAGACATGCTGGTAGGTTAATTGGATCCGGTCTAAATTGGCCCTAATATGTGTATGTATAAATGTAAGTTAGGGACCTTAGATTGTACACCCCTTGAGGGTTAGGGACTGATGTGAATGTGCAATATATATGTGTAAAGCGCTGCGTAAATTGATGGCGCTATACAAGTACCTGAAATAAACAGAACAGGAAACCATTAAAGTGGTTGTAAAAGTTTTTTTAAAAAATAACGAACAGGTTCATACTTACTTGCTTATGGAATTGCACAGAGCGGCCCCAATGCTCATCTCAGGTCTCCCGCCAGTGCCCCTGACTCCTCCTCTCTGTCCAGTGCCCCATAGGAAGCCCACTTCCTATGGGGGCACTTGTGCGGGCTCATTCCTGAGCCCTGTTGTCTGCATCCATTGACGGTAGCCCAGCAAAGTGTGAGACCCGGAAGTGAGGTGAGAGAAGAGCTGCAGACGTGCACAGCGCTGGATTGATTGAGGACTCAGGTACGTATAATGGGGGTGAGGGGCCAATACCGATGCCTAAACATTTTTTACCTTAACCACTTCAATACCGGGCACTTATATCCCCTTCCTGCCAAGGCTAATTTTCAGCTTTCAGCGCTGTTGACATTTGAATGACAATTGCGCGGTCATGCAACACTATACCCATATGAAATTTTTATCATTTTTTTCACACAAATAGAGCTTTCTTTTGGTGGTATTTAATCGCCGCTGAGTTTTTTATTTTTTGTTAAATAAAACAAAAAACACCTGAAACGTTTGAAAAAAATGTACTTTTCTTCGTTTCCGTTATAAACTTTTGCAAATAAATAACATTTCTTCATAAATTAAGGTAAAAATGTATTCTGCTACATTTGGTGAAAATAATATTAATAACAATAATAGAATTTGTGTTTTAAATTTATTATTACATTTTTTCACTATTTTATTTTTCAGCACACTGTGACAAAAGAAATACAGTGTTACCATAGTAACATTTAAATACTCTAGGCAAGTGATCAGGATTTTTTTTTTTTTTTTTTTAACACATTATGATTGCTAATACCAATGTATTTCATTGATATTTGTAATCATTGTTACTGAATGAAACTGATTCATTCAGTCTTTTGTTGTGATTAGCTGTGATTGGGCAAAGCTGATCACATGATACAGGTGGACTGTGATTGGCCCTGTCTGTATCATGTGACTGCCTTGACCAGTCACAGCTAGCAACATAATTGTATACATGGATGGCTTGACAGGAAGCCATCCATTGTATACAATTGCTGGGATTGGTCACAGTGGTCACATGACACTGGCAACAGGCCACTGTAGGAATATGTCATCGGCTGTGTCCCGTGGATACAGCCGTTGACAGATTGCGCCGCTGCGTGGCCCCACAGCCGCGTGAGCGGCTCGTTTTGACAGGACGTCATATGATGCCCAGTTACAACGGCGAGTGTCCCGCCCGGCCATCAATCTGCTATAGGCCGGGCGGGAAGGTGTTAATGCAAAGAATGCATTACGGTAAAAAATGCTTAGGCTTTATAACCACTCTAAGTAATACAGTGTTTTTCTGATATGTTATAGCTTCTCCAGAAGTACTCATTATCCCTCTCTAGATAACTTTTACCTGGCAGGAACATCATAAGAAATCCTAAATTAGTTGCAATACTTGCTTTTAAGGTGTCTTGTATGCCCGGTTTTACATTAGTGTGTGTGATGTGTGAATAATGTATGTTTGGAGAATAGAGCTCAGTTTTAAAGCGGAGCTCCTCCCAAAAGGGGAAGTTCCGCTTTAAGGACTGCTCCCCATTAAGGATTGGCACCTTTGGGGGGCGGGGGAGCGGGTACCCGAATTTGACAGGTTCTGGTACAATCGCCTAGGTGATTGGAAACTGAACATGTCCTCCCTGTAGTCTTTTGGGACACATGACAAGTCTCAGAAGACTACAGGACCATTCGTGAAGGGCAGTGCTACTCGCGCATGCGTAGTGGGTACCCGGCTGTGAAGCCGCAAGCTATCACAGCCAGGTGCACACTGAAGATACCGGCCTCCTGGTATACAGGACAGCCGGTGAAACAGGCTGCAGGGGACACACCACGGGACTGAGGGACAGGTAAGTGGCTGTTTTTTTAAAAGTCTGCAGCTACAGTTTTTGTAGCTGCTGACTTATTTTTTTTCAGGGTGAGTGGAACTCCGTTTTAACTAGCAGGACCTGTTCTCACAAAGCCACCATTTGTTTTTTTCATTTGTACCTAGCATGCAGCCAAGATCTGCCTGAGGTACTGGCTGTGCTCCAACCACTTCTGCACTTGCTACCACTATAAAGGATGTAGGCTTTCCTCAGATATGTTTACCAGAACACTACAAGACAGTATACCACAGAATTAATGGGAAAACTGTGCATCACATTTAGATTTATAAATTCCACTGTGAACAGTCTGGATTAGG
Organism: Staurois parvus; assembly: GCF_062004578.1. Classification (NCBI taxonomy): domain Eukaryota; kingdom Metazoa; phylum Chordata; class Amphibia; order Anura; family Ranidae; genus Staurois; species Staurois parvus. The sequence continues at coordinate 332,738 of NW_028317999.1, forward strand.
CTTAATTACACTTTATTACCACACCCTGCTTTATAACACAGCAAAAATGACAAATATTCACAGGGAAGTTCCTTCCTATTCACTGCACCATATGTAACTGCTGTGCTTGCTGGACATCTGCAGTGTCAGAAAAACCTCGGGTCACATCACTTCTTACAGTAAGGTTCAGTTACAGGCCGTATGGCTGTATTGGAAAGCAGGGTGTCAGTGGAATGTGCACATTCCGAACAGAAGAATGCTTGTGTAAACTAATTCAGCAGAAATAAGCGTTCATTAGCCACAGATGGGGAGTTTTACGACAAAGAGTTGAAAAGATACGATTATATTTCAGCCATTAGTGCCAGTTATGGGTCTAGCCATAAAAATATTAATACTATTGACACAACATCTAACTTAAAGCTGACCTTCACTAGCATATAAAAACTTTTCAGCATTCTAATCCACCCCTCTCCACATTTTAAACAAAAAAGACAACTTTTTTTATTCACTGTTTTTTTATACCACTGGACCCGCCCCTGCCTACATTCTGACCTAAGCAAAAATGGCATTTCACTCTCTTCCTGCAGCCTCCTGGCATACCAACGTCACATATTTCAAGAGGCAGTTATTCCACTTTTCATTCATGTAAACAGACGTGGCTCCTGACCTTGCACAAGCACAAGCAAAAATATGGTGCTGTGTCTGTTTACATGCTATTCTATGAATGGTGGAAAGTAAAGCCTCCTGGGTTATGTGAGGTCAGTATCCCAGAAGGCATTGCCTTCTACAATTCATGGAACAATATGTAATCAGACATGGCTCCAGATCTCTGTATGCTCATGCGCGAGATCTGATGCAGTGTCACTGGGGGGCTGACTGCATGAACCAGGAACAGCCAGCCAGCTCCCTGTGACAACAAAAGGAAGTGAAATGAGACTTGTAGTAGGAGAGCTGTACGAGAGCAGAGGACAATGCTGCATCCCCTGGGTTCTATGACCATCTTTTGTATCATGTCCATAGTCCTTGACCATATTCTGTTGCATGTCTGCTTTCTCTGACACAGAATATTGCAGGCCTTTGACGAGGTCAGCCCCCCCCCATATCAGGAACGTTGACCACCACTGACTTCTGGGGTATAATAATAAAGCAGTGATGCAACACTCACCAAACACTCACTGTAGGTGTAACTTCCTCGTATGCGTGTGTTAAATTTCAGTGATCGATTCACCTGAAGTCACATTCACTGCTTTATAAATATGCCCACAACATGAACATGTCTAGGTATGGTTTTGTTTAGGTAACCAATTGCCCTCCTGAGGATTTACCCCCCTTTCCTGACCAGGCCATTTTGTTGCGTTATGGTGTTGTGTTACTTTAACTGAAAATTGTGCAGTCATGCAACGCTGCACCCAAATTGAGCTTTCTTTAGGTGGTATTTGATCGCCTGTGCGTTTTTAATTTTTGCGCTAAAAAAAAAGACCGACAATTTTGAGAAAAAAAAAATATTTTTTACTTTTTGCTATTAAAAAAAAAATTCTAAAAATCAAATTTTGTCTTAAATTGACACCAAAATGTATTCTGCTACATGTCTTTGCTAAAAAAATCCCAATACATGTAAATGAATTGGTTTACGGGAAAGTTATAGCGTTTACAAATGGCGGTATATATACACTGGGATTTTTTTTTAATTTTTACTAGTAATGGCGGCAATCAGCGGCTCATAGCGGGACTGCGGCGGACAGTCTGACAATGGGGGAAACTGACTAATTGTCACGAACATATCCAGTGACACCAATACGGTGATCAGTGCTAAAAAAAAAAAAAAGCACTGACACTGTAATAATGGCACTGGGCAGGAAGGGGTTAACCTGAGGGGCAATCAAAGGGTTAACTGTGTGCAGGGTGTGTTTTACTAGGGGGCTGTGTCAGTGTGCTTCACTGTAATCACACTGCTTTGGATGGCTGTGTGCAGTGTGCCCGAGCTGACAGTGAGGAAACCGGTGATTGACAGCTGCAGATGGCGGCGTGGGTTGGGCTCATGCGCGCCCCCTACCAGGAAATGCAAATGCAATATATATATATATATGTGTGTGTGCGCGATTTTGCGCACCCCTGCCACCATGTAGCAGTATTTCTGCTATAGGGCGGTTGGGAAGCGGTTAAAGCGATTCTAACGTTTTTTGTTTGTTTGTTTTTTTTAATGGCAAACATGTTATGCTTACCTGCTGTGCGCAGTGGTTTTGCACAGAGCAGCCTGGATCCTCCTCTTCTTGGGTCCCCCGAAGGCTCTCCTGGCCCTTCCCTCCTATTAGGTGCCCCCACAGCAAGCAGCTTGCTATGGGGGCACCTGCTGCTCCATGTGTCCATTCACACATGGAGCTGTGACTTGACCCTGCCCCCTCTCTCTCCTCATTGGCTGACTGGCTGTGATTGACAGCAGTGGGAGCCAAACCACTTTAAATGCACCCATGGGGGACCCCCACTAATGACCCAACAACAATTTTTCCCTAACACTGATACAGTGGCAGTTTTCCTTTTAGCAATACCACCCACATCTCAATGAAGGGACATTGCAGGCTATTCTACATTCTCAATATGACCTGGAATGCTAAACCAATAAAACACATAACTCCAATGAAAAAGAGCCTTCTCTGCGCTGACAACCAGAATGATACAGCATGATACAGACAGATTCAAAGGATTTTCAGGCACTCCAGTGTATATTATCTGACTAAGTTGTTAATGAAGAAATATTGCAGATGATGAATATCCTTGTTGAATCACTCAGGGGACCAAGTGCACATAGTCCTGTTCAAATCAGTGCAGTAATTTGAAACAAAATTAAGTATTATCTCTGTTTGCTCTGTAGCAATACTCCAGGCTATAGCCCAATTTATGATCAATGAAGTCATGAAGTCCTCTCGCTTCTTTATTCTGTGGCTTTGGCCTGTAATCTTGCAGCCCTGAGCCTCTTCTGTTCTCCTGTGCCAACTTCATTGTAGTGAAATGAAAGAAAGAGCCCAGACCCACAAGCCAGGGGGAACAGACTAGATTAGTAGTGGATGGGTTGTGCTGTTCTGAAAGACAGTGCACCAGAGAAGGGAACACAACACATGCTAGCTACTACTGTAGTCTCTATTGGACAACTGAGTCCAGTCCCACCCACCTGCTATTCAGGGGAATGCTGACTACAGAAGTAGCCAGCATGTGCTGTTGTGGGTTTGTGTTTTTGTGAATGACTGTGCCTTCAAGCCACTAGCTACTACTCTAGTCTCTCTCCCCTGAATAGCTCATAGCTGGAAAGCAGGTCTAGGCCCAGTCTTTCCATTCAGTACAAGGAAGATATCAGAGAAAAGCAAAAGTGGCACAAGGCTAGAAGTTTACATGTCAGAGTTGTAGATATTCCTTCCAGGCAGCTTTCAGAGGAGGCAGTGGCAGGGCTGGTGCAGGCTCTCCTGTATGCACTGTCTATCACACCCCCTCTCTTCCTGCATGGTGAGTCAGATCTAATTTTACATTTGTCTCCTTGTGAGCAACATGGCCAGACAGCGGTGGGTGAAGGGGGGCAAGCTGTCGACCATGTTAGCTCAACAACCACTGCACAGATTTGAACAGGACTAAGCACAACAAAAACACCTCCTTTGTTATTCATCGGATAACAATCTGTTCGCTGCATATACAGGTAGCCTGGAATAGCACAGAAACAAATGACGTAAATCCAGTAAAGCCTCAGTCAGAGAAGTTATGAAAAAATGCACACAACATTAATTAAATCACCAGATACCAAGCACATGGAGAGAAGGACATTTTGGAAAAACATCTAAAGATTTCCATTTATGAGCAAAAGTGTCCAACACCGGCAATGTTTCTCCATGCAGGACAAAGGAACAAATATTGATAATTACTTAACTGAGTGCTGGAATTAACACTGGCTGAACCGGATCTGTTTTAGGTGTACTCAACAAGTAGAATGTCTGAGTATTTTTGTGCTTGTAGGTGTGTGTTTACTTCAAGACTAAAATCCACACAAAAAAAACGAATAACTGGGCAGTGAAATGAGAAGTAGACTGAGCTAATTTCTCTGTCACTCTACTCTCTCCTCCAATCAGCAAGTTCCTTGTTAGCATATAGACACAATAACAGAACTGATTAGCTCCTTCTGCGGTTTCTATCTCTCCCAGCCTGAGCTCTGTTGCGCATGGACTACGAAATAATACCAGATCAAATTCACAGGGACTTGCACTGCTTACATTTAAAATGTATACATTTAATAGTACATAATGTATACAGAGATGCATGATTTTTTTTTATATCTGCCTTGAGTACACACACACATTTGCAATCTGGGAAAACATGAGACATTTCCCCTTTTCAGGCATTCTACTTTGTTGGTTACAAGTCCACACACATTTTTTCGAAGTTGTAGGGTGGGGAGTGCTAGTTTAGGCAGTCTATCATTTGTTATCATTAACAATTTACTAGTTGGATAATTATATTTTACTAACAGATTCTCATTTAACCTTACACTGAGAGTTGAGACGAAAATAATTGAGTGTAGACTACAGTAACTTCCCGCATGGCTTTCTGCTGTGATAGACTAAATACTGCATGTCAAACCTAACTCTGACCCGATTCCTTCACTTCATATCACGTTTGCCAAATTTTAAACATGCTCCACTGAAATAGCTTCCACCGTATCAAAGCATTTAGCTGGCTTCTGTGCTTAAAATAAAAGTAAGGTGATAGGATACTAGGCTATGTGCAGCTGGTGATTGTCCTTAAGATAACATAAGTTCCAAAAGTTATGATAAAGAAAAAAAAAATAACAGTCCTTTTCCAGATGTGCGCACATATTCACCGGCACACCAAGGATCTTCAAGTGTTGCCCAAAAAACTTTTATAGCAGAAAGATCACATCATAACAGAACACGTGCAATTTTTTCGGGGCCCTGCAGGAACCCTTCGTTAGGCATGTGCAGATGTGTACATTTACAATCAGCAGTGTGTAGGAGTGCCCACTGACAGAAGACATTACAATGATTGCAAGAGCTATATCATCAGTTCTCAAAGAGAAACATGCAGCAGCTGCTCGGTGCACCTAATATGGGTGTGGGGGACGAAAGCTGAACATCCCCTTTTGGGTGGAGCGTCACTTTAAAGTTGCCTTGAGATTCTAAGCCTCTCTTTAGTGAATTATTTTCTTTCTTTTCCAATCTACAATGTAAATAATTATACATGTATCTAAACTCCTTGTATTTTTTCTTTATTTAAATGCATTCATTGTAAGCTGTTAAGAACATCCGGTAACATGAATTTTTGAATACTGAAACAATATGTATATTTTTGTAACATTTGTATTCACTATTATCACAGTTTCTGTTAGCAATTTGAACATACATTACTTGGTTTAGCTAAATAAATTGTGAAACATAATTAACTATGCTAGTAATAAGTTTAAAACATTCTCCTGAATTTCCCATGATGTGTTTTCTAATAAAACAGCATGGTGTGAATCACAGGCATGGTAAAAGCAATATGTTTAATGAAAATAAACATTTATAATGTTTACAAGCAATCCAGTGTATAACAATATTGATCATATGCACAGTATATCATACCTGAACAAAGCTGCTCAACCTTTGTGTAGTTTAAACACAATATGTCATTGACCCATGCAATGATGTCATGTCTGCTCATAGTCTCCTGGGTTATCGAGGTAGAATACACGTTGACCGCCATTCCCCAGCTGCAAAGAAAAACACATCATTAAGACCAAAGACTGCATAAGTGCAACATTATCATCTAAAGCTAAAGCCTGCACAGACAGGCAGATCTCTCCCTATAAAGGACAGGTACTAAGGGTTTGGCCCATCAATGATCATATCACCAGAAAGCCAGGACTCACAACATCTAGTCTACTTAAATGTGGATGCACTAAAAGGCATTTTTATAGTGCCCAGTCACACAGAGATCTATTTTTTTTCCAGCAGATTGAAAAATCCTTGCAACAAGTGCTTCAAAAGATAACAAAGGGCAAACAGCTCATTCATTTATACCAAAATAGAATAAATGGAAATTATATTGCATTTATTTTTTACAATAATAGCATAATACATTTTTCCATTCTCATATTCTCACAATGACATGTCTTCTAAACATTTAAATGTCCTTCAAGTAGTATCACAGTGTCAGACTATATAATTATCACATTTGCTCAGTGACTGTGGAGAGTAATTAGCTCTATGACTGAAAAGGGCAGTAAAGCACAATCACCATGTTGCGCTAATAAAGTCTGCATATTATATGAGCAAGTATGACCACATGCTGTATGTCTAAAATGGAAATGTATCAAATTAAAAAAAAGAAAAACAAAACTTTGTATTAAACAAAAAGTCATGTTTATAAATTTTACTGCACAATGCGGGACACACAGCACAACCCTGTCTGGCACGGCAGAAGACTTGATTTTTCTATTCTTATTTATTGCAGTTAAAGTGTGTGTGTGTGTGTGTGGGGTGGGGTGGGGGGGGGGGGGGGGGAGGGGTTGGTCCTTTCCTCCAATCAGCTCTCACAGAGCTCTAACTGCAGGAGGATTTTATCTAAAATCAGCACTTTTCAAAGGAAGTAAAAAAGAGAAGACTACAGATAGACAAGTAAAACTTATGTAGGAGGAGTTTTTTCACCTCTATGTATCACCTGAGGCTATTCACTTCACTTAGTATATGTGAGGGTTTACAACTACTTTAAGTAATGATTACAGGCCTCTTACCCACCACAGCCTGTGGCTTGACAAAGAATGAGAAACTGCACACCCATAAGCGCATCTCTCTGTCAATCTGCTTCCTCCTCCTATCAGCATATAGACTGATTCCCTCCTTTTGTAACTTCTACCATTCTCAGTCTAAACTCTGCTCTATAGGGCCACCAAAGAGGCCGATATGAAGTCAAATTACACTGCCTGCATTAAAAAATAGATTAATGAAAATTATTCACTGGAGAAGATATCTCAATCCACTCAGCAGTTGGGCTTCTTTGTTTTCTTGGTGGCTAAACTAACTGTTGCTAAATCATGGAAGACGACCTCAGTTCCCGTCTCTCAAGTACGGAAAAAGTTTTCTGGATTATGTCCCTTGAGAGGATTATGAGTATTATTAAGGACACGAATAGCCGCTTTGAAAAAGTCTGGGGCCCATAGGCACATTAATGCACATTGACCTTAAAACTTGTAATGTCTGGGGATTTACAGTACCCGGGATCCTTCATCTGTCCCTATTCCTGCTATTTTCCTTCCTTGCGCTCTTCTTTTATTTTCATCTTCTTTTTGTAATAGTGCTGTAGATTGCTGTACAGCCTAGTACTATCAACTAAGTCTCCTGGTGAGGATGGGGGCCTAATTTGGATCCTTATGATCCCGTATTGGTTACAGGTATTATCGCAACCTACTCAGTTTGTTGTCCTGGGCTAATGTTGAGTTATCACATGGCTACCTGTATATGATGATCTCCTACTCAAACAGAATGTTATGTACCCAGGGGCGGACTAACAACTCATGGGGCCCCTGTGTCCTTGCCCAAACTGAAAAAAGCCTATGAAAAAGGTACCAGGGGTTATCTCATGGGGCCCCCTACTGACCTTGGGCCCTCAGGCAGTGCCCGAGTTTCCAAATGGTCAGTCCGCCCCTGTATGTACCTTCAAGAGTTTTGCAGATTATATAGTGGGACTTTTCCCTACTTACAGAACAAAACATAACCTACCATCTGATTCCCTGCGGATGACAGGTAGAGAATCAAATATGAGTTGAAGAGTCTACCAGTAACAGGCCTGATGTAGTTAACAAGCAATTCCAGCCATCAAGCCCAGATTACGCAATGCCATTCCCCCCTATTCTGCTATATGATGTAGTGGTGTGGTTGTTAATAAAGAATCACAGATACACACAGTGAAGTGCATTGACCTGATTCAACTGGTCACTGGATGTTACAGCACGAGATGGTCAACACCAGCATCTTGATTGTTGACCATCATTAAAAACTATTGTTTTGTTTATATTAGAATCTATACCTCTGATCCTAACAGACAATATATACCAGCAGCAATATCCTGAAACATCTTTCTTTGTTCAGCCCTCATGGTTGGCCATCTTTTTATAGCTCTAATGAGCTGAGGAAGAAGCTACTTGGATGAATGGTGAAACATCTTCAACATTATAGAACAAGTCCAGCTGAATATAAATAATTATGACTAGATATACTATTACCTGAATAAATCAAACCTACAGTATATTGACATAAAAGGCCATCCCCCCAAAAAACTGCTCCTCAAAGAAGTGGACCTAAGGGCTAGGTTCACCTTTGGAACACGTTACATGTTCCACCCGTATCTATATGCATTTCCCCTTTGACAGTGGGTGGGGGATCTCCCCGCATGCGCTGTCAGAATTTAAAAACAGCATGGCTGTACAGGGATCAGCCCACACGGTCCCATCATTCATTCACAGAGTTCTGGCTAACAACTTGTAATTCTCAATAAACTGCAAGGGCACTGGTGAAAGGTCTTTGTTTACTGATTCTTCCTGCAATTCAGTAACTGCCTGCCCGTATATGGTATGTCTACAGGAGCCTGGCATGGCACAGCGATCTTCTGATCACAGGTGCAATGCTTTACAGGCTCTAGTGTAAATAAAATAATAAATGCACATTTTTCTTAACTGCAAAAAAGGTGTTCATTTATTATTTTCTTTTATTATAAAAGGTGAAATTATCCTTAAAGATCTATTAAATGTAATGAAAGACAAAAAGGAATACCAATACATTGGCCTTGGACTCTGAGCACAATGATGATTGAATAAGAGCCAGGGGTGTGTCCATACTAATCAAAAGTCAGCTCTCAGACTGCTGAATAACAAAAAACTCTCAGAGCCACAATCCATAGAATAAACACAGCGTGAAAGTAAAGAAACAGTAAAGAAACACAACAGTGTGAAAAAAAAAAAAAAAAAAAAAAAAGGAAGGTTGAGGGCTCCTTAGAAAAATTAACACAAAAAAGGACATCAAATCGGTGAAAGTGGTAAAATTAACACAGAAGTCCTGGACACTGGTGGTGTTAGACTGTCCGGCTGAGGTTGGACTTTCCATTGAAAAGAATGGAGGTTGCCTTGCGCATATGCATAGGGACATGGACTGAAGCTTGAAAGGCTGTACAGTAAAGATCATGGAGGAGAGAGAATTGGTTGTAGGATGTCTACTAAAAGGTCTTGAGTTTACAGGTTGACTTAACTGCCACTCTCCCAACAAGACTGTTCTGTCGCCACAAAGCACTAACAATGCATGAAAGAGGAACTGCATGTCTATCCCAAGTCAGTGTCTCACTAGGTGGATAGAGCCAAGACCAGGATGACAGCTCTGAACCTTGCATCTTTAGTAACAAAAATGGCAGCATCCTTATTTCTGTCTTTATATGTTCCCTCTAACACTTATGAACACCAATGCAACAAAGGAGAAGTTCTCCTTTTTAAAAAATAAATAAATAAAATGTACATGTTCTTGCATGTAAAAAAAATCTGCATTTATTTTTGTATATTTTACTTGGAGCATGTAAAGAACTACACACACACACACACTGATCACGGGTGCCATGCAGGACTCCTGCACACTGTCTGTGTATCTGTCTGCTCATACCTCGTACGGGCTGGCAGATACACACTGATGGGAAGAGACAATGAACTACCTAGAGCGCCTAACAGCCCCATGGCAGTTCATTGAGAACTACAAGCTGACAGTTGCAAAGGTTGTTGGTACTTGTAGCTTCCCAATCACAGAAATCTGTGAATGATGGATGCATTTTTTTTTTTTTTTTAATTACAGCTGGGGAGGGGGGAGAGATCCCCAGCTAGCTATCACAACGGGGGGTGTGGGGGCTGGTGCTACAGTTACGTTACACCCTGAATATGGGTGTAACATGTTACAAAAAGTGAACTTATCCTTTAAACCTGGGTCTGCCTTGTTAACACTTATCGGACACAAAAATGTCTCACACAACTACGAATTACTTCTGATTACAACAAACTGTTGATGCTTCTGCTGAAATAAGGGTGAATTCCAGCCAGAGCTAGGTCTACAGGGGCCTTCAATAAAGCTGCTGGGTCACTTTTCTGGCATTAATCCCTCTTGTTACTGTATTGTGCCAAATTTATTAAGCATTTGCGACACTTTTGGCTCCGACAACGGCTCGTGCACCAAATTCAGGTAGTTCTTAAATGCACCACTTTAACGCTGTGTCGCATTGAATACACCAAATGTAAAAGTGGAGCTATTTAAAACCAACTCTCTTTTGGTGTACAGAGAAAAATTGGTTCAGACAGGTTTTGCGAAAGTGTCCCAAACGCATTCTAAAATTGGTTCTGCATGAGCCAAATTCAAGTACAAACTCTAGACAGGTACAAGGATTTGGTGCATTCGTCACCACTTTTACAACACATGACAGACACTCTGCACAATCTGTCTTTGCCAATCTTTATGAATTCCAGGGAGAATGTTTTACATGATATGGAAACATTCCCCATTCTTGGAGGGTCAGGAGTCACAAGAGGTATTGCGGGTAGCTGGTCATACATTTTCCAAAAACTGTAATCTATTTCTCACATGCACACAGATGAGTAAACACACCTTTATGTCCATGTAGATAGCATATGAAAACTAGAAATAAGTGCAGTGAACTTTGAGATGAGAGTAAAGATAATGTTCAACCTTTACACTGTCTAGATATCTGCAGGTGAAATCAGACAGAGATAACACCATGAAAAACCTACAGGACAATTTGACTGTATACTACAACACCGTATACAACCTGAATTGTAATCTCAGAACATTTCCTATTAACATTTCTGGCAAGATATAATTCACAAGGGGTGTAGCTGTTTAAAACAATAAGACTTCAAAGATCTCTTCCATACAATGGCGGGTGGTAAAATAAACACATGCTATCTTGAAGCTGTAGAACCTGACACCAATATTCTTCGACTTTCCCAGTGAATGATCACAGCACACAGGCAGTTAGTAGACTGTTGCTTTTTGTTTGGAAAATGGGATTAATCCTAAATTGGTTCCACAGAATTTCCAGTATGCTGGATAAGCTCTAGAACTAATAATGAGCACATCTACTGTTCATGAGCACACAAAATTGTCTGAACGTTGCTTGGACATGTATGGGATACCGTAAGGTTTTTTTATGTTGCATTATTATATTAAAGCATAACTTCCATCTTTACTAATAATTTGCACTAGCAGGGCAAAAAGACCCAAAAATGCGGGCAATAATAGTCACATAAGATCACCAGCAAATTCTATGACAAATCCATTGACTTTCAAATACAATATAGGTGTCCGTTTATGACACAGAGAATAGCTGCGATTCAGAGGATCGCAGCTTTTCTCTGGTCATTCACAGTTTATGACACTCAGGAGATCTTCGCTGTTCAGTTCTTCGCTGGAGATCTGTGTTCTCCCTCCAGATTCTCCAGCCCAGAGCTGGAGAATCGGAGGAACCGCAAACTAAACAGTGATAATTTACCTCTGTTTAGTAAACTGATCTTTTACTGTAATCTCGCGAGATTATAGTAAAATCAGCCGTTTTCCAGCGTTTGTAGATCGTTCTCCCTTTGTTCGGAGAACTGATCTACACCGCTTCATAAAAAGGCATTCACAGGAGAACTGTGTTCTCCAAGAATGCCGGAGAACTGAGCAGCGATCTATTACCGCTGGTTCATAAACGGACACCATAGTGGCAAAATCTACTCAGAGTTTGGTGGGAAGCAGCTTGTCCATTCTGGAAACTAAAGGGATGCTTATAAAAGCCGGAGAATTGGATAACCATTTACTGTACATCAATAGGAAAAACAGCCATAGTTCATGAATGTTGGTTATTATGGCCCTCTTTGATTATAAGCTATGACTGTCAAAGAAAAGGTCAGGTTCATCCAAACAGCTCCCCATTTAATCATTCATTCCGGCTCTCATTGTGGGTAAACATCCACACCCATAAAGCTCACACATAACATTTCTACTATCTATACATAAAATATAAAATGATGGGCTAATGCCTGAAAAGTATGAAAGCCAAATTTTCCTCAAAGCCCACTGGGAGAAAGAAGCAGACTCATAGCCTGGGCTCACGGAGAAGTGAATATGTATAAGTATTGTACAGTGGCACTGTACACATTTCAGCCCTAAATGAGCCTTAGTCATAGCCCATTCAGGCCTGAAATGCGTAAGCACTGGGTCCACTAATGTAACCTTTTAATTGTGACCAATAAAGCAATTCTATGATTACAAGGAAATGTGCATCTCTATGATACTTATACATTGATTGGCAGCAACTGGGAGCTGCATTAATAGCTTCAATATTGGCTAAGGCAACTTGGTGTTAAGCAGCGGTGAGTACATTTTCATACAAGTGAGCAAGTAGCCTAAATCCTGCACAATGAATACTTCACAGTAAAAACCAGTTAAAAGTAAGTATGTGGTCTTTAACGTATCTGTTTTCCTTTAATTACTTTTTGAAAAACACTATGGCTTTGATAAAAAAAAGCCATTATCGGCAAAACACAGATGACCCTATTTTCGGCTGATAATTTTCGGCGGCCGATATATTTGGAATCCCATGGATTCAATACTTGTGCCAGTAATCTGAAACAAATTTACAGATCAGGTCTTTCTGATCTCACATTGAATTCACTAACTGATCCTAAGATATGAAGCCATTGGGTTAGCATGACAGACAAGCAACTATCATTTTCAGAGGCAGGCATCGATATTGTCTGGGCTGACATTTTTCTGAAAAGAAGTTTCTTTAACATGATAAACAGGTCATCACATCAGGGTTTGCATTCTAAGGGGCTAATTATCTAAAATAAATGTGGGGTCACAGCAAACATTTCACACTAGCTATAGCCTAGATTTATTTTCCCTATCAATGTAAAAAGAAAGTTATGTTGTATAAGCCATACAATTACAATAATACCAAGTGGTTTATAATTATCTTTATTTTTTTAACGATTGGCAAGGATCAACTAGGTATTTACAGCTTTAGCTAAAAGGTACATAGGCTAATTTTAAAGAATAACACACTTAAACATTTGAATTTATTGAAACTATAATTTTAATAGAATATGTAAGGCTTTTACTGATCTAGAGCACGTAATGTATGACAGATGCACAATATCACAAAAGGGTATTTTTTGAAAATACTATAAGATTAGCTTATCTTTATCTCAACATTCAGAAATATAGATAAGATAATGAAGATCTGTTGGTCATAATATTTTATGAATATATCTGCAAAAAAACAAAATGAGGACTGCTTTTTCAAACTCATAAAAATAAATGAAAATTGGTGTTATAAGTGAATATTGGTTATCATTTTGTTTCCAAGACTAAACGTGTTGATAAATTAGGCACTGAAAAGAGTACATTAATTCATGGACATCAGTTCCTGCTCTGCAGCTCCCAATCTAATGTCTTCCTATTGCACTTATACACACATTTGGCCCATTTGGGAGGAAGCCAATCAACTCTACCTGCATTGTCTGGACAGGTGGACAGGAATGGTTTGGAAAAAAATGTGGTAGATAAATATTACTGTGATTAACTGTAAGTAAAGTACAATTTTTGGTTGTACCTACAGGTAAGTCATGGGCTGCGTAATGGTGGCTCTGGCCATTCATACTGCCGGAGCCTGCGAACCCGGAAGGAAGACCAGGTGAAGATGGTGGCGCCGGGGAGTCGTGACAGCGCTGGAGGGCTCCACGTACAGGTAAGTCTGTTATAATGTACTAGTATGCGGTGCGCTTGCGCGCCACCCTACCTGCGCTACCATTGGCAGCTAGGGATGTCAATCACCGGGTCCCGTATCAAGATTCCCTGCTGGCACCCCGCGATCGCTGTGTAAAGCTGACAGGGGAGAGACCTGTGTGTAAACAACACAGGTCTCTCCCCTGCCAGCAAGGACATGCTGTTTTGTATTTCTCTGCACAGCAGAAATACAAAGCAGCATGTCTCCGTAGTAAAACAGCACACATAGTGAAACACACAGAGCACACAGTTAACCCTATGATCACACAAAAGTTAACCCCTTCCTGCCCAGTGTCAGTGCTTTTTATTAGCACGGATCACTGTATTACTGTTACTGGGGATGTCAGTGGCAGTTAGTCAGTTCCCATCCAGTGTCAAAATGCCCACTGCAGTCCCACTATAAGTCACTGATCGCCACCATTACTAGTATAAATATAAAAAAATTCCAGTATATATACCGCCATGTGTAGATGCTATAACTTTCACGTAAACCAATTAATTTACACGTATTGGGATTTTTTTTTGTAGCAAAGACATGCAGCAGAATACAATTTGGCCTAAATTTATGATGAAATTTGATTTTTTAATTTTTTTTGTTGAACATGTTTAATAGCAAAAAGTAAAAAATAAAGGGTTTTTTTTTTTTCCAATTTGTCGGTCTTTTTTTGTTTATAGCGCAAAAAATAAATACCGCAGAGGTGATCAAATACCACCGAAAGGAAGCTCTATTTGTGGGGAAAGACGACATAAATTTCATTTATGTACAGCACTACATTACCGTGCAATTGTTAAAGTAAAGCAGCATCATATTGCAAAAAATGGCCTGGTCAGGAAGGGAGGTAAATCCTCTGGAGGGCAAGTGGTTTAAGCAACCTTAGCCAGGGTCTGACTAAGCCCACGAGCCTCACCTATAAATAACTAATATAGGAAACCTGTACTGGGAGATATGAAGGCTGCTATTGCTGATCTCCTTCTGAAAATGTTAGCTGCAAGAACGTCATTGTTATCCAATGGCTTCAATACTTTCTAATACACTGACCCATAACAATACATGTCCATGTCAGTGACTACAATTACTATTAGATCAGCATGACAGATGGGGGTCATTCCCAATTCCCCGTTCCCTTTCCGCGTCATGGACTTGAATAGAAACATGGAAAAGTGACGGCAGAAAAGACCGAGGGGTCCATTGAATATGCCAGTTTTTTTGTTGTGTTTTTTTTTTTTTTTTTTAAAGGGGGGGGGGGTTGGCTGGAGTATAGATTTTTGCTTGTCCCAAGCAGGTTTGAAGCAATTTACTGTTGAATGGCTCACTACCTCTGCTGGCAGTTTATTCCAAGCATCAACTACTCTCAGTAAAATAGTACTTTCTGGGATTAGTTTTGAGCTTCCCTCCAGTTAATTTAAGGTCATGTCCCGATGTTCTTGATTTTGGCTTCACATTGAAAATACTGCCATCCTGAACTTTATTCACCACCTTGATGTATTTAACGGTTTCAATCATGTCTCCCCTTTCTCTTCTTTCAAGCCTTTGCACAGTATTCATATTCTGTGCAAAAGAAGTATGGAAGGCTGATGTCTGGAACTAATTCACATACTTGAATTTAAAAATAGTATTTTAACAAAATAAATAACTGCATTAATTTGTGTTTCTTTCATGCCTGGAGTTCAGCTTTATCGTGTTTAAAGTGCCAAAAATGTTCCAACATTTCCCTTGCCCAGTAATAAAAAAAAAAGAAGCATGTGGTCAGATCACTGCAAATCTTTTCTAAGAATACGAATTGATTACAACATATAACAGCGGCTGGGAAGACAATTCGAGATTTGGATAAGTCCCACAGCCATTCCTATAGTCATAACTTGGCAAAACTGTCAACTAACATAGCTTGCATTTCCAAAACTTGATACTCAACATTGAAAGAAATAAACATTGACACAAAGGAGACCGGATTCATGTTTTTTACTTAATAATGCAGAGAGTCTGAAATCCACAACACATTTTTATCACAATAAGTGAATGTAAGATTAGCATTTGTTGTATACATAAAAAAAGCCATTTAACTATAAAAAAAATAAATAATGTCCCTATTCAATTGCAGGATGGGCCTCACCACTAACAGCTTCTGCCTTCTTAGCGTAAAAACACGATTGCTCTCATATCTATATTTTCAGGTTACTTCCTAATAAAAGTCATGCCAGCAGATGGCACTGAAGATAAATTTGTAATAGAAGATCCGTGCCCTAATAAAATCTGAACTTGTTTGAAGAATTTTTCCATGTGCCTACATGCTAAGATCCAAGGACAGAATGGGGATTTCCAGTACTCTGTTTCTTTAAGATTACTGACTGTCATGCCTTTAGATTGCTACAAACAAAATACAAAATTATCTCAAACTTTCCAAGCAGCTGTGCAAAGTGAGTGCAGTGCTCAAGCTATCAGTCACATACAGTTGCAAGAAAAAGTATGTGAACCCCTTGGGATTACGTGGAGTTTTGCATGAATTGGGCATAAAATGTGCTCTGAACGTCATCTAAGTCACAACAATAGAAGAACACAGTCTGCTGAACATAATACTACACAAACATTAGATGTTGCCATGGTTTAATTGCACATAACATGTAAACATTCACAGTGCAGGGAGGAAAAAGTATGTGAACCTTTGGACTTAATAACTGGTTGACCCTCTTTTGGCAGCAATAACCTCAACCAAACGTTTCCTGTAGTTGCAGATCAGACCTGCACAACGATCTGGAGTAATTTTGGACCACTCCTCTTCACAAAACTGTTTCAGTGTAGCAATATTCTTGGGATGTCTGGTGTGAATCGCTCTCTTAAGGTCATGCCACAGCATTTCAATCGGGTTGAGGTCAGGACTGGGCCACTCCAGAAGGCGTATTCTGTGCTGTTGCAGCCTTTGTTTTGTTGAATTACTTGTATGCTTTGGGTCATTGTCCTGTTGCATCACCCATCCTCTGCGGAGCTTCAGTTGGCGGACAGATGGTTTTCCTACAAAATGTCTTGATAAACTCTGGAATTCATTTTCCCATCAATGACAACAATCCGTCCAGGCCCTGAGGCAGCAAAGCAGCCCCAAACCATGATGCTCCCTCCGCCGTGTTTTACAGTGGGAATGAGGTTTTGATGTTGGTGTGCTGTGCCTTTTTTTCTCCACACATAGTGTTGTGTGTTCTTCCCAAACAACTCAATCTTGGTTTCATCTGTCCACAGTATATTTTGCCAGTAGTGCTGTGGAACATCCAGGTGCTCTTTTGCAAACTTCAAATGTGCTGCAATATTCTTTTTGGACAGCAATGGCTTCCTCCATGGTGTCCTCCCATGTACTCCATTCTGGTTTAATGTTTTCCTTATTGTAGATGTGTCAACAAAAACGTTAGCATGTGCCAGAGATTTCTGTAGGTCTTTAGCTGACACTCTGGGATTCTTCTTTACCCTATGCAGCATTCTGTGCTGTGCTCTTGCAGTCATTTTTACAGGGCGACCACACCTAGGAAGAGTAGCAACAGTGCTAAACTTTCTCTATTTGTAGACAGTCTGTCTTACCGTGGACACATAAACATCAAGGCTTTTGGACATACTTTTGTAAGTTTTGGTAACCTTTCCAGTTTCATGCAAGTCAACAATTCTTGATCGTAGGTCTTCTGAGAGCTCTTTTCTGCGAGGCATGGTTCACATTAGACAGTGCTTCTTGAAACCAGTAAACCCAAAACAGGTGTGTGTTTTTTGAGGGCAGGACGGCGGTCAGCAACACATCCAATACCATCACACTGATTGGAGTCAAGGTTGGCTCACTCCTGGCTCCAATTAGCTATGGGAGAAGTCATTAAGCTAGGGCCTCACATACTTTTTCCTCCCTGCACTGTGAATGTTTACATGTTATGTGCAATTAAACCATGGCAACATCTAATGTTTGTGTAGTATTATGTTCAGCAGACTGTGTTCTTCTATTGTTGTGACTTAGATGACGTTCAGAGCACATTTTATGCCCAATTCATGCAAAACTCCACGTAATCCCGAGGGGTTCACATACTTTTTCTTGCAACTGTAAGTGTAATGCAGGCCATAGACGGGGAGAAAACCGGACTTTTTTTTTAGAAAAGCAAACAATCAGTCGTTCAATCAGCCGACGTTACCACCATTGGTAAAAAAAAAGTCGGGTAATTCTCGTCCTGTCTACGGCCAGCAATTAATATAATGTCCCTGCAGAGAGCTCTGCTATATTTGGCATTTAAAAGAAGAAGAAACAGAATATGAATAATAATAAGAAAAAGTTGCAACATTGTATCTATTTGTATCCATTTCAGATACAGATGTTTCTATTCGGATACAAATAGATACAATGTTACAACCCTTATACTTTTAAATGTCAAATATCATAGCGGAGCTCTCTACAGGGACACCGCTAATAGATTTGACATTTCTAAGTATTGCGGTTGCAAACATTGTATCTATTTGTATGGATATTTGTATGGATACTAATAGATACAGATGTTCTTTTTCTTTGGTCATGGCTCATGCGCATTGTTTTTAATCCGGAAAAAGATCGTCCGATTTGCCCATCATTGCAGTGAAAATCGGCCGTTTTTTTTCCCCAACATGAGCGATTGAAAAAAATGTGTCAAAATCAAGAAAACCGGCCGACCAATTCAGCCACTAACGATCCAAAAATCGGCCGATTATTTTTTTGGACGAATTTTCGGCCGGTTTTCTCCCCGTCTATGGCCTGCATAAGTGTGTATTAGCCGGCAGGATGTTAACCCAGCAAATACTTTGCAATCACTGTTTTAAATATGTACTAAAGACAATACAGAACAGCGAAGGTTGCCAGTTGTAAATGTAGATAGATTGTGAATTTTCTGCATTGCTGATGGAAATTAACATTCTGATGGGGTGTACAACAGAAATCCATTGGTAGTTGAATGTAATGCAAGGACATGCCTCAGTTTTCATTCATAATAACATGGTGCTATATGATGTAAAGCGGCTTGCTGTTAGTCTCAGTACAGTTTTCTTGCTCTGGGTGTTGCATACAAAGCCTACGGCTAGCTATACACATAGGTCATGGAGAAAACCAGCAGGTGTCTGCATACCCAAACAATGGCTGCATCCAAGTGGATGCAATCAGTGTTCAATTGACAATTTTCCACCTGGCTCCATCAAATGAACAAACTTTGATTGAAAAATTGTCTTTTGTCCCCATTTGGTTGTCAACAAAAATTGGTATCCTACTTGTTCATAGCAGCCAAAAGGACAATTGCCCAGGAATGGAAGAAACCTACAGTCCCCTTTCAGGGAGTCAAAAAAGGACGTTTGACGGTTCTGATGCTTAATGAACACGTTTACTATTCTTAATGATTCCCACACCAAATTTGTTAAACTTTGGGAACCATGGTGGACATAAGCCTTCCCTGATCTTCCTTTCACAAGCGGCTCTAACTGGTGTCTCAGACAGTCCCCGATCCCTTATTTCTTCTACTCCCTTCCTCTTGCTTTTTTTCTCCTTTTTCTATTCTTTTGTGCTTCCTCTTTTGGGGGCCTGTGCCTGCCTTAGATTTATCTGCGACCAGGTTTATTCCACTATGTTTGGTTAGTTTTGATACCAGGGCTACCTCTGACACCTACAGGATATCCCCCGATGGATCCACATGTTGTGTCTTGTGTTTAATATGACTGTTGGTGGAGGATGTTCCTCCTTCTTTATGCCTCTTTTGTATATGTGTTCAACCTGATGGCGCCAGCCATAGCCCCTGCATGGGCAGACTAGGTGCTCCTTGTACTACTGTGCCTTTATGTTATTAATGAATAAAAGTATTGAACAAGGAAAATTGTCTTTTGTTGAGCTGGTCGTTCTGACAGGGCCACCCATGGCTCAATTTCATCTGGTTCAGCAGGAAATGGTCAAAAGTTGAGGTGGATTTTGCAGACATATCCTGGTGCCAGACTTTGTTATGCAAAGCAACCACAGGATCCAAAAAATGCGAAGACAGATCATTTACATCATAAATACATCATTTAAGTTGTTTCAGGATCTTAAAAGAAACCTATTGGGGTGTCATTGCTGACCACCACATGAAAATTCAGAAGAGGCTGTCTCTAGCGAAGGAGCTCGCAGGAGGCAGACCATTGGAGAATAGGCAAGTATTTGTGCCTTTATTACTGTTTTAACAGTCAATTCTTTGTCCTCTCTAGAGTAACTTACCTAAAACCTAAGACCTCATTAGCATGGCTGCAGAGTGCCATACACTGTCAAGAATAAGCGTATTTCTCCGCCCAGGAGTCACAGGTGTCTGCATACAGCCGCGGCCAACAGCCTGTGCAAATCAATGAAGAGACAGATGCAGCTGTTGTACACATCAAATATTGGCCATTTTTGATTGGCATCACGGATAGGGTACTAGTGGGCCAGTGGCTAGGACCACAATCTTATACAAGGGCAGCACCAAGCCTCAACATTTACTGCTAGTATAATTTTTTTTACTTATTTTTCTTCCCTCTTCTATCTAACTTTAGACATTTGTGTTTAAATGTATCAAGAGAACTGTAGGGGGTCCTGGGGTTTTTAAGTCTAAAGACGCTTTGTAGTTTAGGAAACATGAAGCCATTTTATTTCAGCATATTGCCTCACATTGCCATATTCTAGCAGTATTTTATACAAAAATAAACATATTATGCAAGAGGGAGAAGCTTGTACAAAAAGGCATCATCATTACGGTGTACATAGATGATGTCCAAACACAGTCCTGACCACAGTGGTCAAATATGATGCAGGTCGGCACACGTGCAGTAAGGAGAAATCTTTTGTAGCACCCTCATAGATAGCTAGGGGGAGTTAGTTCAGTTTTTCAGCCAGAAGGGTTATTTTAGGTCAGAGGCTCTGCAGGCGAGATCCCTGATACCTCCCCCCTGCTGTAGAATCCTAGAAAAGATTCTAGAAGCAGGTGGCAGGGGTGAGGGGCTGGCCTGCACACTTAAGAGACCCTGGCTAATCCCCAAGCAGGAGGCTTGGCATGGGGCCAGGGCAGCCCTTAAATGTGCTAGAGCCTGCTCAGTAGCAGGATAGTTCGGGTGGAAGATGGAGTGAGAAGGCTGAGATGCAGGAGAATGGGAGAGGGCCCTGTTGGGAAGGGGTCCACCTCCAGGCAGTGGAGCTGGAAAGGAGGAATGCTCAGCCCTCATAGCGGTCTATGGAAGATTTATATTATGTATTTGCAGACTGCAATATTGCATAGTACACTATGGAAAGATGGGACAGCCTTAGTCCATGAAAGACCATTAGAAATCTGAATCTTCATGCCCAGGAAACCTACAGCTATAAAATAAATAACAACCTGAACCACACTGGCATCCACTTAGAAGCCTAACATTGCCTTCCTGTTCTACAGAGGGTAAAATAAGTATTGAACATGTCACCATTTTTCTCAGTAAATAGATTTCTAATGGTGCTTTTGACATGAAAATTTCACCGCATGTCGGCAACAACCCATGCAATCCGTACATACAAAAAAAACTAAACAAATAAATTCAGAAATTAAGTTATGTGTAATAAAATGGAATGACACAGGGAAAAAGAAGTATTGAACACACGAAGAAAGGAAGGTGCAAAAAGGAATGGAAAGCCAAAATACCATCTGAAATCTTTCAGTAATTAGAAAGCAATCCTGCCCCTTGTCAGTGCAAATTAATATCAGCTGGTTCAGTCTCAAACGATAGCCTATAAAAAGGTGTTTCATTATCAAGGTGCCACACAAGAAACATCTCATGATGGGTAAAAGCAAAAAGCTCGCTCAAGTCCTTCGCAACCTTATCCTTGCAAAACATACTAATGGCATTGGTTGAAGAAGGATTTCTAAACTTCTGAATGTCCCAGTGAGCACTGTTGGGACCATAATCCGGAAGTGGAAAGAACATAATTTCACCATAAGCCGGCCATGAGCAAGTGCTCCTCACTAGATTTCTGACATATGAGTGAAAAGAATTACACTGTTCAACAGGTAAAAAGTTTTGGGCATAAAATTAGCTAATCTTACATAATTTTGGGGTGCTGAAAACGAAAATGACCCTAAAAAATGTTGATTGGCTCTAGTTTCCATGATATATTCACCCATCTAATGACGTAAGCCATTCAAAATTATGATGCAACTTCAGCTGCATATTGCGCAATTGATACTGGTGACCAATAGAAAATTGCATGTATACTGAGATGATGCAATATTAGCCTTTAATTGCATCACTTAACTGCATAAAAGCTGCAGTATCTGTAGCTGATTGTAGTTCGACAGCGTCTTTACATTTCGTTTTATGCTTATATAGGCTACTCAGTAATGCCTCGAACTTGTGTGAATAAAGCAGATAATTTCTGCTATATCTGCGGTGAAATAACTTTTATCTCACAAAAAAGGAGGATAACAGGAATGATTAAGAAAGCCTACAACTTGTATTTTGGCTGCAAGATAGGAGACCAGGACAAGAGCTGGGCACCACATATATGCTGCAATTCTTGTGGGACGGCACTGGAGCAATGGTTGAATGGAAAAAAGGCATCTATGCCTTTCGCTGTGCCAATGATTTGGAGAGAGCCAACAGATCATGTTAGTAATTGTTACTTTTGTATGGTGCCTCCAATTGTAAAAGGGCTAAATAAGAAGAAAAAGTTATCTGTGCACTATATAGTTATCTGTGCAAATATTCCATCGGGAATACGTCCAGTTCCTCATGGAGAGGGGCTACCAATTCCTAAAGCACCAGAATCCTTCGTGGTTGAGTCAAGTGAGGAAGAACCTGAAGCGTGTAGTCACGTGCAGTTGTAAGAGATAGCCCTTTCCTCGAATACAAGAGAAAAGCCAAGAGAAGCAAAACCGACACAAACTGAAGACAAAACTAGTGAGAATCCTAAGTATTAAAATGATTCAACTTAGCTTATGGCTATAATTTTTCTTGGTAATCCTATGCAATATATTATGCCATTTAGGCTTTGTTATGTAGTCAATATCACTTGCTTTATATTTGTGGAAAGACATCTATCTATATAATTATTGTGCATTATGTAGTCATTACGCCTATAGTAGAAAACTTTACAGAAAAACTAGAGCCAATTGACAAATTTCATTGTTATATTTGAACTCAGAATGTGAAATTCATTAAGAAATGGATCCTTTTGTTTCCAAAACTGGCAAAAAATAAAAATTTGTTGAACAGTGTTATCAGAAGATATGTCCAAGATTTGTATTTGGCCTTATTGTACTATCTGAGCACAGGCTGGAAAAAAATGTTAAGCATTCATCTTCCTGCATGCTGAAAATTCATTTCACATAATGGCACTCCTGACTGGCATGCTGCCACTACTAGTACAAACTAGGTCAAAATGATGTTTAATAGCAGAGATAATGTTGTATAGCAAATTTCAACCTTCTCAGGTGGTGATCACTATAACTTTCTTTCCCACCTTCTGTTTGAGAGATCATTGCATCAGCATATCCCGATGCTTTGTGCATTGCATCACAGTGTGTACAGTCCATCTGTCTACAATAAGAAATTGTGGATTTTGTTCACCACATGAGTTGATCAACAGACTGCTTCAGGCCACAGCCTATAACAAAGTAAGAAAGATGGCAGCATTGGTATGAGAAATCCAAAGTAATCTATTTTGGGCCTTTGGCAAGTCATTTTCAAAAGCAGACATCAGATACTACAAGTCAGGGGTGCTCAACCGGTTGCGGGCCTCAAATGAAATTAAATGGTTCAGACTTTTGAACCCCTGTATGGATGCCACTAGACATGGACATAATCCACTAGGCTAAAGGATCCTCTCCCCGTGTCTGTGTGTTAGGAAGAAAAGAGAAGAGAGGGGAGCCAGCCACAGCAAAGGCTTATGTATGATAAATGCCGGGATTATGGAGGACTGGCAATCATTCAATAGAATGGCATGCACCCAAAGAAGGCTGTGTGGGTTGCCATAGGTTTTGGGCCACACTTGGCCCATGAGCCACTGGTTAGGCATGCCTGCTATAAGTGATTGTTAAGTGCTTGCAGTTTTCTTACAATTGTGCTGAAAAGTCTGCTTTAAACAGTCTCAAATGGGCATAATATTCTAACTGATATCAGAAATGTAATTGCACTATAAATGCTTTTGCTGCTAAGTTCTTGTCGCATTCATCTGGAGGAAGTATGGAGCTGCCATTGACAACCTTCTAAAAATGCTATTTACACAGTCATGCTTAGCTGTGTTACAAACCTAGAACAAGCATGTTGTAAATGAGTGCAAGGAAAATGTTGAAATTCCTTATTATTATACTAGTACCAGGTCAGTAACTCACATTAAAGCCAAAGTGAACCCTAGGTATTAGCATGACAGCCAACATTCTCAAAAAAAAAAAAAGTCAGCAATCACAGCCTACATATACCTCTTATTGCCACAAGTATAGGGACGCCTGCCTTCACATGCACATAAACTTTAATGACATCCCATTCTTAGTCCGTAGGGTTCAATATTGAGTTGGTCCACACTTTTCAGCTATAACAGCTTCTACTCTTCTGGGAAGGCTGTCCCCAAGGTTTAGGAGTGCGTCTATGGGAATGGTTGACCATTCTTCTAGAAGTGCATTTTTGAGGTCAGGCACTGATGTCGGACGAGAAGGCCTGGCTCACAGTCTCCGCTCTAATTCATCCCATAGGTGCTCTATCAAGTTGAGGTCAGGGACTCTATGCAGGCCAGTCAAGTTCCTCCACCCTAAACTCACTCATCCATGTCTTTATGGACCTTGCTTTGTGCAGATTGCTAGAGAAGTGTGTTTCGTCACTCCAGAGAACACATCTCCACTGCTCCAGAGTCCAGTGGTGGCGTGAATTACACCACTGAATCCGACACTTTGCATTGCTCTTGGTGATGTAAGGCTTGGATGCAGCTGCTCGGCCATGGAAACCCATTCCATGAAGCTCTCTAAGCACTGTTGTGCTAATCTGAAGGCCACATGAACTTTGGAGGTCTTTAGCTACTGACTCAGCAGACAGTTGGCAACTTCTGCGCACTGTGTTCTTCAGCATGTGCTGACCCCACTCTGTCATTTTATGTGGCCTACTACTTTGTGACTGAGTTGTTGTTGTTCCCAGCTGCTTCCACTTTGTTGTAATACCAATAACAGTTGACCGCGGAATATTTAGTAGCAAGGAAATTTCACAGATGGACTTTTTGCACAGGTGGCAACCTATCATGGTATCACGGTTGAATTCATTGAGCTCCTGAGAGCGACCCATTCTTTCACAAATGTTTACAGAAGCAGTCTGCATGCCTAGGTGCTTCACTTTAAACACCTGTGGCCATGGAGGTGATTGGAACACCTGAATCCAATGATTTGGAGGGGTGTCCCAGTAGGTTTGCAATATCCTAATGTAAACAGCCCATTGTAACAGTAATCCAGACCGGGAGCAAGATTTAGTACCTGATATCAGGAATGCAGTTTACAGAACAAGAATATAAAAAGGTAAGGCATGTTGATTAGTGCCAAGGATTGCTAAAAATAGAAAAAAAAAAAGCAGCTACCTACATTTGAACTTTGAAGACACTAAATTACAGACAGCATGTTTCTTCATTACTTAACAGATGGTCCTTTCATTTCCTGTATGTGCCACAAAAGGGTGTGGCAGAAATTGCTACATTATGAGTAATTTCTTTTAGGATTCTTTCATCCAGCACATCACAATTCATAAAATCTGCTGAGCAATCTTTCCGACTTGCAGTAAAAATGATGGTTCTAAGGCTACTTTTTACCATGTTCAATCCAGAGTGATGCCATGAAGAACCTGAGCCATCTGCCTTATACAGATTAGGCCTTTCATACACAGGTAAATCTATCCACCTGCCTGTTCTTTTCACAGTCACTTCTAAAACGTGGAATGAGATTTTATCACAACTTTTTCACACGTATGCCCTTGTATACTGAAACCATTTATTCTCCTATAATGAAAAAGAGGACAAGGTTTAATCAGATGTACAGAATTTAAATCATGCATGAAAAGCTTTCCAATTCAACACCACAGACCTTTGTCATCTGAGCATGTGTTACTGCTTGTTTGTTAACCCCTACACACCAGAAAGTGCATAAGTGGCTATGTATAACATCACGTCAAATCTACATCATTTTTAAAAGATCTGCCTGGATATGACCACCCAGCCCTATGCCAAAAGAGGCTACTTTTTTGGCATTACAATTCAATGTAAATTTCCTATTGGCTTAGAAAAAAACCCTAGGGAGTGACCAAACAGACCAGCAGGAGGTGGCAGTATCACCTCCTGAATGCCTGTAAACCGGCTGTCAACCATAGTCTGAAAAAAATCCATTGTGGATTGCTTTTCAGAGGGAGGTAAAGTCTGCCACTAATGTGAAAGTTGCCTTCCACTGGTGATAACAGTTACCAATGTGCTTATGTTAACTCTGTACTGAGCTTTCAAGCCATCAAATGGCTGTTGTCATGGCTGATATCACGTTCAGCACTATGGCAACTGCAGAACTAAACAGAGGCTAAGATTGGTCCTTCTTCTGCTTTAAAGGGCAGGAGGGTTTATTTCTGCTTTAAGTAGCTCATCTTGGTCTCAGGTGTTCCATCTATCATGGAATTGTAAGGGCCCGTTCAGTTATGTAGGTTTCTGTGTTAATATAATTAAAAGAGAAGTATGAGTTTCTTTTTCATTCTATTCCAAGTGAGCTGCTAATACTTAAAATCTTTCCAGCCTTCTGAGACATGCACCCTTTCTGTTAAAATCACGGTAAATACCTGCGAAAACCATTTATCATTTTCCTTGCACTTCATAATTATGTACCACTTTGTGTTGGTCTATTACATAAAATCCCAATAAAATACATTTACGTTTTTGGTTGTAGCATGAAAAAATGCAGAAAATTTCAAGGGGTAGGAATACTTTTTGAAGGCACTGTAAGGAGGGACAGGTATTTGGATGGATGAGGGGGATTTAAATTACCATTGTCTTTAAAGTGTATGTAAAGCTTAACAACTTTTTATTTGCTGCCTTTTGATTTATTTATTAAACCATTTTAAAAGCATTCTGTTATATTTGTTTAAAAATTGCAAAACAATTCACCTATTGTATTTCAGGTTAACGTTCAGATTGTTCTGGGTCTTCGGCATACGTCTTGCGTTATCTAGCCCTCATAGTTGTTATCTTGAACCACAGAATGAGTAGCTTTTATGTTGTAGAGATCTGAGCGTGGAAAGGGTTGAGTAGTTTAGTAAATAACACTGGTAGGGGCTGTTTGTTGTCAGCCCACAACAGGACTTAGGTGCTGAGTGCATTTATGGCAGATCAACAGGTAGTTATTTTGTAGCAAAAACATGATACAAGCCTTGTTTTCTGCTGAATTAACCACTTGTCTCATAGGGTGGGCTATACCCACTCGTGACTATTTTGTTCTGGTCTATTTTTTGGTTTAGACAGCAACACTTATGAAGTGACTTGGCAATCAGTGTTCTCTATATTCCCCTCCTATCCTTTCAGTTTTTTTATACTTTCATGGCCTTTAATGGGATAAAACCGAATATGTACAAGTATTGCAGGGATGTGCTGCATGTTTTGTTTTTTTTTCTAACTTCACCTTACAGGGGTTTTAAAAAGGAGTTATAGCAGTAAATGCATGTGGAAGATATGCAATAATATGCCATATTACTGCATGCACACATGTACGAAAAAACCCTTAGGATTTGTTTAGATTTGTATATTTTCAGTAAAAAGCATGTGTTTTACTTTAAGAAAATGCCACTCATGTGTAAGAACCATTGATGTTGGCAGAGCTTTTGCTTCAGTGCTCTACATTTTTAAGCACTCTTACTGACCAATGCTTATGCAGTAAATCAAGTTATGATGCAGGTTGCTGTTATACAATTTCACAGGTATTTCAAGTTTTAATTAAAAAAAAATAAATAAAAAATCAGCACAAGAACACTATATACCAACATATTATCAACCCAGGTATATGAATGAAAAGTCTGCCTCCTCTATTCATAGGTCACGTTTCATTCATAGAAGTGTTAGTACAGCTTCAATGAATGGAGGAAGGGCAGAAAAGGCTGGCATAGTCAACACTCTTGATGAGTGACTAAGACAGGTTCCTCAGCTCTAATAACCCCCACTGCATTGGCAGATTATGGTAGCACAAGGGGCACATTGGATTAATAGGTAATGTCCATTGTGATAATTGTTTTATTTTTTTTTTTGATTGAAGCTTAAAGTGTTTGTAAAGGCTCAATGTTTTTTTTACTTTCATGCATTCTATGCATGAAGGTAAAAAACCTTCTGTATGCAGCAGCTCCCCCTAATACTTACCTGAGCCCCACTGCAATCAAACAATGTGCACGAGAGCATCGGCTCTCTGGGGACTCTCCCTCCCCATTGGCTGGGACAGCAGCAGAAGCAATTGGCTTGACACTGCTGTCAATGACAGCCAGTGAGTCAATGAGGAGATAGAGCTGTGGTTCAGCCCTACCCCCTCTGTATGTGAATGGACATGCAGAGCAGTGGCTTGGAACCAAGTCTGCTTGTGCTTGCTTTAGAGGCACTAGGCAGGAGGTAGATGCCAGGGGCACCAGCAGGGGACCCAAGAAGAGCAAGATTGGGGCTGCTCAGTGCAAAACCATTGCACGAGCAAGTAGGTATGACAGGTTTGTTTGAGTTTTTTTTAATTGCTTTTAATATCATCACTTTAAAACTTGAACATAACATGCAAAACGAAATGTGTACTGCTTGAAAATGGACAAATTTTATTCCTACTTGAAGGAAAAAGGGTAAATTATCCATAAAATGCATGTCATGTTTGCATGCATTTTTAGAGCACCCACAACATGGAATATCCCTATTCTTGAGTACGCCACTGCCATTTTACATATGCAAACACAGGCCTTGTTACTAAACCCACAACTGTAAAATCTATCTGTATATGCAGTAAAGCATTCTTGTTATACTTACTGTGGAACCTAAGGGGTTAATCATCCACATTATGTAAAAAGGCTGTTTGATCCTGTCTTCTCTGATCCTTCTCTTCTTGCACTGTCCACAATCCATCTGCTGATAGTACAGAGCCCTAGGAGACACTCTAGCAATACAAACCAAACTGAGCATGTGCAGGTTTTTTGTTTTGTTTAGTTTTTTGGGAGGGTGCATGAGATCAGCACAGGGCAAATCAGAACTGTCCAGACAGAGGGTCAGGGGTCATGCAGCCTCATAGGACAGTTAAAGGAAAATGTAATCTACTAGATTAACCAGTGCTCAGCCAGACACTCCAGAAGAGGAGGATCAGGGCTGCTCTGTGCAGAACCATTGCACAGAGCAGGCAAGTAGTATACCATCTTTTAAACATATTTTGTTTACAATCAATTTAAGGAAAGAATAGTGCATTTAAAACAGCTGATGAAGCAGGTTATCAAGGTACCACTGTGTTTAGGGAAGAGAACAAATCATTTTAAGGCTCCATTCACACTAGTGTTTTTTTAAGTTTCTAGAAGCTGTTATCAGCATTTTCTTCTGCTCCTAGAAGCTAAATAGTGTTATCCTATGTGTCCATGCATACTATTTTAGGCTGGTAGCATTTTTCAAGCTAAACACCCCTAAATGCTACTACAATGCTCCTAACAGCTTTTTTCTAGCTTTCCCCTACATGTACTTCAAAACGCTAATAAAATGCTGTCGCTCCTAAACGCTACTAAAAACTGCTATTACAAGAGTTTTTTATCCAGCGTTTTTTGAGCTTTAAAAAGAAATGCTAGTGTGCATGAAGCCTAAATGTGTTACCTTTTTCTGTTTGTATTTTACGATTTTGTTAATCTGAATGGAACATTTTTGCTCATCAATAATAAGGCAAATATATATGTATTCTAAAAAAAAATGACAAGCTATAGAATGAGTTATTATGAAGCAACATTTTTTCTCAAACGGTTACAGTGCTACAAATGTGTTGAGGAACATTAGAACAAGTAATGCACTTACCCTTCTGGATTCAATAGGACCATTGTAAGCAAACATTCCTAAATAGCATTTAAGAGTGCCAGGGGAAATGTGGAATTTCACTAAAAATTGTTATCTACTAGCTTTGCTCTGTCTTGGGGGAACCCCTTCCAAGTCATGAAACGTGCTTCATCATACAAGCATGGTTATATCAAGGGAAGGAAATGTAAGTCATTGTTTTTTGGATAAAGTAGACACAATTAGCAAAATGTAGTCATTAACCTTGGGGGCTGGATTTCACAATCACACACTGCAGGAGACTGAAAGTTGAGGAGATGTGGTTTTTGAGTAACCTAAGTGAAAGACAAAAACATGTAGAACCTATTTAAAAATAAAAATAAAAAATTGTAGATTGGAAAATCCATACAAGTGTTCCTAATATATAGGCAATGCAAATCCAGCTTTACACCGATGTGCTTTACTGTGGATAAAGTCAGCCACATTAGCAGTTGAGGCATGTATTCTTAAAACTGGGAAGCAGATCTGTATTAAATATTTCTTTTATACCCTAGCCCTTCACAACAATATATTTATGGTCTATAACCATTAAGCTCCCATGCAATGCATATCCTATAGGCAGAAGTAGAAGGCAGATGTTCATCTACAGTGCATAACCAATATACTATGCTATGCAGTCATTAAAGCATTACTGCCCAGGCATGCTGAACAGAAGAGTGCTAGTAACCAGGGGCACAACACCACAAAACAATGAGAATTTCAATACATTTTCCTGTGCTAATGAATGCAGATGTCCGTTGTTCTAATCATGCTTCATGACCACAATTACAGGCCAAAAATGGGAGCGTTATCCACCTGGCAGCTCATAAAAGCCCATTCTCAGAATATAGAGTTTTTATAAAACATTTTTTTAAAATGTATCCTTGTTGCAGTTATGCTATATAAATGTTGGAGGAAGAATGGAGTTTAACTCTATATCATACCATGTTTGTTCAGTCTGCTAATTATCTAAACCTTTTTATAAAATCACAGACTTCTTGGTATGCCTATGTTTCGTACACACTGTCCAGGTTAAACAATATGTGAAATGACCAAATGAATGGAAACTAAATCAAGCAATTCTTAACAAAGCATTGGATCTGACTGTCATAGCTAGCTGTGGTTCAGCAATGGGATTTTCAGGCATTCCTGCTAAATAGATGCTTGTATGTCTGATGATGATCTTTTCTCTCCTAATCGTAGTGGATATACAGTATACCACCACAGCCCTCAGGTATACATGACAGCATGTGTGATATTTAAAGCGAAGTTCCACCCAAAAGTGGAAGCTCCACTTATCTGCCGCCTCCTCCCCCCCCCCCCCCCCCCCACTGCCACATCTGGCATCTTTTGGATGGGAAGAGCGGGTACCTGGTTTTGATTGGTACCAGCTCCCACTTCCGACTCAGTTCACCGCGGCAACCTGAGCCAGAAGCTCGGCCCCCTTCCTCCCCCCTGCAGCCCTGTGGGACACTTCACAGGTCCCAGAAGACTGCGGCCCATCCAAAAAGCGCAGCTCACTTCGCACATGCACAGTATGAGACTGGCTGTGAAGCCGCAAGGCTTCACTGCCAGTTTTCCTTAGTCAAGATGGAAGAATCGGCTTGGGGTTAGGACACCAGTGGATCCCTGAACTGGTAAGTGCCCTAATATTAAAAGTAAGCAGCTACAGTATTTTTAGCTGTTGACTTTTCATTTTTGGGAGGGGGGCCAGAACTCCGCTTTAAGGAACTTAACGACTTGCCCTCCAAAGGATTTACCCCCTTCCTGACAAGGCCATTTTTTGCAATACGGCGCTGCATTACTTTAACTAACAATTGCGTGGTCATTCAATGCTGCACCAAAAAGAAATTTATGTCCATTTTTCCCCACAAATAGAGCTTTCTTTCGGTGGTATTTGATCACCTTTTTGCACTATAAACAAAAAAAGACTGACTATTTTGAGAAAAAAAAAAAACACAATATTTTTGACTTTTTGCTATAAAACCTATCCAATAAAAATTTTTTTTTTAAAAAATCTAAATTTCGTCATAAATTTAGGCCAAAATGTATTCTGCCACATGTATTTGCTAAAAAAAACAAATCCCAATACATATAAATGAATTGGTTTACGTGAAAGTTATAGCATCTACAAATGGCACTATATATACTGAAATTTCTAATTTTACTGGTAATGGCGGCAATCAGCGACTTATAGCAGGACTGTGGGACTGCAGGACTGAAGTGGGCATTCTGACACTGGGTAGGAACTAACTGCCACTGACATCCCAATGACACAAATACAGTGATCAGTGCTAATAAGAAGCACTGACACTGTACTAATGACACCGGGCAGGAAGGGTTTAACATCTGGGGCAATCAAAGGGTTAAACTTGTTAAAAAAAAAAAGTTTCCCCCTGCAAAGTAATATAATGTGCTAGTATGCATTGTATACTAGCCCATTATGTGAAACTTACCTTAAAACGAAGTCCTCCAGCGGCGCGCTATCACTGCTGACAGGGCTTCCATCTTCTCCTGTTCTTCTTTCCGGGTTCCCAGGCTGCAGCTGTTTGGATGGCTGAGCCGCCAATGCCGTCACTCCCGTTCATGCACGCCGGAGTCTTGGCCGCGGCACACAGCTCTGAAAGAATGGCACAGGTATGCCGTCCCTTCATAGCGCATGTGCCGGTGATGTAGCTCTGTAGAATATCTAATAAACTGTGCACGTTTAGGAGATCATCATTTTACCTACAGGCAAGCTATATTATAAGCTTACCTGTAGGTAAAAATATAAATGAGAATTTACTACCACTTTAACCAGTGCTCTGCTAGATGTCACAAGACTGCTCCAACTTCTGACGAGAAAAGGTATTTAGCGGTTTATATTTACTAAAATAATCTAATTTCCATGTTGTGTGTACCGTGAGAGACCAGATATAGTGAATGCAGGGTCCTGAGTTTAGTAACACTTTAATGCATTTTTTTTTATGCAGTGTTAGAACACACACACACACACACACACACACACACACACACACACACAATTACAGCTTCCCTACAAAGCACCTCAGATTAAAAAAAAAATATTGCCCCATGCTACAGCAGACTAGAGGTCCATTATGGTCACCAGGAAGGGAGGAAAATGGTGAGCCCTACTTATACCAACTTTCGAAGATGAGAAAGAGGAACACCTTTTAGCACAAAGTTTATAGGCAAATGATACTCTAACCGCCTCCCCCTTCCAAGTACCATAAAGTATACGAAAAATGTAATTGGTTAAATCACAAGTGCTTTTTTACACTACTACTACAGTAGATTATTTAAACTAATTACAGCTATTTTTTACTGTCTTTTCAAAGTAACAAATGCAAAAATGTAGATGTTGGATAAAAGGTTTTGTTTAGTAAAAGAACATTTTTTATACAGGTCTATACAGCAGACCAAAAATAGGGGTTAAGAGGAACAGTGGGATCTGGTTCCAAAAGAGCGATGGGGCTATTAGAGCTATGCCTGTTGCGGTCTAGCCAAAATGCAGTAGAATATGTTCATGGCCAGGCTTACCTAAGCATTCTGCAGGACCCCATTTGAAACCATAATCATAGCAGTGGTATTCTGCATGTTCTGGAACTGAGAACTGGCAAGGTGGTTACCGCATTGAGAAGGAGCCTGCAGAAGATGAATAACTGTTATGGCACTGGAGACTACTTGTTCCAAAACAAGAGCAAAAAATAAGACCATCAAAAGAAATCAAAACTAGTTTTTCGAATTATGGCCTGCTGTGCTCTAGTCTAGGCTGTGCTCAAGAGCTCTGGTCCATTTTGCTTGTCTTGCTATGGACAAGACCTCTACAAGTACACGGTGTTACTCTTGCTGCTACATGTACCTATTTCACCATTCTTATTCATACATTTTGCTATAGTAGTTTGTACTACATGCTGGAAAAACACTTATTATCAGATCAATGTATGAAGACAACTTTCAGAGGACACATTAAACATGGTAAAATAGTAACAAAACATAGCAGCTTTATTGAGCAATTCTTTCTCAGGTTCTCGTGAGCAGAGAGAGACCTGAGAACGTGCTAAGCTGTGGAAGGCATTTAACAGGGAGTCTGGCCGTACAATGTAACATGAAGACCAAGAAAACTGGCTGCTAGCTTAAGGCAAAGGTTTATACACTAACAAGCAACATAGCTGTGCATTTGGCAATAGCTTTCAGCTACCAGTCTCTATCCAGACCTTTAGCTTTCTAATTACCAAACTGTTAAACTGCTAGAAAAATAGCTTCTTTTGTATCCACCTTCTACCTTAGTAAATCCCAGATCACAATACAGACCTTCAGGATCATTTGACTGGATCAAGATCAGTGGCCTGATTGTCCACACTTATTTCACATCAGTTTAGGCAAAGGATACCTTATATTCAGAACTGATTATACAGAACCTCAGTGACAGAAAGAACAATTCCAAGGCTAGCTGGCTGCCTTGGCCTTTAGTGCTTCTTGTCTAATCTGCCCCATATGTGTGTTATACACTTTCAGATATCCAAAACGCTACAAATTTTTATCTGTGCCGTTACCCTGTTACCTGTACTACATTTTTACTTAATCATTACATGTAAGCTGGATAAATCGGGATCTGTGTCATACTATGGACTTTTGGGGAGGGAGGATTTGTACTGGGATGGGGGAGTATTTGTGCTGAGAGAGGGGTTTGGAGGGGACAAAAATCTGTGCTGGGAGGATTTCAGCAGAGGGTGGAGATTTGTACAGGGAGGAGAAATTGGAAGGGGGGGGGGGGAACAAAAGATTTGTAAAGGGGTGCAAAGATTTTTGCTGGGATGAGTGATTGGGGAGGACTTTCGGAAGAAATATGTGTTTGGGGAGTGTGCAAATTAGTGCTGTTTTTTTGGTCTGGGGGAAAGTATTGCTTGTGGGGGAATTTTGCACTCTCCTAACCCCTGCATTTTCGGCAGTATGCACTCCTAACCTCTGCACTCCTCTGTGTGTTCTGTATTCTTAAACCCAGCACTGACCACAGCTTCTGTACATTACGAACTCCTGACCCCTTAAACTCTTTGCATTACATATCCCTGACCCCTGTACTCTATGTTTTACAGACTTCTGCTCCCTATACACTCTATTGTACTTCACATACAGTACTTATGACAAAAGTATTCATTGTCTCATTAGCTCCTGGTTGCCAAGCTGTCCCTGACCATTGTAATGAAGTTCTTTAAGGTACGCTCAGGCAAAGCCAGCATGCACAGAACCATAGGTATTGCAAGTATTTTAAACTGATTCTGCTGAAGTTCATACTGTGAGACAACTGCTGATAGAACAGCAACTAAAGCATATTTTATGGGTATAAGGAGACTCAGGTTTTAACTAACCACGCTCCTTCAGACACTCCCACTGTTAGCACAATTTCCCACCATCTGCACCACGTTACTGCTTCTCCTTGGGTTGACAAAAGGTGTCCCAGGTCTTTCACAATCTTAGCAATGCTGCGGGCTGTGCTAAGGGCAGAACAATCTATTTCCCTTCATATCCTAGAATTCTGCTTTGAACTCTAGGTCTGCCTCCTGGAACATGATGTGACAGAAATTCCCAGGATGCATCTGTGAGGCCAGGGTTATATCACCTGTGCCTTGCTCAAACAGAAAGTAGAAGAACAGTAACTAAGTAAAAGCAAAAAATGTTTCTTAACTAATGAATGTAAGATGATTGTAACAGAGTTGCATGCTGATGTGATTTTTAGTAAAGAGGGGGGGGTCTGATTTTACCCCAATATCAAAGTAAAATGCAGTGAAAAATTTATTTTTTGAAAAAGTGAAGTCCAATAATATGGTCCTACTGTTTTTTTTTTCTACGAACTAAAGTCCATTCCCTTGAAGCAACCAACGTGAATTTAAGATTCTTTTTTGTGATGTATTTCCTCTGTGTTAGTTAAATAAGTGTATAGTTGGTAAGTCCTGCTCTAATGTCTCAGACTTAGAGGGATAATTGTTATAGTAAATGCACGCATATATTTGCAAATATAGTATAAATGGTAAATTAAAAAAAATACATACATATACATATATATATATATATATATATATATATAAAATAAAATTCTCCCCCCCGCCCCAAGGCCAGGCCAATACCACGGAAATTCTCCATTGACCTGAGTGTGGTTTTCTTCTGGTGTAAAGGAAACTGTAAATGTGTCTGTTCTTTTAGAGCACAACCCATGTGATGGAACTGAAGTGTCAACATTCTCCTAGTAATGAAAAAATAACAGTATGAAACATTACCCATGGTTCAGGGGGGAGTGATGTATAGCGAAAATAGTGGGGCTTCATGGAAAGGGCCTCATGAAGGAGCAGGCCAACTGATGTTTTACTTTAAACACAGTAATTTCAGAGAAACAAGCTGCTTTCTTTGCAAACCCTCTATAACCTTGCACTTCACAGGCCAAATAAAGAGCGAACAGGAATGGCCAACAGGCAAAGGGCCAGTTCATAAATTGGATTTCTCAGGAAAAGAAAGCTTATAAAATGTATATCCAGTGGGACCAGTTCTGTCTTTAGCATTAGCAGACAAAAACATGGAACTTAACGTGAATGAATTTTGCAGACTTTACAGCTAAGCCAATGTAAATGGTTATACTTTACAAAGGAATTTGCTTCCTCCTACCTTTTGCAAAGAACATGCTCATTAAAACTTGAGAAAAAAAAAATACTACAGTATTTAACCCCTCAAGAGCAGTAT
Organism: Staurois parvus; assembly: GCF_062004578.1. NCBI lineage: Eukaryota > Metazoa > Chordata > Amphibia > Anura > Ranidae > Staurois > Staurois parvus. The sequence goes on from NW_028317999.1 coordinate 369,318, forward strand.
ATCTTTTTTTTAATGCAGGAATGCACTTTTAGTTTTTTTTTTAATATACGTGATCAACAGAACAACCTCAAATTTTAGTTTGTTCCTCCATAAGGCAATGCCATATTCCATAGCACTGTACCATTCTGTACCAGACAAATCTCTCATCAGCTATTGTCTATTCTCCTTTCATGTTCATGTCCCTGGAATCACCCAAACAGATACTTAGGGGTTTATTTACTAAAGCTGGAGAGTGCAAAATCAGACTCACTTCTGCATAGAAACCAATCAGCTTCCAGGTTTCATTGCCAAAGCTTCATTGAACAAGCTGAGGTTAGAAGCTGATTGGTTTCTATGCAGAAGGGAGTCTGATTTTGGACTCTCCAGCTTTAGTAAATAAACCCCTTAGAGTCAGATCACTTGAGAATAAGCATAGAGAGGGTAGTAGAAGTTCACTGCATTCACCTATCCAGTTTCACCTGCTTTTTCTTTAAACCAAAAACAATTGAGGGGCTTTTTAGCAATGTGGTCATCAGGACATTGGTTAAAATCATTGCCTTCTGTCAATGACATACACGGAGGACCATTTAAAAAAAACAAAAAAAAAAACAAAGAGGGCGTTTGCTTTGGACAGCCAGGAAAGCGGTAACATCAATAAAGCTCATAGATAACTGACATTCTAAGACAGCTGAAGGCCCTGGAAGTCTTAGGAAGACAAGAATTCGTGTTGGTAATCCCAGTGTTGTCTTAATTGTTTAATTTTTTAATTTAAATTGCGTTTGCAGTTGGGTTAAAGCATGTGATTTAAATCTATATTAAAAGTAAATCTCAGATGAGAAAAAAAATTACATTACATTACATTATTACATTACATTACATTGAGTTTATATAGCGCCAAAGGGTTTGCTCAGCGCTGTACAATAGAGGGGGGGGACAATTCATGAAACATTACAGCAACTACAAACAGCACACGAGGGGTTATAGGGCCCTACTCTTTCGAGCTTACAATCTAGGAGGGAGGGGGTAGTGGTACAGGAGGAAGTGGCTGTGGGGGATGGAGTGGTAGGAGGAATGAAGGAGAGCAGCAGTTAGGTGAGGGTGGGGTAGGCTTCCCTGAAGAGGTGGGTTTTCAGGGAGCGCCTGAAGGTGAGGAGGGAAGGTGACAGTCTGATGGATTGGGGTAGTGAGTTCCAGAGGATGGGGGAGGACCTGAAGAAGTCTTGCAGACGTGCGTGTGAGGAGGAGACCAGGGAGTAAGATAGAAGGAGGTCCTGTGAAGAGCGAAGGGTACGGGTAGGGTGGTACTTGGGAATCAGGTTGGTGAGGTAGTTAGGGGCAGTGTTGTGAATGGCTTTGTAGGTCAGAGTGAGTAGTTTGAATTTGATGCGTTGGGCGATAGGGAGCCAGTGGAGGGAGAGGCAGAGGGGGGTGGCAGAGGTGGAGCGGGTGGTGAGGTGGATGAGTCTAGCCGCTGAGTTGAGGATGGTCTGAAGCGGGGAGAGCCTGCACTGGGGTAGGCCGGTGAGGAGGGAGTTGCAGTAGTCAAGGCGTGAGATAATCAGGGAGTGCACAAGTAGTTTAGTGGTGTCTGGGGTAAGGAAGGAGCGTATTTTGGCGATATTGCGGAGGTGGAGTCTGCATGTGTTTGTGAGCGATTTGACATGAGGTTGGAAGGAGAGGTTAGAGTCCAGAATGACTCCAAGGACTTTGGCTTGCGGGGCGGGATTGATGGTGGTGAGGTTAGTAGTGATGGATAGGATGGGGGGGGGGCGCGGGCAGGAGGGAAGACGAGAAGCTCGGTTTTGGAGAGGTTGAGTTTGAGGAAATGGAGCGACATCCAGTCAGAGATGTCGTTTAGGAGGTGAGTGATGCGGGCGGAGAAAGTGGAGGTGAGGTGAGGGGTGGAGAGGTAAATTTGAGTGTCATCAGCATAGAGATGGTAGTTGAAGCCATGGGAGTGTATGAGTTTGCCAAGGGAGGAGGTGTAGATGGAGAAGAGAAGGGGTCCAAGGACAGAGCCCTGGGGGACCCCAACAGAGAGGGGGAGTGAGGGGGAGGTGGCACCATTGTAGGCGACACTGAAGGAGCGTTGGGATAGGTACGAGGAGAACCAGGAGAGAGCGGTGTCTCTGATGCCAAGGGAGAGTAGTTTATTAAGGAGGAGGGGGTGGTCAACTGTGTCGAAGGCCGCGGAGAGGTCCAGGAGGAGGAGGACAGAGTAGTCGCCTTTGGCTTTGGCGGTTAGTAGGTCGTTGGTGATTTTGAGGAGGGCGGTTTCGGTGGAGTGTAGGGGACGGAAGCCGGACTGTAGTGGATCAAGGAGGTTGTTGTCAGTTAGGTGGGCGCTTAGGCGGTTGTAGACTAAGCGCTCCAGGAGTTTGGAAGTGAGTGGCAGCAGGGAGATGGGTCTGAGGTTGTTTGGGTCAGAGGGGTCCAGGGAGGGCTTTTTGAGTATGGGGGTGATGTGCGCATGCTTTAGGGGGGAGGGGAATACGCCGGTAGAGAGGGAGAGATTGAAGATGTGGGTGAGGGAGCAGATGAGGGAAGAGGGGGGTGACTGGAGGAGTCGAGAGGGGATAGGGTCCAGGGGGCAGGTAGTGAGGCGGGCTTCTGAGAAGACCCTGGTGACTTCCTCAGTGGTAGTAGGGCTGAAGGAGTGCAGAGCTGGTGGGGTTACGGTAAGCGGGGTCTTGGGTGTGGGGGGGGGCAGTGCGGTTGCGAGGTCAGAGGAGGGAAGAGATGAGGGGGAGATGGGGGGGGGAGGCAGATTGCGAGTTGACTATGTCCTGACGGATTGCATCAATTTTGTTGTGGAAATGAGTGGCAATTTCGTGGGCGGTGAGTGAGGTACTGAGTGGAGGAGGGGGGGGGAGAGCAGGGAGTTGAAGGTGGAGAAGAGTCGGCGAGGGCAGGAGGAGAGGGTGTTAATCAGGTTTACGAAGTAAGCCTGCTTGGCGGTGTGGAGGGAGGAGGTGTAAGTGAGGAAGGCAGATTTGTAGAGGGAGAATGAACGGGGGGACCTGGTTTTGCGCCATAGTCTCTCTAGCGCGCGACTGCGACGTTTGAGGCATTTAGTGTGGTCATTCTGCCAGGGTTGGAGCGGTCTGGGTTTGATGTAGCGTGTGGTTAGGGGTGCCAGAGAGTCTAGGGTAGCTGATAGTGAGTCGTTGTACGTGTTAGTGGCTAGGTCAGGACAAGACAGTGGAAGGATGCTGTCGTGTAAGCGGTCGGCAGCTGAGTGGAGGGGGGCCGGGTTCAGGTTGCGGAGGTTGCGGCTGGTGATGGTTTGGCGCTCTGGGGGGGGGGGGGAGTTAGGGGAAGGGGAGATGGAGAACGTGAGGAGGTGGTGGTCGGAGAGAGGGAAGGGGGTGTTAGAGAACTGGTTGAGGGTACAGAGGTGGGAGAAGACGAGGTCCAGGGTGTTCCCAATGATGTGGGTGGAGGATTGAGTGTGCTGTGTGAGCGCGAAGGAGGAGGTTAGGTGGAGGAGTTGGGAAGTAGCCAGGCTGTTGTCATTGATGGGGATATTGAAGTCCCCGAGGATGATGGTTGGTAGCTCAGAGGAGAGGAAGAAGGGAAGCCAGGCCGCGAAGTCATCCAGGAAGCGGGGTATGGATCCGGGCGGCCTGTAGATCACTGCGATCCTTAGGGGGGTGGGGGTGAAGAGCCGGATACAGTGAGCCTCAAAGGAGGAGAAGGTTAGGGAGGGAGGATTAGGGAGGACCTGGAAGGTGCTCAGCGGTGATAGGAGCAGGCCGACCCCACCACCTTTGTGACCGCTCAGTCTTGGTGAATGGGACCAGACGAGACCTCCATAGGAGAGTGCCGCAGGGGAGGTGGAGTCAGTGGCCTGTACCCAGGTTTCGGTGATGGCTAGGAGGTTAAGGGAGCGGGAGATAAAGAGGTCATGGATGGCAGTAAGTTTGTTGCAGACCGAGCGGGCGTTCAGGAGTGCAACCGAGAGAGGGGGGATGGATGCGGGGAGAAGGGGCACAGATATGAGGTTGAGGGGGTTACGGCAGCTGGCGGGAGCAGGGGGGTCCCTAGAGGAGGGGTGAGGTGGCGAGGGTCCAGGGTTCGGGGAGATGTCCCCAGCAGATAGGAGAAGGAGAAGGGTGAGGAAGGTGGCATGGGGATGGGAAGTGTAGGAGCGTGTGGGTCTGATAGTGGTGGCACGTGGGTCGACGGGGGAGTGGAGTAGCAGGAGGAGGTGGTGAGTGCCGTAGTGGGGAGAGGGGAGAAGTGAAGGGGCAATGTAGAGCTGTTTTGGGGGGGTAGGCGGGTAGAGGGAGGTAATTTTTGGGATGGTGGAGAGGAAAATGAGGAGGAGGAGTGCAGGAGGCATGTTGGGGTGGGTGGGGTGACAGTTGGGTCAGGGGAGGTGAAGGGATACAGGTCAGGGCAAGGTGGTGTGGGGAATCTGTATTACCGTGGGATAGTCATTTGAGTCCTTCTGTAGGGGTAGAGTGAGGGTGGAGGGCGGCAGCTGGTTGGCAGCAGTCTGTGGGTGCAGTAACCTGGCGACCATGGGTGCTGTGGCATGTCTTCAGTGGGTACGGTGGTTCGGCTAGTGGAGGGGTCGTAGGGTGCGATGGCTGGGGGCGATGGTAGGCACGGCGACTGGTGATGCTGGCGGCTCGGTGTCTGGGGTTGTTGAGGCCAGGCGTCGGGTGCTGAGGGCTCGGCGTCGTGAGACGCTGAAGGTGTTGAAGGATCGTCATCAGGGTCGAGAGGGGCGTTGCGGTAGCGATCGTTGGCCCTGCGTGGTTTGTGCTCAACCGTGATCTGTTGCGGCCTGCCATTGACCTGCCATTGATGGTCTCCTTCTGAAAATGCTGTTTTTTCATCTATGTCTGTCTTCACTACTATTGAATGAAAGATGCAGTTCTTTATCTCTAAATTGGTTTCAGATCAGTGATTAGGAAATCTTTAAAGACAAAGCATCAGCATGATAGCATTTTAGAAGGAGAGTTTAGCAATGGCAGCCTCCATATTCTTTAAATAGCAGCTATATGAACATAATATTTGGTGGATTCCTGGTATGAGGGATGTACAGTAATATACTAAAATTTAAGCAGGTGTGAAAAAATTATGTAAATTAAGAGTGCTTTCAGAAATCGAAATGTTAAAGTGTTACTAAACCCAGGACCCTGAATTCACTATATCTTGTCTCTCACAGTACACAGAACATGGAAGTGCAATAATTTTAGTAAATATAAACTGCTAAATGCCTTTTCTCATCAGCAGTTGGAGCAGTCTTGTGACTTCCATCAGTGTTCAGCAGAACACTTGTTATAGCTTGCAGAAGTTTTCTTTCTGCTCTAAGAGAATGCAAAACCCCTGACCTCTGTCTGGACAGTGCTGATTGGCCCTGTGCTGATCACATGCACTCTCCCAAGAAAATAAAAAACCTTTCTAGCAATACACACTAAACTGAGCATGTGCAGAATGGCTACGATTTAGTCTTTCTTATCAGGAGATAAGATGTAGACATTTAAACAACAGGAGGAGCAGAGAAGTCAGGATCAAACAACCTTTTTACACAATGCAGAGGATTAACCCCTTAGGTTCCACAGTGAGTATAACAAGCATGCTTTACTGCATATACAGACTGGTTTTACTGTTGTGGGTTTAGTAGTTTATTTTTATCAATTAATAAAATAAGTAAATTAACAGAAGAGAAATCAATATTTGGTGGGACCACACTTTGCCTTCTAAACAGTGTCAATTCTTCTAGGTACACTTGTACACAGTTTATGAAGGAGCTTAGCAGGTAGGTTGTTCCAAACAATTTGAAGAACTAACCACAGATCTTCTGTGGATGTAGGCTACCTGAAATCTGTCTCTTCATGTAATCCCAGACAGACTCGATGTTGACATCAGGGCTCTGTGGGAGCCAAACCATCATTTCCAAGATGCCTTGTTTTTCTTTACACTGAAAATAGGTTCTTAATGATAATGTCAGACTATTGTTGGGACCAATCACACGTCTCCTTCATGATTGAGAAGTATCTGCCTGCGTTCCTCAGCGTTGAGGACACCATTGATCCTGACCAAATCTCCAAATCCATTTGCAAAAATACAGACCCAAAACTTACAAGGGACCTCCACCATGCTTCACTGTTGTCTGTAGACACAAATTATTGTACCGCTCCCCAGCCCTTTGCGAACAAACTGCCTTTTGCTACAGCCAAATATTTCAGATTTTCACTTATCAGCCCAGAGCACCTGCTGTCAATTTTCTGCACCACAGTTCCTATGTTTTCGTGCGTAGGACATGGAAGCAAGGCTAGGCAATGCATGAAAACATAGGAAGTGGGGTGCAGAAAAATGATAACAGGTGCTCTGGACTGATGAATAAAAGTGTGAAATATTTGGTTGTAGCAAAAGGAAGTTTGTTCACAAAGGGCTGGAGAGTGGTAGTAAAGAAGAACAAGGAGTCCTGAAAGTGATGGTTTGACCCCCATAGAGCCCTGATCTCAACATCGTTGAGCCTGTCTGAGATTGCATGAATAGACAGAAGGATTTGAGGCAGCCTACATCCACAAAAGATCTGTGGTTAGTTCTCTAAGAAATTTGGAACAACCTACCTGCCGAGTTCCTTAAAAAAAACTGTGTGCAAGTACACCTAGAAGAATTAAAGAACTGATGCTGTTTTGAAGTGCCGTCACATCAAATATTGATTTGGATTTTTCTTCTGTTTACTTTCCATTTTGTTAATTGATAAAAATAAACTATTAACACTTCTATTTCTGAAAGCATTCTTCATTTACGGCTTTTTTCACTCCTGCCTAAGACTGCTGCACAGTACTGTATATAGTCAGAAAGTAAACATCTCATAGTAAAGTATAGACATAATGTTATTCTATATTTGCATTAGGGCTTTCTGCAATAAAAAAAAAAAAAGAAAGAAAAGAAAAATTGTTGTGTATTCCTTCAAGCTTAGCTTGGAAGAGTTCTAAATATAGATAAGTCTTTGGAAGAACAGATACATTTGAGTACCATTGCTGGCATTTTTATTTGTACTAAGAGGTCACTTTTCAGTGCAGCCTTGTCTTGAAAAATTAATTAGTACAAATACTATTAAAAGTGCACTTATGCGGCTACAGTCACCTTACGATAGAAGCATGGCTATTAAAAGCCCTGTTTAGACATATGGACACAGATCTGCTTTCCAGGTTGTGTTTTATTAAACCCTCTAGGCCAGATGTTTTCTCTCCATTGTGGGTGAGCAGAATGTTTCAGGTCACTCTCTATTTTCTTAGCGCACAAGTGTCATAACCTCAAATAAATCCTACATCATAAAATATACAGGCTGATAACATTAACGGGTTTTGGTCAAATGTTACATCTGCATAGAAGCTACAGAAAAACATAAAAATATTAAAGGCCTGACAACCTCAACCGTCATTTATCAACACCATGATTGCACAATCTGAGGTAACAATGATTGTTTTTCCATTAAAGCAGAACTTCACTCTTCCAATCATCATGGACTATTTTTAATCCTTTGTCTGCTAGCATAACTAAATAGATAGGAAAGTATATCATATTTCTGCGGTTTTTATTTTTTTTTTCACATTTCTTCAGTTACTTTCTGGTTTCCATGCCTAGGCAAATTATGTCATACATCCCAGGAGACTTCAGGAGAGGAGGGAGGGTTCTAAGCTCAGCCTATGCCTGAGCTAAGGGCAGATGGATGCCAGGAAGTACTTGATACATTAATCATCTGCTCTTATGCGAGATGGTCACTGCCAGAAATACAAGAGGGTGTTTTTCAAAATGATTTCTCAGCAAAATAAAGCATGGAGACAAGGATGGATGGGGGACTTTGCTTTTAATATTAAAAATTAATTAAATAGCATTTTTGGTTTGCGGTGCTTAGATGCAAAGCAGTTCCAATTTAAAAGGCTTCTCTAATTTTTTTTTTTTTTTTTAGGTAGGTCAACTCACAGCATCCTTCATATATACGTTAAAATGATGTAACATTTGCCACAGAAAAAAAAAGAAAATGGCATTATGCGTGTTTGATAGGGGGACCCATCTGTTGTAGCTAAGGTCAGGGAAGATAAAAAAAAAAAAACAAAAAAAAACACAACTTAAGTTGGTTATGTTCTTAAAAAAATAATTAATTATTAAAGTGTAAAGGCAATTTGTATAGAGTGTTGAGGCATTGGAACTGCTATCATGTTTTTATTTTCTGTGTCCTACTTAGGCAGAGTCACCCTCTCTCATTGTCCTAATCACCAATTCACTGAGACTGAAAGTAAATACAAAAATTTGGGTAGCCACCAGAACAGAAATAGAGGGTATACTTTCCGAAGGGAACACTTGTACCCATGACAAGATGAGATTTTGCTCATACTAGAAATATATCCTCTCGCTTCCTGTTAGCAGGAAATGAGGGAAAATCTTCCTAATGAGATACAGATTGCAAAAAAATGGACAGTGGGTTTTATCCTCTTCTGCTCTATTTAAATCTAAAACTTGCTTTTTCATTTTAGATGAAGTATGTATTTGTCTCCATATTTGTTTCCTGTAAGCCCCTACACAGGGGAGGGCAGAACTGCACTAGGAGCTACTACACTGTACACAATGCTGTTATTAGAACACTAGAGGCTTCCTGACAGAAGGAGAGAGATGAATGGGAAAATGTATGACCTCCCAGTGTTTGGAGCACCATCATTTATAGTCAACAAGCTCTGAGCGATTCTAAGGCAAAGATTTATTTCTTCAGTGCAGAGGAGAAAAGTGAGGTCATCAAAAGATGGTGTGATGTCTGGCAGGGGTGCCAGGACCCCAAGGTTGTCTAAAAAAAAAATGATTATTTTTGGCACTTAAAGCTGAACTCAAGGCAGCTATGAATTTATTTACAGTATGTATTCATTAGAAAACTATTAAATATATTTTTAAATATAGCTAGAAAAAAGTACTATAATCTATCCCTCGTAGAAGCCTCTTGTAATTCCCCATATAGCAACACAGCCTGACCTAGGAAGGGGCAACAGTGATTAACTTTCAAAAACAAAAGGGGCAGTTTACTGTCCTTCAAACTTTAGGGGGCCAACCTGGCATCAGTGGGAGTAAACAGTGCCATAAGCTTGGTGGTCAGTGGGGCTAAAGAATTACATGACTGGTGTCAGTGGGAGGAATAGTGTCCTATCATTGGTGTCAGTGGAAGTCATAGTGCCTCAAGGGCCGGATAAAGGCAAGCAAAGGGCCACATCCAGCCCGCAGACCGCAGTTTGGAGACCCCTGGTCTAGACTGAAATGGCTTTTAAAAGTACAAAAAAAACCCCTCAAAAACTGGAGAAAGGTGCCCATTTCAACCAAATACATTTCAACTATTTTCCTAATTCCACTTAGAAAATGGAAGTGAATAGCTGGCTAGTTGATAAAGGCAGTATATACCCTCATATTTTCTCTGATTTTAATATTATTATTAATATAACAGAAGACTTATATAGCACCAACAGTTTGCACAACGCTTTACAAAATGAAGGCAGACATTACAGTTACAATACAAATTAATACAGGAGGAATCAGGGGGCCCTGCTTGTTAGAGCTTACAATCTAAGAGCCTTATACCCTTAGGACACAGAGTCCACAGCTTTTAGGCACTTCTAGTATATGCCAGAGTTTCTCAGCCAGGGTTCCATGGAACCCTAGAGTTCCTCTGGAGATTGCTGGGGGTTTCTTGAGCAATGACCACAAGCAAAGGAACATTCTTCCCACTGACTCTCACACTAAATATATCATGAGTTGTAGATACAGTAACTTTTAGAAGGGGTTCCCTGAGACCAAAGTTAGTTCAAGGGTTCCTCTGTTTTAAAAAGGTTGAGCAAGGCTGGTATATGCTATGGGGAGTAAAACCGAACAATAGAGTTAACCAACAGTAGAACTTATAACATGTTAAAAAAATGTAAATGAAATGTGCTGGAGGATAAAACAGCCACTTAGTTTACCGATCATAAAATTTGATTACAGTATTTCAAGTATGGCAAAAAATTTATGAAGAAACAGAAAGTGCTCCTCGGAGATATGTATGACCTGCAATAAAGTATTGAATTACAACTCACCAGCAAACAGTACATGTCAACATTTCTCAATGCCATTGTGAAATATACTTCCTTAGGACAGTTAAAGTCAAACTAATACCCCCAACTGTTTGTTATCTCTGCAACCACTTAAACAGCATACATGCATTCTTGAAATACCTAATGTAAACAAAATATACATTTTCGTAGTAAACGTAGATAAAACACAGTATAAGCTCTTGTCCAATTTATGTTTATTTGCTATACTGTACAGCAAGTAAAAACAAAACTCTGAAAAAGATTAACTTCCAAAAGCTGCTCATTGACCTTATATTCCTGTTCCAGTTTACCTTAAAGCTGGTTAATGCAAACCCAATTTACTTGATTTGGTCAAGAACAGCAATTAGGACAGAATTTCGATAACTGCCAACAATGACTCGTTTTGCAAGGTGCAGCTTAAGGGCTATAACCCTTTGATCTTAAAGGCAATGCTGCATATACCCATTGACCCAAGTTCTGAGTTCATTCACAGGTGCATTTCACCTGCACCTTCTAAACTGCTTATGCATTCTTATTGACTTGGATGGAGAGAAAGGCAGTTCTGCATTGAATGCCAATGTAAAAGCCCCTTAGTTCTGATTCACTATACCACTAACCTAGAATAAACTTGTATGTTGGGTCCATGTTCAGGTCAGTGACATATGAAGTAATGAAATAACGATAAGGGCAGCCCTAGAGCAAGCACCATACTTCTAACCTGAGAACCGTTGTCTGTAACTACATATTTGTATTCGGAGTAGAGGGTAAAGATGCAACCCTTATAGAAAAAATATACTTACCTTGCAATCACTATGTGAAGGTCCAAAACCAGGAATTGTCTCTAGCTGTATTGTACACTATGGTTGCCCATCTTATGTTAATGCCTGTCCATTGAAGTAATGAAAAATCATCTAAAACCAAGCAGTGACAGGTGTGTAGCAGGGTATCAATGGAAAAATGTCACATCACTGGGCCTTTATAAAGGGAACATAAATTATACACTTTGTTAGGTACACCTTGCTAGTACCGGGTTTCACCTCCATTTGCCTTCAGAACTACCTTAATTCTTCATGGCATAGATTCAACAAGTTTTGGAAACATTTCTCAAAGATTTTGGTCCATGGTCACATGATGCAGCAGTTGCTGCAGATTTGTTGACTGCACATTCATGAATCTTCCATTCCACCACATCCCAAAGGTGCTCTGTTCGATTGAGATCTGGTGACTGTGGAGGCCATTGGAGTACAATTAACTCATTGTCATATACAAGAAACCAGTTTGAGATGATTTGAGCTTTGTGACATGGTGCATTATCCTGCTGGATGTAGCCATCAGATGATGGGTACACTGTAGTCATAAGGGAATGGACATGGTCAGCAACAATACTCAGGTAGGCCGTGGCATTACACCACCAACGGCAGCCTGAACCATTGATTCAAGGCATTAAGGATCCATGTTTTCATGCCGTTTACGCCAAATTCTGACCCTACTATCTGAATGTCGCAGCTAAAATAGAGACTCATCAAACCAGGCAATGTTTTGCCGATCTTTTATTGTCCACGTTTGGTAAACCTGTGCGAACTGTAGCCTCCTTTTCCTGTTCTTAGGTGACAGGAGTGGCACCCAGTGTGGTCTTCTGTTGCTGTACCTCATCTGCTTCAAAGGTTCGACATATTGTGCGTTCAGAGATGGTATTCTTCACACCTTAGTTGTAACGAGTGGTTATTTGAGTTACTGTTGCCTTTCTATCATCTCAAATCAGTCTGCCCATTCTCCTCTGACATCAACAAGGCTTTTTCATCCACACAGCTGCTGCTCACTGGATATTTTCTCTTTTTCGGACTATTCTCTGTAAACCATAGAGGTGGTTGTGCGTGAAAATCCCAGTAGATCAGCAGTTTTTGAAATACTCAGACCAGCCTGTCTGGCACCAACAACCATGCCATGTTCAAAGTCACTTAAATACCTTTTCTTCCCCATTCTGATGCTTGGTTCGAACTTCAGCATGTAGTCTTCACCAGGTCTAGATGCCTAAATGCATTGCATTGAGTTGTTGCCATGTAATTGGCTGGTTAGCAATTTGTTTTACCAAGCAATTGAACACCTAATAAAGAGGCCGATAAGTGTATATCACAAAACTCCTACCACAGGGGCAAGGGGGAGAAAAGAGATCTGTTTTTTACAATTTTTACTGAATGTTGACATTTGCGTGACAAATGTGACTTCAAATTTACTGTATATTCTACCAAATGTGGCTTGGTGAGCTGGGACTTGTTGTTCCTTTAGTGATAGAACAAAGGTTCTGTGTATCTAAATGATGCAGGACACAAAGTAAGTTAAGGCTCATAATGCGTGTAACATATGATGTCTTACTTCAAAATGAATTGCAATCGATTATCTGTTAGAATATAAACTGGTAATGTGGATTCAGTATCTATGGCAACTATAAAAAATTGTATTTCTGAATACTTTAGATCATCTAGATTAATGAGATAATAGTATTTGCTGAACAAACAATGACATGACCTCATCCCTGTATGGGAGATTTGGTAAACTGTAAACAAATACCCGTCAAAATTCCCGCTGCTAACATCTAAACAAAGCAGCTGGGGATCCTGGGCAATGTGGCTTACCAAATATGATCATTACCATATTTAGTCAATTACATCACCTAGGACCCCTGGGTGGTTTACATTACAGCAGTGTCAGGGAGTCTGCTATTTTGTACATGGATTGATCATGGATCTACATAGCTGGGCAATGTGACAGATGATAAATTTACATTGAGAGATATTATTTACATGGGGAAATAAGGAATTTTTAAGAGCGTGGGTGTCTTTTTACTTTTAAATCTTTTTGAGAATAGATAAGGAGTTCCAATGTACCCATTCCCCTGGGAGGGTACAAATATCTATGGGACCCTGTATTATAAAATAGGATTTGTGGGGAGCAACTTATAGAGCCCTCCAAAATACCCCCGCATCCTCCTGGGGACCAGATATTGTAAAGAGGCTGTTGAACCCCAACACTAGAACAAGGTGCATTTCGCTTTGCTGCCCCGTTTTCCATGAAAGCATGTGTTCTGGTAAAGTACTAGAAGGGGGGTCTGCATGCTCACTGCCCACCCGCTCTTGGCCATCCAGGCTGCATTCCTGGATAAGAATCTAGATGAAATTTTAGTGGGAAGATGTCCATCTCCCACAGTGACCTTGCAGAACAAGGCATAGCAAGTCAGTCAGTAATTAAACCCCACATTTGCCTAGTCTCCTAAATGAAATAAGGAAGAAAGAGTGAGCAGATGCTTGCAAATATTCTGAGGTTTTACAAAAATAAAAAAACATTGTACAGCTGGTCTCAGAAAATGGTTTGATGTATTACACCCCAAAAATTATGCTTAGTCATAAGGCATCTTTTATAGGTTCAGTCCCTCCGCAGTGCCACCAGAAGCTCCAATTTGCAAGGGAGATTAGATATGTCTCCCCTTCCTCCATTCCCCGATACAATGACTGAGCAACTACCGTCAGGTGTGGGCATTGTTAAATATAGGAACATACTTATGCCTATATGAACAGCGACTTTGCGAAAGTCCTGGTTTTCATAGGTAACCCAGCAAGACTTCAGGTAGCTATGGCTAGACATAACCTCAATAAGGAAGTAACATATGAATGACATATACTATCAGTTATGTCTTTGCACTGTTACTTCAGTTTGTTTTTTTTATTTTGTTCGTTTATAACCACACACGTTTAGTTTACGGGATCTATTTTATTTAACTTGCCATTCAATGTCATTTGTGCACAGACATGCCTCTGCTATAGCTCCAAAAGCCACTGTCATTAATAAAATTACAGATCTGAAAGAGTTCACAGAGTCTGTACTTTGCTAATTGCAAGCTTTAAAGTTTTCAACAAGTGGAAGGAGACAGAAATCAGAATGGCTGTATTCTATAACCTATTCATGTCAAACTGCTCACCTACCTCTGGGAGAAACACGAAAAGAAAGATGGCTCAATGGGAGAGAAAGAGAACTTGAAATCAACATACACTGGAACCTTTCTCTTTTCAATTAAAGACAAACCAACATTTGGGTTATCAACAGAACAAGAATAGAGGAGAATTCTTCATAAGGGAAAAACCTGATCTGCTTACAACTAGAAAAGTCTAAGAGGGGATTTGCTATAATTGGAAGAGATCTCTCCTCACTTCCTGTTGTGTTTATGAGACAGGAAGTGAAAATAATTCCCCCCTTTTAAAGGACAATACCAAGGCCAAATTTCAATAGCCATGTGTACTGGTAAAATTGTATGCAGTAATTAGTATACATTTCCAGAATTACTGCCCCACATGACAAAGAATCAATCATATTGTAAATGTCAGCACACATAATACCACTGCCACCATGTTTAACATCACCAGTGTCTTATTTGCCCTTCCTAATTTTAATACAAACTTACTAGAAACAATATGTGGTCTATACCCAGGATTGTTAAACTATAGATGTCAGCTAACAGTCAAAAGTAAAGCAGCCCTAGTTTAATGCCATGTTCCAGAGCTTATGACTATATGTGATTAATCCTCTTTATTGCATACTAATCCTGCTATTACTGCATTCTGATTATCCAACTAGAATGATCCATTATAAAAGCATTAATCTGTCTATTGAAGGCTTTTGTAAAGAAAAAGGAGTAGTCATTTTAACAGGACTCTCTTAGAGGCTGCAAACAAGCTAGAACTAATGATGGCGAAAATCACCAGCAGGTTTAGGTGACCCTCTTCAGGAAAGTTTAAACTGTAATTCACGCAACAGCCATGGCCTAATTATTCAAAAAATTAAAACATAACTTTGTGAAAATATAATCCAATACTGAATTGTATGTTCAATCAGATTCCTTTGATGTAGCAGTATGCACATAAAGCCACTCCATAGGCATTTTATAGATACAATCTAATCAAAGCGGAAAATAAAATGAAGAGATGATTACAGGAATCAAAAGCTACCCATTAAATGACTTAGCTTTTTTTTATCCAGTTTTTGCTGTAATGTACCAATCCACACCCTCCCTGACACTCGGGATGCCGGATTTACACAAATACCAGTTCTAAGATACTTTTTAACCAACCAGATTGAAACCTGTTAACTGAAATATAAAATGGGACTGGTAACTGCTGTGTAATGTTATTCTGAATGGGATTTATACAGGGTGAAGTCACAAAGCTGGACAACCAGAACTGTGCTTATGCATGGAGTTTGCATGTTCTTCCAGTGATAGAATGGTTTCTATTTGATGCTGTTTCCTCCATTAAGCCAAAAACATTAACAGGTTAATTGGCCTCATCCCAAAAGTAGCCAGTGTGTGCCAGTATGAAAGATGCATTACATTGTAAGCTCCTTTGGGGTACAGGGACTGCTGTGGTTTGTTCTATGCACTTTGTAAGGCACTGCATACTATGTCAGTGCTTTAGAAGTATGAAAAATAAATAAATACAATGACAAAGATTCATAATCAAGGGTTACTTCAGTGGAAACTGCATGGAAAAACAACAGATAATAGAAAGTAAGCAGTTGAATTGACTTTTATTCTGGTGTTGGGCTATAAATTAAACTTATTATTGTTGTTATTAACAGTTCCTCTCTATAAAGCATATTAACCACCCTCCAGCCAACTGAGGAGATCTACCTACACTTCCTGTAAAACAGAAAGCAAAAGGAAATCCCTGCAAATTAAGGGAATCCATTGAGGCTCCCTAGACCACAAGAACTAGTGTCCCCTTTGGACGATTTACAGGACAACATAAACTTTGGGATTTTCTTTTACATTCACCTTTGTTGAGAAACAGTAAACAGTGCAAATAGAGAGGGTCAAGCTCCTTAACCACTTGCCCTCCAGAGGATTTACCCCCCTTCTTGACCAGGCCATTTTTTGTGATATGGCACTGCGCTACTTTAACTGACAATTCATGCAACGCTGCACCCAAATGCAATTTACATCCTTTTTTTCCCACAAATAGAGCTTTCTTTCGGTGATATTTGATCGCCTGTGCATTTTTTTACTTTTTGTGCTATAAAAAAAAAAGACCAACAATTTTGAGAAAAAAAAAATATTTTTGACTTTTTACTATTAAACATGTCCAGTAATAAAATGTAAAAAAAATAAAATTTCGTCATAAATTTAGGCCAAAATGTATTCTGCTACATGTCTTTGCTAAGAAAAATAATCCCAATACGTTTAAATTAAATCGGTTTACGTGAAAGTTATAGCGTTTACAAATGGCGGTATATATACTGGAATCTTTTCTTTTTTACTAGTAATGGCGGCGATCAGTGACTTTTAGTGGGACTGCAGGACTACGGCGGGCATTCTGACACTGGGGGGGAAACTGACTTGGTGTCACTGACATCCCCAGTGATACCAAAACAGTGATCAGTGCTAATAAAAAGCACTGACCGAGTACTAGTGGCACTGGGCAGGAAGGGGTTAACATCTGGGGTGCTCAAAAGGGTTAACTGTGTGCGGTTTCACTACTTGGGCTGCGTGCGTGCTGCACTGTAAGCACACTGCTTTTAAGTAGTGTGCAGGAGCTGACAGGAGAGAGATGTGTGTTCTTTATACACAGATTTCTCTCCCGTTGGAGATACTTGGGGATCACCGGGTGCCGGCAAATAATCACCGGCCGGGACCAGGTGATTGACAGCCGAGGCCGCGAATGGTGGCACAGGTAGGGTGCGTGCTTGCTGCCTACCCAGAACTGTAAAATGATGTATATATATTTATATGTAATTTTGCACACCCGTGCTGCCCTGTAGCGGTATCTCTGCTATAGGGTGATGCAGAACTGGTTAATGGGATACAGACCATAACAAAAACTTAACAAGTGTTCTAATACATCTCCACTCTGTCCAAAAATTAAAAAAAAAAAAAAAAGCTTTGCTTTTATTTATACTTAAAAAGTCAAGTCAATGAAGCCACACAAGATCAGTTCTTCAGCAATTGGTCTCCATCCCAATGTCAGTCAAAACCATTAAGGCCTTTTCTCTCACAACCTGGGTTTGTCCTTCTGGCTTCATCAGGGTGCCAGGAGAAAGGTAGAGTGTGTGGCTGCTAAGGGGAATTTTTATATGCTTTTAATTTTGTGTTGCAGTTTGCACTATCTGTCCTATGTGATTTTGCAGTCTGGATACACTGTTTGCCTGATGAAACATAAGAGGAAGTTTTAGGTCTACTGGTCGGGAGTGAGAAATTGGATCTGTACATCATAGGACAGAACAGTACAGCAAAATCTGTGTGTCTTTTGAATGTACAATCCACAGCTGCAAATTGAAAGTGGTTTCTGATACAAATATACATCTGAAGAAGGAAACCTATTTCATTATGATCTGGCGCTTATTCCATTGTGTGTGGCAGAATTGATGCTAGTTCTTCTATATGGGTAACATTGGACCTCAGGATCAAGACTAATTACTGAAGTCCTGTAATGATCTGGTCTGTTCTCAATGCTTTTTAGGTTAAGCACCAAGCAAAAAAGATATAATTCAAGGTAACCCACAAAGTTTCAGAATGCCATTACATTTACCTGTGGTCCAGAATGAACATTTAACACCCTTGACAGTTTGTTAAGAACTAGAAGTGCCAGGCACCCTACTGCATAGACATAATTCAACAAAGGACCTAAAGCTGGCCATGCTATACAGGGTGGATGGCCAAATCTCCTGCTGTGCCTATTGTGCTCATACAGCCGCCTCAGGCGGCTTTTCAAATACCTATACAGAAGCTGATTGGATGTAGCCTCCATTTGGCCAAATTTTCAATACCATTGCCTCCACTTGGATGATTTTCTGTCCTGCTCCTTCAATGTTTCTATTGAAGGATGTCAGGTGGGAGGGGGCCATCACAGCCACCCATGTAGCAAATTTCAACGGCTTCATCAGAAACTGGCCAAAATTCATAGTGTATGGGCAGTTTAATGAGCTAAATCACTCAAGCACTGACTCCAGCTGCCATACAATGACATAATAACAGGGGGCAGGCAGTAATGGAGACCACAGGAGATCAGAAAAGAAGCCTACGGGGGGGGGGGGGGGGGGGGGAGGGTACATTGTGTGCTAGAACAAGAGAGGATGAATAGGTGATGACTGGTGATGGCTTTGAATGAAAGGGAAGAAAGAATACACAGAGCATATGGTTCTTAGACAGGTCTGGCAGGTATTCCAGATTATGTGTCTAAGCAGAGTAGTATAGTGTCCTCTACTATACTATTTAGCATTGCATATTATTAATATTATTTATTATTATAGATGGAGAGAGACTGTGGTATATAAAATATTGCATCCCAGTCATGGGACAATATGAAGTTGTATGAGATTAAAAATATGGCATAATGTTACCTTGACAGAGCAGTTAGATGGAACCCTAAAATTTAATTAGGTTCTCTTATTTCCTATTTCAGAATATTGAGGAACATTTAACAATCCCACAATGGATGTGCATGTCAAATAAAAAGAAAACAAAATGGTAAGCAGTACATATATTTGCTTACACAAATTTTTCTATGGCCAGATGTACAGTTGTGGCCAAAATTATTCAACCCCCACTGAAATTGAGTGTTTTGGCCAGTTTGACATTGCTTTTGATCATTCAGTCATCTTGCTTACATTTACATTAAAGAGGCACTTGTAGGTCAGACAAATATAACATAACAGTTATAATGAAATAACCACAAATGTCTTTTCTGTGCTCACAGCATTATCAGTTTTATTCAACCCCCAAGTGACATTCAATCTTAGTACTTAGTACAGCATCCTTTTACAGTTATAACAGCTTTTAAACGTGAAGCATAGCTTGACACAAGTGTCTTGCAGCGATCTACGGGTATCTTCGCCCATTCTTCATGGGCAAAGGCCTCCAGTTCAGTCACATTCTTAGGCTTGCGCACTGCAACTGCTTTCTTTAAGTCCCACCAGAGGTTCTCAATCGGATTTAAGTCTGGTGACTGCGATGGCCACTCCAAAATGTTCCAGCCTTTCCTCTGCAACCATGCTCTAGTGGACTTGGAGGTATGCTTGGGATCATTGTCCTGTTGAAAGGTCCAACGTCTCCCAAGCCTCAGGTGTGTGACGGACTGCATCACGTTTCCATCCAATATCTCCTGGTACTGAAGAGAATTCATGGTACCTTGCACACGCTGAAGCTTCCCTGTACCTGCAGAAGCAAAACAGCCCCAAAGCATGATTGACCCTCCACCATGCTTCACAGTAGGCAAGGTGTTCTTTTCATCATAGGCCTTGTTCTTCCTCCTCCAAACATAGCGTTGATCCATGGGCCCAAACAGTTCTAATTTTGTTTCATCAGTCCACAGAACACTATCCCACAACTTTTGTGGTTTGTCCACATGGCTTTTGGCATACTGCAGTCGACTCTTCTTATTCTTTGGAGACAGCAAGGGGGTACGCCTGGGAGTTCTGGCACGGAGGCCTTCATTACGCAGTGTGCGTCTTATTGTCTGGGCTGAAACTTCTGTACCCACATCTGACAAATCTTTTCTCAGTTCCTCAGCAGTCACACGGGGACTTCTCTCCACTCTACGCTTCAGGTAGCGCACAGCAGTCGAAGTCAGCATCTTCTTTCTGCCACGACCAGGTAGCGTTTCAACAGTGCCCTTTGCCTTGAATTTGCGAATGATGCTTCCTAAGGTGTCTCTTGGTATGTTTAACATCTTTGCAATCTTCTTATAGCCATTGCCCTTCCTGTGAAGAGAAATCACCTCTTCTCTTGTCTTCCTGGACCATTCTCTTGCCTTCACCATGTTTGTAACCACACCAGTAAATGTCTAGAAGGAGCTGAGTATCACAGTCATTTTAAAGCTGCCTAATTGGTGCTTATTATGCTTGATTGCTGCTCGGTGACATCCACAGGTGTTTTCAATACCTGATGGAAAGCACCTGTATGAACCTCTGTTCTTCAGAGTGGTAGTCTTTAAGGGGTTGAATAATTGTGGCAATGAAGAAACCACATAAGAACCATTTACTACTGTATTACATAAACAATTGATGTCATTTTAGTTGCATTTGGGTAGTTACAACGTCCTTGTAGGATTTGATTCTGAATACAATTCCAAATGTACACTATAGTCCCTAAACCCCTTTACAGCATTGGGGGTTGAATAATTTTGGCCACAACTGTATTAAATGTGGAACACAAGCCAAAATCTTTTTTTTTTTTATTTCTGTATAGAGTTTTTTTCCCTGTCCTGTTGAAAAAGCAAGAGAGAAGAAAATGTTCCATTAAGCAACACAAAGAGCAGTAAAATCCCGATGGAGATTATTCTGATTATCCACTCTAAACTATAAAAAAAAAAAAAAAAAAGTCGAATTTCAGCTTCTTTATCTAATTTATAAGCATTGGCGCACCTCACAAATTACTAAAAAACTGCTGAAACAAGCATATTCTTTAATTTAGTAATCAATTATCCATTAAAACTCTCAGATTCAGTAGCTCTTCATACATGAGTTGAAAGGCTTGAAGGCTTGGGACTCACCAAATCATTGCTGAATCCAGGATACATTTTTCGTCTATGTCTGTTGTGAGCGGGTGTATGCTCTAGCTAAGTGGTGACTTAAGCTGACATTAGCTGTAGTTTTTGGTTAGCAGGTTTTACTATTGTAGTGAAAAAAAAACCCCATAAATAACAAGAGAAAAAAACGGAAAGGATACATCTTACTCTGAGATATTGAAAAGCTTAACTGTTTAAGATCACTTTTGAGATACCTTAGAATCCTTTGGATAGTGGATTATTATGCTAATAAAAGAAAATTGCACTTCCCAAACTAATCTGAGAATAACCCAAGCAACTTGTAAATCCAACCATATATTCCTTTGTATAAATGCCTTCAATGGGACTACTGACCTGAATAGCAAAAGTCTGAGTATGGGTCTTTAGTCTACATTCCTGCTCACCTCTCTTAAGTCACCACAAGTATAATAATGAGCTGCCACGCTTCACCTGTCACATCCAACAGATCTATCATTTCCCAGAGCCTTATTGTCCGATATAGAGACTTGCTGGTTTTTGGCCAGGGACTTTGTCTAATCAACATGATTGTTGGAAATATGGCTCACTGGCTTCAGTCTCCGGTCTACAGTTGGAGTATTGACTTCAATGGCCAATGGTTTAAATAGGGATTCAGATTGCAGTGCAAGAAAGGAGGAATCTTGGGTGAGAATGGGTTTAATACAATTAGTCACTCACGGCCCAGCGCACTAAACAGTGCACTGAATGCATTGCCTATTAGCTTGCTACAAGCACTGGAAGGAATAGCACTCCTTTTCTGACCCCCCTCCCCCCCCCCCAGAGAACCCAGCAAATACTAGGTAGGGCCTGGCCATTGCTCTGTTGACCAGATCCCTAATTTGGCACCTAATCCATTAGATTGTAAACTCTTCTTAAAGTGGTTGTAAAGTCAAAAAAATCTAAATTGAAATCGCCAGTCTACCTCACACAGCATTTCAGCAGACGGCATCTGTTCCTTGTCTGGCCTAAAAATGGGAGCAGCCAGTCATCTGAAATCCTCTCTGCTTTCCTACAGTTAAAAAACCCGCCACAAAAAAATTGTGTAGCCACACCCCTTCTAATGTGACTGACAGATTATCCCCATAAACACTGGTCAACATTTGAGGCACAGGAGACTGCAGAGTTTCATATGCTGAAGGAAGCAAACAACTGTCAGGAATTACTCAGCAGGACCCTGCCGACACTATGTGCTTATCTCTACTAATGGAGGAGGAGGAGGAGGGGGGATACATGCTTTCACAGATCATCATTATCAACTAACGGGAGCCAAACAACCTCACACAGATTTAACCCCACAACTCCCAGGGAGGGAGCCAAGCAGAAGGATCACAATTAACCCCTCAATGGTTGGGCACTTTTACTGAAGTGCCCTACTTTCAAGTAACGCCTCATAGTTACATAGTAAAGGTGGCCAGTCATTAAGGGGTTAATTGTGATTCTCCTGCTCAGCTTTCTCCCTAGCAGCTGAAGGGTTAAATCTGTAAGAGGCCATTTGCCACCCCCCTTAGTTGATAATGATGACCTGTGAAAGCATGTGTGCCTCCTCTGTTCCTAAAGAGAAGCACATGGTGTCAGCATGGTCCATTGAGTAATTCCTGAGCTAGGCTAATTCAGGAGTGATGTGTGGATGACTGTGGGACACACTCCCCCGTCTCTCATGCTCACGCATGACACTCCTAATTAGTCTGTCAGTCACAGGAGAGGGGGTGTTAGGAATGGACTGGCCAGCAATGGTGGGACTCACCTGCCTTTTGATCTGCAGTACCAGGGCTGGCCAGCGGGTGCTCCCAGCAATCAGAGACTCAACCTTTCAGCCAGCTAACACCTGGAACTGATGATACTGGTGTATTTAAGGGATGGCCAGACTTGCAGACTCGGCCTTGGTGTTGTGTTTGTCCTGGGCCCTGTATCTGTCCTGCATCCTGTTTCTGTTCCTTTGCTGACTTCTCCTGCTCTGATCCTGGCTTGTGACCCTGACCATCCCTCTGTCTGACCCTCTGTACTACGCTGCTTGCTACCTGTTCTGATCCCTGGCTTGTGACCCGGACCATCCCTCTGCCTGACCCTCTGTACTATGCTGCTTGCTACTTGCTGAACCTGGCCTGTGACCCCGACCATTCTCCGCTTGCTCCCCCTGTACCTACCTGCCCTATTGATATTGACCCGGCCTGCCTGACGACGCTTGCTTGTATATACTGTTATCTGTGGGTGGTTTGGTTTGGTTTGTTTGCACCATATTATGTTTTAGTATTGCACTGCGTTTATGTTTGTACTGTTAGTGTTAATAAATTATATTGTTTATAACATATCTGAGGTCTGCGTTTCCCTGCTTCAGTCACACACCTCTGGTCATACCTGGGAGCCCTGACATTACACCAAGGCCAATCCTGACCAGAAGTGGCTGCACAGGGAAGCCATCTTGGCTTGTTGATGGGAAGGATGGATCTGGATGAGGTTGTGTATTTATATCTGCTAGTGTTTGATGACAGGGAGTATGCTTATCAAACTCTGAAGGAGTATACCCGGGATGAATTGCTAGAATGTATACGGCTCGCTCATGTTCTAGTAGATCAGGGCACAGTGTTCTCTGAGGTGCAGCCATTGATTGAGGTTTGTGCAGAGTTGGTTTCATCTGGTTCCCCCGAATGCAGGGATGAATTTTTGCCACCATTTAGTGCAGACCAGGTAGAGTCCCTGGTGTGGTTATTAGAGGATGATGTGGGTTACTTTCTGGAGCGTTATTCCACATGTTCACCACAGACACTAAGAGATTGTATAAACGCAGTGCAGTCATTGACCAGACAGACTTTGTGTAAGCTCAGCTTTGTTCAACCCCTACTGCAGACATGGACAGATTTGTTGCACCCAGCCTCAGTCAGCTTACAAAGACCCAGTCCTGCTTCTAACTCTACTCCTGTATTCCCACCAGCTCCTCCAGTTACAGCCCAGTATACTTGGCTATCTACCGCATGTCAGTACCCTGTTCCCACTCGCTGCACCTATCCTGCCTTTAACCCTGTAAAAAAGCCCTCTGTAGCAACTGCTCCCTCTCCTGTTCCATCCTCCAGTTCTTCTCTGTCTCCAGCTGCTCCATTCGTTTGCAGACCTGCGTTTACTTGCAGTGCTCCAGTAGTTAAAACCAGAAAAAAGCGAAAATTCTTTCCAACCAATACCATCCTGCCAGTATCCAAACCGGTGAGCCTGCCTTCCGTGGTTCAGACTGATGCCTCTACTCGGCCTGAAGCCTCTACTCGGCCTGAAGCCTCTCCTCAGCCTGAAGCCTCTACTCGGCCTGAAGCCTCTACTCGGCCTGAAGCCTCTACTCGGCCTGAAGCCTCTACTCGGCCTGAAGCCTCTACTCGGCCTGATGCCTGTACTCGGCCTGATGCCTCTCTTCGGCCTGAAGCCTCTACTCGGCCTGATGCCTCTACTCGGCCTGATGCCTCTACTCGGCCTGATGCCTCTACTCGGCCTGATGCCTCTACTCGGCCTGAAGCCTCTACTCGGCCTAATGCCTCTACCCAGCATGATGAACTGATCCAGCCTGACGATCCTATTAGGCCAGTTGACTCGATGCCCGCTGTTGATCCAGATGATCCGGTACCTGATCCGGTGCCCGCTGTCGTGCCAATTGACTCAGAGCCCGCTGTCGTACCTAGTGACTCGGTGCCCACTGCCTTGCCAGATGACCCGGTGCCCGCTGGCAAGCCAAATGACCTGATGCCTGGTGACCTAGTGTCCGCTGTCATACCTGACCCGATGCCCGCTGTCGAGCCAGACAATCCGGTACCTGATGACCCGGTGCCCACTGTCGTGCCTGTTGACTCGGAGACCACTGCCTTGCCAGATGACGCGGTGCCCGCTGTCGAGCCAAATGAACTGATGCCTGGTGACCCGATGCCCGCTGTCCAGCCAGACGATTCAATGTCTGCCCCGGTGCCCGCGGTCATGCCAGTTGACTCGGAGCCCACTGCCTTGCCAGATGATGCGGTGCTCGCTGTCGAGCCAAATGACTTGATGCCTGGTGACCCGATGCCCGCTGTCCAGTCAGACGATCCAATGTCTAACCCAGTGCCCGCGGTCATACCAGTTGACTCGGAGCCCACTGCCTTGCCAGATGACGCGGTGCCCGCGGTCGAGCCAAATGACCTGATGCCTGGTGACCCGATGCCCGCTGTCCAGCCAGACGATTCAATGTCTGCCCCGGTGCCCGCGGTCATGCCAGTTGACTCGGAGCCCACTGCCTTGCCAGATGACGCGGTGCCCGCTGTCGAGCCAAATGACCTGATGCCTGGTGACCCGATGCCCGCTGTCCAGCCAGACCATCCAATGTCTGACCCAGTGCCTGCGGTCATACCAGTTGACTCGGAGCCCACTGTCGTGCCTGGTGTCTCGGTGCCCGCCGCTCCGCCTGGGGGCCCGAGACCTGTTGCTCCGCTTGGGGGTCCAGCGCCCGCCGCTCCGCCTGGGGATCCGGCGCCCGCCGCCCCGCCTGGGGGCCTGAGACCTGTCGCTCCGCCTGAGGGCCCGAGACCTGTCGCTCCGCCTGAGGGCCCAAGACCTGTCGCTCCGCCTGGGGGTCCGGCACCTGCCACTCCGCTTGAGGGCCCGAGACCTGTCGCTCCGCCTGGGGGTCCGGCGCCCGCCGCTCCGCCTGAGGGCCCAAGACCTGTCGCTCCGCCTGGGGGTCCGGCGCCCGCCGCTCCGCCTGAGGGCCCGAGACCTGTCACTCCATCTGGGGGTCCGGCGCCCGCCGCTCCGCCTGAGGGCCCGAGACCTGTCGCTCCTCCTGGGGGTCCGGCGCCCGCCGCTCCGCCTGAGGGCCCGAGACCTGTCGCTCCGCCTGGGGGTCCGGCGCCCGCCGCTCCGCCTGAGGGCCCGAGACCTGTCGCTCCTCCTGGGGGTCCGGCGCCCGCCGCTCCGCCTGAGGGCCCGAGACCTGTCGCTCCTCCTGGGGGTCCGGCGCCCGCCGCTCCGCCTGAGGGCCCGAGACCTGTCGCTCCTCCTGGGGGTCCGGCGCCCGCCGCTCCGCCTGAGGGCCCGAGACCTGTCGCTCCTCCTGGGGGTCCGGCGCCCGCCGCTCCGCCTGAGGGCCCGAGACCTGTCGCTCCTCCTGGGGGTCCGGCGCCCGCCGCTCCGCCTGAGGGCCCGAGACCTGTCGCTCCACCTGGGGGTCCGGCGCCCGCCGCTCCGCCTGAGGGCACGATGCCTGTCGCTCTGCCTGGGGGTCCAGCGCCCGCCGCTCCGCCTGGGGGCACGATGCCTGTCGCCCCGCCTGGGGGCACGATGCCTGTCGCCCCGCCTGGGGGCACGATGCCTGTCGCCCCGCCTGGGGGCACGGTGCCTGTCGCCCCGCCTGGGGGCACGGTGCCTGTCGCCCCGCCCGGGGGCCCGGTGCCTGTCGCCCCGCCCGGGTGCCCGGTGCCTGTCGCCCCGCCCGGGTGCCCGGGGCCTGCTGCTCCGCCCGGGGGCCCGGTGCCTGCTGCTCCGCCCGGGGGCCCGGTGCCTGCTGCTCCGCCCGGGGGCCCGGTGCCTGCTGCTCCGCCTGGGGGCCCGGTGCCTGCTGATCCGCCCGGGGGCCCGGTGCCTGCTGCTCCGCCTGGTGGCCCGCTGCCTGCTGCTTCGCCTGGTAATCCGATGTGCCTCTGCCCGGAATCCTGCCCGATGTGCCTCTGCCCGGAATCCTGCCCGATGTGCCTCTGCCCGGAATCCTGCCCGATGTGCCTCTGCCCGGAGTCCTGCCCGATGTGCCTCTGCCCGGAGTCCTGCCCGATGTGCCTCTGCCCGGAATCCTGCCCGATGTGCCTCTGCCCGGAGTCCTGCCCGTTGTGCCTCTGCCCGGAATCCTGCCCGATGTGCCTCTGCCCGGAGTCCTGCCTGATGTGCCTCTGCCCGGTGTGCCTCTGCCCGGAGTCCTGCCCGATGTGCCTCTGCCCGGAGTCCTGCCCGATGTGCCTCTGCCCGGAGTCCTGCCCGATGTGCCTCTGCCCGGAGTCCTGCCCGATGTGCCTCTGCCCGGTGTGCCTCTGCCCGATGTGCCTCTGCCCGGAGTCCAGCCCGGTGTGCCGCTGCCCGGAGTCCTGCCCGGTGTGCCAGTCTTTGATATCCCGCCAGTTGCCAGACCCGGGCGGTGGAACATTTTGCCCAGCTAGGACTGTTTGGAGCATCCTGAGGCCGCTCCTTGAGGGGGGGGTACTGTTAGGAATGGACTGGCCAGCAATGGTGGGACTCACCTGCCTTTTGATCTGCAGTACCAGGGCTGGCCAGCGGGTGCTCCCAGCAATCAGAGACTCAACCTTTCAGCCAGCTAACACCTGGAACTGATGATACTGGTGTATTTAAGGGATGGCCAGACTTGCAGACTCGGCCTTGGTGTTGTGTTTGTCCTGGGCCCTGTATCTGTCCTGCATCCTGTTTCTGTTCCTTTGCTGACTTCTCCTGCTCTGATCCTGGCTTGTGACCCTGACCATCCCTCTGTCTGACCCTCTGTACTACGCTGCTTGCTACCTGTTCTGATCCCTGGCTTGTGACCCGGACCATCCCTCTGCCTGACCCTCTGTACTATGCTGCTTGCTACTTGCTGAACCTGGCCTGTGACCCCGACCATTCTCCGCTTGCTCCCCCTGTACCTACCTGCCCTATTGATATTGACCCGGCCTGCCTGACGACGCTTGCTTGTATATACTGTTATCTGTGGGTGGTTTGGTTTGGTTTGTTTGCACCATATTATGTTTTAGTATTGCACTGCGTTTATGTTTGTACTGTTAGTGTTAATAAATTATATTGTTTATAACATATCTGAGGTCTGCGTTTCCATGCTTCAGTCACACACCTCTGGTCATACCTGGGAGCCCTGACAGGGGGTGTGGCGACACACTTTTTTTTCATGTGTCAGGTTTTTTTACTGTAGGAATGCAGAGAGAATTTCAGATGACTAGCTGCTCCTTTCTTGGCCAGACTACAAACAAATGACTTCTGCTGTTATACTGTGTGAGGTAGACTGGTCATTTCAATTTAGATTGTTTTGGGGGGGTTTACAACCATTGTAACCCTCTTGTATTGTAACTGTACCGTCTTCCTTTTATATTGTAAAGTTCTGTACAAACTGTTGGCACTATATAAATCCTGTATAATAATAATAACCTCTCCCATCAACCTGTGTACCTTTGGGGAATATCTCAGGTTCAGGGGATTCAAACTTTCCCAGATATGCTTACTCAGTACAGAAAAATCAGACAGATTGTAGCAGGCTTCAAGTTTTTTATTTTAATAATTAATTTGAAAAAAAAAAAACCCAGAAAACACAAATATATTTTGGCCAATGTAGGACAGCATGTGCAATAAAAAAAAAAAAAGATTTTACAGTATATGTGTACTTCTTTGTATTTGGTCTTAGCAAAAAGCAGATGCTTACAATAGGGAATTAAATAATACTGCATATTTTTGGCTGGGATAAATATATTATATTTACTTAGGACATCAAAATTTACACTCTGTTCCCATAGCATCCTTTAACATTAAAGAAATATAGTAGGCTGGAATTGGAAGTGTATTTGTAGCTATGTAATATTCTCTTGAGGGCCTCTAGGTTTATTTGTGTATCAATTCCCATTTTAAAGATTTAGCAGTCAAGGAAACAGAATCATTTATGTGCAGGAAGGGACTCTTTGTATGAGCAGTCCCTGTCCACCCTTCCCACAAAGCAGCACAGAACAAGCATGCATGTGTGTGAGTGTAACAGCACAAAATGGATAGCAGATGTTTACCATTTCTATTCTACAGGTCACATTTGTGGCTGCATACGCTATATACAGCGAGCACACACTGCCATTAAAAGAATTACATAAACATGTTTAACTCTGTCTATCAAAGCAAATCGCTCAACTCGAAACAGACCAATCTCATATGTGGCGAGATACAAAGTAACCAATCAAAGTAATCTTTGGCTCCTGTCTCTTTGCATAGAAAGATATTTTTCAAAATTTCTTCTGATCTCATTTAATTGGATGCAATAAAAATACTTTTTTAGAAGCATGTGTTTCTTGTTCCTTACTTAGAAAATAAAGATGGAAATGGCTCTCTTTTGTTCCAGCAACTGAGCAGATTTCAACAGGGTCAACACCTTGTTTAAACTGTAGATTCTGGCTCTTGTTTGCAAATCATTAACTTGGTCAGCAGCTAGTAGGTAATATCCTGGAACACTGAGCAGCAAGTAGAGGAAAGTCTAGTAACTGGATATGTAAAAGACAGATATAGTACAGATCCAGCTATAGGGTGTCATCATAGCTGAAACCAAGCTATTCTCAATGTTTCATCAGATCTACATAGTCTGTTGTATGTTTTTTTTTTTTTTTTTTTTTTTAAAGAATTGCTCATTTTGATGTGATGGGGCCATGGAGACATGAGAGAAAAGGTAAGTAAATGGTGTGATCAGGACAACTGCTTTTACCAAAGCAGCCAATATGGTCTAATCTATGGTAAACTGCAGTGTAAAAGAAGTAAAAATGTACATTTATAGAAATCAGACCAGAATAAGAGGTACAAATGTTAAAGAAATAAAAACAGAATACTTCAAAGTCAATTCCACAGATATCTAATATATCAGAAATGGGTGAATGGCAACTCATTAAACCTAAGTTCTAGGTAGCTGTAGGAATAAAAATTAGCATAGCTCTCTATTAATTCATACATCCTTAACTGTATTTTTTAACCAGTTTAAATAAAATTCCACCTCTGACCATTTCTTCTATGACCAGAAATGAATAGATACAACATGGATAGAGAAGATAATCCAGTTGTGTAGGCCGATTCTTTGGAGCAGTGAAGGAATACCTCTTATACCCCATGTGTAATGAAAGCCATCTAAGGTACAATGGAGGTTTCCTTCAGTCTTATCACAACCACATTTACCTGTACATCCAATGATCACCCCATCAAGCTTTATTTTTGACCTATACAAGCTGTGATACTGGGCCAATTGCCCATAACATTACCAAGAAGATAACTGAATGAAAACATTCAAGGAATAAACTACAAAAGGGTTACACAAAATGAATGGAATATGTGCTGGTAGACCTTGTAACACAAGATCATTATAAGGCACCATGTACACTGGCTTAAAAATAGCTGCTCCTTGAAGAGCTTAGCATTTTGCCTGTAGAAGCAACTATGTTATCCTAGATTGTAAGCTCTAACGAGCAGGGCCCTCGGTTTCCTCTAGTATCAAATTGTACTGTAACTGTAATGTCTACCTTCATTTTGTAAAGCGCTGCGCAAACTGTTGGTGCTATATAAATCCTGTATAATAATAATGTGTTCATGTCTAGAGGCATTTTTTAACCTCAGCGTTTAGAGGCAGAAAAAAAAATCCTTCTGTTTTGCGTTTTTGAGAGTTTTTCTGGCAGAAAAAAAAACCCCTCTAAAAACGCTTCTGAATGCTGGTACCAATAAAATGCTCAAAATGTGTGTTTTTTTCTGCCAAGAGCACTGGAGTTTTTTTAAGCTAGTGTGCATGGAGCCTCAGTGCGTTAATCCAGAACAGTCATTATGGGAATTCAAACTGTCATCTGGTACAGACAGGACAACATAGTTTTGCAATGGCATGCAAAATGCAATTCATAGCACAATTAACATTTTGTGTCAGATGATAAAACTGGTCTTCTGCAGACCAAAATAACTGAGATTTTCACACTTCTTCGAAGTAGAATAATATATCTATATGAAAAAATGGAAGAGTTAGGGCTCAATCACATGGGCGTATCCAAACTACATCCACATAACACGCAGGATCTTGCTGGTAGAGGCTTGCAGAAAAATTCCCTGTATGCATGTAAGGTTTGTGCAATGGTAACAAGACCCTAGCATACAGAGATCCTACTGGCTGCCAGCGCTGCTCCTGGCCAACATGTCAATACAAACAATGTGTAATCAGCGTCGTCTGCACCACAGATTACACACTGTTTGCCTGAATGAGTTGCTTATGTGCTGATACTGACACATAGCCCAGGAGCAGCAGCAGCGGCCAATAGGGATCCTGTAGGCTGCCCACTGGGCGCATATTGTGTTAGCAGAAAACGGCCCCAGAAGCAGCTGTGTATTATTTTTGTTTATGTGGTTATACTCCACAGAACATTTCCTTTGCTATACAAGGCTGTGTTAATGGGCCCGTAGACAAGTTTACAGCTGCGTACAAAACTTGTATAATGCATCTGTGTAAATGAGGCATTAGGACAGATGAAATAATTTGTACAATTGTATTTAAAGTGTTACTAAACCCACAACAGTAAAATTAGTCTGTATATGCAGTAAAGTATGCTCGTTATACTCACTGTGGAACCTAATGGGTTAATCATCTGCATTGTGTAAAAAGGCTGTTTGATTCTGACTTCTCTGATCCTCCCCTTCTTCCAGTATCCCCTCTTATCTCCTGATAAGACATATCATGTGGAGACACTGAACATGCTCAGTTTGGTGTATATTGCTAGAGAAGAGTTTTTTTTTCTTGGGAGAGTGCATGTGATCAGCACAGGGCCAATCAGCACTGTCCAGACAGAGGTCAGGGGTTCTGCATCCTCCTAGAGCAGAAAGAAAACTCCTCCTTCAATCTTTAACCAGTGCTCTGCTGGACACTGATAGTAGTCACAAGACTGCTCTAACTGCTGATGAGAAAACGTATTTAGTAGTTTATATTTATTAAAATAATTGCATTTCCATGTTCTGTGTACTGTGGGAGACCAGATAGAGTGAATGCAGGGTCCTGGGTTTAGTAACACTTTAATTGTATTGTCCCACCTGATACTATGAACTTCTTGTATCATTTTAATCTGATTATGCATTCAAAACATATCATTTAGGCTGACTTATAAAGACTTATCTCTTTACTGCTCAAGGCAACCAGTCATATTTTATTATATTACTCGTGTACTGCAGGTTAGGAAATAGAAGCAATCCTGATTGCCATTGTAACACAGAGTATTTTCTTTCCTCTCTTCTTATAATGCCCCCCATATCACAAGACTAGGAAAATTTACTTGTAAAAGATGCTTAAACCCAGCACAGGTTCCCAGGTAATAAAAGCTTCCCCGCCCACACTTGCTGCTTATTTACTAAAATAAACCAAGCGTGCCGATTATGCTTCGGTGCTTGGCAGAAAAAGAAAAGAACCACGAAACATCTGCGCTTTCTGCCAAGAACTGGGAAAGCAAATATGCACATAAAAATCCTTGGTGTGTCTAGCATCATTTCACTATGATATTTGTATATTAAGCTGTCTAGCCAGCAGGATACATGACATGCATGCAGACACTACAGTTGACAAGATGGCCACAAGATGTACAGAAAGAACTCTTCACTCCACGTAATTTTAAAAACTAGACTTTATGCCATGTACAGTAAATCTGCAGAAATTCACATTTACTGCGTGTGAAAATTGGGATTTCAGGAAAATGAAATGTCATAGATCATTGGCTTTGATAAGATTGGCATGAATTCATATTGGCTGGAAAAAAATGGCTGAATTGCATACGTGAGCTGAACCATACAACAAAACCTAGTTTCCCATAGTAATAGGGGGCCACAAAAAGGAATGCGTTAGGCAGGGATTCGTCTACTGGTCAGTTCTAATACTGGCTATAAAATCCCACAATGATACAAATTTTCATGACTCTTCTCCACCAGACAACACGGCTAGCATTTTATGAATAATTGACAAAATTAAGCCTGTGGTGTGGGGCCTGCACTGTCCAACACAGAGCTCTGTTGCAGAGCTGCAGAGAGAATTTCAAGTGGTTCTAAAGGAAATTAAAAAAAAAATGAAAACAACATATTATACTTACTTGCTCTGTGCTATGGTATTGCATAGAATGGCACATAACCCCCTCTTCTGGGGTCCCCTCTCTGGTGGGTCTTGGCTCCTCCTCTTCTGTGTCTGCCCCAACAGCAAGCTGCACTCGCTCCTGAGCTGGGCTGTGTGCATTCATGGCCACACAGTGCGGCTCAGCCCCAGCCTGTCCCCCACTCACAGCCAATAGCTCCCACTGCTCCCACTGTAATGAGGCGAGAGCAAAGAGAGGGAAGTGAAGACCGTCAGCCGGGCACAGTGCTGGACCAATGTAGGTAAGTGTTGGGGAGGGGGGGGGGGTGCAAACATGTGGCAAAATGTTTTTTACTTTAATGCAGGGAATGCATTAAGTAAAAGAGTAAAAAATGTTTTAGCTTTAAAATCACTTTCATGAGTATAGGAGGTCAGTCACATGAGTTTGACAGGTCATGTGACCAAATTTGTTATCAGGCAGGTAATTCATATTTGTAAAAACACACGTCTGTGCTCTATAAATGTGCAGTGTTGTTTTTTTTTTTTTAATATTTTTTTTAAATAAAGTAAATGTGTCATGGGCAAACCAAACTAAATTATGGCTTCAATTCAACATTTAAGAGCTGCCAGTCTATGGTTTACAATCATATTTGGCCTTAGAATATTATTAATAGACAACAAAAGCCATTCCGTACAAAACTGTTAAAGCTGTGAAGGTAATTTAAATAAAACTAGTACATACTAAAGTACTAGTTCTAGATTGAGAATTTGACGGTGGATATGAATTGGTTGCTTTTGATAATTCTGCTATATTTGCACAGCCTTTTAAAATAACAAAAAACAAGCCTATATGCATCTAAAAAGGTAGGACTATAGCTGTGCAATACAGAATGCACTGGGCTTTGCACCCCCCTTAACATGTATAGATGTTTCAAGGGCAATCTTCACAACAGTTTTATTACTCCACACAGTGCAATCACTGCACAGATAAAAAGCTTCCCAGAGATAATAAAATGTGCCACTAAGGTTATCCATTAGAACAAGATAATCACCAATTCACACAGCGAATAAAATAAATTGTTACCCCATTGTTTACATGGGTGGCTGAGGGGCAGTAAAAACAGGTGGTTTAGCTGAAGTTTATGCCACCTTACCTCCTCCTGAATGCTAAGCTGCAAGTTAACATTGCCAGTGAAAATTATACCATACATTCAAGTGCAAGTGAATGGGCCTCAACCCCTTTGCAACAACATGTAATGCATGCAGTCGTGCTGTGGACGTTCAATGGTTAACATAGGCAGTGATATCGTTTGCACATTATGAGCTTCTCACAGTGTGCATTGGAACTTGCAGCATGTCAGATAGAAACTACCTAATTTTCTAGATACAGTCATCCAGCATCATCTAGCCTTTAACTCCCCCCTCTTTTACATTTAGAAGATTTCAGTTCTTTCAAACATAGAGGCTTAGCAACATTACATAGGGCAGTCTACATGCAAATGGCCTAGAAAGGCCCATTCCTATACAACATACCATGTCCATTAGTGACACAATGTGGCCCCATCTCTCCATACCCACAGAGAAAATAACAAATTTGTATAGCTAAACAAAATTAAAAATGCAATATCTGTGCATGTACTGTATTATCTTTTCTTCTCTCAGTATTGTAACATAAGACATACCAGGTCAATAAATCCCCACATCAATATTGTCAGTGAGGGAACTGCATGGATCCCGCCTTGATATGCTTCATATATACCCCTCATAGGTATCATGTTGGGTACAAGCATGACACTGACATGTGTATAGTGCTTTATCGGACACCCCATTACTGCTTACATTCTTAGGGTTATGTCACACAGGAGCAGCTGTCAAATAAATTTACCTTCAATTATTACTAGCACAAATTATTCTATCGCTGCCCTATGCATTTCTAAAAATGAATGGTTAGCACGGGAGCAGAAACATAGAGACTTATCACTGGTTCAGGTAGGATAAGCAACTCCACTGTACAAGATAAGCAGAATCAGCCCATGTAACATGGACCTTTCTAGCTCAAGTGCAAATGTGAGGTTTTCTTGGGGAATCAATCTGAGTGTACAAGTTTATAGTTGTAAGCCAAGGAGTTGCATCATTGCTTGACCTACTGAACCAGTCCAACAAAGCCATTACTCTCCAGCAATACTAC
The DNA here is from genome assembly GCF_062004578.1 of Staurois parvus. NCBI lineage: Eukaryota > Metazoa > Chordata > Amphibia > Anura > Ranidae > Staurois > Staurois parvus. The sequence goes on from NW_028317999.1 coordinate 403,938, forward strand.
TGCATATACAGAAATAAGCCATAGGCATATAAGCACACTGTCCTTGTATCTCCTGGTTGTAAAACAGAAACAAGTACATGTGTGGCCCTCAACTAAAGGTGGCCTTAAAGTGAAAGTCAACACTAAGACTACTCTTGCATAAATGGACAGCACCATGTTCCACTTCTGTCTGTGTACCAGATGTCCAACAATCAGCAGTAAAAATTGCCATTCACAAGTGAGACCATCCAGCTCACGGGGTTGCTTAGCACCCCCATACTATGTCTTGTAATTGAAAAGCATGACTAGAAAACACTGTCAAAGATGTAGATAGCATGAGGGGGGCTGAGAAACTCCATGAGTTGCATGGTGTTGCTTGTAAGTGACTTACAGTGCTGAACGCTGGACAACCAGGAGCATGTATAGATGTTAAACATGGAGCTAAAAAATTATCAAGGTATATGTGTTACATGGCTATTTAATGTTCGTAGAGTAATTTTAGGGTGAACTACCACTTTAAGCATACCACTGGTTTGTCCTTGCAGGCAATAAACCCACTGGGCATTTGGAAACTAATCATAACTAGACATCATGGATTTAAAATCAGACTCAAAAGGAAAACTGTATTTAAAGTGGAAGTAAGCTCTTCTGTCCTTTTCAGACAAGAAAACTGCCATCTTATCCTCTGATCTGCAACTGCCATGATGCCAGACATGTGATCAGTTATGACACCATCCATTTGATGGTTTGACAGTATGGTTGAAAGCACAAGTAAAAGTGACAGCATTTCCGGCATGCAGAGAATGTAACAGTTTTTTTAAAACCATTAACTCCATGGGTTTAGTTCTGCTTTCTTAAAGTGGAGCTTTAGTCAGAAAATTAAGTCCTGCTAGATCACTTCATGCTCGTGCCATTTGCAGGTATAGCAAACATATATTGTGAAACTTTAAAAATAAGTGCCTATTCTGTTTAAAACCCAGTAATATACTGGCTCTTAGGTGGCTATGCAGCAACAAAGTTTGGATCTGAAGAAGAGGGGATCACCCCTTGAAACATATCCGCCATTTCCAAGTGTCTTCTTGTACTTGGGACTCGCCCAGTGCCCTAGGTTGCCCAGTACAGTCCATAATGATATGCATGTGTTTCCTGGTGATATTAATATGCATCTGTTTTACTTTTCTAATCACTAAGGTAACGCGCAAAGCTGGTGTTCCCCTTTTTTTCTTGTTTTCTAGTAGCTCTGCTGGGCTTCCCCTCCTGCAAAGTTTTGCCATATTGGAATCATTGAAGATCCTTGGTCCACCTATGCCAGAACTGGTCTCTTGAGAGCAGGAGGTTGTTCTTTCTGAATACTGTCTCACCCTGCTCTTACTCAATTGCTCTCTGTAGAGGCCATTCTGCTGACAGCCTTAAAGCAAAATTAAACCCTCCTACTCTTTACAGCCAAGGAAGCTGCTTCTGTTTGATCTGCAACTGCCATGGTGCTGCACATGTGATCAGTTATGATACCAGTCATTTGATGATTTGACAGTTTGGTTGAGGACACAAGCAAATGTGACAATTAGCAATCCCAGCATTCCAGGAATGTAACTGTTTTCTGAAACCGTCAAATCGATGGGTTTAGTTCCACTTTATGATTTACTGTTGTTCAGGGCTTTAGCAAACTGGCAGCCTCTAGCAAGAAGAAACAAGAGCAATGCTGAAGGCAATTTAGAGCACACATGTATTTTGGTAGAGTAACTAATAATGTGTAATGTATGGTCCTTGCTAAAGAACATTATTTTGTATCAAGTTGGTATGGGTAAAGTTCCGCTTTATGGAAAAACATTACTGTATAATTAACAGCAAAGATCTCCAACAATTATTTCTTACCTTTTTCCAGTTTAAGTTGATTGGCTGTTAATATGTAAATTACCCCATCTCCTATAGTAATCTGTTGTCTATGACTCTTCTGCTTTACAATTAACGGAAGACACGCGGTGTCTTTGCTTGCACCCGCCACTGACAGATATAACATGCTGAAGAGAAGTGGTAATAAATATGTAAGAGGAATGTAAATAAGTGTTTTTCTCCAGAGAAAAGTACCTTGGGGTTTTATTATGTGATCAGTTTAGCGGAGTTCTATAAATAACCAGTAACCCTGCTGTAAAGAAACCATTTCTGGTAACTCTGTTCCTGCAGTGTAATGATTTATTACAAACTCCTATGTGCTTCATAAATCGGCCTTTTTCCCCCAATGTAAACAGTTTTATAATGTAAAACAAATCCAAATATATACATGTGTCAGAAGGTGCAATACCAGCTGTAAAATGCTCTTGGCAAATCTTTGGGGCACCCATAACACATCCAGACTTTAGGTTGTTGCTGTACTTTGATTGGTGACTGACCTAGTTATTACACATTGACATCAAAACATATTTTAGAGAAATGTACTGTATTAATATACAAGGTATATAAGGTATTGCGGAAATGCCTTTTAAATTGGTATTCTTAATTTTTTTCCATGACATCCAAATTACAATTGAGCTGATCTAAACGAAAGGAAAGAAACTGAAAGTGGACGTGGGGGTTGTCCATAGCAACCAATCAGACTCTAGCTTTCATTTTGTAACCTGCACTAGAAAAGGATATTCAACACTAGCAGGCTGTGATTGGTATGACTCCTCTCTCTCCATCCTTTGTACCCAATGGCCCACCATACAGTACCCAAAGGCCCATCATAATTGTTTTTATATTTTTTAAAGCTAATCGCAGATGAAGAAAAAAGCTGCATTGGAAGAGGATGTGAAAATTACATTAACCACCACTTTTGCATTTGTCATGTTAGAATGCCCAGCCCATGTTTTTGTATTAAGCAGTGCATACAAATTAATCCAATTATAGTGGAGGTATTAAGTTGTACATACAGAATTCAATGATAGATGATGTGAATGAACTAATTGCTACTGTACATCCATGCCATTGGAGTCGGTAATGCAAATTTAATGAAAACATACCCTGCAGCGGGCTAAAAGAAGCCTGCTGTCTATAACCCCTTAGAGATTCCACACCACATTAGCAGGCTCACCTTGCTGTGACAACTGCACCAACAGTCAAACAATATGTAGTAAAACAAGACGGCTGTGAGGCCCATCTCCCCTCTGAGAGCTACTGATGTAATTCATTTTTCTTAAACTGGAATTCAAAAGGGCAGCAAAAAAAAAATAAAAAAACATGTACAAATCACATGCATCATGTCTATGTAGGTGATGGTAAATGGAGTGATCGTGGCATAGACAGAACTGGATCTGAAAAGGAGCCAGTGCCCTGGAATAACTAAAGCTGTTTTCATGTAAGGCTATCTTGCAATTATCATTACTATGATAAATTGAAAGGTCCACTGTAAGAAGGGGTTAAGTAAAGCCATGACCCTGTGACCTCTACAATCAGTGCTCCCACCAATGAAGAAGCTCTAGACCTTTACAAAGCCCTATCAATCTGGTGCTTTACCATTGCAGGCTACAGCTTAGCTCAGAAAGGATTCTCTTGTTTTTCTCAGAGCATCTGAGCAGGAACAAGCTGTCTCTGTTTCTGACCGCTTTAATTTCCTTCCGTTCTTCAAATGACTATATCAAGCAAAAGGGAAAAAAAAATGGCTCCACGCTGCCAGTAAGCATAAGACTCATCAAATGTCATCAAATGAAATAAAAATCCAAAAGCCAGCAGGATTATTTAACGCCAATAGTAATCATCACACAAAGCTGAGATTATCAGGGGAAATAAATCCAGGGTTTATTTGTATAAACATGTCTGTCCGTATACATGCAACGACCCATTTAAGAGCAAGCGTGTTGCTGGATCTGTGATTCAAGGCATCACGCTGACCTCAAAAAATGGCTTCTCTGCAATGTTATATAATTGTCGGTGCACATGAACGTCGCAAGGTATAAATTACAGCTGCCTACGTCTAGAGGCTGCTGGGCTCCACGCTAACACCTTGCTTGGTACCGTAAGCAGGCAGCGCTTGCTTTCCAATTACATAACATTCCAGTAACATGAAGGTACCCATATCTAGCACACGCCTGATGAGGAGATTTAAATCCTGCTCTGCTGAAGCAAACGGCTACATGCTTACATGGCGTGGAAAGGGTAAATCTTGGGCTGCTGCAAGGACACAAGCCACACATCGCATACGACGTAAAGCTGATCTAAAAAAGAAATGCATGTTCCAATGGTGGTAAAATAAATCAAATAAATAAATATCAGACACGGCCAGTAATAACAATTAACAATCCTGCTTGGCCTTGCATACAATACACACCAGCCCCCCCCAACATTACCTGTAGGATCTCTCCCCACGTACAGTGTGCTTCCTAAACGGAATGATGCTCCCGTTATCATGGATGATGTCGTTGTTGTTTTCTCCATTTGGGGACAGCGTGTGGGTCGGACCCGGCATTGATGCTGTCCCAGTAAAGAGAGAAGAATGATGCAATAAATCAAGAGGAGAAAAATGCACGGATGATGGAGCTGCTAAGGATTTTTCAGCTTTCGGTGTTGGCCAGTGAGCTCCAGGCAGGCACAGACCCTGCTGCTGCTGCTGCTATGCCACGGATCGCTCTTCCTCCCTCTCTCTCTGTCTACAGCTTGACGTCAAAACAGCCTGAAGCAGCATCCTGGTCACATGACTGGGTCCCTCACCATGGCAACCAGCTAACTCATCAGATCCCTACAATTCGCATACACAGAAGACACACTTGCAGTGTTATTATACCAATAGATCCAAAAACAATAATAACACAGACACAGTAGCAGAAGGCAGAGTGGAAGGCTAGAGGAAAAGGCTACATCTGGCATGCAAAAAGCACCCAGCTACTGATAACCGAGCCCCCCCCCCTTCCTTCTTTCCTCCCATCTCTTTACACACCCCTCCAACTCTTCCTCCTCCTCCCTCTCTGCTGCACCACTGAAAAAAAAAAGCAGCCGAGCCTACTGAACAGCTTTTCCTCTGTCCATTTCCTTTCAGCTCTTTGATATGCAGCTGTGCACACAAAGATCTATTCAGTACCAGGCAAGGCTCGAGCAATGTGCAGCAGGGCTGGGACTGGTTTACATGCAGGGAAAAAGTGCTCACAATCTGTGCAGAACTGCACCCTACAAATGGACACATTCTCAATTATATTACATAATCATCGATCAACATTGCATCCGAAACAACGCAGCGCCCCTTAAAGGAAGAACGCCTTTACAAAAAGTTCTGCTGTATAATATGTCTACATCACATTAATACAAAAATGATGCATGTTGTATCTTCTGGGTATAGGTTTCCTAATTAACACATAATCAGCCCTTAGAAAACTGACATCTTGAAATCTTACATGTCAGATAAATCAGGAAATCAAAGGAAGTTATAAGCAATTAAAATAATTATATCTAAGATATTAATTGTGTTGCTCAGGAAGCACTCTAATAATGACCTTGCATCAGGGCCCTGTGGATTGCATCTGCAAAGCGCTGCACACACTGCTGGCGCTATATTAATCCAGTATCATATTATAACAAGGTTTTGTACCAATCAGGCAAAATAAGCGTTGAATACCAAATGTTTGTATAATCTACAAACTGGTGTGTGCTTTGGCTGTCCCCACCCCCGTCACGGAGTGTCACATGCACTGCAAATCACTATTATAACAAGGGAAATGGAGACATCTGCCTGTCCTAAGGCACTGGGGCTGGTCATGATACACGGCCAGGCCAAGGCCTATTCATACCTTCTGGAGCTTAAGGCCAAATCTTTTGTGCCACCTTTTCATACACCAATCGACTGGCAAGCCTTAGTACCACACCAACATTATTTTCCCTTGCACACGAGCATCCATTTACTGATGTACACTCAGAAACGTGCGACGCCCCGTGTGCAAGGGACCAAAGACCTGATTACTGTTGAGTATAGGCGAGTAAGCTTCATAAGCGTATAGAGTAAAATTCTTCTTCATTGCAAGTATTACAATGTACTTTACACTCTCGTAAACATGACTTATACTGTAGATGTGTATGCAAGTAAATTACTGCACTCAAATGAAACATTTTCTATTTTTGTTTTACTGCTCTGTACTCAAAGCTGTACTACTGATCATTACTCAGCTGTGTGCAATATCCCATAGAGAGCAATGCATCTCATTTCAGATCAGTAAAAAACCCAGCATTCTTTACTCCAGCATGCCAGAGGCCTACCACTTTCTCCATTCCTAAACACTCCCCTCAGACTGCCCATACATTATACCATCTGATTGAGTAATCTCTGTATAATCTCCTTTAGAGTTACCAACACTATGTGATATGGAGATAACCAAAAATGTAAATAATCCATTCAATATGGATTTCTTGGAAATGTATCAGTTACAGGGATGAGACAAACCATTCAGCACTAGCAGGGGTCAGGGATGTTCAATATACAGTTGTGTTCAAAATAACAGCAGTCAGACATCACTAAGAGCACATTGACTGGCCTAAAGAGAAATGGTGCAACATTTTGTGGACTGATGAAAGTAAGGGTGTTCTTTTTGGGTCTAGTGGCCGGAGACAGTTTGTCAGACGACCCCCAAACACTGAATTCAAGCCACAGTACACTGTGAAGACAGTGAAGCATGGTTGCGCAAGCATCATGATATGGGGATGTTTCTCATACTACGGTGTTGGGCCTATTTATCGCATACCAGGGATCATGGATCAGTCTGAATACATCAGAATACATGAAAAGGTCATGCTGCCTTATGCTGAAGAGGAAATCCCCTTGAAATGGGTGTTCCAACAAGACAACGACCCCAAACACACCAGTAAACGTGCAACATCTTGGTTCCAGACCAACAAGATTGACGTTATGGAGTGGCCAGCCCAATCCCCGGATCTTAATCCAATAGAAAACTTGTGGGGTGACATCAAAAATGCAGTTTCTGAGGCAAAACCAAGAAATAGAGAAGAACTGTGGAATGCAGTCCAATCATCCTGGGCTGGAATACCTGTTCACAGGTGCCAGAAGTTGGTTGACTCCATGCAACACAGATGTACAGCAGTTCTCAGAAACAGTGCTTATACAACTAAATATTAATTAAGTGATTCAAAGGAAAGCAAAATCTTCAAACATTTTTCAGTTTATATAGTGAATGTTTGCGTTTGTAAAGAAGAATACAAACACTGCTATTTTTTGAACAGTCTAATATTCACCTTTCTTCAATTTTTTTAGAGGAATACCACAAATATGATATATTTTTCTTCATGTTTTGATTTGGAATAGAATGTGTAGTGTTCCCAATGCATTTGTGTGTATGGAAATGAAAGCTCTTAGAAGGATTTTGAGCTTTATTCACTTTTTTCAACACACTACTATTATTTTGAACACAACTGTATATTGCCGAATGCCCGGGACATGTAGTGCCAGGCACCGAGCAGGTATTTTTTTTTTTTGTAACCTTTAGCCCTGTTGTGGGCAAGCAGCAGGGCTCACCTGTCAGGTGGAAGCATTGGGGTGGCTGCACTACCACCATATTGCTTCTACACAGCCTACTAAAGTACTAGCCTCTGACCTCACCCCCCCACGTGTGAACCTCCCCCCTGCCTGAAACTGGTTCAGCGGGTGCCGGCGGGTAGAGGGGTGGGAGGAGAGTGGACACATCCACTCCCCTCGGCCTGAACCAGAAGTGACGTTATGATGTCACTTCCGGGTCTACATGGACAGATTTCCTGGCCTTCAAGGCTAGGAAAGATTGTAATGCAGTGCAATGTGCACTGCATTACATTCAGTAGAGTATAGGGGAGACATGCAGGGTTTTTTAGACCCTGGATGTTTTGATAAAGAGAACCTGTCAACAAAAAGCATCATGTGATCAGAAAAAAATAAACAAAATAAAAATAAAAATGTAAGTGTAAAAAATTAAAGTTACACCCAAGCACAGTACACCCCCCCCCCTCAATTTTTTTTGAGGCCTCCCCACCCCCACATATACACCAGTACAAATGTAAAAGCACATGCAGGGGCGCCTACACATGAAAACGTAGATTGCGATACATGTTACATATCACCATGCACGCCAGAGTGAGAACAATAATTCTAGCACCAGACCTCCTCCACAATAAATTGATGACCTATAAGATGATTTATAAGTATAGCCTATAGAAAATATAGGGTACTAAAGTTTGTTGCCATTTTACAAGCGCACACAAGTTTAAGGTTTTGACATGTTGGATATCTATTTACTTGGTGCAACCTCATCTTTTATATTTGACCAAAACTGGATAATTGTATTGCTTTTTTGTGGCCTAAAATTAAGTGTATTTTTTTACTGAAATTTGGGTTTCCTAGACCTTTTTGGAAATATCGTGTGACATAAAAAAATTTGAACACTATTTTATTCCCTAGGGTCTCTGCTTTCAGAAAATATATAATGTTTGGGGATTGTGTGTAATCTTTAAGCGTAAAATGATTTTTTTAAACGTGTGCAAAAAATGCATAAAAAGCTCTGGCAGTGAACAGAATATGCCACGGGTTAAACCCACACTCCCCTTTCTTGATGAGCACCCAATCAGTGCTCATTACACCGTTTAAGTCACCATAAAGCCCTTTTTGTTTTTAAAAGCCCCAGACATTCTTAAAAGCACCTCAGATTTAAATACAGTTGTCATGAGGGACAAGTAAATTGGGACACCAATTTAATCCCTGGACAAGTAGTTTCTTTTTTTTTTTTTTTTAATTTCCACACCCCTGAGGGGTGCTTACAATGATCAGCTTTTATTTATGTAAAACCTTTGTCCCAGGAAGAAAAACTTCCGCTTGTTTAATTGAAGTGGTTTTAAAGTCTTCAGTTTTTTCTATGCATGAAGGTAAAAAACCTTCTGTGTGTAGCAGCCCCCCCTAATACTTACCTGAGCCCCATCCCAATCCAGCGATGTCCACAAGAGCCACAGTTCTATCGGGACACTCACTCCTGATTGGCTGAGGCAGCAGCGAGAGCCATTCGCTGTCAATCACAGCCAGTGAGCAAATCAGGAGAGGGAGGGGGCGGGGCCGAACTGAAGCTCTGTGTGTAAATGGACAAGCTGAGCCGTGGCTCAGGAGCACACCTGCTCAGGTGCCACCCGACAGGAGTGCCAGTGGAGGACCCGAGGAGGATCTGGGATGTTCTGTGTAAAACCACTGCACAGAACGGATATGGCATGTTTGTTATTTAAAAAAAAAAAAAAAACACAACACACAAGACTTTAGTATCACTTTAAGCATTGACTAAAAAAACCTGGAAGCGGACTGGTTTTTATGCCAAGCTGCACCAGACTTTGCACTCACCAGTTTTAGTAAGACAACCCCATTGTTTTCACTTACTGGCCAGTACAGTGTTCCCCTGATTTTTTTTCTACATTCCTAAAATATTGAATGCCTGTACCATGAGATATTATTATTATTATTATTATTATACAGTATTTATAAAGCGCCAATAGTTCGCTCAGCGCTGTACATTACAAAGGGGGACAGAACATGTGACAGAACAATACCAATACAATGTGATACACGAGGGGTTTGAGGGCCCTGCTCTTTCGAGCTTACAATCTAGGAGGGAGGGGATGGTGGCACAGGAGGAGATAGCTGTGGGGGATGGAGTGGTAGGAAGAGTGGAGGAGGTCGGCAAGTTAGCAGGGGGTGGGGTAGGCTGCCCTGAAGAGGTGGGTTTTCAGGGTGCGCCTAAAGGAGAGGAGAGTAGGTGATAATCTGATGGGTTGGGGCAGGGAGTTCCAGAGGATGGGTGACACCCTGGAGAAGTCCTGGAGGTGGGCATGGGAGGAGGAGACCAGGGAACTAGAGAGAAGGAGGTCTTGTGAGGAGCGGAGTGTGCGTGCTGGGCGGTACTTGGATATTAGGTCAGTGATGTAGTTCGGGGCAGTATGGTGGACGGCTTTGTACGTCAGTGTTAGGATTTTGAATTTGATCCGTTGCGCAATCGGAAGCCAGTGGAGGGATTGGCAGAGGGGGGTGGCGGAGACAGAGCGGTTGGAAAGGTGAATGAGTCTGGCAGCCGTATTCAGGATGGACTGAAGCGGGGATAGCCAGCGGCGAGGCAGGCCAGTGAGGAGGGAGTTGCAGTAGTCGAGTCGTGATATGATGAGAGAGTGGATGAGCTGTTTAGTGGTTTCTGGGGTTAGGAACGTGCGGATTTTGGCGATGTTGCGGAGGTGGAGTCTGCACGAGTTTGTTAAAGATTGGACTTGGGGCTGGAAGGATAGGTTGGAGTCCAGAATGACACCCAGTACTCTGGCCTGCAGGGCGGGTTTGATGGTAGCGTTGTTGGATGTGACGGAGAAATCAATGGGGGGTGGTGTCCGGGCTGGGGGGAAGACAAGAAACTCGGTTTTGGAGAGGTTCAATTTAAGAAAGTGGAGCGACATCCAGTCTGATATGTCGCTCAGTAGGTGTGTGATTCGGGCTGAGACCAAGGGGGTGAGGTGGGGGGTTGAGAGATAGATTTGTGTGTCGTCGGCATAGAGGTGGTAGTTGAAGCCGTGAGAGTGTATGAGTTGGCCAAGGGAGGAGGTGTAGATGGAGAAGAGAAGGGGCCCAAGGACAGAGCGGGTCCTTGAGGGACCCCAACAGAGAGGGGGAGTGAGGGGGAGGTGGTAGCATTATAGGTAACGCTGAAGGAGCGTTGTGACAGGTAGGATGAGAGCCAGGAGAGAGCAGAATCTCTGAGGCCGAGGGAGTGTAGTTTTTTTGAGGAGGAGGGGGTGGTCGACTGTGTCGAAGGCCGCAGAGACGTCAAGGAGTAGGAGCACTGAATAGTGGCCATTAGCTTTGGCAGTTAGCAGGTCGTTGGAGAGTTTGAGTAAGGCAGTTTTGGTGGAGTGTAGGGGACGGAAGCCGTACTGTAGGGGATCGAGGAGGTTGTTGTCGTTGAGGTGAGAGCATAGGCGGGTGTAGACTAGGCGCTCGAGGAGTTTAGATGTAAATGGGAGCAGGGAGATGGGTCTGAGGTTGTTCGGGTCATTGGGGTCCAGGGAGGGCTTTTTAAGTATGGGGGTGATGTGTGCATGTTTCAGAGGGGAGGGGAAAGTGCCTGAGGAGAGAGAGAGATTGAAGATGTGGGTGAGGGAGCGTAGGATGGAGGAGGAGGAAGGTCGTAGGAGTTGTGAGGGGATAGGGTCGAGGGGGCAGGTGGTGAGGTGGGCATCAGAGAGGATCTTGGAGACTTCCTCGATGGTAGTAAGGTCAAAGGTGTGGAGTGTGGGGGGAGCTTCAGTATGAGGAATGTAGGGTGGGGTGGAAGAGGAGGTCAGAGCAGTGGTGGGGCCGTGGGAGAGGGGTGATGAGGGGGTAGCTGAGTGAGGGGGAAGGGGGTTGGAGGGAGTTTGAGCAGCGGCGAAGTACCTGCGGGTTATGTCGAGGGGGAGGGGGGATAAGGGGGTAGCTATGTGAGAGGGGACGGGTTGAGAGGGCGTGTGAGTTGCGGCAATGTCCTTGCGAATTGTGTCAATCTTGTTTTTGAAGTGATTGGCAATCTCAAGGGCAGTGAGTGATATGCTGGGTGGAGGTGGGGGTGGGGAGAGTAGAGAGTTGAAGGCAGAGAAGAGTCGGCGAGGATTGGAGGAGAGGGCCTTGATGAGGGTCAAGAAGTAGGCCTGTTTGGCAGCATGGAGGGAGGAGTTGTAGGTGCGGAAGGCAGATTTGTAGCGGGTGAAGGCTTGTTGGGATTTGGTTTTACGCCATAGTCGCTCCAGGGCACGACTTTGTCGTTTGAGGGTTTTGGTGTGATCAGTCTGCCAGGGCTGGAGCGGTCGGGGTCTGATGTTGCGTGTGGTTAAAGGCGCTAGTGAGTCAAGGGCTGTTGAGAGCGCATTGTTGTAGGCGGTCAAAGCCAAGTCGGGGCAGGACAGGGGGAGGATGCGGTCGTGGAGTTGATCAGCTGCAGAGTGGAGGAAGGCAGGGTTAAGGTTGCGGAGGTTACGGCTGGTAGTAGTGTGACATTTGGAGGGGTAGGCGTTGGAGGACGAGGAGATAGAGAAGGTGATCAGGTTGTGGTCAGAGAGAGGGAAGGGGGTGTTAGTGAGGTTGTGGGGAGCGCAGCGGTTGGAGAAGACAAGATCCAGGATATTTCCGTCGGAGTGGGTGGTGGATTGTATGCACTGTGCAAGTGCAAAGGAGGAGCTTAGGTGGAGGAGACGGGCTGTGTCCGGGTTGTCGAGGTTGACAGGGATGTTGAAATCCCCAAGGATGATGGTGGGTAGCTCAGAGGAGAGGAAGAAGGGTAGCCAGGAGGAGAAGTCATCCAGGAAGCGGGGTATGGATCCAGGAGGCCGGTATATCACAGCAATCTTCAGGGGGGTTGGGGAGAATAGTCGGACGCAGTGGGCCTCGAAGGAGGAGAAGGATAGGGAGGGGGGGTTTGGGAGGACTCGGAAGGTGCTCTGCGGTGACAGGAGCAGACCATCCCCACCACCTTTACGACCGTTAGGCCTGGGTGAGTGGGTCCAGGTGAGACCTCCGTAGGAGAGTGCAGCAGGGGAGGTAGAGTCAGTGGGCTGGATCCAGGTTTCCGTGATCGCTAGGAGGTTGAGGGAGCGGGAAACAAAGAGGTCGTGGATGGCGGTAAGCTTGTTGCACACCGATCGGGCGTTCAGGAGTGCACATGAAAATGGGGGGGGATTTTAGGGAGCAGGGGGACAGATACTAAGTTGTGGGGGTTGCAGTAGGACGTGGAGGTGGGAGGGTGTTGAGCGGGTGAGGGAGGTGGAGGGCCAGGATTCGGGGAGAGGTCCCCCGCGGCTAGGAGGAGGAGAAGGGTGAGAAAGGTGGCATGGGAGCGGGATGTGCAGGAGCGTGAGAAACTACTAGTGGAGGTGTTGGGGTCAGTGGGAGAATGGAGTAATAGGAGGAGGTGGTGGGTGCCATAGAGGGGCGAAGGAAGCAGTGAGGACACAATATACAATTGTTTGGGAGGGGCAGAGGGATATAGTGAATGGATTTTGGGAATGGAGGAGAGGAAAATGAGAAGGAGGAGTGGAAGAGGCATTTTGGGGAGGTGAAGAGAGCAATAGTAGGGAGATGATAGCAGTGAGGGGGAGATGTACAGGTTGTGGGGTGGAGTAGAGGGGTAAAGAAATGAGATTTGGTAACAGAGATAGAGGATAGTAATATGATAAGGAGAAGAGGGGTGTATTATATAAAGGTACACGGAGTGGGTCTCAGGCATGTAAGAGGTTTTCCAGGGTGTTTGCTTGCAGTCTTCCAGCATGCAGTAGAGCTTCTTGCTGTTGTGTCTTCCTGCTGCTTGAGTTCTCCTGCTTTAGTTCAACTGCTGTGTTTAACTGCTTCTTCTATGCACTCGTTCTAAGCCGCACTCAGTCTGAAGCAGCACCCCCATCAGAGATCTCCCCCATGAGCTGATCTAAATTTATAGGGAGATGCTCAAATGAGCATTCAACTCCACCCCAATTAGAAGCTGATAAGGATCACATGAATAGTGGGGGATGATTCTCAGGAAACAGACAACAATCGTAAAACGGGTGCAGCTAGAGGTGAGCACTGGTCAACATACACAAATATAAATACACCATTTGTTCTGAATATAGCAGGTGTCAATGCGTTTTGGAGTTAAGAGTGGAGGTAGGAGAAAGGTGCATTTACCCAGGAGGAAGGCAGCAGGAGTCAATGCGTTTTGGAGTTAAGAGTGGAGGTAGGAGAAAGGTGCATTTACCCAGGAGGAAGATAAACACTTTTTTTTGTGAATTGACTTTAAATTCAATGCCATGACCCTGCATTCACTATATCTGGTCTCCCACAGTACATACAACATGGAAATGCAATTATTTTAGTAAATATAAACTGATAAACACCTTTTCTCATCGGAAGTATATAGAATTCTTGTGACTACGATCAGTGTTCAGCTGAGCACTGGTTAAAGCTTTTAGTAGGAGTTTTCATTCTGCTCTGACTGTCCTATGAGGCTGCATAACCCCTGACCCTCTGTCTGGACAGTGCTGATTGGCCCTGTGCTGATCACATGCACCCTCCCCCCCCAAAAAAAAACCCAAAAAAACTCTTTAGCCATACACACTAATCTGAGCATGTGCAAAGTGACTCCTAGAGCTCTGAAATTAGCAGATGGATTGGGAACAGTAGAAGGGGAGGATCAAAGACAGGATCAAGCAGCCTTTTTACACAATATAGAGGATTAACCCCTTAGGTTCCACAGTGAGTATAACAAGCATGCTTTACTGCATATACAGACTGGTTTTACTGTTGTGGCGGTTTAGTAACACATTAAGGCAGCACATACGTTAGTCAGTTTTTCATTCAACTACACTTGAAGTGGAAGGGGGAATCCTAATACGGAGCTATAGTATTCTAACAGCGGGGAGAATTCCCTACCATCAGACCACACTGATCAGTGTTGCATTTTATAGCCTGAGACGCTGATTTAGCAGGAAGAATCTGACAGAGTGGATCCAACACGGACGTGCAAATGAGCACATATGCTTTTTTGTGCATCGCAGTTAGGGAAGCCTATCTATTTCAAAAAAGGTATCTACACCAATTTAAAAATTATGCTTCACCACAAAGGTGCTGCAGTAGTATGTGTTTTGATGTATGTGTACATTAGCATGATGCATGGGGGTGCCAGTTTTTGTGCACTGCGGAAAAGCCCACTCCCCAGCAGCCAACGCTCATCTTCACTCCCCAACAATCCCAGAATGCAGACAGGTACTTGAGGTCCTCCTGTGCAATGCAGGAATGTTGGTCCTGAATTGTACCTGAAGACATTAGAAAGCCTGTTACTGGTGAAGCAGGAAAGAAATGTGGCTTAAAAAGGGACCAGTCTTGGAGTGCGAAGGAAGCCTGCAGGAGTGAGGAATAAGGTATTTGTACTCAATATTTTAACCCAGGTGTTGCAGGGGGAGCCTTGAAAGATTACATTTTACAGCAACCCAGTCTTGGGCTTTAAAATTGAAAAAGCAGTGATTTTTCAACATTGTAGGTTAAAAGCACAGAAAAACTAAAGTGATATTCAAGGCAATTTTTTTAAAAATAACAAATATGTTATGTTTATCTGCTCTGTGCAGTGGCTTTGCACAGAGCAACCCCGATCCTCCTCTTCTCAGGTCCTCTGCCAGAGCTTCTGGCCCCTGCCTCTTGCAGAGTGCCCCTCAAGCAGCAGCTTTCTATGGGGGCTCCCAAGCAGGCTCACTCCCAAGGTGCTGCTCTGTATGCCCATTCACACACAGAGCCGCAGCTTGGCCTCTCCCTTTCACACTTCATTGGCTCACTGGCTGTGACTGACAGAAGTGGAAGCCAATTTCCCCCACTGCTGTCTCAGCCAATGAGGAAGGAGAGCCCCCAGACAGCTGAGGTTCTTGTGCACATCGCTGGATCACAGTGGGGCTCAGGTAAGTATTGAGGGCTGGGGGCAGGGCTGCTGTTAGAAACCACGGGGCACCATACAGCCAACTTGACAGGGCCCCCATAAAAAAAAAACAGTTTACTATGCTTCAGTTATGAATGAACAAAGTGAGTAATAGCTACCAATCACTCACTGTGTTCACTCAGGAAAGGAGGCTGATAAATTTGACATATACACAGGACGCTTCCCCAACTCTCAATCCTGCTGGGATCCTATTGTGTGCTTGCAGCTGCCGGTGGGAAGGAGAGGATAGGGGCTGGTAGCACTGTGAGGGGCCTGGGCAGTTGAGGGAAATTTGCCTGGGTCCCCCTGCTAGAATGGGCCCCGTAGAGGAGGACTGGTGGTACCCCCTTATACATGGCCTTGACTGGGGGGGGGGGACAGCACAGACATTTGTTACCTCCATACATAGAATACATGAAGGTAAAAAACCTTCAGCCGTTACAACCACTTTTAAGCATTTCCAATACTCACTTGCAGCGTTTTTTCCTGCTGCCTTTAGTATGTGATGTGCTGCCCTTGGCTCTCAGCAGTCTGTAGTGCAAACATTGGGTAGGGTAATAGCACGGATCTCTGTTAGCTTCATGTAACATGTTCCCCGTTTCGTATGGTTTTCTGTAGCATATCCCTAGTGAAAAATGCAGCATGTCCATACTCTTTGACCCTCATTACCTCTATATGGTCTGCAGTTTCTGAGAGTCCTCTCAAGCATTACATACAGTGAACATTATGTGATGCCCTTTGGTGATGTCAAGGGCTACCTTTGAGGCCCCCTTTAGCTTATAGAATGACAACCACTGCCATAAACTATTCTTTTATCATGTGCGTTATGCCTTTAAACATGCTAGAAAATCAAATTGCTTCAGGGTGAGACAATTCCCCAGCACTGCCCCCTCCCTCCTTGCACATCATAACCCTCTCCTCTTCTGGGAGAGTCTAAATACTGTCTGTGCTGGCCCAGCTCCTCCTCCCCTGCCCTCACTACCCTACATAAACTTGTATGCAGCTGCCAGGGGATGAGCAAAAGAGAATACTGCAGAGTGTCATTTGAGTGACAGCTCCAAGTCTGCTGGGGCTTCTGACATCACATCCAAGATGGCAGCACCCTCAGTCTCAGGGCTTTAGTAGGTCTACACAAGGGAGAAAACATACAACATACATGAAATGCACATATAAACCTATGGTAAATTGTTTGTAAAATGAATGGTTTGGCTACAGGGTTTTTCATTGAAAAATCAGACAAGAAATCTAGTTGCTATTGACAACCCTACGTTGCTGCTCATTTTCTACTCTTCAGTTTTGATAATTCAGACCAAAAATAACTCACCACTGATGCACGGCTTAATAAAAAAAACTATTTAATTCATCCATCCAGTCATATTAGCACAAAAATTTCTGGAGACCATATGCGAGGCATCCTCATTTCCACAATGGCTCCCCAGCTGCTAACAGTCAGGACACAGCTAGCACTTCCAGTTGTGGCCATTCTGAGCTTAGCAGATGCTAAAAAAACAGTCAACATGTTCTTTCCACTCTAGTTCAGGCTAAGTGCCAGGCACCATGCAGCTTTCTCAGTCAATCTTCCCAGTCAACAGCTCTCCAGCTGGCTATGGTTTGTGTAGACCCTATTGAAAGGGCATCAGTCTTTACTTATCTGCCATAATGAAGAGTTTAAGGAGATGGGATTGGTGCAAAATAGTACGTATTTATTTTTCCAAGTGCAGGCTACTAACCCAATGAAGGAAAACTTTTCATAAATATAACATTTATAATTATGACACAAGTCATTTTGTAATTGATCACTTGCCTACCGGGCACTTTTACCTCCTTCCTGCCTCCTGCCTAGGCCAATATTCAGCTTTCAGTGCTGTCACACTTTTGAATGATAATTGCATGGCCATGCAACACTGTACCCACGTGAAAATTTTTTATCATTTTATTCACACAAATAGAGCTTTCTTTTGGTGGTATTTAATCGCCACTGGGTTTTTAATTTTTTTTGCACTATAAACAAAAAAAAGAGCAAAACATATGAAGAAAAGAGTTTTGCTATGTTTCTATTATAAAACTTAGCAAACGGGTACATTTTCTCCTTCACTGATGTGCGTTGATGAGGCTGCACTGATAGACAGCACTGATGAGGCGGAACTGGTGGGAATTGAGGAGGAGGCACTGATATGTAGCACTGATGGGTAGCACTGCTGGGCACTTTTGGGTCTGCACTAATCAGTGCCTTATCAGTGCAGATGTCCTCTAAGACACTTACCGGTTATCAGCAGTACTTTCCTCATGCTGTCAGTGCTGCCGATAACTGGCAACTGTATTTACTTTGTGATCAGCTGTGTCATTGGACACAAATGATCACGTGGTAAAAGTTCGTTGCGATTGGCCTTCTACCTAAAGTGATCAGCTGTGTCCGTAGAACACAACGACACAAGGAATCTCAAATACCACCAAAAGAAAGCTCTAATTGTGTGTAAAAAAGGATGTAAATTTAATTTGGGTGCAGCGTTGCATGACTGTGCAAGTAATGCAGCGCCATATCGCAAAAAATGGCCTGGTCAGGAAGGTAAGTGGTTAAACTAAAGCTAAGATTAAAAGGTCATATGTCCAGTATGTTATTAAATTACACTTTGTATATAAACGAATAGATTAGTTCTGCACCCTCTGTTCTAACCTTTTATTTTTTAAATATGACTCTTGTGATCTGAAGTTGTGCAATTTTTACAAAATATAAGTAAATGTCACACAATCATGCAAAAGCACCCAAGTTTTTGGTATGGAACTCTGATCTTTGTATGTACAGTTTTACTGTATTCTCAGTCCATGAAAATTGTGATCCATATACAGTACACATGTAAATTTCCTTGCAGATACTTCAATTATCATACTATATATGGGCCAATTTCATTTATCACAAGCTTTCTTTGCTTTAGTACTAATGAAAAAAGCAGTTTGGTAGTAGCAGGAGCAATGTGAATTCAATGAACACATCCATTCCACACTAACTTGGAAGACGCACAAAAAGCCAAGTGTTCGCCAAGGGGACTTAATGCACAGTATAACTTATATTTATGCCTAATTTATTGAAGTAGCCAAAAATAGACTATTGTATTGCAGTCCAAGAAAAATGTGGTAGTTTAAGAGGAAATATAAATGGCTGAAAGAAAAGAATTCTCTGAAGGTTATACACTGAATTCATGTCTTAATACATCTTGAGAGATAAAGGATAAATTAAAGGCCAAGTTTACCTTTGGAACATGTTACATGTTCCGCCCGTATTTAGGGTGGAACATGTATCATGGTCCAGCTCCTGCCCCCTCCCCTGCAACTGTGGGCAGGGGTTCCTCTCCCCATACCTGCTGCGGGGCTCCACATACTCAGCCGCGTCATTCATTCACACATTCTTGTGAATGAATAAACTACAAGTACCATGTGTCACTGTGGCACATATCTTTAGGAGCCTACATTGCAACCGCGATCTACTGATCGCTGTGCAACGCTTTCCGAGCTCATGCAGGAAAAAATAATAAATGCACATTTTTTCAGCAAAAATATGTGCATTTAATTTATTTCTGTAAAAGGTGAACTTAGCCTTCAAGAAAAGGGTGGGGGTGTGTGTGGTGGTATATTTATTTGTTAATCTAGGGGGTAAAAGGATAAGATCTCCCAAATCTCCATTTGCTAGCCATAAGGTGGCTTAGGCTTGGTTCACACCTATGCAGTTTGCTTTTGATCCATTTCTGCAGTGCTTATTGTGGTGCACTTTGCGTTTTTGCACACGCGTTTTTGATGCTTTGTGATACATTTTTTTCCCCTATTTGTTGTTAGGCAAAAACACAAAAACACAAAACACACTCAACACACACACACAAACTCAAAAACACAAAACACATCAAAAACGCATTACGTGCTTTTCTGCAACATCTCCACTGAAGTCTATTGAACCAAAAATGCATTGTTTTGCGTTTTAAAAAAGTCCCTGACCCTTTCCAAAAACACAGCAGCTGCAAAAAAGCATAGATTTGAACGTGCACCATAGTATACCATGTTACATGGACTGTAGTGTGTTTCTGCAAAAAGTATCAAAAATGCATAGGTGTGAACTTTTTTCAGCTGCTACATTTTTGGAAAGCGTTAGAGACTTTTTTAAATGTGAAACGGTGCATTTTTGGTACAACAAACTTCAATGGAAGTGCTGCAGAAAGTATGTGGTGTGTTTTTGAAGCATGTTACATTTTTTAATGTGAACAACAAATTGGGCAAAAAAAAAAGTATAAAAACCGCAAAACATAAATTGTTTTTTTTAAAAACGTGTCAATAACGCGTGTGCAAAAACGCACTGTAAAAAGCACTGCAGAAACAGATGAAAAGCAAACTGTAGGTGTGAATAAAGCCTTAGCCTCTGTCCTGCATAGCTCTTCTCAGCTCGCCATGTTTATCCTTTGCAACGGATGGCTCTGCATGTTGAATACTTATGGCAGCGAGTATCATTTTCTTATGGTCTTCAACTTGAGTCTATTAGATAGATGTTGCATATCACCATGTGACAAGAGATTTCAGACCCAACTGGAAACCAAAAAGGCCCCACAATAGGGATGCACTGGATTAAAGTGATTCTAAACTGCTTATATTATCTCTTCTATTTCTGTATATGGATGATGGCACTGTGATTATTTAAAAAACAAAAATAAAACAAAGTACCTTCTCTTTCCCAGCCTGTCTGCAGGGAAACATAAGCAGGAGGAGCTTCTAGTCCTCTGCTGCTGGTCACATGAGAAAAAAAAAAACTAAACAAAAAACAGCCTTTGGGATACAGAGCAAAAATAAAAAAAGTAATATGCATAAACAGTTTTAAATCATCATTCACATATATATTTGAAATCAAATTTTTTTTGACAGTAGCATGGTGTGGGTGGATTTCTGCCAATCACAGGCTGCATCACGCCCTTCCAGCCTGTCTTAGAAGAACAGTGAGGTAAAGCCTCCATCAATCAAGATGTAATATCCCACCCCATTGTGTTTAGCTGGTTAGTGGGCATGCAGGAGGAGGGAGGTAGTGGGCTGTCATTTACCAGAGTGTATACTCCCACATGTGTGACTCTATAGTCACATGGGCTACTCCGACATAAGGGAGGAAATGCTCAGCTTAGAAACTCACTGAAAACTGAGCATGTGCAGTAGCTACAAACACTGCTCTGCAAAATCCCCAGGTGCAGTGGGGACAAGGACAGAATGGGGAGATAGAGAACAGCAGGATCAACCAGGTTTTTTGCAGAATATAGACAACGAATCCCATAGTGACTTAGTGAGTATGAACAGCATGTAATACAGTATTATTAGTATTTTATGATGTGGGTTTAGTGACACTTTGATAAAATTATAGCCCAGTTGCAATATTTCCTGGACAGTCAGTACTTCAGCCATTAATTTCGATGGAGTTATTCTAGTTATGATCAAGAGCCTTCAAACCAAGCTTCCAATCATGTGACCATTGTGACAGCCAATCACAGACATTACTTAATCAGCATGTTCATCCCGCCTTCTCCCCAAAGGCAGGCAGGTTGGGTTTAGGTATAGTTTGTAAAGGCATATGTACATGGTGAGGGCTATATTGACCCATGACATATGCAGGTTCTGCTTTCATTACATTGTCTCACTGATAAGGTCTGTTTGGTTATGAATAATTAACTCCCTGCAGCCTCTAATGATATGAAGGACTTACACGGCATCAAGTAACAACAGAAATTGCTTACATGCATGAATTACAAGTATTGCACCTTTATGTACTAAAAATAATAATGCTATTTGGCAATGTTGCTGTTAATTTTATTACCAATTTAAGTAGGGAATACCTTAAAGTGTTCATATTTTCCCCAAAAAAATGCCTATATGCAGAAAAGGTGTGTCTGCCAATAAAAACAAACTGTGCAGCTTTGACTAAAGTTGAATAATGCGCATGCTATAGGTGTAGGTCTATTTACCTACCTCATGAAGCCTGACTAGAAAACTCCTAGGACGTTGTGAAGGACATTGCTAAGAGGGTCCCAGCTGTTACTGTTGACCTTCACCATCACAGCAAATGCTGAGCTCAGAGCTACTGCATCAGGAGAGAGAAAGCGCATGTGAGGGGGATTCAATCAGGGAAGGAGCTTGCTCCTGTGATGGTGAAGTTGAACAGTAACATCTAGACGTCTGTTAGTAATAACCTTAGCAATGTCCTGGTAGTTTTCCAGTCAGGATGAGGTACTTAATGGCCTACACCTAAAGCCAAGGCATTATTCAACTTTAGTCAAAGTTGCACAGTTTGTCTTTATCTACAGATGTCCCTTTAAAAGTGGTTCCTGGGAGTAAAGTTTTATATTAATTCTATAAATAATATTTTTCTTCTATGTGTCAAGTGATACAAATGTAGGATTAGAATTATACTAATGCTATAAATTTTCAGATGTTAAAAAAAAAACAAAAAAAACCCCCACAAGACTGTGTGTACCAGTTGAATACCTCTGCTTTGTTCACCACACACATGTAGGGGGAAGGCACTGGAATGCATTGATAGCAGTGTGAGACATTTTTCCAATTCACTTATATAGTTAAATTTTGTTAGCTTGTATGAGTCAGTTTAAGTGTAATTTTCTTTCATTTATGCACCATGTCAATGACTGACTCATAGTATCAGTACTGACTCCAAGCCATTACATACAAAGTTATTTCACATTCCTCTGCTACTTGTTAAACATCAGCAGAAATGTTGGCATTTACTCCAGAGTGATGCTGAGATCTAATTAAGACACAGCTCTCATGTGTACACCAATATGAATGTAGGCCATACGGCGCCTTGCAGCAGAGCTTTTTTACCCAATACAGGATACCTAAATTTAAAAACAATAGCTTGTTCTGATTTTGTCAGCTTAAAGTAGGTCTAAACTCAAAGTTAAGATTTGCTGTGTTTTAGGGAATATTTACAAATGTTAATTGTGCCTAAGCAAAATCCTGCAAATCTACCTTTTGTCTTGAATTTGAGTGTGCCTAGTCATTCCTGTGCATTCAGGCTATTGTTGTATATCTGAAGTGCAAGATCTAAGACACTGTGCTTCTGATCGCTGATCTTAGAAGATTTGCATTGAGATTTTGTGAGGTCACTATTGCACTGCTGTCCTAGGTAGAGGCATAAGGAAACCAAACATTGCCTGTACTAAGATGATGATGTAACAGGATTAGTAAAATCGGTCATGCAATCTAACAGACAGTAACTGTAACTTTCAGGTTAATAAACAGATGCAAATTCAAAACCAATAATGTAAAAAAAAAGGATCCGAATGGCAGAGAACATGCATACACTGCCGAATAATGCAAAACAGATATGAAAGCTGCACAAACATGGACTCTTCACAGTTATGACTCTATATCTTGATCAGGGTAGCATGTAACTGCATAGCATAGCATAGTTTCACCTTTACTGGTTGTACACACAGAAACTGAAAAGGAATGTGAGGTAAATGCCCTCTATTGTGTTTCCCCTCTATTGCTGTTCTGATGATACCTAATATTTTGACTTTTTTGCTTACTTTCTATCCTGGAGACAAAAGTAAAAGAGAGTGAATCTTCCTTCTAGGGTCAGAGACAGAATTCAAAACCAGACAGTGGTTTTACCATTCCTCACTCTATCCAAAACTAACAAAAACATGGGCAGCACAGTGGCTAAATGGTTAGTACTTCCGCCTGGCAGTACTAGGGTTGTTGGTTCGAATCCCAGCCACGGCACCACCTGCCTGGAGTTTGCATGTTCTCCCTGTGCCTGTGTGGGTTTCCTCCCACACTCCAAAGACATGCTGGTAGGTTAATTGTCTAAATTGTCCCTAGTATGTGTATGTATGAATGTGAGTTAGTAACCTTAGATTGTACACCCCTTGAGGGTTAGGGACTGATGTGAATGTACAATATATGTATGTAAAGCGCTGCGCAAAATTGACGGCGCTATATAAGTACCTGAAATAAATAAAAATAAATAAATATGAAAATCATAAAACTGAAAGAACTTGGACTTTTGAGGTAACACAGAAATATAGCTTAAAAACAGCTACAAATAATGCATCCATTAAAACAACAAGTTTACAATAAAAGTATCACGTAAGAACATAGAATATCTTCAAAATTGGATATTGTGACAGCAAACAACCTCCATTATTTTATTCCTCCTCAGTTATCACTGTCCAGCTAGCACATTATGCTGACTCATATTTTCAAATAAATCAATATAAATCATAGCATTTCCTAATGCTGGTTTCCACAATGAAAAGGGTGCGGGTTTACGCAGCGTGTTTCACAGTTTTTCAATACTGCTTTATCATCAGGAATATCATTGGAAGTAGGACCACAAGACTTGAAAGTATACATCAGCCGATTGTCCCACTGAGCCCAACAACCCCAGGACGGCTGGATGCCACCAAAAGAGAAAGTGGATGCAGGTGCTTCCAAGAGCCACACCTTAGATCGAACTACACTATATTGCCAAAAGTATTGGGACACCCCTCCAAATCATTGGATTTAGGTGTTCCAATCACCTCCATGGCCACAGGTGTATAAAATCAAGCACCTAGGCATGCAGACTGCTTCTACAAACATTTGTGAAAGAATGGGTTGCTCTCAGGAGCTCAGTGAATTCAAGTGCAGTACCGTGATAGGTTTACACCTGTGCAAAAAGTCCATTCATGAAATGGTGGTATAACAACGTGGAAGCAACTGGGAACAACAGCAACTCAACCATGAAGTGGTAAGCCACGTAAAATGACAAAGCGGGGTCAGCGCATGCTGAAGCGCACAGCGCGCAGAGCCGCCAACTGTCTGCAGAGTCAATAGCTAAAGACCTCCAAACTTCATGTAGCCTTCAGATTAGCACAGCAACATTGTGTAGAGAGCTTCATGGAATGGGTTTCCATGGCCGAGCAGCTGCATCCAAGCCTTACATCACCAAGTGCAATGCAAAGCGTCGGATCCAGAGCTGTAAAGCACGCTGCCACACTGGACTCTAGAACAGTGGAGATGTGTTCTCTGGAGTGACGAATCACGCTTCTCTGTCTGGCAATCCGATGGACTTGAAAAAAACAAATAACAGCGCAAATTAACACCTTGCCTTAATCAATTTATAAGCTTAAAAGTGAAATAACCAAAAATGATATAAAGAATGTCCAAATCAAAAAATGTATAAATAATAAATAGTAAAAAGAATAGTCCTTTCTCCCCAAGCAAGTGGTGAAAAAAAATGTTAAAAAAAACAAATGTCCAGACCAAGATAATGCTTCCACCATTCACCAGTGAAAAAAAACAATATCAGCCGCACTCACCAGATAAAAGGTGAGTAATACACCATTTAGGATGTATAGGGATCTAAAGCCTCCTCTAAGCCTCCTGGACTCCTTTCTACCATGTAGGACTTGGGAAAGATTTCTTCCACTGGCTCCTGCCCTATCCTCTCTCCAAACTCCACAGCAGTGCAAGGGACAGAAATGTATAATAGTGTAATCCTGCTAATACTGATGTATTGCTAAAAAAGTATTGCCAGACCACTCACATTTGTTAGATGAATAAACAGCATCTTTTTAATGCCTCCATAAGCTCACATAAAATCCAGTATTCCCACACTGCATTGTAGAGACCTCACAGCCTGGTAAGCAAGGGATGACAGGATACAATCCAAAAAGTTGTCAAAATGGCCGCTTGGAACGCACCGCTCGGTGTGCGTTCCACTCACTGGATATGACACGGGACATCAGGACGGCAGACCGGAAGTGCGTCGACGCGTTTTGCCCCACCCACAGGGCGTTCTCAAGACATGTATATATATTAATCCAATGGACTTGTTTGGGTTTGGCGGTTGCAAAGAGAATGGTACTTGCCTGACTGCATTGTGCCTAGTGTAAAGTTTGGTGGAAAAGAGATTATGTTGTTGGGTTGGTTTTCAGGGGTTGGGCTTGGCCCCTTAGTTCCAGTGAAAGGAACTCCTAAGGCGTCAGCATACCAAGACATTCCAGTTATCGCCAGTACTTTCCTCACACTGTGACAGCGTGAGGAAGGTACTGCCGATAACTGGTAAGTGTGTTTACATCGTGACAGGGGCGGACTGACCATTTGGAAACTGCCCGAGGGACGGGGTCAGTAGGGGGCCCCATGAGATGCCCCTGGTACCTTTTTCATAGGCTTTTTTGAGTTTGGGCAAGGACACAGGGGCCCCATGATCCCCTATTGCCCGGGGGCCCCATGAGTTGTCAGTCCACCCCTGCATCGTGATCAGCTGTGATTGGATGCAGCTGATCACGTGGTAAAAGGCTGCTGTGATTGGTCCCTTACCATGTCATGTGATCAGCTGTGTCCAAAAGGACACAGAGATCACAGAGTGCGAGGTGCTTGTTGCTGGGGGCGTGCGGGGGGTCGCGGTACTGAGAGGACGTCATATGATGCCCTCCCAGCACTGGATGACCGCACTGTAGCCATCATTCGGCTATAGCGCGTTCAACAAGTGGTTAAATAAAAGGAAATTTTTTGTTACGATCGGTCATATTTTCAATATAAATGCCAAAATTTCAGGATTTCTGCCAGGTTATGCAAACTTTTGAGCACAACTGTATACAGTATATACATATTTTTTCGGAAGGGGGGAGCAGGGATACAGCAGGCTGCTGCTTACGTGAACAGCAGCTGCTGCTACTGAGAAAAGTTGTGTTGCTTGCCTTCCTCTTCTGCCCTCTCTGCCATTCATACTGCTTGCATTACTACTCTGACACACTGCATCATTTTCTGTGAATGGAGGAGGAGCAGTTGAATGACAGGATATCCACCACCATTTTATAGAAGACTATGCATTGGTGAATTGTGCAACTTTTCTCAAGAGTTTGTGTATGTAATCAATAAATATAGCTGCCCAAAAATAAAAATTCTTTATATAAAAACTTTTAAAACCATTAACATTAATATTTATTTACATAATTACATATAAAAATGTTCTATGTTATTAGTGCATATAAAAAATTTGAACGCTTTTCTTTAAATATGATAGTTACTGAAAATATAAACTAAATGTAACAATAAGTAATAATAGTAATTTAAAATGCAATATCCTAAGCAGTTAGGAAAAAAGGTGTAGCAAATTGTCTCTTAAAATTGTTCTGAAAGTAGTTACCCTCCCATTAGTTATAGAACATAGACAATGCACCACCCAATGACTTCAGATACGGAAAATTTGAAACTGATGATGTAATTTATGAGCCACTAACTGTGGTGATTTTCCCAGTGATTATGTAACAAATTACTGGTCTGCATTGCCAGTTACAGTAGTAACCGCAGCATTATTTTCAGTCAATGCACAAAGGGCCTCAGAAATTAATGTATGAATACAAGCCAGCTGCCTTACAAACTATTTGTACCAATATTAAAAATTCACTGCCAGTTTTATCCCTCCTTATTCACTAAAAAAAGAATGCAATAATATATTCTAAAAAAAACTGTTATATATTGCCTCCCTTTAACTAAAATTGTCAGCTTTAATTTGGTTAGAGTAACAGAACTACAGCACAGTGTTATAAAACATGAAAAAATGCCAGCAATCAAAGTAGCAGGGTAAAACAGCCTAATGAATACCAAATGGGAAAATAAATGAAAAAGCTGGCATAGTTGTAACAGCATAATATATTAAATGATAAATACATAGAAATGGAGGGACTACACTCAAAGGGAAATGTAATACAGAGTGCAATTTTTCACCACCAATACGTGCCATTTAGTTTTTGGACATCTAAAAAAGTCGAGTTAAGGAGGGTATTTACAGATGTTTCTGCTGTACTTAACCAAAATAAAAAATTCTACCCTTCTATATATGGGGCAATATCATTAGACAATTTACCTTTTAAACCCTTGTCACCTGCTCCCTTTTTTGGAGTGGAATTGACACCAGTAGAACTAGAGAACCAAAGCTGTCAATTTCTTCTAAAATCTTTTTGGTCAATCGAATCTCTTGTCTATTCACCTCCAACTGTGTGCTACCAGCTCCATTTTCCCAGTTGTGGGATATATACATACTAGACACAGCCCACGTGTGAAAAGCCAGGGGTGGTGATAAGAGACCATTTGTAAGTATAGATCTGATATCCCTTGAAAGTTATGTGTCACTGATTTGTAGATGGGATAGGGAAAGGTGAGGGGGAGTCATGCCCTGGGGCTGTCCAGTATTACATCTGTTATCATTTTTAATTGTATTTTTCTTATTGATAGGAGAAGCCATCATTTGCATATGTTCAAACAGAAGTCTTTTGAAGTATAACACATACTGATTTAATCAAAAACATACCGTAGTTAAAAAAAGGAATGCTGTACACAAATTATTTTAATCTGGTAAGGGCCCAACACTCACTATTTTACATTATATTTCAACGTGACAATATAGCTCTACCAGAATGAAACGTTTCGATAAAGGATGCTGCATTACACTTTCACGCAGTATCTTAACTTCACTTAGTCATGTATTTTAATCCCACTGATTACATCAAGTAAATTAATTAAAGGCTCCGATGAAAGCCTGCAGTAAAATGCTCTGGAATCCAAAATGTTTGGTGTTCATTTGTACATAGCCTTTCAATGAATAAGATAATAGCTTTCAGAATGTCAGAAAAAAATGATCTGATTTACACCCTACTTAGAGCTAACACAACTATTGCTATTAACGATTATGATTTCATTAAATACATTTTTAAAATGTATCTTAAAGTGTTACAAAACCCACAACAGTAAAATCAGTCTGTATATGCAGTAAAGCATGCTTGTTATACTCACTGTGGAACCTAAGGGTTTAATCCCCTGCATTTTGTAAAAAGACTGTTTGATCTGGTCTTCTCTGATCCTTCCCTTCTTCTACTGTCCCCAATCCATGTGCTGATAGAACAGAGCCTTGGGGGCAAGCTGCACATGCTCAATGTGGTGTGTATTGCTAGAGAGAGGTTTTTTTTTTCTTGGGAGAGCGCATGTGATCAGCACAGGGCCAATCAGCGCTGTCCAGACAGGTCAGGTGTTATTCAGCCTCATAGGACAAGCAGGGGAGAATGAAAACTCCTCCCACAAGCTTTAACCAGTGCTCTGCTGCAGTTTATATTAAAATAATTGCATTTCCATGTTCTGTGTACTGTGGGAGACCAGATATAGTGAATGCAGGGTCCTGGGTTTAGTAACACTTTAACTTTATCTAAAGTCAAAGAATTACTGAAACAAAGTAGGAAATGTTTACAACCCCTAACAGGTTCAAACTCCAGTCTTTTTATATATGGTGCACGTGCACTCACATTTGATTTTGGGGAGGGATATACCAGATAGTTTACACCCTTCTGCGAAGAGGTATCTAAAAAAAAAACTAAATATGCCCTAATAAATGTGAAACCTGGGCACTGTATGGAACCCCAGTTTTGCCACCTTACGTCTTTTTTAACAGCAGTGAAACAAGTCCTAGCTAAGGTTTTGTGGTCCCCCACAGCTTGAGAGGAACACAAGTGAAGAGTAAAATGCCATGTATTTTCTTGATTGATAAGTTGTAGGCAAATCTCAATGTTATATTGCGTACTTTTGAATGGGACTGGACCCCCTGGATTAAACACTACCTAACGACTTTAACCACTTGTTATTGT
This sequence comes from Staurois parvus, assembly GCF_062004578.1. Lineage (NCBI taxonomy): Eukaryota > Metazoa > Chordata > Amphibia > Anura > Ranidae > Staurois > Staurois parvus. Next base: position 432,997 of record NW_028317999.1, read on the forward strand.
TACTGACCATCTGATTATCCTTGTTTAACCGCCTCCTGCCCACCATATAAAGTAATGGTGGGCGGAAAATAATAAAAATTTCATATGGGTACAGTGTTGCATGACTGCGCAAATGTCAAAGTGCGAGAGCCCTGTAGGCAAGTGGTTAAAGGTCTGGTTATTCCAGTTGGTCATTGAATTGCTCACATCACTAGGCCCTAGGTATAGCATGTCAGTTGAATTTCTGATAGTTGGCACTTATTGCATGGGATACAGAAGAGGTTTTTTCAGCCCTTGACTGGCATTGTCTAATCTTTGAATCCTTGAGTGCTTGTTGGAGAGATTTTTATCCACTTATCGTCCCCAAGACACAGCAGGAAGTTAGATGTCCTTCCAAAATAAGTAAAAATCCTCTCTCAGACAGTTGTCACTGGAACAGGTCCCCATTGGATTAGTTTTTCTCATCTTCTATTTCAGTGAAACTATACAAAATTTGAATTTCCCTTTTCCCAATATTTTTTCGGACCTGTGACAATGGTCACCAAGACAAGGGAACATTCATCTTCTTATCAGGGACAAAGATAATAATAAAAACCAACCTTTGAACATGTGTCTGGGAAAACTTCCTGTTACTTCTCGTCACACTGGCAAGTGTCACTCCCAGGGGCAGGAAGAAAGGAGAAATTTCTCCAATGGGGAGACAGACTGTACTAAAAACTCTTAAACAAATAGCCTTTATAGTGCTATTTGCCTCATTGGGGAAATTTCTCCTTACCACCTCTCCTGGAATTTTTTCCAACTGCATCCAAAACTAAATTAGAAAAATTGGTGTTTCGGATTCACCTTGATAGCCAATCAGGGGACAAACTAGGGACATGTTGAGAATTTTATTTCACAACAGGAGTGAGGTGGCCCAGTGGTGGCTCATCACAACAGTCTTAGAACTTTCTTTCTAGCCATCATGGGGTCAACTGATTTAATTGAAAAGCCCTTGTAATTTTCTTCATATCCTCTATCTAAATGTAATCCCAGACATATTAAACAAGTTTCATTACAATATGTAAGATTTTTTCAGAAAATTTTTCCAGAACGAAAACCATATTAGAATTTTGCTTGTTCAAAAAAAATTTCTATCCTGCTCCTTAGAATTTTTCTCGTCACTATGGAAAAAAAAAAAAAAAAGTTTTGCTTTGATCCCCTCCAAGAAATATAAAATCAAACCAATGTTCCAAAAACAAATATTTTTGTACACAATTCAACTAGTGTATGGCCATTTTTACCCTTGTTTGATGGGGAGTCTCCCACCTTGTCTTACATTTATTACATCACCCACAACTTTCAGCTATTAATGAGGTTCCTGTTGGTTTGTTCCCTCAGTTGAACCTGGACTATATTTAAATCTAGTTTGATTGTTTTTACATTTTGTTGCCATCTCTGATCTTTTATTGATCCAGCTAACATTGTTGTCCACCCTCCTATTAGAAGCAGGGAATGCTGTAAATTTCACATCTACTCTACAATATCTATAATCTCTTTATACAAAACACACGCACATACCTCCCCACCCAGCCTCTCCCCAATCCCTTCCAGCAGCATACATTTAGCTGTCTACAGTACATCCTAAAAGCAGCCCTCCAACTTGGCCTAGATCCCACGCTACTCCATAAAATCCTGGGTTTCTATTCCAATCCCTATCGCAAGCATATGAATAAGTGGAGCACTCTTTGGCAAATTTCCAATACATAGTGGAACCATGCAAGGATGCTCCCTCTCAACCCTCCATTATACCACTGGTGCAGAATATCTAAGCCAATGCCATCCACAACAGGTCCAATATATTGAAAGATACCCATATGGTTGAACACCACCACAAATGATCTCTCCTGTCAGATGATTTGCTACTTTATATAACCTCCCCCCACACACCCCGTACACTGTGAACCTTTCCAAATCAGAAATACTTTTTCATTTCATCCTCACAATTAGCCCAAATCCAACCAGAGCTTTCTTTCTGAATATGCTCGCAACCAATTAAATATTCTGGAGTCTCCATCCTATTGGATCTCTTAAAAATCTCAGCACCTAAACTAAACCTAAACTCTATCTCTATTGCATATTTTCCAAAATCCCATCCAACCAAGCTGCCCAGCCATAGCTGAATGGATACCGAAACTGGACAAGATGATGCTTGTGTAGATAATGGTTGGTAGCAAAAAGACAGAGAGGGGTTTATTTACTAAAGCTGGAGAGTCCAAAATCAGACTCCCTTCTGCATAGAAACCAATCAGCTTCTAACCTCAGCTTGTTCAATGAAGCTTTGGCAATGAAACCTGGAAGCTGATTGGTTTCTATGCAGAAGGGAGTCTGATTTTGGACTCTCCAGCTTTAGTAAATAAACCCCAAACTGTCTTGACTGCTTCTTACATACTAAGTACTTTATTCTACCTACATACTGAGCATTGAGAGAGTAATCAGCATACAATCTCAGAATAAAAATATAATGTGGGTTGGTGACCTTCATCCATGCATCTTTTCAACCACTGTGTACAGACAATAAGACAACATATTCAAATGACTTACATATTCTTTTTAAAAAACAAACACTCTTTCCTCTGAAATTAAGCAAACAAGCCAAATGAACACTATGTTATGTATGTCATGTTATGGAAAACTAATATAACCTTAAATACAATAATAATAGTAGTTACCGTGGCAATGTGTCTTTAGATGTTTAGAAGAAATAAATGTCACAAGTCTCATGGAAAAAAAAAAAAAAAAAAAGACTGGTTTGCAATGGATTTACACACCTAGAATGTAGAAATAAAGTGTAATTACAGTTTACAATTATGTAACTGACTCACATTTTAACAGGGGTTTAAAGCCAGATTTACAGACTTGTTTCCTGAGTAACAATGTATACTGAGGTTAAGTGCAAAATGAGTATGGTCATGGAGAAAATGTTCTCACATTTTTCTAGTATTGTGGGACAAAGCTGGGTATCCAGTAAAGTTTTAGAGGACAACTCCACCCAAATAATATGTAATCTAGGCTGAAAATGAATTGTATACATGTGAAAAGCCACTAACCATCCTTGTCTGTCTCAAAGGTGGTTTTCCATGAAAAAAGATTGATAGTGATGGAGAAGAACATATCGCCATAAAAAAATAACTGGCTGCAGACTGATTTAAAGAGTCAAGTGTTTTCTGCAGAAAGTTTGTTACATCAAATTATAAAGCAGAACTTCACCCTCTTTAAAGTGTAAAAGGTGAAACTAATGACCTAAAAGGGGAACTAACACACTACACCTACAACACACCAGCTCTCAGTACATTTACTTCCGTGGATGATTAGCTGTCAATGCCCACATAGCTGGTGGAGCAGTCCAGAAATTTGAAAGCCTCCCTCTTTTTCCCTGTCTTTCATTAGGGCTTCCAGGATGGATCAGAGTGATTCCAATTGGTCAAAGTGGTCATGGTGCACTGGCTGCATGGGCAGTGACAGATAACCCACGGAGGTAAGTGCAGCAGGGGCAGGTGGGATATGGGGAAAGAAGGGTGTTAGTTCACTTTTTGTGAAAAGGGAAACTTACACTTTAAGGACTTTAAATACAGTGGGTAAAATAATTATTTGATCCGCAGCAGATTTTGGAAGTTTGCCCACTTACAAAGAAATCAAGGGTCTATAATTTTTTTTATCATAGGTGCATTTTAAATGACAGACAAAATATCAACACAAAATCCAGAAAAAAAAACACATAATACAAATGTTATAAATGGAGTTGCAGTTCAGTGAGTAAAATAAGTATTTGATCACCAAGCAAAACATGACTTAGTACTTAGTGGAAAAAGCTTTCCAGAGGTAAGACGTTTCTTGTAGTTGGTTACCAGGTTTGCACACATCTCAGGCCAAAGATGCTTAATTTTGGTCTCATCTGACCACAAAACATTCTCCCAATCCTTCTCAGAAACATTTAGATATTCACTGGCAACTTCAGATGAGCCTGTACATGAGGGTTCTTGAGGAGGGGGACCTTGCAGGTGCTGCAGGATTTCAATCAATGGCGGCATATTGCGTTACTAATACGAATAAAATGCGTAGTTTGTTTGGTGACTGTGGTCCCAACTGCCTTGAGATCATTCACAAGTTCCTCTCGTGTAGTTCTGGGCTGATCCCTCACTTTTCTCGTGATCATCATTACCCCATCAAGCAAAATCTTGCATGGAGCTCTAGACCAAGGGAGATTGATGGTTACTTTGTATTTCTTCCATTTGTGAATAATCACTTCAGCAGTTGTCTCCTCCTCACCAAGCTTCTTGCTGATAGTCTTGTAGCCCATTCCAGCCTTGTGAAGGTCTATAATCTTGTCACTGATGTCCTTTGATATCTCTAATCTTGTCCATGGTGGTAAATGGAAAAAAAGATTCTGTGGACAGGCTTTATACGCATAACAGGTTGTTGTTCGGAGCACCTTCTTAAATTGACAGGACTAATTTGTGTACCACATGAGCACATAGTCAGTCTGTGGGAGCCAGAATTATTGTTGGTTGGTAGGGGATCAAATACTTATTTTACTCACTGAACTGCAACTCAGCTTATAACATTTTACTAATGTGTTATGTCTATATCTTTAGTTGATATTCTGTCTCTATCATTTAAAATACACCAATGAAAAAAATAAAGACCCTTCATTTCTTTTTAAGTGGGTAAACTTACAAAGTCTGCTGGGGATCAAAGAATTCTATTCCCCATTGTACTTTTCCTTTTTCTATCCTTATTTTACACACTTGATAAAAAAAAAAAAAAAATTCCCTGAAATGCCTAATTTGTCAGACCCAGCCCTGCACTCCTGGCATTTCTCACTAAGCGCGAATGATGCCACCCCTTTCCTGTCCTAAGCCTAATTAAAGCGAAACTCCACCCAAAAGGGGAAGTTCCGCTTTAAGGACTGCTCTCCATTAAGGATTTACACCTTTGGGGGGCAGGGGGAGCGGGTACCTGAATTTGACAGGTACCCGCTCCCACTTACGATCCGATCTCCTAGGCCAGTGGTCGGCAAGCCGCGGCTCGCGAGCCACATGCGGCTCTTTACACACTTCAATGCGGCTCTTCTGTGTGCCAGGCGCCCGCTCCCCTCCCTCCTCTCAGGCGGCCACCCCAAAAGTCAGGACTCTGCAGCTAGCCTAGCAATGGGCAAACTACGGCCCGGTGAACCTATTAATCCGGCCCGCGGAGCGTGGCAAACATTGGCTGTCAGGATGGAGGCGGGGCAGCGTGACGAACTCCTCTCTTCTCACAGTCCGCCTTGAAGACCGGAACGGCGCGGGAACACGGCGAGAGAAACGCGCGGAGCAAAGGTAAGTGAATTGACACAATATGGGGAATGAATTACTATAGGGGGGATGAATTACTATATGGGGGATGTATTTTCAGTTTTAAAAATGTGGCTCTCAAAATAAATTTCAATCGTGGTTTTGGCGAGATTTGGCTCAGTTGAAAAAAAAGGTTGCCCACCACTGTCCTAGGCGATCAGAAACGGAAGGTGTCCTCCCTCCCAATTGTCTTTTGGGACACGTGACAGGTCCCAGAAGACTACAGGACAATTCATGAAGCGCAGCGCTACTTGCGCATGTGCAGTGGGTACCCAGCTGTGAAGCCGCAAGCTATCACAGCCAGGTGCCCACACTGAAGATGCCGGCCTCCTGGAATACAGGATGGCAGGTGAAACGGGCTGCGGGGGACACACCACGGGACTGAGGGACAGGCAAGTGGCTGTTTTTTTAAAATTCAGCTACAGTTTTTGTAGCTGCTGACTTTTATTTTTGACAGGGTGAGTGGAACTCCGCTTTAAGATACTTACATCATGCATCCCAGACAATTTTGGGAAATCTTCAGCACATGCATGTGTGCCGGGAAATCTCCAGTACACTGTGCACGTGCAGCATTGTATCATCAGTGGGCTGGCTGCTAAAATCCAGAGCAGACAGACAACCCATGGATGATAGAAGAGGGGTCAGACATGCAGCAGTAGAGTGGCAGGTTACACTAAACAACACTGGACTTGCTGGGTATGTGTATGCTTATTTGGAGTACAACCCAACTGTACAAGTAAGAGGGAAAAACAAACAGAAAGGGGGGTGTGAATTCCTTTTTAAAAACAGTGAAGTTAGACTGAGCATTAAAGTTAGTCAATAGAGATGTCGACTCGAACATGGAACGTTCGGCGGGCATTTCACCCACCGCGCCCCACAATGCACTGAGCCCTGACAGTGATCCCCCCATCCCTTGTGACATCATGACAGTATTTAAGAACTGTCATTGCGGCACAGCTGTCAGACGGCTGGGAGCTAGCATCGTGAGCGGAGCAGGTTTTTTTTTTTTCCGGGTTGGCGTTGGGCATCGTGATTGACGTTGGATCTACTTCGGGGGACATTTTTTTATTTTAATAAAGGACTTGTCAAAGACTGTCTTCTGTCATTTTTTTACACTACACTTTTTTTTCTTTTGTGAATGGGTAGCGGTACTACGTACCCCATGCTCATTCACATAGCTGGGGGGGCGGGGGGATCTGGGGGCAGCAATGTAAAGGGGTCTCCCAGATTCTGATAATCCCACAGACCCCCACAACCCACAAGGAAGCTGGCTGACAGCTGAAACATTAAAGAATGTTTCACTACTAAAATACTGCATGACTTAATATAACTCATGTGGTATTTTAGTAACTGAGCAGTATCTTACTGCATACTAAGATGCAATAAGATACCGCTCAGTAAATTGTTCGTGTTCGAAGTTCGCAGTTATTCTTTAGGTTCAAATGTTCGACCATGAACCAAACAGGGGGGTGTTCGGGTCATCACTATTAGTCAACCACCAGGAAAAGCTCTACAGTTACATTGTACAAACCATAAATGATGACTGCTTTCTTTGACTTTCTAAAGAGCTCAAATGTTGCCTTTTGTTTAATTTTCAACAGCGCAATCTCCATGGGACCCAAAAAAACTCAATTTTATTTGATATATAATCCACACTCTTTGTTAAATACACTGAAAAAATGGCATATCAATACACAAAATACAGCAGCCCATCACAACACACATACTGTAAGCTGTAGTGTGTGTTGTCAAAAAAAAAGATGCTGTAAATACTTTTTGTCTGTCCTAAATGCACAAACTGTTTTTTTCTTCTAAAGTTAATAAAAAAGCCACTTAATTTACTCTATGCACAACAGTATGTTGTGATGTGCTGCCTTGCATTGTAACAAGTTTTGTGCGCTGCATTACTTAAAAAGTGAAAACTTGCTGCATTGTTATTTGGCACACATCAACATACTAATATGGTATGAACAGGGAACATAGAAAACAACTGTTTTCTCAGTGTCCTTGCATTGTGCCTGTGTTGATCAATGAGCCTGAAAGAGTTAAAACATTCAGTGCAATGTTAGTTGATGCTGTTAAACAAGCTTTACATAAGGGTTTCTAATTAGTAAGGAAAGAAGACTTTTGTCTCAGCCATAATAAGCATATTAAACTCAACTGAGGTTCTGACTGTCACACATGCCAAAATGTTGCCTGGAAATGGCTTCAAAATACCACAACTTGCCATATCCAAAGATCAAAGCCATTCTTATACTTTTTATGGCAGAGACAGAGTCTCCTTTGCTTACTAATCAGAAACCCTTATGTGAAGCATGGCTAATGTTAAAGTGTTTTTAAAGTCAAAAAAGGGCTTGTTTTTTCTTTTACCTTAATGCATTCAATGCATTAAAGGTAAAAAAGTTTTCCAGTTCCTGTACCTCCCTAAATACATACCTGTATCGATCCAGTGCAATGACCACCTGCAGGACTCCACTCTTCTGTCTCTGCTCTCATAAGCTTGGCTCCCACAGCTGTCAGTCAAAGCCTGTGAGGTTGGAGAAGGGGGTAGGGCACTGTGTGTGACTATGGACGCACACAACACAGCTCAGGAGTGAGGCCACACGTGCGCCCCCATAGGAAGCAGCTTGCTATAGTAACGAACAAGCTAGAGAAATGGAGAGTACTGGTGGAGGACCCATGAAAGGAAGGTTCGGGGCCACTCTGTCCAATACCATTGCACAGAGCAGGTAAAGTATAATATCTTTTTTATTTTAGTAAAATAAAAAAAAAATAAAAAAAGTTTACAACCCCTTAACATTCTGCTGAATGTTTTACCTCTTAATGCCATTAATAAGTTTAATGACCTCCCTGGTTTTCTGTGTTATACATTTTTACCATACGTTTTTTGGTAAAAACATATTGAAACAGAAAAAGGTCAGCGACTGAAGCGATAATATTTCTGTATGGCAGGTTTCCTCTTAGGTCTCATAAGCAAAGCCTTAGCGGAATGTGATGACATACCCCACGAGAACCCGTGTCAGTTGCGGCCATGGAGGTCTGCAGGGACAAGAGCTAGCAGTATATATATTACTAGCGTACACTGTATAATGCATGTTCATCAAACAGAGCGTGTCAGTCCAAATTAACTAAGGGAACTGTAAATATCAGTCACTAGTGAAATATCAGTCACTAGATGTATGTAAACACTAGTGATGAACTTGTTATGTGCTTTCTTTTATTTGGAAGAAAAAGTATGTGAACCCCTTGGGATTACGTGGAATTTTGCATGAATTGGGCATAAAATGTGCTCTGAACATCATCTAAGTCACAACAATAGAAGAACACAGTCTGCTGAACATAATACTACACAAACATTAGCTGTTGCCATGGTTTAATGGCACATAACATGTAAACATTCACAGTGCAGGGAGGCCCTACCTTAATGACTTCTCCCAGAGCTAATTGGAGCCAGGAGTGAGCCAACCTTGACTCCAATCAGTGTGATGATATTGGATGTGTTGCTGACAGCTGTCCTGCCCTTAAAAAACACACACCTGTTTTGGGTTTACTGGTTTTAAGAAGCACTGTCTGATGTGAACCATGCCTCGCAGAAAAGAGCTCTCAGAAGATCTACGATCAAGAATTGTTGACTTGCATGAAAGGGTTAAAAAAGTATCTCCAAAAGCCTTGATGTTCATGTGTCCACGGTAAGACAGACTGGCTACAAATGGAGAAAGTTTAGCACTGTTGCTACTCTCCCTAGGCGTCCTGTAAAAATGACTGCAAGAGCACAGCGCAGAATGCTGCATGAGGTAAAGAAGAATCCCAGAGTGTCAGCTAAAGACCTACAGAAATCTCTGGCACATGCTAACATTTTTGTTGACACATCTACAATAAGGAAAACATTAAACAAGAATGGAGTACATGGGAGGACACCACGGAGGAAACCATTGCTGTCCAAAAAGAATATTGCAGCACGTTTGAAGTTTGCAAAAGAGCACCTGGATGTTCCACAGCACTACTGGCAAAATATACTGTGGACAGATGAAACCAAGATTGAGTTGTTTGGGAAGAACACACAACACCATGTGTGAAGAAAAAAAAAGGCACAGCACACCAACATCAAAACCTCATCCCCACTGTAAAACATGGCGGAGGGAGCATCAGGGTTTGGGGCTGCAAGGCAGATGAAGGAATCCTCCCTGCTGTGCCATTGTTTTCTCACAGTGGGTCTCCTCCACTCTCAGAATACACTGATCAGTGGCTGCAGTCTATTGGCTGTGGCTGGCTGATCGGTAAAAGTTTTCAAACAGTTCCATTCGACAGAAGTTGGTAATTTGTGAATAGCCATAGATAGACTGAAATTCTGCCTGACCCTGCTAAACCAGCTGAATTTCAATCCATCTACGGTCAGCAAAGGAAATGCGTTAACGGCAGGGTTCAAAAAGACTGACTACAAATAAATGGAAATTTGATGTCACTGCACTAACACATAAGAAAAAGTAGAGGGCAGCTACTAAGCAAAAAAAAAAAAAAATAAAGGCTTTGCTTATTTTAATATTCTTAATATTTAATGTTGGTAATATATTCAGGCAAAATGTGCAATGTCAATACAGTTTTTTCTTTTATATTTTAAAGTTTCACTTCTGTTTGTCAAAAAGCAATATTCTTGTTTCTAAAACTTGGATTTAATTTATAAACACATTATATATATCACAATGGCTAAATCTGTGTCTGTAGTGCATGTTCATATACCATAAATAATAACATAACATGTTATTAGATTTTTACTCTAGGAGTATATAATGAGTTTTTAATGAATTATTTAAGGGTTTCTCTCGAATTTCCAATTTAACTAAAAATACTACTAAAACCAAGATGGCATTTTAGTCAAAAGACTGACTAAATCGAAATTTGACATCAAAATTAACACCGGTTTTCTTTCCTCATATACACTGTATGCATACAGCTAGGCCCCGGTTTCAATGATGCATCCCTGACCACTTCTACTGCACCTTTCCACACTGTTCATAAACACTCTAAAATAATTAAAAATACTGTGCATACAATGTAAAGGGTGTGCATTCTCACCTAAGAATGAAGTAGGCTAGGCTAATAAAACAAGAAGTGCTGTTTGCTGCCTTATAAAACATTGTCATTTTAAGCCCATGAGGCATTTCCACAGACCTGTGAAAAACACCACTGCTTCGGGACAATGAACAATATCATTATTCTTCTATTTTTCATTAACTTCTTCCTTACTGTGTATTTCTTCCTCCTTGTATTGTTTATATTGCACTCCAAGAGCTCCCAAACCTCTCCTCGCCCCCCTACTTCCATTTGTTTGGAAGGAACAGTGCCGTGTTAGTCGCAGCCATGTGCACTGCTCTATGCACACTACAAATCCCATGAGCAATAAAAAGGTGCTTTTCAGAGTTAACCACTTCCTGCCTGGCCCATGTACATAAACGTCCTCCCGCAGTTCCTGCCTGTGCGCGTTCCCTGGGAGCGTGCTGCACCGGGATACTCCGGACACAGCGGAACACCAATCTGCTGTATGGGACCTCTGTGTGAGGTCCCGATCATGTGATCACTGATGGGCCAATCAGTGATCACATGAATAATAGTAAGCAAGATGTCACTTATGACATCATTGCTTACCACTAGTGAAATTTGAATGATCACAGAGGTCACATGGTACAAGGCAATTCACAACAGCCTTGTACCATGTGAGAAGCTGTGACCATACAGCTCACAGTATTTCTCAATGGCTGCAAGAATGCAGGCAAAGAGAAGGAGAAATGATTGCTTTTGCAGCCTTTATGGGTGTAAAAGCAATAAGTGTAAAAAAAACCAAAAGACTTCATTACCCCCACAAGCAGTACAGTGTCACTATGGTGACACTGTACTGCTAGGGTGACAGAATGTAAAAATAAATAAATATTATAAAAAGATAAAAACAATGTAAAAACTTTTTTGGAAAAATTATACATGTTTGGTTATAAACTAATTTGTTTGTTTTTTTTACTAAAAATTTAACTGAATGCGTTTTGGCCAAGATTTATGAAGAAAGATTATTTATTTGCAAGATTTTATAAGAAAAACTTTTTTTCCAAATTTATGGACTTTTTCATTTATATAGTTAAAAAATAAAAACCCCAGTGGTGAATAAATACCACCAAAATAAAGTTGTATCTGTCTCAAAAAAAATGCTAAAAAATTCATATGGGTACAGTGTTGCATGACCGTGCAATTGTCATTCAAAGTGTGATAGCACTGAAAGCTGAAAAAATTGGCCTGGACAGGAAGGGGGTGACAGTGTCCGGACTTGAAGTGGTTAAGGAGGAACTTCAGTTTGTTTCTTCTTTTACTGACTTTTAAAATCCAGGTATGTAGCAGTTCCTGGGGTGCAGTGATGTCTTCCCGCAGCTTTTTTTTTTTTTTTTTTTTACAGGTGCGGGCCACAGTGCTGCCATCTTGGATACGGGAGCTAAGTGTCGCCTGAGGAACACCACTGCAATGTGTGAGCTTGCACAGTGCTTTGTGAATGGTCCTGCAGCTTCCTGGGACATGTGACATAACTCAGGAGGCTACGGGGCAAGAGCCACCATTCTCAGGTAAGTGAGGATCAAAAACGTGGAAGAAAGTACCAATTAAAAAAAAGGTACTCCCTTCCCCCTCCTTGCCAAAAAATTGTAACTCAGTTACAGGCTGGGGGGGGAAGGAGTGAACCAGAACTTTACTTGAGTGAAGTTTCACTTTAAGAAAACATACTTTTTTTTTTTTACCAGAGTTTAGTGTCACTTTAAGTCTCGTTCAATTTAGCTTGGAGTTTTGATACTGCAGTACCGGTTTCCATGTAATATGAAGGCTCATCTTTCTATTTTTATTCTAAGAACAATATGTTCTTGCAGCTAAAATAGTCACACAAGTAAAAGTAAACATACAAAAAAAACGGGAGCATCTCCCAAACTCTGTGCCGGACAAAGATGATTTTTTTTCCACAGAATTTTGATTTATCTTTCTTTGCAGTGCATGAGGTCTGGCTTAGCGTACAGTACTGTGCTCCTATCTCGCAGAGACGTTCCAGATGTTTCATGTTCACTGGATTTTTCTGTTTCCTCCAAATGTGAAGTAAACCACCCACTGAAAGAATGCCGAGAGAAAAATGGCTTACAGGAAGGTGAGTGGAGCGAGACATCTCAAGGCACAGCGAGACAAACTTTACCCACACGGTCTGAACACATTCAGATTTATGATAATAGTACAGATTTTTAATAGGTATTCCATCAATCACCATAAGGGCTGTTTACACACTGTAGATGACCAGCTATAGATATACAAGGGTCACTGTGAAGTCATGGAACTGTATGCAAGAATAATGCAATTACTGCTGAAAGGTTTCATGGACGTGTGAGGAATCCTAAATGACCATTTTTCCACAGTGTGATGTGAAGACCCTGGGAAATGCAGAGTCTCGTCATCTGTCAAGGAGGTGCCATGGTAAATGTGATCAGCTAAACACATTTTTTTCTACATTTAAAGTGTTACTAAACCCACAACAGTAAAATCAGTCTGTATATGCAGTAAGGCATGCTTGTTATACTCGCTGTGGAACCTAAGGGGTTAATCCTCCTCACTGTGTAAAAAGGCTGTTTGATCCTGTCTTCTGTGACCCCCCTCCAACTATCCCCAATCCATCTGCTGATAGTACAGAGCTCTAGGAGTCACTCTGCACATGCTCAGTTTAGTGTGTACTGCTAGAGAGGTTTTTTTTTTCTTTGGGATGGTGCATGTGATCAGCACAGGGCCAATCAGCACTGTCTAGACAGAGAGTCAGGGGTAATGCAGCCTCACAGGATAGTCAGGGGACCCCAGAAGAGGAGGTTCCGTTCTATGCAAAATCTTTGCACAGAGCAAGTGAGTAGAACATGTTTATTACTTTAATTTAAAAAAACTGCAAGAGTAGAGTTATACTTGGAGCTGATATAGAAAGGTGTGTGTGTGTGTGTGTGTATATATATATATATATATATATATATATATATATATATATATATATACATACACACACACATACATACATACATACACACACACACATATATATACATACATACACACACACACACACAGTTGTGTTCAAAATAATTGCAGTGTGTTGAAAAAAGTGAGTAAAGCTCAAAATCCTTCTAATAGCTTTTATTTCCATACACACAAATGCATTGGGAACACTACACATTTTATTCCAAATCAGAACATGAAGAAATATGTATCAAATGTGTGTTGTTCCTCTAAAAAAAAAAATTGAAGAAAAGTGAATATTAGACTGTTCAAAAAAATATAGCAGTGTTTGTATTCTTCTTTACAAACTCAAACATTCACTATATAAACTGAAAAATGTTTGAAGATTTTGCTTTCCTTTGAATCACTTAATTAATATTTAGTTGTATAAGCACTGTTTCTGAGAACTGCTGTACATCTGTGTTGCATGGAGTCAACCAACTTCTGGCACCCGTGAACAGGTATTCCAGCCCAGGATGATTGGACTACATTCCACAGTTCTTTCTTGGTTTTGCCTCAGAAACTGCATTATGGATATCACCCCACAAGTTTTCTATTGGATTAAGATCCGGGGATTGGGCTGGCCACTCCATAACGTCAATTTTGTTGGTCTGGAACCAAGATGTTGCACGTTTACTGGTGTGTTTGGGGTCGTTGTCTTGTTGGAACACCCATTTCAAGGGCATCTCCTCTTCAGCATAAGGCAGCATGACCTCTTCAAGTATTCTGATGTATTCAAACTGATCCATGATTCCTGGTATGCGATAAATAGGCCCAACACCGTAGTATGAGAAACATCTCCATATCATGATGCTTGCGCAACCATGCTTCACTGTCTTCACAGTGTACTGTGGCTTGAATTCAGTGTTTGGGGGTCGTCTGACAAGCTGTCTCCGGCCACTAGACCCAAAAAGAACAATCTTACTTTCATCAGTCCACAAAATGTTGCGCCATTCTCTGTAGGCCAGTCAATGTGCTCTTTGGCATATTGTAACCTCTTCAGCACATGTCTTTTTTTCAACAGTGGGACTTTGTGGGGGCTTCTTGCAGATAGCTTGGCTTCACATAGGCGTCCTCTAATTGCAACAGTACTCACAGGTAACTTTAGACCTTCTTTGATCTTCCTGGAGCTGATTGTTGGCTGAGTCCTTGCCATTTTGGCTATTCTTCTATCCATTTGAATGGTAGTTTTTTGCTTTCTTCCACGTCTTTCAGGTTTTGGTTGCCATTTTAAAGCATTTGCGATCATTTTAGCTGAGCAGCCTATCATTTTCTGCACTTCTTTATATGTTTTCCCCTCTCCAATCAACTTTTTAATCAAGGTACGCTGTTCTTTTGAACAATGTCTGGAACGACCCATTTTCTTCAGAATTTCAGAGAGAAATGCACTGTAACCAGCATGTACAACATTTGCTGCCTTCCTTCCTTAAATAAGGGCAATAATTGCCACCTGTTTTTCAAAGAATGAATGACCTCACTAATAGATCTCCACACTGCTATTACTTTGAACATGCCCCTTTCAATTAGTGATTCAATTACACAGAAATCAGCAGCATGAATGTCATGACTGTTGGATTTCTATTACTCTACTACAGCTGCTAGTAAATTATTTGCCATGTAGAAATATCATTTCTACCAAAAACAGTGATTGATCAGGTTAGTGATGTCTGACTGCTATTATTTTGAACACAACTATATATATATATATATATATATATATATATATATATATATATATATATATATATATATATATATATATATATATATATATATATATATATATATATATATATACACACACACACACACACACATACATACACACACCTTTTGCAAGCAGCGGGAGATGACGCCCTCCTACCAACTTCTGCAGCTCTCCCTTCAGCTGGCCATACAGATGATCAGAGATCAGAATGGCTCTGATCATCTCTATGGTCTACTGCGTGAAATAAAAAATTGCAACACCCACCATGTTATTCTCTAGGGCCTCTGCTTTAAATTTATATAATGTTTGGGTGTTCTAAGCAAAAAAGCACTGGTATAGGTTCCAAGCAAAAAATAAAAATTTTTACATGTAAACAATAAGTGACTGAAAAGGCTTGGTCTTAAAGTGGTTATATCAAGGTGTTTATGTATGTTAAATATTACTAAATAAAAAACGGATCTCAAAATGTATGTTAGACATATTACTGGGGTACCTCAAAATTCCGTTACACTTTCTTTGATACTTAGTACCTACTTTGGACATGGTACCCTCCCATAGTAGCCCATAGCCTTTAATTCCTAGAAAGTGACTTCAAATAGGCTGCTAACACAGTCTTCCTCAACAAACAAAAATGCATGAGCTACAGGACCTAAATAGTTGTGTTGCATCTCTGTCTGCCATTACTAGCGTAGCACTACCCCCTTAGGAGTCGCTAGAGATTTGGGTCCCCCTATAGTCCTGCATAGCCAGGCAACATGCATCTTCCACATAGACTTGCATCCAAAGTCAGAAATCAGTCCCTGAGCTTTGGTTTTATTTTTATTTAAGGGATTTTAACTGGGATAGGGTTAATGGTGTACAGGATGCCCAAGAGAACTGATGAATTCAGGACAAATTCCTGGAGCTATTTATAAGCCTTCACTGCAACACAGTCTCTATTGGAGAGCTAGCCAGCATCTCCTAATGTGCCCCCTTCCTGACCAGGCCATTTTTCACGATACGGCGCTGCGTTACTTTGACAATTGTGCAGTCATGCAACGCTGTACATAAATTAAATTTATGTCCTTTTTTTTCCTCCTATAAATAGAGCTTTCTTTTGGTGGTATTTGATCACCTCTTTTTTTTTTTTTTGCCATATAAACAAAACATACAATATTTTTTTACTTCTTGCTATTAAATCATATCCAATAAAAAAAAAAAAATGTAAACATCAAAATTTCTTCATAAATTTAGGCCAAAATGTATTCTACTACATGTTTTTGCTAAAAAAAAAAAAAAAAAAAAAGAATGTGTGTATTAAGTTTACATGTTTATAGTGTCTACAAATGGCAGTATATATAATGGAATTTTAATTTTTTTTATACTAGTAATGGCGGCGATCAGCGACATATAGCGGGACTGCGGCGGGCATTCTGACACTGGGTGGGAACTGACGACCACTGACATCCCCAGTGACACTAATACAGTGATCAGTGCTAATAAAAAGCAGACACTGTGCAGGAAAGGGTTAACACCTGGGGCGATGAAAGTTAACCGTGTGCTGTGTGTGTTTCACATTGTGTGCTGTGTTGTGTTTTACTAGGGAGACATACTGCTTTGTATCTCTGCTGTTCAGAAAGACACAAAGCAGCATGTTCATGCTGACAGGAGAGAGATCTGTGTTGCTTACATACAGATCTCTCCCCTCTCAGCCCTGCTTACAATCACCAAGTCCCAGCTGGGAATCACCATCCAGGACCTGGTGATTGACATTCCCAGCGGCCAATTGCGGCATGCCCCCTACCAGGAAATGCAAATCACGTACATATACACATGATTTTGCGCATACGCACCAACCTGTAGAAGTACTTCTGTTATAGGGTGGAGAGCAACTGTTTAAACAATGGACAATCCCAGGTATGTGGCGAATCTGGTTTCCCACCAGAGTGCTCCTTCCCCTATCCACCCAGGGGGTGAAGGGGTACTCACTCAGATCCTCTCCTGTACCGCTGATGGGTTGGTGGCTGCTTCCAGGCCTATTAGCTGGGCCGGTCCTTCCCTGCCGCACAGGTGGTCCTCGGTCCGGGGGCCAGTGAAGCTCTGAGCTTTCTTCCTTTCCAGCTCGGCTGCCTGTAGGTGGGCCTCTCTCTCCATCTGGGTCCCCTCCCAGACTCCTGCCTTCAGCCTCACATCTTCCTCACGACTCCCCCTCCTGCTACTGAGCAGGCTCACTTACTTTTAAGGGTTGTCCTAGCCCTTTGCAAAGCCTCCTGTTGGGGACTGGCTAGAACCTTTTGAGTACAAGCCAGCCACTCCTCAAATCCACCCACTGCCTCTAGGCCTTCCTCCAAAGTTTTAGAGCAGGAGTAAATTCCATTGGGGCTGGCCTGCAGTTCCTCTCAGCTCCTGACTGCAATTTGACCTTCTGACTTACACCCAGGCTACTACTCAGCCCTCCTCTCGAACAATTAGGACTCTAGCTCCCCCTAGCTAACTAGGAGGGTGCTACATGAGCTACTACATGCTGTGGAGGAGTGGCCATGAACTGTTCTAATTCTGTTGAATTCTTCCACGAGTTATATCATTTAGCTGTATGGGAGTCCCAAAAACAAGCCTTTCTTTTTACAGAGAAGCAATGATAATTACTGGTAAACTGCACTTTATTTGACCAATTTAGGTACAGACAGTGAATAAATATTCCAACAAGCTTTGATGTTAGAATAGATTTTCCAGCAAGCACTGAGATTTTATTAAACGTGTATGTAAACAAAGGCAGAGTGCCCTCTGTTCATAACTATTACATTTTACATATTTACATTTGTAAAAGCACTAGCAAGCAGAGCTTTGCCAAAATGTGAAATCGCATTAGCACAAATGTATGCACTGCACCGCAATGCAAGATATTGCACAAAAGGTTATGAAGGACGTTAAGTACAGGCTCGTGGCAAAGTATCCCTCTGCAAGACCATGAACCAGATGTTTTATCTCCTGAAATCATACTTTACTGTACCATTTGGAATTGCAGCAGCATATATTGTTATAGTAAGCAATGAACACCACCCAAGTATTATGTACTGGGGAGCTGATCTAAGTAATAAACCTCCTCTCCTGGCCTCCAACCAAACTGCTGATTTAAATCCTGCTGAATTCTTCATTTTCTGGTTCTGCACTGTCAGAATTTATTTAAAGAATGATAAAATTGAAACAAGCAGTTTTAATGGTCTTTACCAGCAACTAGCACTCCTTCAAAATGAGAACGGACTTGTAATTATACATCTTCATAAAGATTTGTAAAACATTTTACAGACCTGGACACATGTTCATGTGTGAAATGCTACTAAAAGTTCATGTCTTACAATTGTGAAACTTTAAACACTTGTAAATACTAGTTCTTTTCTGTTAATAATCCCGTGCCTTGGAAATCTGAATGTTTATTTCCAATGCATATAATATTATGTGCAAAGTGAAATATCCCATAGTAATCAGATTTCAGCATTCATTGAGCTGACTGCAGTAAATTTGATACAGGTTATTGCCATTGGCACAACATCACTATGCACTGCATTATTGGGTACGCCTACAGATAAAGGACTACATCCACACAGAAGACATCAATGAGTGCTTCAAGGGGGCGAAGGAGATCACTATAAGTGTGTAGTCCTTTTTGGTGGGGGTTATGAGAAATGGCCCTCCCCAAACAGGATATTGCACTAAAAACTAGGAAAATAAGAGAACTAAAATGTTTGCCAAGTGGAAGAGTGGGTTTGATAATACAGTTGGCACTGCCTCCATCCAGAACAGGGCCTCTGTGAACAGAGGGTATTCCTTTTCTGGGAAATTAACCAGTCATCCAATCAGCTAGAAACAGAGGAACCACTGCAAACAGCATGTACCATAACTATATAGATGTACAGTAGTATGGAAAGAAAGCAAGCTTTGTATAAGACAAGATTAATAGTACATACAGTACATCCAATGTACAAATCGATATTATCAGCAAAGGACCCAACAAGAGTCCTTGTGGAATTTTGCACATACTGAAAATCTAGGTATATTATAGTGAAATAAAGCTATTTTGAGATGCACGAAGTGGCAAAGTCTAGCTGAAGGGGCCCTGAGGATTGGGAATATGTATGCTAACAAAACTCCTTTGAGCCTCCATAGAGTCACCTCCTTCCATTGTCCTTGTAAATTAGACAAGTCACCAGTGAGAGAAAGCGTATACGATTCTAATAAGAGCATTGTAAGGTATCATAGACTGAAAACACCTGAACACTTGGCTTTTTAATTCTGGATCAAAAGCCACACACGCCCGAGTGCATGTTTGCCATAGAATTTTTTTTTATGTAATGCGTATGTTCCAACTATCTTTTTTGGCGTTTTTATCTTCACTTCCATAAAAAGTTAAATTAACAGACTAACTCATTCACAGATCACTTTCCCCCCCCAACCAAAAAAACACTGCTCCACAAAAATGTACGAAGACATTAGTGTATCTATGGTCAAATGATAAAATAATATCATATCTACATTGAATTTCAATTATTTTTAGCCTGCTCCTAGTAATCTAAGCAATACTGAAGTTTGAAAATGTACTTTTAGAAGACTCCCTCACACATTTACTTGCACTGTTATGTCACAGATTTCACAGAGCCTGATTTCTGAACAATTTCAGGAAGCAGTCAGTACGGGAATTACTGCAGACAGCAAAGTACCATGGGATATGTAGGATTTAGAAATCAAAACGTAAACCAAAGAAATGTGCAGAGGAGAAGCTGCAAAGCAAGCAGAGAATCCAGGAGGTTTTGGAAAGGACAGCAATGAGAACATTAAAAGGAAATTTTCAATAAGCTTATATTGGATTGTCAAATAGTGGTGCATCGAAATTAAAATTCTTGGACCAAAACCAAAACTTCAGGATGCATTTGGCCAAAAACCAAAATGGAAATGAACAGTTTTTTAAAAATATATATATTTTAATAAATAATACATTTATATTAATAATGCACGTTAATTAATATTATCATTCATAATTGTATTATATTACACTTTTTAATATCATGAATTTAAATGAATATGAATTTATTTTCAGCACCTTTTGGCCAATAGACTGTTTTCACACTGAGCAGTTTTTGCAGCGTTTTTGCATTAAGTAAAAAAAAAAAAAGGCACAAGAAAAGCTCAAGAAAAATGCATCTCTTTAAATTTAATGTATGTCTTCATACTGCTCTGCTGTACTTCCTTTGCAGTGTTAAAAATCCCGCTTGCCACATTTTTGGTGCAGATTTGGCAAGTTAAAAGAAAAAAAAAAAAAAAAAACGCATCAAAAACACTCCTCCCCACTGAGGTCTGGTTCTCCCCAATGCACTTTTTAGGACTTTTTGCAGAAATGCATTACAGTCCATTTAACATGGTTTCCTATGAGACACGGTCACATCCGTGCTTTTTTGAGGTGCTGTGTTTTTGGAAAGGGTCAGGGACATTTTTAAACACAAAACGTTGCATTTTTGGTTCAATAGACTTCAATGGAGCTGCTGCAGGAAGCGCATGTAGTGTATTTCAGATGCATTTTCACATGTTCCATGAGTTTATAAGTGTTTGCTGCATTTTTTTATGCATTATGAATTTGCCCAAAAAAAAAATATAAAAAACGTGTGTGCAAAAACTTAAAATGCACTGCTGAAATCACTGCAAAATGGACAAAATGCAAACTGCATTGGTGTGAACCAGGCCTCAAATTTGTTTAATTTGCTCAGCAACAAGTTGGCCAAAAATAAAATTCAAAACGCATGAAAATGGGTGGACAGGCAGGCTTTTTATTCAAAAGGGACGTGCTTTGTCTCTTCTGTATTAAAGCTACTTACCTGTCTGGCCACTTTGTACACCAGGCTGCGCATGCGCAGCTGTCTGCACAAATTTGGCAATGCAGAAGCCGACAGAACTTGTGTGCATGCATGGGAGTGACATCATCTCAGCCTGGCCAATAACAGCAGTCAGTAATTGAGACTTGGACGCTGGCCGCCTGAAGAGGTCAGTGCAAGTGGAGAGTTCTGGGAAAGTGCATCGCTGTATTGCCAACTTAAACAACTCCAGGATAGGAAAATAAATCACCCATTAGTACATCCCCTACACAAAACACTAAACAGGTAATACAATTTAAATAATCCTTACCATTAAGGAGAAAAGACTAATTGAATTTTCATGACCTCATCTCTGTAATTCAAAAGATAACAGCATCTGTCAAAGGAAGAGGTGTAACAGCAGGGATTACATTATATCCTCTCCTCTCTCTGCAGTAAAGGAAACTACAGTTCCCATCAACTACAGGGAATTGTAGTGAATGTGGGTGGGTACACTAGGCCTATACATGTTGAATGTGTCAGAGTCCCGGACTGCCCACCACTGCAAGTAGGGCTGAATTTCATTATTGCTTCCTGAATAAAGAACTACAAAACGGATGTGCCAAGGCCAGAGGCCGGGTTAATAGGGAGCATAGCAACTACTGGTCTTATAAACAGGAAGTCAAAGAGAATTAATGGTTTTATTTGAATATGAAGAGGCTATTTCAGAGCAACTACTGAGTGAACCAGAAGATGACCTATTTAGTGAAGGTAGGACATCAGAAACAAGGAGATGTAAAGACGTTTTTGCCCAGAGTTCTGCTTTAAAGGAAATCACTGATGTATGGGACAGTGGCACCAGAAAAATACAGCCCCCTACTATCACCAAGACAGGATCCTGAAATTGTATCCCAGTAAATCTTAGAATAGTAAAAGCTGCCCTTTCCAGTGCCACAGTTCCACTCTTCAGGTTTCCTTAATGTTTGTAGGCCACAAGTGTTTGGCCTGATTTCAGTCCTGATTTAGTGATCAGTTGTATATAAGTGTAATTAGGACTTTGCATCAATAAAGTGTTATTAATATGTATACAATACAGTGTGCTTTATTCTATTTTGGACAGAAATGACACAGTCCACCATGACGATTTTGTGGATTTTGAACATTTGTCAAGCATATTAACTGGCCAGTGTATTGGACAAAAACCCTGTAGGCATCTGCTTTAGGGTTCGTTTGCACCATGGGGCAGAGACGTCAATTTTCTGCACGCATTCTCCACGGGCACAACCAAATCAATTGTTCTCTATGTGCCCTGTTCACACCACAACACTCGTATCATGTCCAGATTTTTTCACAATAAAAAAATGACAAACTGAGGTCTCTGCAAGTGAAATCTGTGTGTCAGTTTCCATCAGTTTTTCTGCACGAATGGTGTGAAAAAGGCCTGAAGGTTTTCAGAAGGCTGGAAAATCATCTGGCCTTTATACAAATAACGTTCGGAAGAAGTAATATGGTCCAATTATAAAGCAGTCAATACAACTGACTTTAAAACAAGAAGATGGAATTTTGTTTTATGGCTTCAAACGCAAGCAGATCTATGGTGGCGTATGGGATCAGCTTGCTTATGGCTGGTCCTAGACTTTGCATGAGCATTCACCTGGATTAAATAGATGAAAGAACACAGCAGGTGGCATACTGCATGACAGTAACTAAAACTTGCAATTAAAACAAACAGTACAAATTGTATGTGTACTGTGCAAATGTACTACACTGCACAATTGCATATGCCCCTTATTTCTGAAAGTGATCTCATTCATTCAAGCAATGTTGATGGAAAAAGACTGCATCAGATTGCGTCTGACAGACAGATGTTTCTAGTGTAAGCCGATGACCTGCCTCAAGGCAGCAGCTGCCCCTATTACCCCTTCCTTTATTTGAATATGGTAAAACCTAATATCCAGGTGAGAGCATTGTTTCAGGATCAGACATGCCTGCTACATCACAAGTGGTGCACATTCTCTTTGTCCAGTCTAATTTGACTTACAGCATTACATATTTGTTCTCTTAAAGGAAAAGTATATTATACTTTAGCAATCACATATATTGAGCTATTAGTATAGTGTTTACTTTAAAAGTATTATTCGATGTAAGTCCTCATGCACACTGGACGTTTTTACAGCTGCTGTTTTTGGCGTTTGACATTTTTTTCTACAGCCAGTAAACTCCCCAGCATGTTATCCTATGTGTCCATGCACACACAGACTGTAATCAATGTTTTTTGGCTGAAAAAAAAAAAGCAGATCTAGTGGGTTTCTAGAGGAATTTTATAGCTGTAAAAACACTCTAATGCTGAAAAACATGGTAGACTGCAGCAAACCAGCGTTTTTGGACTTTTTTTCTACCAAAAAAATTTTTTTTTTTAATGGAAAAAAAAAACCTCAAAAAAAAAAAAAAGAACGCGACAAGATACCACTAAACGCTAATACAAAAATTCTAACCTGTATGCAGCTTCCCCACCGCCAGCCCCCCAATACATACCTCGATCTCAATCCAGTGATGTGCACGAGAGCAGAGGCTCTCTCTCCCTTCTAATTGGCTCAAACATAGCAGCGGGAGCCAATGGCTGTCAATCACAAGCAATGAGGAGGGAGCTAGGGCCAGGGCTGAGCCGTGCTCTGTGCATTTTTTTGGACACACAGTGCGGAGCTTGAGTGCAGCCATGCACCAGTGTCCCCATACCAATCGGCTTACTATGGGGCACTCAGCAGGGGGGGGAAAGCCAGGAGCGCAGGAGGAGGACCTGAGAAGCGGAGGATTGGGGCTGCTCTCTTCAAAAACTATTACACAGAGCAGATAAGTATAACATGATTATTATCATTATTTATTTACCTTTAGAATCACTTTAAGGTATAACTACACTCTAGCAAACAAAACACATAAATCATTTGCCCACACTAAAATTAATATTTGATCAAATTTTTTTTTCATCACCTTACTTGTGAAAGAAAGTCAAGCCTGATCAACTGATGAAAATAGAAGAGAATGTAGGTTACCAGGACTTTTTTGAGGGAGGTTTCCATACAATTACACAACCGCTGAATTATTTGCCAGCCAGGTAGTACATTATTTCAGGTAGTCCGTCAACTGATTGTAGTTTGCATTCTGATGTACATAAAGCTAAGCTACTGTGTAGAATTTTGAAACAGTTAGCAGGACATGCATATGTAATAAGCAAATATGGCTGTCCCATGTAATTTATATTTATAAGTTTTAAATAGAAACTCTTTTGTTTAAAGCGGTATTAAACCCAAAACCAAAATGTTTATATATTGCAGCTTACCAATCATTATTTTTGGTGGCTACGCTAGTTTCCTTTATTTAGGCTTTTCCACTCTATTTTCACGTGGTGATATGGCCAGTAACATACCTCCTGTATTGTACAGATGCCATCTCTGGAAAGCAGCATTGTTAATATAGGGGGATGGAAGTGTTAGACGGACTAGCAGATTTAGATACTAACAAATTTAAGCTGAACAATAACAGTATCTAACGTGTGAAATTTCCTTTCCTAGTCACATGAAGGGTTAGAACAAAAACCGTGGGTAAGGTAATTTCCTGGCCCCGAAGAAAGCTTGAGGCCACCTTAGGTAAAATAGCCGGATCCATTCTGAACATTACTCGGTCTGAAAAAATCTGAAGGAAGAAAGCACTGACTGATAAAGTTCCCAACTGACTCTCCTTGCTGTGGTAATAGCTACCAAAAACACTGTTTTAAGAGTCAAGGCTCTCAGGGAGCCTGACTCCAAAGGCTTAAAAGGGGTACCTGTCAATGCATAGAGCACCACTGTAAGATAACATTTAAGAAACGGCCACTCCTTTACCGGCTTTGCCTGGCCAAAGCCTAAAAAAATCTGACAACCAGTTTGTCCCTAGCCAAGGGAGACTCCAGAAAGATGCTGAGTGCTGAGACCTGACTTTTTAACGTACTCACTGCTAGCCCCTTGTGTGCCTCAGACTGAAAGAACTCTAGGACCGACGCCAAGCTATGCATCTCCCAGAGAGTTTGGGCACACTACTTGTTGAACCGCTTTAAACCTTAAGGTAGATCAAACAGGTCTCCTCCTTTCTACTATTTAAGAGGGTCGAAACTACTCTGGCAGACAACCCTTTCCTCCTCAGCAGCTGTTCCTCCATAACCAAGCCACTAGATTCAACCTGTCCACTTCGGGACATAGGACCAGACCTTGCAAGAGCAGTTCCTCCCAGCACGGCAACAGCCAAGGAGGACATGTTGCCAGAGCCACCAGGGTTGAAAACCATACTCGCCTGGGCCAGTGTGGGGCTATCATGATTAAGGTGGTTTGCTCAGACCTAAGCGGGTAGCAATGCCACCCGGGGGGAAGCGCAACACAGGGGAAGGTTCCACCGCTGAGCCAACGCATCCACCACCAGCGCCCCATCCAACCGGTTCTTAGAAAAGAACACCAGGGTGTTCTTATAAAAGAACACTGGGTCTGCCATGACGTGATTAGGTTTATGGATGGTGTTCCCCATTCCTGCGTGATGACCTGGTAGACCTCCTGGTTGAGAACCCACTCCGACTCCCTCAACTGTCTTCTGCTGAGGAAGTCTGCTACCTAGTTCAGTCCCCTTTCAGGTGGACTGCGGATAGAGAAGCTAGGCTGGCCTCAACCCAATTTAGCAGGTCCAAGGACAGGGACCACAGAGCCCTGCTTCGGGTTCCTCCCTGTCTGTTGACGTATGCCACCACTGAGAAATTGTCTGAGAGTACCCACAGGTGTTGTCCCTGCAGCTGCCCCTGGATGGCCGAGAGGGCTCGGAACACTGCCTTCAGCTCTCTCCAGTTCAAGGATCTGCCCAACTCCTCAGACCACCAAGATCCCTGTACTACGATCCCATCCAAGTGAGCTCCCTAACCTCAGGCACTTGCGTCTGTCACTACTTCCCTGGGGATGGGAAAAACCCATAACTTTCCCTGCGCGAGGTTGGCCGACCTCCATCACCAGAGTGTTCTCTTCACTCGGGAGGGAACCTGCACCAAAGAGTCCAGCAACTTCTGCTGGCCATCCCAGATTTCGAGAATAAACAACTGCAGGGGCCGCAAATGCAACCATTCCCACTGTACCGCCGGGATGGATGAGATGAGAAGGCCCAAAACTGACATGGCTTCTCTGAGGAAAACAGCCTGGCTCCCCTGCAGCTGCCTGACTTCCCCGTCCACCTTCAGAACTTTCTCCTGAGGTAGATAAACCTCCTGAAGGGTGGAATCTAACACGTAACCCAAGTACACCATCCTCTGGGCAGGAACCAGGTTTGATTTGGCCATGTTTAGGAGCCAACCTAACTCCTCCAGATGCCTTATTGCCAGACTTACATCCCATGTCAACTGCTCCTTCGAGTCTGCAGACAGGAGGAGGTCGTCCAGGTATGCTACCACAGAGAGACGCCTGATAGGTGAAGAGACATCAGGATCTCATCCATGACTTTTGTGAAGATCCTGGGGGAAGAGGAAAGCTCATAAGGCAAAGTCTGCAACTGTAGGAGGACTACCCCCTTGGGCCCCTGCACTGCCAACCTGAGGAATTTCTAAAAAGGTTCTACAATTGGGATATGTAAGTAGGCATCTCTTAAATCCATACGGAACCTCTTTTATGCTTGGAGGAGGTACCGCTTGGAGTTTTTGAAACCCACGCCGCAGAGACTATTCATGACAGAACTACCAAGATGCGCGGAGAAGGCTTCCGCTTTACTTTACTTTTCAGGGTTCCGTCTTCAGAGATAGGCAGGGGTTTTTATTCCCATGTTTTTGTGGTCAGAAAGCCTTCGGGGAAGTACAGGCTTATCCTGAACCTCAGACTTGTGTTGTTTGTCAACACAGGACTCTGTGCTGTGATTATACACGATCGCTTAACAGATCCTGGCCATAAATCATTGGCTGGGACTTGCTCTCAGAGTCGAGA
Source organism: Staurois parvus (assembly GCF_062004578.1). Lineage (NCBI taxonomy): Eukaryota > Metazoa > Chordata > Amphibia > Anura > Ranidae > Staurois > Staurois parvus. Next base: position 459,896 of record NW_028317999.1, read on the forward strand.
TGTGTCCAATCGCAGCGGAGGATAGCAGGGGGCACGCGCGTGCCTCAAACCCGGAAGCAGGCTTGCAATGTTTATTTATATTTCTGAGCCTGCAGCTGCCGTTTGGTCACGGTAAGTCCACTGTGACTGGGCAGCAAGTGGATAAGCTGTTACAGCAAAGTTGTTTTTTTTTCCTTTGGGTTAAAGGTTATACAATAAATGAATAGTTGATCTTTGTAAGCACCTGTCAGGGTTAAATAGTTTGTCTCAACCTTGTAACTGCTACATCTGCAGGACAGCTTGTTCTTTTGAAAAACAAGAGACTAAGGCTTCATGTATTCGAGCAGCCCCTAAAATCGAGTTTGGGAGCTTTTGGCATCGTTTTACCACATCTCTTAAACTCAACTCCATAAAAGCCTATGTGTCCATGAACACACAGGCTTTTAGCAGAGTTTAGGAGCTGCCGCGTTTAGGTGAAGTTAAACCTCCCTCTCCTGAATCCGGAAGAATCTCGTTCAAGATAGAAACGTTTTGACCGCCGGCTACGGGAAAACACTGCAAAATCATAATACCGCGGTTACCGCGTTTTGCGTTTCCCCACGGAGGGCGGTCAGTGAAGGCTTGTGTACATGGAGCCTTATTGGGCAGATCACCGGGTGAAAATGAAAGAAAGCGTAAAAAGGAAAACTAATACAGCCATCACATCTAAGGATTGGTAAGCTGCAATATAATAAATGTTTGTTTTTGGATTTAATACTGCTTCAAATATGTCTGCACATTATATTTAACTACACCAAAACATGATTGTGTATACGTGTAGTCAGAAATCCTTACACACATACTGTATACCAGCTTATTGTACTTAAATCAAAAACCCTACATCTGCACAAGATCAGTGCTTGTGCACGGATAAACTTTGCTTCCTGAGACTTTGTAGATTGGAAGTCTGGAAAAAGAAAATATTTTATTTATCTAACAAACACAAACTGAGCTGTTGTAATCTCAAAATAAAGCCACTGAGGTAGACAAACCAGAAAGAAAAACAAATGAAAATCACTAAAACCCTAGAAAAACCAGATTTCCTAAACCCTGGGATATTGTGGACATAGCAGGGTTTGGACTGACTTGGGATCAAGTATTAATTTAAGACCCAAACCCAAAACAAATAGAACACGTTATAGCACTTCTGGGCCAATGAAACCACGGTGGTCCGTGTGCCTTAACATTTCCCAGGAACATACAATGATGCTTGTGAAAAACCATAAAGATTATATTAGTTCAGGATCATAAAACATCCAAACCCTTATTTTGGCATGAGATTAAAATAAAGCCAATATATAATTTTAGAACTCTGCTTTCTGGCTATCTTCCCCATGAAAATGTTCAGGTTGGAAGCCAGCTTGTAAACTAAAAACAGTTAAACTGGCCCAGCCAAACATTGTATATTTCACTGTGGATGCAGCTTTGAAAGAATTTTGGAACAAATAATTGTCATGTTTATGCAACGCATACAGAGAACTTGGTAACATCCTATGTATTAACGTTATTAGTTTGAACTGTGATCACATTGCTAGGAGAGTAGATACAGAATTCCTGTTATGAGCTACTGTAGTGGTGAATAAACAGTATATTCTAAAGTGTTCTTATACATTAAACCAATAGAACAGGATTTCTCAAACAGGGTGCCATTTAGGGTCCCCCAGGGTGCTGTGCGCTTGGACCCAGTTTGCCCTGGATCAACATAATGACTTTCCATGGTTTGGGCAGGTTAAATGCTTGTTAAGTCTAGGGTGTCAAAGAATATGCTGTAATACTTGCTTTATTCCGCGCGCCACAAGGCTTCCACCACACGGTATGGACCGATACCCCCCACCAAGCCCAGACTGGCCATAGGGCACACCAGGCATTTGCCCAGAGTGCCAGGGCCGCTGGGCTATGTGTTCTAAGAAGAGGCCTGTTGGTGACCGGGCTGCACAGCGGGAGGTAAAACGGCAAATAAGGTCTGACCAGGGCCAACACAGACCGTGGCAGCCGCTCACCTCCCACTTTGCGTCCATTCCTATAGCAGGGCTGGCACCAGCATTCTAGGGGGTGCGAGAGAGAAGGCTCCAGTTCGTCACACACAGGAAGCACCTGCAGTTTCAATGATGGGCTTCCTTCTAACACTGGCCGACTCACAGTGACAGCTGCACAGTGGAAGAAGGTGAGTGTACTGATCCAGCATGTGTTACAGCCAAAAAGGACTGCTCTGCAGCCGTGAGTGTGGGGTTGGGGGTGGATTGAGCCCTTTGCAATATGGAGCTGTCTCTGCTATATGAGGCTCTTTCCTGGATAGGGCTGTCTCTGTGCTTTATGGAGCTGTCTCTGCTGGATTGGGCTGTTTCTTTGCTATATGGTGCTCTATGCTGGATTGGGATGTCTCTCTGCTATATAGAGATGTCTGTTTGCTGCATTGGGGCCGTCTCTTTGCTGAATATATAGGAATGTGTCTTTGATGGATTGGGCCATTTCTTTGAATATACGGGAGTGTCTCTATGGTGGATTGGGTCATCTCTTTGCTGGATATGTGAGGATGTCTCTTTGCTGCTCTTTGGTCAAAATATACTGTAAATATGATCCAGATCTGCCGCTCCTCCAGCCCCTTGCTTTGCTGCTAGGATGACATCATCATTAGGGAGGGAGACCCTGAAGAGGACACAAGGGATGAATCCTACCTGTGCCCTGCAGAAGGTAGGACTGTGCATGGGAAGGCAGAGAGTAAAAGGGGGCACTCTGATTAGACAGAAAGGGGGGCATGACTGCAAAGGGCACTGTAATGTAAAGAAGCACTGTGCTATAAAAGGGGACTGCACTGTAAAGAGGCACTGTAATCAATACAGTGGCCCTTTACATTACAGCGTGGAGGACCGACTCAGTGAATATCCCGTCACCAACCGCAGATCCTCCCCCCATTTTCTGGAAAAATTGGCTGCTCAGTCTAAAATGTCCGGGCCTATTTTTTATCCCAGTCCAGGCCTACCCCCCACCTTGGATATCATCACGTACAATGCTGGACCAGGGTCTGCCCACAACCTACAGCATCACAGAGATCAAGGATAGTGTCTGCTGTCAGGGGAGAGAGGAATAAAGACAAGTATTACAGTTATTCCTCTACCATAGAATGTTTACGAAGCCTCATGCACACTGAACGTATTTAAAAACACTAATGCAGCAAAGAAAAAAAAGTGGCGAACCGCTGCAAACCTCACATTTTTAACGTGGCAATGCTACTGGCGTTTTTTAGACCGTCCAGTACGCCCTTCCCTCCAATTCACTCTCAGACATCTCCTCACTGAGCTCTGCAGTGTTTAATTTCAGCTCTCAGCCCCCTTTATTCTAAACTCTCAGACAAGCTTTATAAATTCAGGCCTTTAAAAAGGGCCGTAGAGAAGAGAGGATTGTAGATAGACAGATACAACTTATGTAGGAGGATATGTTTCATCTCTATGTATCACCTGAGGCCAGACACTTCATTGGGTATATGCGGGGGTTTACATCCACTTTAATCCCAGTTTATTTTTAATAAGCCACTGATAAAATAGAAACAATAATACTGGTCAGAAGAGCTGCTCTTTCCCTTCCGCCACCCCAGCCCCCCCTCCCCATGACCAAACATTACTACTCCGACCCTATTGTGAACCTTGAACATCGTCTGTTGTGTCACTTTTGTTCTAGCCATGTCTAAACAAGAGATCCATAAATTATTCAGGTTGCCCTACATAACCTGTCTGAAATTGCATAATAAAAATTAGATCAAGAAAAGACACTTTCCCATTATTTCTAGGTGTAGGATTGCTGTGTACCAGATTTGTAGCTCTGTAGAAGTTTGTGGAGAAATCTTCAACACCCAGGAAGTTGGAGGTACATGCAGAGAGTAAAGTGCTTAGAACTCTACCATCAACTAGTTAATCAGTGAATGGGGAGATACTAAAAAGACTAATTTACACACATCACCCCTGAAACACAAATCCCCACTTCTTAGATTTGCAAGTGCTTAATGTAAGGGGAAATCTGCCCACAGAGGATATACCTTGGCAAGTGTTACAGGTGTTCTCTTACCCCCTCTATTGAAAACATAAAAAATTTTTTAAAAGTTTTGGCTGGATAGGGGCTTGGGGATGGAGGCACGGAGTTGAACTTATTTTGGGATACAGCAGCATGCACATCAGTTATATGTAATGGTGTGTATACCAGGCGGTTTCTTCTGCTAAAAATCATCCCTGCAGTGTCTCCTTTAGAGTCACTAGATATTTCCCTGAGTGGCTGTCCTTTGGTAATGTGAAGGTTTACAGCAGTAGCTGCTACAGAGAAAAGTTGCAATGCTCGCCTGCCCCCTTCTGTTCTCTCTGCCATTCAAAAAACCTTGTACTGTTTATATCTTAACATACATCACATTCTGTGAATGGGAAGGGGAGATTATGTCATTGAGCTGCATTCCCACCAGTCACAGAATATGATGCATTGCAGGCATATTAGTAATATGAGTTTGTGAATGCTGGAGAAGGGGCAGGCAGTTGAGTGGTGCAACTTTTCTTAGTGAAAACCGCTGCTGTTAATTTTTTACTGTGCTAAAAGGACAGTCTCTCAGAGCACCGATGGCTGTGAAAGAGGAACTGCAGAGATGGCGTTTAGAAGCAGCTGCCTGCAAGTAATGAGATACACGAACACACTGCGCCTATAGGCCGCAGTCACTATTCAGGTATTCTCATAGCTGCAGATGCTGGCTTTCAGAAAAAAAACAAAAAACCACAAAAAAAAACCCACAAAAAAACCCACAAAAAACCACACACAAAAAAACAGCCCACAAAAAAACACACACAAAAAAACAGCCCACAAAAAAACAGCCCACAAAAAAACAGCCCACAAAAAAACAGCCCACAAAAAAACAGCCCACAAAAAAACAGCCCACAAAAAAACAGCCCACAAAAGGAGATTTTTACATCCATTCATTTAGTGTGGACATGGGAAATCGATCTTGCTCAGCCTGCTTGACTGATTTGGAGAAATCTTTATGTAGATGACCAGCTCAACCAAATGAGTACCAGCCTTTAATATTCCTTCATTACCAGGCCATTTTTCAGTGTAGAAGTGCTGTGATAGTTTGATTGACAATTTAGTTTTTTATGACAGATATTGAATACCTCCAAAAGAAAGCACCAACTGTTGGGTTTTTATGAAAATGCAAGAATAGTATGAAAACCCCCAAATGACCCTGTTTGGAAAGTAGACACCCCAATGTAATCAAATTTTTTTTTGCCACAATTTTCTGGAAATGAAAAACATGCTGGTACTGAGGGGGTTGAACACGGCACTTGAGAGTACTGCACCAGATATATTATAGTGGAAGTCCAGGCTATTCCTAACTATGCTTAAACCTGTTCCCACTCCCCTTCCAACTCCTATTCTATCTACCCTGTGAAAAGAAGACCAATCACAATGATCACATGGTACCCAGACCCTCAGTTTGGGTCTAATGACAGCTTGGTTCACAGCAATCACCAGGTGGATCGGCCGCTCTGAATGCTATTGATCAAAAATGACAATGTGTAAATAAAGAGCCGCTGATCCACCATTGAAAAATGCAACATGGAACAAAAATGCTCAGGGTTAAAAAAAAATGTAAAAATTGATTTAGAAAAGAAAAAAAAAATGTATACTTTAGTTCCAATTTAAGCCGGGGGGGGGGGGGGGGGGTGGAGTAGATCATGCCTCCTGTTGATTTCATTTTGAAAGATAGAGATGTACATGTAACTGGTGATACTTTGACCCACTAGTTACTTCTTGGGCCTCTGACCCTCCATTCATATATGAATAAAAAGAGGTACACTGGGATTGGGATAAACAGAGAAGAGCAGGAAAATAAAAAACAGCAAAAAAGAGGCATTTTAAGCTTAGAAATAAAACAAAAATTACCATTAACTTGAAAAATTTGAGAGAATATTTACAAGTGGCAGATTTGTTCCCTTTGAACTGTGTTTAACAGATATGCTTCAAAGTAAATTTACAATAATAGAAAATAAGTGCAGTCCCCAGGGATTCTTGCTAAGAATACGAAATGGACACTGCTTTCAAATTCAACAAATACAAATGGTACTTCAAAAACCTTATGGAATAAAAACAACCACAAATCAAAATAAAGATTTGTCTGTAGTATGTTAAGCCTTTCCATGTCACATCTGTGTGAAATACTGCCTGACATGTTACTGGAATCCCTTTAATCCAGCTAATTCAAGCATTAAAATTTGTTGCATAGTGTGAAAACATCAATAACCACATAAAACCCTGTTAGCAAAACAGTATTTCATTGCTGGTGTTTGAGCGTAGATTTTTCCAGATGCCCTGGTTCTGCAGTTTATAAACAAGGGGTATAAAAACAGCCCAGTGACAAAGCACAGAGACAGGAGTTGTGTACTGGAAGATATGCTGTGACAAAGCAGACTAATCTCAAAGGACCAAGCTATAGCCTAGCAGAACCTGTCTTTTAATTGTAGTTCTCAGGCTGCCCTCTACTGGACCGATTGTTATATTTGGATAGCTGGTCTTTCATGCCCACAAATATCCACCAATCTGATGTTCATTTATTAAGGTTTTTTGTAGCCTAGATAATGTATTTCATTTTATGTGGACAGCCCAACTAGTTACCAGACATCAGTCTTTAAAGCCCAAATCCAGGAATAAACAAACATAAATTAAAAAAAAATAAATAAAAAGGGATTACCCTTGCAGTGGGCTAGGGGTGCACAGAAAGGAAGTAAACACTAACCTTAGTCTTCACTCCAGCAGGGTCCCTCCAGCACTGCACCTGGTCTGATGCAGCCTGCTCTGAAAGCCAAGACTGGTTCCAGTCTCACTCAAGTCAGGGTTAAAGAAAAATTCCAGCCTAAGGCAAGCCATAGATAATGCAATGTTTTTTCCTGAAATCTGTGTTGATGGGGGAATGCCTGAAGCAGAGCTATTGTGTTCTGCCGGCAGGGAGCCTTGACTGCCTGCACAACACAATGATCATTGCTGGCGTCTATAGTTGCCGATAATAATCACATGCAAAAAATTCCAACAGGCTGGCTGTCCTGAAGTTGATCAATGGATCGACTTCAGTACAACCAGTCTGCCCATAGGTGGTTGATTCAACAGGGACTGGCCCAAGATTCAATCTGAGATTTATATCCAGCTATGGCCAGCTTGACACTAACTAATCATATAAAATTGTCCCCTTCCCACTGGCTCTGAGGAAGAGGCAAGTCCTCGAAACGTGTCAGCCTATTGGATGTCTACACTCCCTATTGCGGACTGTTACTCAGCGCGGTGTTGACCCAGCTGTTCTTTATGATGTGCCTTGAATACATTGTCGTTTGTGAGTGCAACACCTATTTTATTTTTTATTAAACATTTTTTATGGTCATGCTGAAGATCATGTGACAGGACTCAGACATAAAATAGGCAAGCATACAAATCTATTTTACACAAATTAGGCAGCATAGGTAGCAGGAGGCAGAAGGAACATTTTTAGACTAGAATCAAATTTTACTTTAATGTCCCTGTATTGTATGTGATGACGTCAAGAAGGGTGCCGGAGCAGATTATAAAGTAGGTTACAGAGCCTGCACTGGGCACTCCTAGACATAAGAAGCATTTAACCCTTGCAGTGTGGGGGGAAAAGGAAAGAGGCACTTCAAGGGCATTTTTTAATTCCTGGAATTGCGCTTTAATATTATTATGCTTATTACATATTGATGCTATCCCAAGGGTTAACCATGGACTGAAAATTTGTCCTTGTAAATGTCCTTGGGTTTCAAGAATATACTTTAAATTCAAACTTTAGATATGGATTTTATTGCTTAGTTACATTGCTATAGTTTGGACCAATGTAAGTAAGTATACATATGCCATAACTGTCGGATCCCTCGGGAAACTGGAAACCACTGTAGTAGTTGCAACTACTACAGCAATCACTGCTGTCCTCCAGGTCCTATTTTCTGATTGAACTACATGAAGATTCTGAAATCATTGCCCTACCTCTCTCCACCTTGTCCAGTCAGAGAACGCCGTGCATTCACTGTGAAAAATGCAAGTCTTTCTGTGAATGGTGCCTGTGCAAAGTGGGCGACCCCCTGTGATTACTATGCAACAGAACAGCCACTTGGCATGGGACTCGGAAGATAATGGCGATCACTGTGGAAGGGGAGACTACTGCAGCGATTTCCAGCTTCCACGGAAATCCCAAAAAGGTATGGAATATGCATAACTAATCTGGTCCAACCTGGATTAATGTAACATGTAGTAGTTGACATATTCATCCTCTGCCACAAGGTCAAAATGAAGGTGCTAATGAAGGGGCTGTTCTCGCACAGCTGCATCTCCCAGCTACTTTTTCTGCATGAAGGAAATCAATTAGCGTGTGTGACATGATCATCTAGCTTTGCAACAACTGTGGCAGTTATTTGGGTAGAACTGTGATTTCTGGTGGCAAAAATCTGAAAGGTCCCTAAGATATACGTTTTAACTTTCCAAAAACGTAAAAACTGAAATTATTATACGATTATACAAAATTTATATAGCTTAGTTAACCACAGTTGTGGTGATGGTTTTGAGCAATCACATAGCTCATATTAAAAAGCATGTGTAGCTTGTAACAAACAGACTTATTATATGACATTGCAAAACATATCCTTGGATAACATAAGAACCATAGTTGACATAATTGCTCCAAAATTTTACATCGATCTTTTCTCCGTTTCGCAGGACAATAGCCCGCTTCCTCAGGGAGATACAGTGGGGCAAAAAAGTGTTTAGTCAGCCACCAATTGTGCAAGTTCTCCCACTTAAAAAGATGAGAGAGGCCTGTAATTGGCATCATAGGTAGACCTCAACTATGACAGACAAAATGAGAAACAAATCCAGACAATCACATTGGCTGATTTGGAAAGAATTTATTTGCAAATTATGGTGGAAAATAAGTATTTGGTCAATATCAAAAGTTCATCTCAATACTTTGTTATATATCCTTTGTTGGCAATGACAGAGGTCAAACGTTTCCTGTAAGTCTTCACAAGGTTGGCACACACTGTTGCTGGTATGTTGGCCCATTCCTCCATGCAGATCTCCTCTAGAGCAGTGATGTTTTGGGGCTGTCGCCGGGCAACACGAACTTTCAACTCCCTCCAAAGGTTTTCTATGGGGTTGAGATCTGGAGACTGGCTAGGCCACTCCAGGACCTTACGAAGCCACTCCTTCGTTGCCCGGGCGGTATGTTTGGGATCATTGTCATGTTGGAAGACCCAGCCACATTTCATCCTCAATGCCCTTGCTGATGGAAGGAGGTTTGCACTCAAAATCTCACAATACATGGCCCCATTCATTCTGTCCTGTACATGGATCAGTCGTCCTGGTCCCTTTGCGGAGAAACAGCCCCAAAGCATGATGTTGCCACCCCCATGCTTCACAGTAGGTATGGTGTTCTTTGGATGCAACTCAGCATTCTCTCTCCTCCAAACACGACAAGTTGTGTTTCTACCAAACAGTTCTATTTTGGTTTCATCTGACCATATGACATTCTCCCAATCCTCTTCTGGATCATCCAAATGCTCTCTAGCAAACTTCAGACGGGCCCGGGCATGTACTGGCTTAAGCGGGGGACACGTCTGGCACTGCAGGATCTGAGTCCCTGGCGGCGTAATGTGTTACTGATGGTAGCCTTTGTTACATTGGTCACAGCTCTCTGCAGGTCATTCACTAGGTCCCCCCGTGTGGTCCAGGAATTTTTGCTCACCGTTCTTGTGATCATTTTGACCCCATGGGGTGAGATCTTGCGTGGAGCCCCAGATCGAGGGAGATTATCAGTGGTCTTGTATGTCTTCCATTTTCTAATTATTGCTCACACAGTTGATTTGTTTACACCAAGCTGCTTGCCTATTGCAGATTCAGTCTTCCCAGCCTGGTGCAGGTCTACAATTTTGTTTCTGGTGTCCCTCGACAGCTCTTTAGTCTTCACCATAGTGGAGTTTGGAGTGTGACTGTTTGAGGTTGTGGACAGGTGTCTTTTATACTGATAACAAGTTCAAACAGGTGCCATTGATACAAGTAATGAGTGCAGGACAGAGGAGCCTCTTAAAGAAGAAGGTACAGGTCTGTCAGAGCCAGAAATCTTGCTTGTTTGTAGGTGACCAAATACTTATTTTCCACCATAATTTGCAAATAAATTATTTCCAAATCAGCCAATGTGATTGTCTGGATTTTTTTTCTCATTTTGTCTCTCATAGCTGATCTCTACCTATGATGCCAATTACAGGCCTCTCTCATCTTTTTAAGTGGGAGGACATGCACAATTGGTGGCTGACTAAATACTTTTTTGCCCCACTGTATAACATAGGATTCAGATGATGGCATCAAAAAGTTTATAAAAAAAGAGCCAATGGGAACCATGAGCATTGGATCCAAGAGGAGAGGGTCCCTCCATCAAAAGGTGCATAGGTGAGCCAAGTGGACAAATCCGCATATTCATATTTAAAGCATGACCATAAGCAATCCCCAGTCAAAGGGTTCCAATTTATGTAAATATGTTGGATATGGATGAAAATAGGAATATTTTTCAGAGGCATAGCCATCCATCCAGCCATGTGCACTAACACTGCGAGATTGCCTTTTTTAATAAAAATGTGTAACGTTGTTTTACGTTACGTGCGACTCTTTTCTGCTTTCTGGTTACCAAGTTGTGATAATCTAGGAGCCGATATAAGGAGCCTGCTGCATGCAATCGTGTGTTGCTGGAATTTAACTTGCCACACTAGGAACCTATTAGCTTGTAAAAAGTGCTGTTGCCTGTCTTGAAAGAGAGGCAAAACAGAAGGTGAGTGTGATTCCTGTTGGTGGAGATATTGACGTGCCTGATGAAAAGACGTTTTACTATGAAGGAGCAAAAAGGGAGACACTGGAAAGTTTTCACTATATCTGAAGACTGACACTCTGTTGCAACCTGTGACTTGGTTTAGTTCCGACACATTGTATCAATTTATATTGCACTGCGACTGTAAAATTTGTTATGTTTTTAGAGATTACTTTTATCAGTTTTCTCGCTGAGGATTTATATAGTGACACTTTGAGCAAAACTTTGTATTGTAACTGTGCTGTTTGCCTTAATTTTGCAAAGTCAGGACAGGAGGGTTCAGAGGGCCCTGCCTATACTTAGTCTCCAAACTGCAGCCTGGGGGCTGAATGAGGCTCCTGCTTGCCTTTATCTGGCCCTTGGGGCACTTTTCCTCCGTTGATACCAACATTGCGGAAGTCTCCAAACTGCAGCCCATACGCTAGATGAGGCCTCTGCTTGACTTTATCTGGCCCTTGGGGCACTATTCCTCCATTGAAACCAACAATACAGAACCAGTCCTTCCATTGACACGAATGATAGGACAGAATTACTCCCATTGATGCCAAAGTTGGGGCACTATTCTTTTCACAAACACCAACAATCAGGCAGTATTCCTCCCACTAATGCCAATGCTATTTCTCCACTACTGAACACATTTTCTACCCCCACTAGTCACAGTCCAACCCCCTTAAACTCTAAAAGGACAGTAAACTGGCTTTTTTTTTTTTTTTTTTTTTTTTTTTTTTTTAGAAAACCTGGAGGCCCCTGATCTAAGGGGAAATATCTTCTTTTTTTATGCTAGAGCAGGAACTACAAAATGACAATGAGAAAATACAATAAAGTCATTGCCAGTTTAATACTGTACTCAGGTAATGAACCTGTACATGTTAAAAGTATGCATGAGTTAGCAAAATTATATACAATTCAAGAAGACAAACCACCAAACACACAAAATCTATTTGAGATAAATCATGCTTTAAAACAGTATCATTGCTTGAGAAAAGAAATGTTCCCCTGTCATTCAGCACCATCCATATGCGAGACAGGCCTATGCAGATTACTATTTTGGGCTTGGCTGCCTTCCAGGTAATAATGAACTGCTGTAAGAGCAGTTTAGTTACAGCCCATATTTCTGCTTTACAGGTTACAGAGCAAGTGTACATGTCCTTCTGTGTTTGCTGGTAAATTCACAGTATGAATGAAAACATTCACACATTCAAACCCAGAAGTTAAATACACAGACATTTGTAATAGATGCACATAAATCATATAATTGCATAATTCCAATAAGAATGTTATGCAACATTCTATTATAATGCTTAATAACTTGAAAGTTCTCTTTGCCATTAGATCTGAACATTTGCGTGTTTTTATTTGTCATCACACATATAAAATACACCACATACATTTCACAACCACTTTAAAATATGCTGGCAATAAATTGTTAAAAAAGCAAAATAAAACAAGAATTACAATAACAATACTTATTGGTATATCCAAGCCTCTTACCTTGTGCATCCAGCTAATTCACAAATTGGCAAAAAGTAATCCCAGCAAAACGTCACCCTGAAACAGAAACAAGTTTGTATTTAGCTGGTACAAAAAGCAGAGACCATTCATCCTGACATAAAGACACAATTGTCATACATCATGTTGGATGTCATCATTGATGTATTAAACTGAAAGAAAAAAAAAAAATTTAAATATTGTAGATTACTAAACTCTTAAAATGTAGTAGATGTATTATGTTTTATATGCTTTTTCTCCTTTATCTGGTAAGCTGGTCAGTAAGTCTGTTATTTTTCAACATCCTTACAAATCAAGTTGTCCAGCAAAAGTGGTTTAGAGGGATGAGACAAAATTTACTACTGATAGGAGTTCTTACAATGATCAGCTTTTTATTTATGTAAAACCTTTATCGCAAAAGAGAAAAAAAAACTTCTGTAACTGCTTAACTACTTCCCGTCCGGCCCATGTACATAAACGGCCGGACAGGAGCAGTGCAGGAGCGGGTGGCCGTTTAAATTTAATCTCCAAACACAGAAAGGTTTCTTCACAGTAAGAGCTGTGAAAATGTGGAATAGACTCCCGCAAGAGTTGGTTCTGGTCAGCTCAGTGGATTGCTTTAGAAAAGGCCTGGATTCTTTCTTGGATACACAGAATATAACTAGATACTAACATTTATAGGTAAAGTTGATCCAGGGAATATCCGATTGCCTGTCAGGGGATCAGGAAGGAATTTTTTCCCCTGCAGGAGCAAATTGGATCATGTTTTGCTCGTTTTTTAGCCTTCCTCTGGATCAACAGTGGGTGTAGGATTATAATTTTTTTTTTTTTTTTAATGGTTGAACTGGGTAGACTTTTGTTTTTTTTCAGCCAGACTATGTAGCTATATGACTATGATGATGCTGCACTAATATGCAGCAATGATGGGCACTGATAGGTAACATTGACTGACAGCACTGACTGGGTGCACTGCTGGGCGGCACTGATGATCGGTGCAGATGTCCTCTGTGTCATTTGCGGGTTATCGGCAGCACTTTCCTCATGCTGACAGTGTGGGGAAAGTGCTGCCGATAACCTGCAACTATATTTACATTGTGATCTGCCGTGTCATTGGACACCGCTGATCACGTGGTAAAAGGCCGCTGTGATTGGCCTTTTACCTCATCATGTGATCAGCTGTGTCCATAGGACACAGTGATCACTGAGAGTGCCAGGGGCCCATGGGAGGGCTCGTTCAGGGAGGACGTCATATGACGCCCTCCCAGAACTGGAGAACCGCACTGTAGGCGTCATTCAGCTATAGCACGGTTGGCAAGTGGTTAACAATGCTGCTACCCAAAGGTGCCTCTGTTGCTCCTCCATCCAGAGTGCAGACACTCCAAGAAAGGAAGTGTGTTACTAGCTGGGTCACCATGTGAAAATAACAAAAAAAAAAAGCCTATAAAACAAAAACAAATGCAGTTACCACATTTAAGGATTGGTAAGCTGCAATATATTAAACTTTTGTTTGAGCCTAATGCCCCTTTTACATCTCCCCATCGAACACCAAAGGTTGTCCACTACTTGAGTAACCAATAATGAATGGTAATAAGCAGTAGGGGATGGACAGCCGTCTCTTTTAGTGAAAGTTATTATTACAGTTAGGTCCATATATATTTGGACACAGGGACAATTTTAGTTTTTTCAGGTATTTACCAAAACATATTCAAGCTATAGTTATATAATGGATATGGGCTGAAAGTGCACACTCTCAGGTTTAATTTGAGGGTATGTACAGGAATTACAGCTCTTAAGAGTAGCCAATCCCCCCTTTTTCAAGGGACCAAAAGTAATTGGACAATTGATTGATTTTTAAAATTTTGTTGAGAATCCTTTGCTGGTAATGACTGCCTGAAGTCTGGAACCCATGGACATTAACAAAGACTGTGTTTCTGCCCTAACTGCAGCTGTCTTCAGTTGTTCTTTGTTTGTTTGGCTTTAGTTTTGCCTTCAGCAAGTGAAATGCAGGTTCAATTGCAGAATATTCCACTTCTTTTCCTAAAACAAAATCTTCTGGGTTGCTTTTGCAGTGTATTTTGGATCATTGTCCATCTGTACTGTGAAGTGCCATCCAATCAACGTTGCTGCATTTGGCTGAATCTGGGCTGACAGTATATCTCTACACACTGCAGAATTCATTCAGCTGCTTGTCACATCATTAATAAACACAAATGACCCAGTGCCACTGGAAGCCATGCATGCCATCACACTGCCTCCACCATGTTTTACAGATGACGTTGTGTGCTTTAGATCATGAGCTGTTCCAAGCCTTCTCCACACTTTTTTCTTCCTGTCATTCTGGCACAGATTAATCTTAGTTTCATCCGTCCAAATAATGCTTTTCCAGAACTGATCTAGCTTTTATAGATGTTTTTTGGCAAAGTCTAATCTGGCTTTTCTATTCTTCAGGCTTATGAATGGTTTGCACCTTGTGTTGAACTCTCTGTATTTACTCTCGTGAAGTCTTCTCGATTGTAGAATTTGACAATGATACGCCCACCTCCTGGAGAGTGTCCTTCACTTGTCTGGATGTTGTGAATGGGTTTTCTTTACCTTAGAGAGGATCCTGCAATCATCCACAACTGTCTTTTGTGGACGTCTATGCCTTTTTATGTTGCTGAGCTCACCAGTGCTTTCTTCTTTCCTCAGAATGTACCAAACTGTTCATTTGGCCACTTCTAATATTGCTCCTATCTCTCTGATGGATTTGTTTTGTTTTTGAAGCCTTACAATGGCCTGTTTCACTTGCATGGACAGCTCCTTGGAACGCATGATGTAGGTTCACAGCAATAGATTCCAAATGCAAATACCACACTTAGAATCAATTCCAGACCTTTTACCTGCTTAATTGATGAAGAAATAACAAAACAGTAGCCCACACCTGGCCATGAAACAGCTTTTGATTCAAATGTCCAAATACTTTTGGTCCCTTGAAAAAAATGGGGGTGGCTACTTTTAAGAGCTGCAATTCCAAAACCCTTCCTCTAATTTGGATGTACATACCCTCAAATTAAACCTGAGAGCGTGCACTTTCAGCCCATATCCATTATATGACTATCGCTTGAAAATGTTTTGGTAAATACTTGCAAAAATCTAAAATTGTGCCTGTGTCCAAATATATATGTACCCAAATGTATATCAGATTATTTTGACTTTGAATACTTCTGTGGTGCTCAAGTCACTGTGCAGAGATACACACCTGATGTGGCTTGGGTTTACACTGTTTAACGGGCCTTTCCAATGGTCTCCAACGAGATCTGCCTGTCAGTTTTTCAAGCAGCTCTATGGACAGGCACATATAAATGGACTTTTGTCCGTTTACACCTGCCTACTTCTGAGTCCATCCGGGACCAGAAAAAAAAAAACAGAAAAAGCCTGTGCCATTTTACATTTTTTCAGACCTAAATGTGACAAATTGGAGGTAACCAGATGTAAATGGGCACCCAAGTTCATTTTTATTCAGCTACCTAAAGAGTTATAAACAGATCTGCCTGTGTACGTTGGATACAAACTGAACAGGCAAACTGATAGCAGGGGATCTGCTCATGGAATAAAGAATTTTAGCTTTGGTCTCCCGTTGTGGAATACGGCCATCCTTCCTTTCCTTTCGGCACCTGTCAGTGGGATAGGCCTTAGGATTGGCCATTTTACTCACCTGAGCGATGTTTCTTCATGTATATGGATCCCCTGCTGATTGAAGCGGACCAGCTCCATGTGAAAGAGCCTTTAATATAGGAACCATTAAAGTGTGAAACTGATTTTTGCAGTCTGTCTCCCCCTCTTACTGATAACGACTAGATTTATATGTGGTCTCTACACCACAGCTGCAAGTTAAAGGTTTAAGAATGTTATCAGAAAGGTAAACAGCAATTTGTATCTAGTTTTAACAGAGTCTGGTAATCATATCCCTATTTAATGTTCTAAAAAAATACAATTTTATTTAGCGATTACAAACCTACCCAAGTTGTGCATAAAGTGTTATTTTTACTTGTAAAATTAACCTATAATGATGTTTTTTATAGGCAATAAAACAAGGATCTTAGATGAGTGCTCATCCTAATAAAACTTGCCTGTGCTAGGTGTAAAATAGATTAGAATGTGTAGAGTGAGGTGTAATCCATCCATGTTTACTGACTCATACTACTTAGGCTCAGCCCAGTAACTAGATGATGCCCTCTGTAGATTACTTTTATCTTTTTCATAGCAGTAGGGATAACCCATCAATTACCCATTTAAGATGTAACCTACAGCAGCAGCTATGAGTACAAGGACCCTATCTATAGGAGGGTATATGTTCTCCCTGTTGTTTCACACGTTTCCTCTTGGTACTCTAATAACTTCCTTCCACATTTCAAAACATGCAGATACAGCAATTGGCTGGCTTCCAAAAGGTGCTTGTGTGTGTGTGCACACGTGTATTACTGTGGTAGGGAGATTATAAATTCTTCAGGTTCAAGCACGAATATAAAACGGCCATGAGTTTGTAAATTACAGCAGAATATCTGATATCCTATAACTGAAATAAAAATAAATAAGGTAGGAGACCCAAAGCTAAAAATGCCCCTAGACAACCAACGTTTACATACGTCTAGCATATAACAAATATATTTTTTTCTTACATTTTTTTAAATAATTTGATATTTACCACTAGTAAACTTGCAAGTCTCTTAATTTCAGGCAGCTGCTTTACTAAACAGAGGCCCAAAGCGTCGTTCACATAGGGTGTTTTATTGGTACAGGGACACACAGGTGTTCAGCAAAGCCCTATGATGGAAGTCCCATTGCTATTGGGATGCTGTGCCTATACAGACACAGCCACTACTCCCAATGTGACTTCCGTGCAGGTGTGGGTGCATGGCCCCCCAATTGACAGCTATGGGACTGTAAACATGGGGACACATGCAACACCTGTGCAGCCCCTGCTGATAAACACAGCCCTGAAGTGGTGCTTGGATAAAAGGGCCCCATGTGTCACTTTTTCCATGCAAAGCGAGAGTGTCCTTGAACAGACACCCCCCCCCCCGACACCCTTATACTTATCTTGCCTATGTACCCTTACCACGTTTTCTTCTGTAACAGCTGGCAATACTATCCAGTGCTTCCAGGTATGAACAGCATGTGCAAACCCAACAACATAGCTGGCAACAACTACAATCCTATGTTTTCATTCAATTAGTACAGTAGGGTAAAGCAAAAGGAAAAAAAATAATAAATAAATAAAATCAAGGAACAAAAGTTGACACGTTTAATCCTCAATGGACCTTACTAATAATTATTTGGTTATGAGTAAGGCCAGTTGAGGTTGAAAACACGTCAATTTTTGTTCCTGGGTATTTTTTATCACTGTACTATGATAATTGAATAAAAACAAAGGACTGCAGTTTATCGTGTTGCTCTTTAGATCAGTCCGTATATGCTGGCTGGCAGAGGCCAAGAATAGGGCACTGATATATGGTACACTACAAGAGATTGTACTAACAGGGTTGTAGGGTTGCCCATTCTTGTGTTGAAGTATGAGGAGCATGTGACCTGCTCACCTGTGACAGCATTCAGGCCAAGTAGCCAGCCACTATGCTCAAGCACTGTCACATTACCAGAGGAGAGATATCACCACTTCCCCAAGTTGTCGCTGCTGCAAATTTGTCATGGACAAAATTTGTTGCTACCCTTACAGTTTGTCATAGACTAAAGCGAAGTGTGAAAAATTAAAAATGATTCCTTATTCTGCAAAGATATTCTAAAATGTCCTGCACAGATTTGTTGTCACCCCTAGAAAAGATAATAAGTATTTAGACCATAATGATATTTCAGACTAGGGGTTTCCTGTAATTAGTAACACACATCTTTAGTCTTGTAATCAGTCTATTCAAATGGAGACAAGTAGTCATTGTGTGGTTTGGTATTTTCATCATGGACACCACACCTTAGCAAAGCAGAAAGTTGCTCTCCCTCATAGGCTCCTACTGAAGTTAGTCATATCCTGTGAGTAGGGATCAAGGGGCTTGGCCAAGCAGTGCTGTGTCTATGGATGCACACAGCCTGGCTCAGGAGAGCACCTGCATAGGTGACCCCATAACACACAGCTTGCTATAACTACACCTGCAAGAATAAGGAGTAGGCAGTGCCAGTGGAGGGCCACCAAAGAAGAATCAAGGGATCGGCTCTGTGCAATATTGTTGCACAGAGCAGGTAAGTAAAACCCCTTTTTTACATTAAGAAAAATCTGTTTAAAGGTCCAGGGGAGTGTAGCCAACCACCCTGGATGAAGCCAAAAGAGAAAAATCAACCCCAGATTGAACAGAAGAATAGTGTGAATAGTGAACAAAAGAGCCAAGGAAAAAATTTCCAAAGAGATACAAGCTGAACTCCAAGCTCAAAGTACCCCAATGTCTGATCACACCATCCATCACTTTTTGAGGGGCAGTGAGCTCAAAGCAAGAAGACTAAGGAGGGATATACTGTTGAAAGAAAAACATATAAAGCCAGACTGAAATTTGCTAAAATGCATATAGCAAGCCACAATGCTTCTGGGAGAAGGTCCTTTGGAGAGGAGACTGGGCAGCACAGTCGTTAACGTTTAGCACTTCTGCCTAGCAGCACTTGGGTTGTTTGTTCGAATCCCAAACATGGCACCACCTGCCTGGAGTTTGCATGTTCTCCCTATGCTTGCGTGGGTTTCCTCCGGGTACTCCAGTTTCCACCCACACTCTAAAGACATGCTGGTGGGTTAATTGGCTCCCGTCTAAACTGGCCCTAGTATGTGTATATATGAATGTGAGTTAGGGACCTAACCGTAAGTTCACACCTAAGCGTTTTCTGCCACGTTTTGCAGAAACGCAGTACAGACCATTTAACATAATTTCCTATGGGACAGGTTCACATCTCCGCATTTTGGAAAGGGTCAGGGACTTTTTTTTAACGCAAAATGTTGTGTTTTTGGTTCTGCAGATTTCAATGGGAACGCTGCAGAAAAGCATGTATTACGGTTTTGCTGCGTTTTAACTCTGCTAGCAACAAGAAAAGAAGCGCATAAAAAATGCGTCAAAAACACAATGCAAAAATGCCTCAAATGCATCCTGCATAGGTGTGAACCTAGACTTAGACTGTATGCTCCTTGAGGGTTGACTGGTGTGAACATACAATATATATATATATATATGTAAAGCGCTGAATAAATTGATGGTGCTATATAAGTACCTGAAATAAATAAATGAGACAAAACTGGAGCTTTTTGGCAAATTGTGCCAGGGTTATTGGTTTGAATCCCAACCACGGCACCACCTGCCTGGAGTTTGCATGTTCTCCTTGTGCCTGCATGGGTTTCCTCCCTGTACTCCGGTTTCCCCCCACACTCCAAAGACATGCTGATAGGTTAATTGGATCCTGTCTAAATTGTCCCTAGTATGTGTATGTATGAATGTAAGTTAGGGACTTTAGACCCTTGAGGGTTAGGGACTGATGTGAATGTACAATATATACACACACACACATATATATATATATATATATACAGTCATGGCCGAAATTGTTGGCACCCTTGATATTTTTCCTGAAAATCAAGTATTTCACACAAAAAAGGTATTGCATTAACACATGTTTTGCTATACACATGTTTATTCCCTTTGTATGTATTGGAACAAATATAAAACAGAGGCAGAAAAGCAAATATGACATAATGTCACACAAAACCCCAAAAATGGGCTGGACAAAAGTATTGGCACCCTTAACTTAATATTTGGTTGCACACCCTTTGGAAAACATAACTGAAATCAGTCGCTTCCTATAACCATCAATAAGCTTCTGACACCTCTCACCCGGAATTTTGGACCACTCTTCCTTTGCAAACAGCTCCAGGTCTCTCTTATTGGAAGGACACCTTTTCCCAACAGCAATTTTAAGATCTCTCCACAGGTGTTCAATGGGATTTAGATCTGGGCTCATTGCTGGCCACTTCAGAACTCTCCAGCGCTTCTTTGCCATCCATTTCTGAGTGCTTTTTGACGTATGTTTGGGGTCATTGTCCTGCTGGAAGACCCAGGATCTTGGACGCAAACCCAGCTTTCTGACACTGGGCCCTACAGTGCGACCCAAAATCCTTTGGTAATCCTCAGATTTCATGATGCCTTGCACACAGTCAAGGCACCCAGTGCCAGAGGCAGCAAAACAACCCCAAAACATCATTGAACCTCCACCATATTTTACCGTAGGTACTGTGTTTTGTTCTTTGTAGGCCTCATTCCGTTTTCGGTAAACAGTAGAATGATGTGCTTTACCGAAAAGCTCTATCTTGGTCTCATCTGTCCACAAGACGTTTTCCCAGAAGGCTTTTGGCTTACTCAAGTACATTTTGGCAAACTGTAGTCTTGCTTTTTTATGTCTCTGTGTCAGCAGTGGGGTCCTCCTGGGTCTCCTGCCATAGCGTTTCATTTCATTTAAATGTCGACGGATAGTTCGCGCTGACACTGATGCTCCCTGAGCCTGCAGGACAGCTTGAATGTCTTTGGAACATGTTTGGGGCTGCTTATCCACCATCCGGACTATTCTGCGTTGCAATCTTTCATCAATTTTCCTCATCCGTCCACGACCAGGGAGATTAGCTACAGTGCCATGGGTTGCAAACGTCTTGATAATGTTGCGCACTGTGGACAAAGGCAAATCTAGTTCTCTGGAGATGGACTTGTAACCTTGAGATTGTTGATATTTTGCCACAATTTTGGTTCTCAGGTCCTCAGACAGTTCTCGTCTCCTCTTTCTGTTGTCCATGCTTAGTGTGGCACAGACAGACACACAATGCAAAGGTTAAGTGAACGTCTCTCCTTTTTATCTGCTTTCAGGTGTGATTTCTATATTGCCCACACCTGTTACTTGCCCCAGGTGAGTTTACAGGAGCATCACATGCTTGTAACATTCTTATTTATCCGCAGTTGTGAAAGGGTGCCAATACTTTTGTCCAGCCCATTTTTGGAGGTTTGTGTGACATTATGTCGAATTTGCTTTCTTTCCTCCCTTTTTTTGTTTTGTCCCAATACACACAAAGGGAATAAACATGTGTATAGCAAAACATGTGTTAATGCAATACGTTTCGTGAGAAATACATGATTTCCTGGAGAAATATCAAGGGTGCCAACAATTTCGGCCATGACTGTATATATATATATATATATATATATATATATATATATATATATATATATATATATATATATACACATATATACATACATACACACACACACACACACACACACACACACACACATACGTAAAGCGCTGCGTAAATTGATGGCGCTATAGAAGTGCTTATAATAAATAAATTACATCGGCTCTATGTATGTCAAGCACAGGTACTCCAACATGATATAGAAACCCAAGAATGGCTAGGAACAAAACATTGGAAAATTCTGAAGTGGCCTTCTACGAGCCCTGATCTGAATCATATGAAACATCTATGGAAAGAGATGAACATACAGCCTAGAGAAGACAACCTTCAAATCTGAGACAGCTTAAACAGTTTGCTCAAGTGTGGATCAAGCCACCTCTTTGCAGGTACAGAGTCCCTACTGAGAGCTAAAAAAAAAAAAAAAAAAAAAAAAAAAAAAAAAAAAAAAAGGTCTTGTTTGCAGTGATTGCCTGCAAAATCTTATTGAGGTCTTAATTTTTGTTCAAGCCATTTTCATTTGTTTTATTAATTTTAAATACTGTTTTGAATTAAGAAAAAAAAATAAAAAGTCAATAGTAAAGTCACTTTTTTATTATATGTGGAACAAACAACGGATGCCAATTAATTTTATTAGTTTCAAGCTATTTCAGAGAAAATTGTGTGTTATTTTTTCATGGAAAAGACCGAACAAATTTGTCCATGACTATATTGTAATAAAAAGACCACACACACACACCCCCTTCTGTGTGCTGCTCCCCCCAGCCCCCCCCCAATACTCTCCTGAGCCCTCTCTCATACAGCGATGTGTACGGGAGCCTTGGCTGTCCGGGTCTCTCTTTTTACTGGCATTAGCCACTGGCTCCCACCGCTGTCGATCACAGCCAGTGAGGAGAGAGTGGGGGGCAGGGCCGAGACACGGCTCTATGTGTCTAATGGATGCATAGAGTGGGGCTCAGGAGCGAGCATGCACCAGTGCCCCCATAGCAAGCGGCACTAGTCAAGGTGGAGGAGCCAGGAGCGCTGGTGGGGGACCCAAGAAGAGGAGGATTGGGGGTGCTCTGTGCAAATCTACTGCACAGAGCACGTAAGTATAACAGTTTTTTTTATTTAAAAAAAAAAAAAAAAAAAAAAAAAAAAAAAAAAAAAAATCGAGCCTTTAATATCACTTTAATCATTCCTCCAAAGTTCAACGTAGTTAAAACAAATATTGAAATCTTGTACTTAAATTATATGCATGTAGGTGCTTTTAGTCCCTTTCATATACAGATTTGCACTATCACGACAATCATGACAGGTTTGCTAAGATTTTTAAAATGTTAGCATGTTTGTAGACCTAACAAGAATGAAACAAAATAAAATACCTGTGTGAAAAGAACTGTAACAGTGGCATCGATCTGTGGACTTAAAACACACTTGATTTTGCTTTGTGACTAGTCCTCTTCAATTTGAACAATAAATGACCCTACTATCACTACCACTTGAAACATCTGATACTAAAGACTATGAGCGTACACTAAAGACCGATTGCTGTGTGGAATTGTTTCTGATACGTAATAGGTTTATGCAAATATGTCAAGTCCATGAAATCGCATGGCAATGACATGAACATGAAACAAGAACATTGTTGGAAGACTCCAAAAGAAAATTACAGAATATCAACAAAGACAAAATAAGAACACAGTATGCATATACAGACCTTGACAGACTCTTGAGGAAGGATTGTGACTTTAAATGAGCTTCTTCTGCCAATCCCCGCACCCACCTCCTGTGTATCGCAGTCCCTCAGTGCCAAGCTGAGACAGTTCTGCTCTAGACAAACACAAGGAGGAGGGGGGCTGTGAATTGTGCCTGCACAGACTGGTAAGCAACAAATACCATACACCGACTCAAGTCATCCCACCCCCCAAACACCTTGATCCTGGTGCAACAACAGCACAGAGCAATCATAGGACAATATCACAGGGCATCTATGACTTCTACCCTGTCCTATATAAAGTACCACCCCGACTGGTCACACAATCACAGATAATTACCATTGCATGACAAGCCCATAGCCTTGGGCAAAATCACTGCCCTATTTTCATTTGTCATAGCAAAAACGTATCTATTGTAGTTGTTGCAAACTTAATAATGCAAAAGGCGTATGTAATTGTATAGGGAAAAGAAATTAAATACCCACGTTTGCGCAACAGTATAATTACCGTATTTAAAATATAGTATAATGAAGGATTTAAAATATAACAAATGATTTTTCCCCGGTAGGTAGGACAAGCATTCATATTTTACTGTGCTCTCCTACTGGATTTAAGATATATATAAATATGGGCAAGTTTGTATTCGACAAGTCATACAACAATTCTTATTTGGTTGGTTAATAAGGCATGGCTACAATATGCAGCATACAAAAACACATACAAAGGTCTCGATTTTCAAAAGATTATATTCCAATATAATGCATCAAAAATGTATTAGCGTCAAGTCCTCTTAATATCCTGCCCCTAGTTCAAGCAGTCCAAGGACAGAGTTGTTGATCAGTTTTTACACCCTATATCTGCGCTGGGATTTTGACAAATCTGAGCCTGGAAATGCTCAGGGCCAAACACTTCCAGGTCCAGCTTAGCAGGAGACTGCAAACCAACAGCCCTAACATTTTAAAGGATACAGTAAATTCTCCTTTTGAAAACAAATAATAAATCCACAGTTTTTTGCAGGTAAAAAAAATATGTGCATTTACAATTTTTTTTTCTAAGCAAATTGTGGGTGCAACCTCAGGATCCTGTAAACTCTCAGCATAGCTGTCTGCCTGTAGAATCAATGGGCTATAAGAGCGCTCACCAGCGTCCTCACAGTTCTTGGAGGACTACAAGCAATCAGTCTCAATGGCTGATGTTACTTAGAGGCATTTATTCACAGGAAACTGTGAATGAATGTTGCAGCCGTACAAGTGGAACATGTGATATTTTCCAAAAGGTGAACTTATCCTTCAAGCTGGGTATACACTACTACACGTGTCAAACTGGCTGCCCTCCAGATGTTGCCAAACTACAAGTCCCATGAGACATTGCAAGATTGACAGTTACAAGCATGACTCCCAACGGCACAGGCATGCTGGGACTTGTAGTTTCGCAACAGCTGGAGGGCCTCCAGTTTGACACCCCTGCATTACTAGAATTTAATTCAACATTTTCAATGTAAGAACATTCATTTGTTTTATTAATCATTATTAGGGCCAAATTGACGTTTGTTTTCGACCGCAGTGATGAGAAAATTCAAAGGAGCAGGATGGAAAATTTTTCTCAAAATGTACGACTTTCTAACACTGCGTGTTGTTTCCATTCAGTAAAGTCCGTTCAGTCAAAAAAATTAAAAATAAAAAAACTTAAATGCAAACAAAATCTTGAACTACTGTCAAACAACATTCAAATGTACTGAGAATTTTCATACAAATTTTTGTAGCCCTTTTAGTTTGAAATTCTGCTAGTGTATGCCTAGCTTTATCCTCTCTATATATCTCATAATGTAGCTCAGAAAGATCTTCAGAGGCAAAACATTTTTTTTTTTTTAGATAGTGGCAAGAATCACTGTCATGCTTTATCGCGGTCTGTGCCCCAGTTATGGATATTCACTCTAACTGTCCAGTGTCACCAAAAGAGTAATCTAAATTTTTCAGTTGCAAACAGAACAGGAATAGAGGAACAATCTGCCAATGATGACACTTGTTCTTCTCAAAAGTGTTATATAAGAAACATATACTCTTATTACCTGTTAAGTCTACAGGGCAGGAAGTAAATTGACATCTTCCTAATGAGCCAAAAAAAAAAAAAATCCATCTCTGCAGTTTTACCCTCCCCTACTCTGTCCAAAATGAAAACAAGTTTTGTCTATGTTCCAAAATGTACATAACCGTGCCTCCAGATGGAGGATGGGATCAGGAGTATTTAAAGTGTTACTAAACCTATGACCCTGCATTCACTATATCTGTTCTCCCACAGTATGCACAACATGTAAATGCAATTATTTTAGTAAATATAAAAACGGCTAAGTACCTTTTCAATCAGTTAGAGCAGTCTTGCGACTTCTAACAGTGTCCAGCAGAGCACTGGCCAAAACTTGTAGGTTGAGTATTCTCCCCTGATTGTCTTCGACTTCTAACAGTGTCCAGCAGAGCACTGGCTAAAGCATGCATGGGGACCAGGTGGGATCTGAGAGAGGCTGCGGGCTGCTTGATGGTATATGCAGAGCCTGACTCTTGTTCCCGAGGATTTCCAGAGCTGTGAAGGTGAGCGTCTTATCTCTTCCCAGGGTGGGGGTGGGAGGTTGCCAGTGTATGGAGGGGGGTGGTAGTGGAAGGCTCTCTTGGGTTGGGGTGGGGGGCTGGGGTGTTGTTGGTCAATGTCAGGCTCTGTTAGTGGGGGAGGGAGGTGTTGGTCGGTGTCAGGGTCTCTCTGTGGGGGGGAGCAAAAGGTTTGTGTTTCCTAGGGCAGCACAAAACCTGAATACACCACTGCCCTGACCCTCTGTCTGGACAGCACTGACTGGCCCTGTGCAAATCACATGCACTCAGCCAAGAAAAAGCAAAAACTCTAGAAATACACACCAAACTGAGCATTTGCAGCTTGCCTTCAAGGCTCTGTTCGATCAACAGATGGACTGGGGACAGTAGAAGAAGGGGAGGATCAGAGAAGGTAGGATCAAACATCAGTTTTATACAATGCAGAGGACTAACCCCTTAAGTTCCACAGTGAGTATAACAAGCTTGCTTTACTGTGTATACAGACTGATTTTACGGTTGTGGGTTTAGTAACACTGTAATATACAGAATGCAGAGGTCAGTAGTTAGTCATCCACAGCAGTCTTGAGTATGTCATGTCTAACCCAAACGTATGCTGTGCTGTATGCTCCATGCTCCTGACCATTGATCTCTTTATGATGGGCTGTACATTACACACTTCCAAACACTGTACTTCGTAGGCAGTGCCATATACTGTATTACATGCTAAACGCAGTATGCAATGCTGTATGTTGTACAGACTATTGCATGCCCAACATATTGAATGGTCAAAATTAGGACGTGTACAGCAGTAGTCATACAGAGTATAACTGGTGCACCCCTTATCCACCACTGCCCAGCTTTGCACTGCATATACCACTCTTTCACAACCACTCACTTCTGTACCCCTTTTCTATCATTTCTCTCCTATGCACTTCCTGCACCCCTTTTTATTAACTTCTCTCCACTGGAACCCTTCCCCTAACTGTTCTCCTTATCAGGCCCTGCAAACCTCTTCCAGCATGGGAGGTGGGGTGGGGGTTAATTAGTTGGAGCAGAAGAGCTTACTCAGTGCTTGCTAGAGGGCAACACAGGGGCTCTTGTGACCTCTTTGGCTTGTAACTGCATGCACAGCCCTGAAGGTGCCCTTTCCTCCTGTGTAAGCTGGAAGTGCCACTCTGGATGGAATCAGAGCCTGTCTATCCCCTGTGTGTGCAATCCTCTTTCCCCTCTGTCTGCCATGTCTGTCCTTTAGATATGGCTCAGGCCTTGCACTGGGATGTGGGGGATGGCACTTGGCATTGTCTGTGTGCCAGACAGGGAAACACTTTCCTGGCTAGTCAAGCTGGCCATTACTACCCAGCAAAAAGATTCAGCAGCCATGCCTATCTCCCCAAGCAAAGTGACTGGGTGTTTAGCCTGGTTGGACTATGTTTCCTCTGGCCCACATCTCTCTCCCCATCCTGAGCTGTGGCTTTGATCACCACTTGTATCTTGAAAATCTGTAGCTTCCACAGTACCTGGGAGAAGACCCCTAAGAGAGTCAGCACTTGCATTTGCTTAGTCATCAATTCAAGACTTCTAGTGATTCTAGAACACATGCATAGTGAAGTCAAATGTTCCACCAATCACCCTAGTCCACAGCAGTGCTTTGACAAAAAGGTACAGCAGCATGCACGTTGCATTGGAATGTGTGTAAATGCACCGGAATTCACATAAATGTAAGGGGGGGGGGGTTTAAAGGGGAAAAAAAAGGAGGAGGACAATGGAACATAATGCAAATGCATCACAAATGTGTGAACACACACACACACACACACACAGGTGGAAACAATGTGTGGCACTCTGAACACAGGGAGCCCTTACTTGCCAGAGATGTAGACTGGATCAATAATTTAGTCTGCTTTTAAAATCACAAGTGTACTTTCACAAAAAAGTATGTCCTGTCTGCATGACCCCCCACCCTCATCCCTCGACCTAAATCTACCCACCCTCTCCAGCCTTAGATGCATGCTTACTTGAATATTTTGGCCATGGCCTGCCACAATGCTGACATCCAGAGTTTCAAATTTCCTATGTTACAGGCCGTGCCTGTGCAGTTGATCCCTGCAGACTGGACCATCATCCCGGTGCTTGGTAGACTGTCCCAAAAAGCCTGCAAGTATCAACTGTGCAGTCACAGACAGTATTGCACTTAAATGATCCCATCATGATAGATTTAAAAATAAGATTAGGCACCAATTCTGAGCCTGATAACCTGACATAATTTCTAACTACAAAATAGCAGTGATCTAACAGTGTAATATTCCATAGTAGACCCCATTTTAATTTTCCTAGGGACTTTTTTAATTCCTCTAATTTCTTGAGACCATGCATAAGCTAAATAGACAAATAACGTTTACTTAAAACAGAACTATGAGCAAAAAGTTCTTTACATGTCCTTGTTGATGATTTCCTACCTTCACTGATATATGTCATCCATCTTCAGGGTTACTCAGTAATTGCCCTGAAATAGCCTAATCATTTTCAAATCAAACCATTAACTCTCTTTGGTCTCCTGGTTGTAAGACCAGTAGCTGTTATGCCTCCTATACCCCCAGCCACTGGTATTAATACATCCTTTCTGTAGTTATCCAGAAAGCAGTGATGTAATTCAGCCCCACTTGCAGTGGTGGACGGACCAAAATAAATTGTACAGGCCTAGTGTATCCGCCCACATTCACTACAATTCTCTGTGGTCGATAGGAACTATAGTTTCCTTTTACTGCACAGAGAGTGGAGAGGCTAGCATGTAATCCTTGCTGTTACACCTTCTTGACAGAGCAGATGCTGTTTTCTTTTGAATTACAGAGATGAGGTCCTGAAAAATCAATTAGACTTTTCTCCTAAATGGTATGGATTTTCAAAATTGTAAACTGTTTAGTGTTATATGTAGGGGGGGTGTACTAATGGGTGATTTTGTTTGCCTGTCCCGGAATTCTTCTTTAAATAAATCTATCATCAAAGCTAAAGCATTTAATTAGCAACATGAAAGAAAAAAAAAAAAAATCACAGATACCCAGAGCGGCTTGCATATACCTTCAGTCATCTTCATGTGTACTCCGGGAGGCCCACAACTAGGAGTCTTCTACTAAGCTAACTTAGAGTGTGAAAGTCAAAGAGTTAGCTTCCAGTCTCATATCTTACACACCTCACTACTGCCATCCTTCCCAGTGCTGGGTCAGTAGTGAAGTGAAGGATGGATAGATATGCTGCTGACCTTACCAAGCATTTGCACAAGCTGATGTTTGGTGCTCCCTGGGCATTCATTGCTGCAGGTACACACTACTTTCTGATATATGAATTAATATTTTTCACCGAAGGCAGACCTCTCTCAAAACTGTACACTGTTCTACAACAAATCAGTGAAAGCTGAATGCCTCATTTTAAGCAGCAGTTTTTACTAGCTAAATCCAGTAGAGGTTTTAACTTGTCATTTATGACATTCCAAAGTTAGACTTTTTGCCTTTTTAATTATTTATTGTTAAATTTATGAGGCTATTAATAATTTAGGAATCTTGTGGCCAAGCACAGAGTACAGATGTACTTTTTGAATCTCTCTTCTCTACTTTGCTGTACAGTTTTTCCTCTTCTAATTCAAAATAGAAACTGCAATAGGGAGCTCTGGTGAATCCACAATATTATCTCCACCTCTGTTCATTGAAATCAATTATCCAAGGCCTAAAACTAACTCATTGTCCAGGTGGAATATTGCATGTAAAAGATATAGTTTCTATGGTGTCTGGTGCATGTATGCGTGCATTACATAACCCAGATAACAAAAGCGTTCCAATATACAGTAGGCCTAGGAGGACCGAGAGACGATGGGGGCTTGGGCAAGTATGACATTTCTCATACCTGTAATATGGATGGAATATCATTATACAGTTTAAAGTAAAGGAAAGTATACTACTGAATTCTACATGTCTTGAAATAGGCATCCAGTAGAAGCCTTAAATTGTACTCCATGTCCTTAAAACTTCTTAGAAGGCATAAGAAGTGAAATAAGGGTAAAGAAGAAAAGAATTCTGGTCAGGTAGCTACATTATGTGTTGAATGAATTTAAAGTGTAACTTCACTCTCTGAATCATTGACTATTTTAATCCTTCTGCTGCCAGCATTAGAAGATACATAGAAAAGTATATAATTTTTACTTGTCTTAAAATTTGTTTACATTCCCTCAGTTACTTCTTGGTTTCAAGGCCTAGGCAAATCATGTCATACAATCGCAGGAGTCTTCAAGGGGAGGAGGAGTTTTCTCAGCTAAGCACACCCTCCTGCCTGCATGGCTGAGCTAAGACCAGATGGATTCCCGGAAGTAAAATGTTACATGAATTATTTGCCCCAACTCAAGAAGGCCACATCCAGAAATGCTAGTGGGTGTTTTTGGAAGTGATTTCTCAGCAAAATAAAGCACGGAGACATGGATGGATGGGGGAGTTTGCTTTGAATATTAAAAATGAATTAAATAGTTTTTGGTTTGTGGTGCTCAGATGCAGTGTAATTCCACTTTAAAAATCTATTGTCATTGGGATGTGCAATGCTCTTAAAAAGGTATCCCTATGATGAGCATTCTGTCCACAAACAGGCAAAAGCTGTCCAAAAACAGGCATAGGTTTGTTGGTCTTTCAGATTATATAAAGTAAAATAATTTGGTGTGGTAGTGATAGATCATATACAGCACAGTGAAAGTAGTTGGTGTGATAGTCAGTGACTGATAATATATTGTGGCATTAGTTGATATGATAGTCTTTGACAGATTATACAATAACAGTCGCTGACATACTATATACAGTGACATTAGTTGGTATGACAGCTGGTTACAGATTATGTACAGTGACAACTTTCATTTGACATAATTGGTGGAAACATTCTTGGATCATTTATCAGTTCACTACATGCTTCAAGGGTCATAAAAAATGTCCACAGATCACAGCTTGTTTATTATGCTCCCTTTGCATTATAGGCCACGTTTTCTTGTCCCAGTATTCAGTCGTAACTCAGAGGAACTGAAATCTGTCCCATTAGTAAAGTGCTGACAAGGTAAAAGAGTAAGATCGTGTTTGTTTCACTTGCGCGTGAAATGATGAAAAAAGTGAGGGAGCATTACACACCACAGCAGAAGTCAACAAAGGTGGAGATATACTGCCCATGGCTAAAGGGACACAGAATGCAGGGGTTCAGTAGTAAATGAAGCAAAGGTTCAGTAGTAAGCGATACAGAGTTCAGGGGTTCACTAGTACGTGATGCAAAGTTCAGGGGTTCAGTAGTACGTGATGCAAAGTTCAGGGGCTCAGTAGTGACACAGAGTTCAGGGGGTCAGTAGTAAGGCAGAGTTCAGGGGGTCAGCAGTGAGGAAGAGTTCAAGGGTCAGTAGTGAGGAAGAGTTCAAGGGTCAGTAGTGAGGAAGAGTTCAAGGGTCAGTAGTGAGGAAGAGTTCAAGGGTCAGTAGTGAGGAAGAGTTCAAGGGTCAGTAGCAAGTAAGGCAGAGCTCAGTAGTAAGTGGGGCAGAGCTGAGGGTTCAGTAGTAGCTGAGGCATGATTTAGGTGTCAGTAGTACGGCAGAGTTCAGGGCATCAGTGGTAAGTGATGCAAAGTTCAGGGTTTCAGTAGTGAGGCAGAGCTCAGGGGTCAGTAGTATGTGACACAGAGTTCAGGAGTCAGTGTTAAGTAAGGTAGAGTTCAGGGCTTCGGTAGTAAGTGACACAGAGTTCAGGGGGTCAGTAGTAAGCAAGGCAGAGTTCAGGGGGTCAGTAGTAAGTGATTCAGGGGTCAGTAGTATGTGACAAAGTTCAGGGCTTCAGTAGTAAGTGATTCAGGGGTCAGTAGTAAGTGACACAGAGTTCAGGGGGTCAGTAGTAAGGCAGAGTTCAGGGGGTCAGTAGTAAGGCAGAGTTCAGGGGGTCAGTAGTAAGTGATTCAGAGCTCAAGGGTCAGTAGTAAGTGATGCAGAGCTAAGCAATCATCAGGGTATTGTAAGGCTGCACTATAAGACTGGGGGCTACTGCTGCTTGCTTACGTGAAGTGGGCCAGGGCAAGCCAGCCCTGGGTAGTCACGCAGACATGTGGGACAGTGCAACTGAGTCAAAGTAAGCAAATTAAGGAAAAGCCACAGTCAATTATCAATATACTGGCAGCTTGGCAATGAGCATTTTGTGAGAGAGAGGAAAAGGGAGCTGCAGGAACTGGGCAGAATTGCCGATCCGATCAGTGGCCAAAAATAAAGCATGGTGGATGGGACTTAAGTGGCACTGCAGGCATTATGTATATTACATCGCAGTCACTGCATATGGGCTGGACGCACAGATCACTTTGCCTGGCACCCGGCCCAGTGGATCACTGCAGTGTAAGTAAGGTCTGCAATGTCACTGCAAGTAATGGCTGCAATGCAGGTCACTCCACCTATCAATTTCATTTTTCTGATTGCTGCACTGTTGCTAAGTGGTCTGGTGGCACTGGGTGCCTGGGTAGGATGCTCTGGGGGAAGATGGACCCCCTTAAACTCCCCCTTGCCTACGCCCCTGTATTACTGACAACTCCTGAGCATTTCAATACTGCTCAGATTATTCAGTTTTCAGAATAGCTGAACTGTGCTCAATATATTATCTCCCACCTTCAGACCAAGAACAGTAGAATTTATAAAGAGAAGCCCACTGAAATCAATGTGTTAAATGGGCCTTTGTCAAGTAAAGGGATGTATTCCAATTAGGAGAATTTTTGGAGGTACCTTAGAAAGACTCATCCAGACTTTGTGAAATGGGATGTAAATGAGATGACAAAAGCTGACAGAAGCATTCCTTCATGCATTACTCCTGATAAATAAATAACCATCTGTTCGATTTTACCAAGACAGACACAGAACAGGATGGCTGCTAATTTGCACTACTGTCCTTCATAACAGAAAGGAAGTATGACCACTTATACCGAATAGGCTGCCTAACTAACTTTAGTAGATGGGTCCCAATGGCTTTACATCACATTCATGTTTAATGATGAGAGGCAAAAGTGCATGGCTATCCGATTTTATGAGTCCAGTAGGATATAGATTCTTACAGAGGTCTAGAATGTACCAAAACAGTATATTTTTGTTCAAAGTTGCGCATTTTTCAAACTGTTAAAAAAGTATTACATAAAGAGCGCTGGTTGTGATCTGATCAATGATGTGTAGCCTCGTCTAAGTGTGTGACATATTTTAATTTCTATTAAGTAAAGAAATAAAACAAAAAAAAACAAAAAAAGATAAAGTAACGAAAAGTAACCAATAGTGTAACTTTTCTCCACGAAATACAATAAAGTTTCCTTCTAACAATTGCAAATAATATATTTTATATCAGTCTGGCATGCGCATACATATTACATATAAATATCATATACACAGTGTATTATACACATACAGTACATACACAACACTGTGTACTATGCAAAAGTTTAAAGGCACTTGAGAAAAACTGCTGTAAAATGAGGATGCTTTAAAAAAAGAAAAAAAAAAAGGCAATTAAGATTTATTTATCAATCAACAAGGTACACAAACAGAATAACCTAAATCAAATCAATATTTGGTACACTTGGACACAGGGATAGTTTAAAATAGTGGTTGGGAGGGGGTAGATAAAACCATGCAGATGAACTGCATTTTACTGTCCTCCAACAGCTCCCCATTAGCTGTAAAGGCAAGAGTTGGAGGTATATATAGAAGCCAAGACCAGGATCCTTTGCTTCACGCCCATAACAGGCATTTCATCCCCCGCCATGTTCAGTGAGCAATGCACGTGGTTGCGGTACGGTAGTGCAGCATTTGGAGAGTTAAAACAAACAGAGAGGAGGCGACATATGGCCTCTTCACATCTGTTAAATGCCTCTGAAAAGCAATCGAGGCATGGATTGCTCTTCAGAGGAGTGCAAGTCCTTGCTGCTAGTCTAAACGAGCCCTTAAGGATTTTGCAATCAATGTCCAGTGCATGATTTAAGATAAAAAAAAAACAGATGTTACGGATCAACAAAATAACACAGGTTAAAATACAATGGTGAAATCAAAGGGCCCTTTCACATGAACAGCAGCCCTCGTCTCCCCTTCTGAAAAGCCATCCATGCTGGATCACTTTTTAGAGGGAAGTTGACAGATTGTTGGGAGGCAATATGTCGCTTTCTCGCTGCCTGTTTTAGCCCCAAAAAGCCCGAACCATCGTGCTGCATTGCATGTGGTTGCAGGGCAGTTGCGAGTTGCGGCGCAGCCCCATTCATCTTTATGGGTAGCATTTGGTGGCCATCGACTACAGCAGGGGGTATTATTTTTGCCACATCTGTAAAGCAAAGCATATTCCTGCAGCATGTGTACAGCCCTGAACAGCTGAATGTTCTCCTTATAAATGGCATAGGTTAGGCGTCCAGCGCACCTGCTGATGGCTGTGAACCATGCTGCCCTCGGAAGACTTGGTTCACAGACAGTGTGCATAGAGCTAACCCGAGTGGCTCTGTACCTTGGGATTACTGTTACTAATCATAGAGAGACCAATCACAGTGCTCACAGGTGAAAACAGTATAGTGTGTACATCTGTGAGCCCTTCACTTCCTCTACAAAAAGGAGGAAAGGGGAACAAATGAATAAATAAGATATTTGTTAGTTCCAGAGAAAAACACAGGTCACTGCAGCAGCATATAAGGACAGTTTCTTACCCCCCCCCCCCCCATATAGCTGCTCTCTGGCTTGCCTCTGTATGTCATCTTCACCTCCCTTATTGTGCACATTAACCTTTTCATCTCCTCCCCACTATGTATGCACACACTGTATCTAGTGCACCATGACCAAGCTCTGTGTTTTAACCCCCTCAATTCCAGTATCTCTCTTCATTTCAAAAACGTTGTGGCGAAAAATGAGATTACCTTGGGTTGAGCAGACAAGTTTGGGGCTGTTTATGCTAAAATAAAAATGACAGGACAGCACAGAGTATAGATAAAAACAAAAATTACACACTACCAAAAGAAAGATCTCTCAGGCTCACAAACATGAGCATTACCGACTGATACTCAAGTGGTTAAAACACATGCACTTCTACTATTTCACAATCATGACAAGGGGTTTCTCACTCACCTTACTTATGTAGTATTATGGAGACAGCAGGGGGAGAGCTGCTGCAACAGGAGTGAGACTTCATCAAGGGGTTGGCAGAATCGAGAGAGCTGGCCTGGAAATCTTACCATACGAGTCTCTGAAATATACTTTTGGTTAAAATGTATTAGGCTGCTTTATAATAGGAACTTGGAGGTTTCTGATCAACACTAGCTGTGTTCATAATAAGCTGCTATATCAGCAGGCATCCTGGGAATACTGCTGTCATAATAACAATGAATACACCAAGGGTTTGTGCATCCACATTAGTTCAGAGTAGTACTGTGCGACTTTGTCTTCACTTTTTACCAGTTAACCCCTAGTTGACTCATACTGCTGTCCATGGTACTTAATATCTGCACCTCCTATTGTAGCATTAGAAATGCACTGTGCTTGTACTAGGTGTTCTATTCAGGGGGAACATAGGAAATTTGGGGGGCATTTTACAACAGTCTCCAATACTGTAAAGTGGGATTATAAAAAAAAAATAAAAAAGTTGCCCTTATAATATTTCAAGTGGACAAAAGACAACCATCAGACAGCCTGGGTTATTACCCCATGCTGGTATTGTACATCTGAATACTATTTATACTTAGAAGTGCTGAGCAACGCACCTTTACATTGTAAACTTTCACCAGCAGGACCCTCCTAACCCCCCTGTCTTGAATGGTAATATAACTGTACTGTATCCCTTTTTTTGTAAATTGTGATGCAACTGTTGGTGCTATATAAATATTGCATTATAATAATAATACACTGCAGGTATTGTAAAGTTTGGTGTTTTCAGAACAAAAATGTTGATGGTAAATGACTGTCAAAACAAAAATTGTATATATTGTAGCCTACCCATTCTTAGATGTAGTAGATGCATTTTTTTCTTTTTTTAGGTTTTTTTTTTTCACCTGTTGATCCTGGCAGTAAGGGCTTGTTTGCATGGACGACCAGGGGGCAGTAAAAGAAGGTGGTTGAGCCACGGTTTTACCACAGCACACCTCACAACAAAAAGAAACACATGCATGCTGCAGCGCGATTCTTGGTTCACTGCCAAAAGTAAACAGCATGTTGCATTCAGTGGGCGGAACGTGGATCATTTAAGTGTAATGTATGTGACTGCAGTGCATGGTGTGGTAGTTACAGGATTAAAACAGGCGGCAAAGCAGCAACATATTGTCTTTTTTACCAGATCTGAAAAATAATTTTCAACAATCTGCAGTGGATCACTTTGCACAGGTGCTGAAACATTGGCTGTATGTATGAATAAGACTTTATCTGTTATTTTTCAGCTTCCTTTAACAGAACAAGCTGTCCAGTAAAAGTGGCAGTTGGAGTGTTTACAATGGTCAGAATATATTCATTAAGTGTTCTTGCATGGCAAGACCACTTACCGTTATCTCACATATATATTCTTATTATTATATATGAATTTACCACCCTAACTCCTCACCCAGTTTTTACACTACATAGACAGTAATATACCGAAATGTGAAGATTGTTCCTGATTGGTGTGCTATTACTTTGTGGAACATTTCGCGGAATGGTTCACGAAATATCACTGTTTTTGTGGTGAAATTGGTCTAATAGGAATGAATGGCGGAATGTTCAAAACTAGGGTGGGAGCTGACAAAACCTTTTCACAGTTACTCCAGCCACTCCAACCACACAACAGTTACTCAAGCCACTCCACCCAGTTACTCCGCCCACTCCAGTTGTAGACTACTGGTGGAGGCAAGAACACTTCACACAATTTACCCAGAAATTGTAGCTTTTCTAATTTGTTTAAATCTTTTATCCCAAAAGGAAATAAATGATTTCTGTAACTGTTTAAAAAGTATTACACTGTAAATGTATTAGTCACTTATGGAAGTTCATCTAAATCGCCTAGTCAACCTAACACTACCCTCTCCACAGACTGATAAAGGGTGGCTATGTTGCTCCTCCATAGATGCAGTGTCGCAGTGAGTATAGCCATCTTAAGACAGGAAGTGTGTTACTGACATAGTCACCAGATGAAATAAAGGGGAACCTCCTAGATTGTTAGCTCCAAGGAGCAGGGCCCTCCTTTCCCTCTTGTATTGAAGCTGTATTGTCTTCCGTTATATTGTAAAGCACTGAGCAAACTGTTGGCGCTATATAAAATCCTGTATAATAATAATAATAAGGGAAAAAAAAAACGTAAAAAAGAAGTATGGCAACCCCCCCCTGTTATACTCACCTAGGTTGATGCAGCATCGACCCGATGCTGCCTGGCTCTAAGTGTGCACATGATCGCTGAGTTCTCACAGCCGCTGAGCAGAGAGCGGGACTGTCACTCACCACTCTCTTCTAAGCCCCCTATCGCTCACTGGAGCGCTGGGCTGTGGAGGGGGAGTGAGTGCCTGGCTCAGGCTCTAAGCACTTCACTAAGAGGCTGAGCCAGATGCCGCTCCAGACTCTGGGGTGGATCCCGACTTTGAATTTGGGATATTTCCCCAGCCTGCACCAGCTGAGTGACATCAGCCGACAGCAGACTTCCGTCACAGAAGTGCAGCCAAAAGAGTTTTTGCTGTACTTCTCCATTAAAGAAAATGAATGCAGCTGCTACAAGTATGAATTGCTAAGCTACAATATATTACATTGTATTTTTTTTTGGGGGGGTGGGGTTAGATATGCTTTATGTTTGAATTGTCATTTGCATAGCTTGCATAACATTTCATTGCATGTTCTACCTATACTATAAGCTATGTATCAAACTCAGATAACAGCTGATCTTAAAATGAATGTTGTAAAGGAAAGCGGCAGAGGATGTGCTAATAGCATAGTCATGCTAGTGCTGGGGCAGTGAAGCTAAAGCAACTCCCTGAGTCATTACAACCTTGGAACTCAGAATAGCTGCTTATATCACAGCTTGATCACACAGCCGCCTGGCTTCAAGACAGAGTTCATATTAATAATTACTCATAGAAACCTCACAAACTGATACACGTTAACACTTGGAGCTCATGTATAAAAAGCTAAGTAATATATTTTACTTTGCTACTTGTAATCTAATGTCACCACTAATCAACATACACCAAATGGTGAAAAGTAGATAGACTGGTGAAGAAAGCAAACAAAATACAAGTTCTGGTCCTACATTGGTAAATGAGGAATTCCACATAATGATATGAGTTTAGCCCCTAGTGATGTATTAAAGTAAACTCTACAATTAATTTAGGAAAGCTTAGTATTGTTAATTAGTCCCTGAATTCTTTGTCCCCATATCACACAAGAAGCATTCATTCCCTTTCTGTATTTGGTTTTATATCTTGTGCAAGTCATTCCCTGGACAAGAGCAGCTTTAACCATTCATGTCTTGTATTGGAAATACATCTGTATCTGATCACATAAGACTCATTAAGGAAACAATATACACAGTGCGTGCTCGGTCTTCTTTGTATGTATTGTCACATGGAGTATGTCTCTTAGACAAGGCCTTCCCCCACAGTCCAAATCAATCCCTAAAATGTGCCTAATCATTGATTCAGCGCATACATTAGTGGTTCAGGAGAGCAGGCAGCTGGGGGATGGAGATTAGTCTCTGGGGGCATCCGGGAAGCTCTAGAAAGCACTTCAATAACTGCAATTATTAGAAGAACACATAGAATTGTGCTTTAAGGGAGAATGGGACTGAGCGGGGACAGCGAGGGGGTTAACCAGCTGCCATCCTCATTTAGATTTTACAATGAGAGTAGTGACGATTGCCATTAAAGCGGAATATAGTGGAATTGACAGACGTCAGTGCACGGAGCTGTAAAATGTGACCCTCCTTATAGCGAATCCAGGACTATCAGGAGTTCTACAACCAGAGTTATTCGAAGATTCCTTATTTACCTTCCAACATGTTTTACACAGGTGACCACACTGTAAAAACTGTGCATAGCTCAGTCTATGGTAGATGAGTCAGTACTGCTAAAAGATCTATGGTAGTCATAGGTCTACTTCAGTCATCCTTAACTAAAGTTCCTCCAGAGGTTTCTAGGGGTTCCATGGCCAGCAGTGACGTCACTCACGGCCATGGAACCCCTAGGAATCTCTGGAGGAACTCTAGTTAAGGATGACTGAAGCAGAGTTCCTCCAGAGGTTCCTAGGGGTTCCATGGCTGGAAGTGATGTCACCCACAGCTCTGGAACCCCTAGGAATCTCTGGAGGAACTCTACTTAAGGATGACTGAAGTAGAGTTCCTCTAGAGGTTCCTAGGGGTTTCATGGCCGGAAGTGACGTCACCCACGGCTCTGCACACTGGCAGAGGTGCCTCCCTGCTATTTGCCCGAGTTCCCCCTGAGCACAGGTAAGCCTTAAGGAAGAACCCCCTGGTTCCATGGCCCCAATACTGTGGTCCAGCTCACGAAAGTGTTCTGCTGGACAGCCTGCCAGGAAAGACCCCCCTAGTGATGCATATCCCTGAAAGCATGCAATCCAGCAGAGCCCCTGCTCAACCACCAGGAAAGCTGCCTCCAGGAAACACAAGAACTGAAGCATTGAGGGGTATAGAGGCCTTTATTTTAAAAAAGTGGATCATGCGATTCCTGGTGGGAGGAGGCAATCTCTCATGCAAAGCTGGCCTGGAAGATGACTTGGGGGGGGGGGGGGGGGTCGGGAAGAAAACGAATACAGCCACATTGACGGATTGTTAAGCACCAATATATTACATTTTTGTTTTCTGATTTAATATCACTTTAAAATATATTCATGAAATGTTAGGGCTTGTTCACACAGGTGGCCCATTTTGCCACCCCTCTGAAAAGTGGTCTACAGCCAATCGCTTTTCACAGGCTTTTGCCAGGCGATGTCACCTTCTCACTATTTTAACCCTCAGACTGCCAACCCACAGCTCTGCAACTATTTATAGCCATACGGTACAATTTGCTTGAACAGGGAAAATTTTGGCACAGACCCAAAGCTTCACGTGTATACACCCCCATCCTTCTGCCCTTGCAGAATAAAGGGTGTGGTAAAAATGCAGCTCAATCTTGTGGGGTTTTTTTCATGACCCCCCCCCCCCCCCCAAACAAAAAGTGTGAATGAGCCCTTAGGCCCCTTTCACACTGAGCAGATTCCATGCGGATTTCCATCCAATAATCAGGAGATCAGCTGACACATCCCCTGCTGAATGGAGAAAAGTGGGCAGGTGACCGCTCAGTTTCTGCAGCCTGGACACAGACAGAGCCCGCTCTGTTCTAAGGGCGGTTGTGAGTAAATAGACCCAGAGGTAGGTGGGTGTAAATGTACACAAGTCCATTTACACCCACCTGTCCTTAGGGATGCATTGATCATCCAGTCAGGTCTGCCTAGAAAAACTGACAGGCAGACTTGTTTGGATAGCCCATGTAAAACAGGACTTAGGGTGGCAGTCTCACCACCTCTGCAAGACTGATACAACATCGGCGGCTTTCTTGCAGTGATTACTCCACCCTCAATTTGTTACAAGGAATTGTCACTAAGAAAATCATAATTTATTTATTTATTTCAGGTACTTATATAGCGCTTTACATATATATTGTACATTCACATCCGTCCCTAACCTTCAAGGGTGTACAATCTAAGGTAATGACTTTCTATGGGGGCATTAAGGCCTGGATCACACGAGGTATAGTGAACAGTATGCCTGTGAAGGGCTGTCTTTATCTACAAGGGGACACACAGGTGTTCCGGACATTCCTGTCCACGCAGTCCCATTGATGTCAATTGGGAAACAGTGGCTGCACAGACACTGCATCCAATCTGACATCCATGCTGGTGCATGGGCCTAAATGCTGTAGTACGCCCCATTTGACCGAGGCCTAATATTGACCTTTTTACAGCAATCTGTGACTCAGTGATCAAGATTCATCACGTTTCAGCTTGGCAATAAAATTGCTAGAAACAATCAGTTTTAATGTTTTCCTGTGAAAGGTTGTAGGAATCACAATGCTCAGCCATGACTTGCTGAATGAGAGCTTTGCAACTAAGCACAATCCAATGCTCCAGCAAATAGCAAACTTCCACACTGCTAGCCACAAATTGCTGGCATTACCGATTTGTAGCAGTGGTTCATCTCTGTGGAAAAAAAAAAAAATCACCTGTCTAGGGTGTCATCAGTCTAGGGGTGACATTCCTCTCACTAACCCCAATAAAGTGGACTTAGCAAGAGATGCCAAGACCTGAAGATGATTTGGAAGGTTCCTCTAGGGTAGTGGTTCCCAACCTCAGTCCAGACAGGTCATATTTTCAAGATATCCTTCACTTTGCACAGGTGGACCTTTAACTCCTTCCTTCCTGCCCCAGCTTCCCTCAAAACAGCTTGGAACACTTGGGTTCGGCAATCACATGACCACTGCCACAATGGTCACATGGTCAGATGCCGGTCCCGCCAGCTACCAATCTGCAACAGTTCAGCCTTTGTCCAGACAGCAAGTAGTGGGCATTCTCTCAGCACATAAAGAATGGCCACCCAGTAACACATATGTGCAGTGTGCGAGTGTTAAAGCCCACCCTTCTGCCATCGCACATATGTGTCAGGGCCGGTTCATATATGGAATGTGGTCCTGCACAATTCGCACTCCATGCAAAACGCACTCCACTTGTGATCTGCAGCGGGTGGCAAAACAGTTAACGTCGCAAACGCAGTGTTTGCCCGCACTGGATCGCATTGCACTTTTGTACCAAACAATCCCACTGCAGTGCATTTTAAAAGTAGTGCATGCACTACTTTTGGTGCAGTATGAGAACCGCATGTGAATCACACGGCACACTCCTGTGCTACTTATCTGCAGCCATGGTGTGAACCAGCCCTTAGGCGGTTGTAAAGGGCCTAAATCAATGCCCATGGGTTGGTGTGTATGACAACTGCTTCATACATGGGGACATTACCAAATCATGACCTGTTGGGGGTATCGGAGGACTGAGGTTGGGAACCCCTGGTCTGGGATGAGAAAGTTGGGGAAGAGGGGTCAGGTCCATGGAAAGATGAGGAGTGACTGTCAGCCTTCTCCTGAACACTGCCATCATATATCTACCTTCTGACTCCTCATCTATGAGAGCTGACAGCCAGTGTGGAGGGAGATGGTAACACTTCCTGCTCAGGTGTCAGTGATTCCAGTGCTGGGGTGTCAGTGATTCCAGTGCTGGGGTGCCAGTGCTCACACTGTTCAGGTGTCAGTGATAACAGTGCTCACACTGTTCGGGTGTCAGTGATAACAGTGCTCGGGTGTCAGTGATCGCACTATTCGGGTGCCAGTGATCCCAGTGCTCCGGTGCCAGTGATCCCAGTGCTCGAGAGTCAGTGATTCCAGTGCTGGGGTGTCAGTGCTCACACTGTTCGGGTGTCAGTGCTCACACTGTTCGGGTGTCAGTGCTCACACTGTTCGGGTGTCAGTGCTCACACTGTTCGGGTGTCAGTGCTCACACTGTTCGGGTGTCAGTGCTCACACTGTTCGGGTGTCAGTGCTCACACTGTTCGGGTGTCAGTGCTCACACTGTTCGGGTGTCAGTGCTCACACTGTTCGGGTGTCAGTGATAACAGTGCTCACACTGTTCGGGTGTCAGTGATAACAGTGCTCGGGTGTCAGTGATCCCAGTGCTCCGGTGCCAGTGATCCCAGTGCTCCGGTGCCAGTGATCCCAGTGCTCCGGTGCCAGTGATCCCAGTGCTCCGGTGCCAGTGATCCCAGTGCTCCGGTGCCAGTGCTCACACTGTTCGGGTGTCAGTGATAACAGTGCTCGGGTGTCAGTGATCCCAGTGCTCGGGTGTCAGTGATCCCAGTGCTCGGGTGTCAGTGATCCCAGTGCTCCGGTGCCAGTGATCCCAGTGCTCCGGTGCCAGTGCTCACACTGTTCGGGTGCCAGTGCTCACACTGTTCGGGTGCCAGTGCTCACACTGTTCGGGTGCCAGTGCTCACACTGTTCGGGTGCCAGTGCTCACACTGTTCGGGTGTCAGTGCTCACACTGTTCGGGTGTCAGTGCTCACACTGTTCGGGTGTCAGTGCTCACACTGTTCGGGTGTCAGTGCTCACACTGTTCGGGTGTCAGTGCTCACACTGTTCGGGTGTCAGTGCTCACAGTGCTCGGGAGCCAGTGATCCCAGTGCTCGGGAGCCAGTGATCCCAGTGCTCGGGAGCCAGTGATCCCAGTGCTCGGGTGTCAGTGATCCCAGTGCTCGGGTGTCAGTGATCCCAGTGCTCGGGAGCCAGTGATCCCAGTGCTCGGGTGTCAGTGATCCCAGTGCTCGGGAGCCAGTGATCCCAGTGCTCGGGTGTCAGTGATCCCAGTGCTCAGTGCACTGACATCTGCTCGGAGAGTTTCATCATAGCTCTGCACTGATTGTGACAGCCCCGGTGTAGAGGCGGCAGGCACTGATCACTCTGTGACTGTACACAGGGACTCCCAGCACTGCTGTAGCCGATCTCCTCCGTGCCATGTGCCGGCAGTGTGTGGGTGCGGTGTGGGTGTTGATGAGCTCGGGGATCTCGCTGATGATGTAACACCGGTGAACTCAGAGCTCCTGAGCAGGGAAGGCACTCGGTGCCGGGCTGTGATGTCGGTAGGTAGTAGGGGTGCAGCAGAGTGACGTCTCTCCTTTCCTCCCGTCATACACTTTACAGACAGGCGAGGAGTTCACTTACCTGCCCCGGCTCCCAGCTCCTCACTCCAACTCGCTGACAGCTACTGCCGGCTCCGCCGCTTTGTTGTTTCTCCTCCCTCTCTGTCAAAGCTCCGTGACACGCCCATCCCACCCTTTCTGCTGCTGCGTCACATGACTGGTGAGGCACACCCACCCCGGCTGAAGCTTGGTGTCTGGGGAAGCCGTCTGGAAGGGGTGTGGCCAGGAACAAATGTGGGGGCGGATCCCTGGCTGGCTGGACAATGCTGTGCTCAGTCATCGCGGGGCTCGGTGCTGGGGGTGAGCTCAGTACGGAGCGGTACCGGAACTCAGGGCGTCGTGTATACTGGAGGAGCTGTGATGTCACATGGTGTTCCCTTTAACCCCTTCGTGACGGAGGGTAAAAGAAGTCCCAACGCCTGAATACAGTTTTCTAACTTTGCCATGTGTTATGTGTAGGTAGAACTGGACAGCTTACAGCAACTACTCCGTGCATCCAGTTGTTTTATACCTTTTGTTTTTGATTTTTAGGACAAATTGGGCTTTCGTTTGTTGGTAAATGGTAATAGAGCCCTCCTGATTTTTTTTTATTATCAATGTGAAACTGGCACAAAATAGTAAAAAAAAAATGACTTAGCTGTAGATTTCTTGCTATTACCATAACCTGCCACCAAAAACAATGCAAAATAAATTCTCCCAATCCTGTTTGCAGTGATATCACATAGAGATATATACAGGGGTTACACAGAAAAAATAATGGAAACTCTACATGATTTGCAGGTGCGAAAGTGACATGTTTCATATTGAAAACTGAAGTAATGTAAAACTCTTTTGCTCCTGCTGTGTGATGAGACACCTAGCTAGCAGACGGGAAGCCTCACTTGCGTCATTCACTGCAGTCGTTGCTGGTAGTCCGGGAGTCATGTCGGAGCTTACTGAGCTTCAAAGAGTAAAAATGTTGGTGCTGCTTAGCT
Source organism: Staurois parvus (assembly GCF_062004578.1). NCBI lineage: Eukaryota > Metazoa > Chordata > Amphibia > Anura > Ranidae > Staurois > Staurois parvus. The sequence continues at coordinate 504,465 of NW_028317999.1, forward strand.
GTTGCCTCTGTGACTGACGTTGCCAATCAATCTGCCGTGTCGTGAGGCACAATATCAAAGGTTATGACGACATGTACAGTTTCCGGGAAAACATCATCTGATAAGCCTAAACGCAGTCAACATGTCAACTGAAGGATACAAAAAGACATTGCGCAGCATTGTGACCAATAAGAAAACAACTGCTGCAAAAGTGACTGCAGAGCTCAATCTCAGTCTTCACGGAACAGAAACTGAGCTCTGCAGTCACTTTTGCGGCACAAGCTAAGCGGCACCAACAATGTTCTACTTTGAAGCTCAGTAAGCTCTGACATGACTCCAAACTACTAGCAGTGCACGCAGTGAATGACTTCCCACCCATTAGCTAGGTGTCTCATCACACAGCAGAAGTAAAAGAATGTTACATCACTTCTGCTTTCAACACGAAACATGTTGTCACTTTCACACCTGCAAATCAGGTAGTGTTTCCATATTTTTGTCTAACCCCTGTATATTATTTGTTGTATGCACAGCAGTACGGCCCAGAAACTATGGCGTGCATTTTGCTTTTTTCATCCTACCAAAACACACTGACCCAGACCTTTGACCCTAAAGATTGATTTTTGACCCTTACATTGACCTAGATCAGTGGTCTCTAAACTGCTTGCCTCTATCCAGCCCTTGGGTCACTTATCCTCTCACTGATACCAGACATTATTTATTCCATTGACACCAACCATGAGGCATAATTCTTGCTACTGACACCAAAAAGGGGCACTATTTTTCCCATTGACATCAGCGATGGGACACTATTCTTCAAAGTGACACCAGTGAAGGAGCACTATTCCTCCCACTGACACCAGCAATGGGGCATTATTTCTCCCCTGATGCCAACAATGGGGCACTATTCCCACTGACACCAACAATGGGACACTATTCCTTCCCCTAATACCGAAGATGCCAGAACAATTTCTACTCCCCATGGCCACAGTCCAGCCCCTTAAAGTCTGGACAGTATACTGGCCTTTTGTTTAGAACGTTTGGAGACCACTGACCTAGATCAAACCATGATGTAGCTACAGTATTATTTTTTCTATTTAACCGCATCCCGACCACCCTGTAGCAGAAATACTGCTACAGGGGGGCACCGGTGCGCAAAATCAGGTATATATACATCATTTTGCATTTCTGGCCCTACCCGCGCCACCGTTCCCGGCCACAGTTGTCAATAAGAATGATAATAATCTCAGGTCCAGATTATACATGGAGGCTTGACTTCTGCCCACCCATTATAACAGCGGATTAGTACTTGTCAGCAATGGTCCCTGTAAATAAAATGACAAGAGTGATTAAAGCGGAACATTACCCATAACAACTTGACAAAAAGAATGTTCTTTAGCAAGGAACATACACTCCACATTAATAATGATGATACCAAAATTAGTGTGTGCTGTAAATTGTCTCCAGCATTGCTCCTGTTTCTTTTTGCTAGAGGCGGTCATTTTGCTGAATCCCAGAGCCATGAACAGCAGTAAATCATAAAGCGAAACTAAACCCCCCATTTAACGGTTTAAAAAATGCCAGAATTTGAAACTCACATTTGCTTGCTTCCACAACCAAACTGTCAAACCATCAAATGGCTGGTGTCATAAGTGATTACGTGCAGCACCATGGCAGTTGCAGATCAAACAAAAGCAGCTTCCTTGGCTGTAAAGAGTAGGAGCGTTTAGTTCCATTTTAAGGATGTCAGCAGATTAACCTCTACAAATTCAGCAGTGATTGAAAATAATGAGCAACTGAGCAGAGTATGATAATGTATTACTGAATTTTAAACTGTATAGGCACTTATTTGTAATGTTTTACATAGCTATACCTGCAAAAGGGACCAGCCTGAAGTAATCTAACAGGACTTAATTTTCTGACTAAAGTTCCACTTTAAGTCCACTTTAATGAACTGCAGCTCACAGGATTTTCTTTATAAATGGCAACATACAACATTCGTAGCTGAAAACTGTACCATAACAAACAACGATACAGATCTCTACATATATGTTAGGTGCTCTTTAAAACATACCTAAATTGCATGATGTGGGGTATGGCCTAGAGAGTGGAGTGGTCCATGGCAGCCGAGCATCACTGTGTACACCATAAACAGTGAAGAGTGGAAAATACTAATCATGGAGCTTTTCCTCCTGTAGAACAGACATAATTGTGACTATTTCCTCTCCTAAGTAAATCTGGGAAATGATTGTTTACATGTGCCGGTGACATGGAACTACTTACTGGGTATTATTACTGTTGTAATAGCAATGGCTTTACTGTATCTGAGTTCTTAAATCACCTTTAACCGCTTGCCCTCCAGAGGATTCTGACCCTTCCTGACCAGGCCATTTTTTGCATTACAATACTGCATTACGTTAACTGACAATTGCGTGGTCATGCAACACTGCACCCAAATGAAATTTATGTCCTTTCTCACAAGTAGAGCTTTCTTTTGGTCGACTGTGCATTTTTAATTTTTTTGCGTAATAAAAAAAAGAACAATTTGACTTTTTGCTATTAAACATGTTCAGTAAAAAAATTAAAAAAAATAAAATTTCATCATAAATATAGGCCAAAATGTATTCTGCTACAGTGAGGAACAGAAGTGTTTGAACACCCGGCAATTTTGCAAGTTCTCCCACTTAGAAATCATGTATGATTTTTAAAGAATTTATTTGTCTTGCACTGCTGAACATACAGTGGGGATCGAAAGTTTGGGCACCCCGGCTAAAAATGTGTATTAATGTGCATAAAGAAGCCAAGGAAAGATGGAAAAATCTCCAAAAGGCATCAAATTACAGATTAGACATTCTTATAATATGTCAACAAAAGTTAGATTTTATTTCCATCATTTACACTTTCAAAATAACAGAAAACAAAAAAATGGCGTCTGCAAAAGTTTGGGCACCCTGCAGAGTTAATATCTTGTACTTCCCCCTTTGGCAAGTATCACAGCTTGTAAACGCTTTTTGTAGCCAGCCAAGAGTCTTTCATTTCTAATTTGAGGTATCTTTGCCCATTCTTCCTTACAAAAGTCTTCCAGTTCTTTGAGATTTCTGGGCTGTCTGTCACGCACTGCTCTTTTAAGGTCTATCCATAGATTTTCAATTATGTTGAGGTCAGGAGATTGTGAAGGCCATGGCAAAACCTTCAGTTTACGCCTCTTGATGTAATCCCCCGTGGATTTCGAGGTGTGTTTAGGATCATTATCCATTTGTAGAAGCCATCCTCTCTTTAACTTCAGCTTTTTCACAGATGGCATCAAGTTACCATCCAAAATTTGCTGAAATTTTATTGAATCCATTTTTCCTTCTACTCGTGAGATGTTCCCTGTGCCACTGGCTGCAACACAACCCCAAAGCTTGATTGATCCAACCCCATGCTTAACAGTTGGACAGAGGTTCTTTTCATTAAATTCTGTGCCCCTTCTTCTCCAAACGTACCTTTGCACATTCCGGCCAAAAAGTTAAATTTTAACTTCATCGGTCCACAGAACTTGTTTCCAAAATGCATCAGGCTTGTCTATATGTTCATTTGCAAAGTTCAAACGATGATTTTTTGGTGAGGACGTAGAAGAGGTTTTCTTCTGATGACTCTTCCATGAAGACCATATTTGTACAAGTATCTCTTTATAGTGGAATAGTGTACCACAACTCCAGTGTCTGCCAGATCTTTCTGAAGGGATCATGCAGTCAAACGTGGGTTTTGAATTGTTATTCTCACAATCCTGCTAGCTGTTCTGTCTGATATTTTTCTTGGTCTTCCAGATCTTGCTTTAACTTCCACTGTTCCTGATGACTGCCATATCTTAATTACATTCCGAACAGAGGATATTGACATCTGAAAACGCTTTGCTATCTTCTTATAGCCTTCTCTTGCTTTGTGAGCGTCAACTATTTTCAGTTTCAGTTTTCTAGACAACTGCTTAGAAGAACCCATGGTGCTGATTGTTGGGGCAAGGTCAGATGAGTCTGGGCATTTAAAACCTTTGAGATTGACATCACCTGGTCTTCCCAGACGATGATTGAGAACAATCCATGACACTGGCAGGTCTCAGCTTGGCAAAGGGGGCAGTGCACGCTATAAATTCTGCAGGGTGCCCAAACTTTTGCAGACGCCATTTTTTTGTTTTCTGTTATTTTGAAAGTGTAAATGATGGAAATAAAATCTAACTTTTGTTGACATATTATAAGGCATGTCTAATCTGTAATTTGATGCCTTTTGGAGATTTTTCCATCTTTCCTTGGCTTCTTTATGCACATTAATACAAATTTTTAGCTGGGGTGCCCAAACTTTCGATCCCCACTGTAAGTATTTGAACACCTAAGAAACAGCAAGAATTCTGGCTCTCAAAGACCTGTTACTGTGCCTTTAAAAAGTCCACCTCTACTCCACTCATTAATCTAATTTAATAGCACCTCTCTGAGCTCTTTAAAGACACCTGTCCACCCCACAGTCAGTCAGACGCCAACTACTACCATGGGCAAGACCAAAGAGCTGTCAAAAGACACCAGAGACAAAATTGTGGACCTCCACAAGGCTGGAAAGGGCTACGGGGCAATTGTCAAGCATTTTGGTGAAAATAGATCAACTGTTGGAGCAATTATTAGAAAATGGAAGAGGCTAAACACAACCTCGGACTGGGGCTCCCTCGGACTGGGGCTCCATGCAAGATCTCACCTCGTGGGGTATCACTGATGATAAGAAAGGTGAGGAATCAGCCCAGAACTACAAGGGAGGAGCTGGTCACTGACATGAAGAGAGCTGGGACCACAGTTTCAAAGGTCACTGTCGGTAGAACACTACACCTCCATGGTTACAAATCATGCATTGCACGGAAGGTTCCCCTGCTCAAGTCATCACATGTCCAGGCCCGTCTGAAGTTTGCCAATGACCATCTGGATGATCCAGAGGAGGCATGGGAGAAAGTCATGTCGTCAGATGAGACCAAAGTAGAACTTTTTGGTCTAAACTTCACTCGTCGTTTTTGGAGGAAAAAGAAGGATGAGTTGCATCCCAAGAACACCATCCATACTGTGAAGCATGGGGGTGGTAACATCATGCTTTGGGGGTGCTTTTCTGTGAAGGGGACAGGACGACTGCACTGTATTAAGGAGAGGATGAATGGGGCCATTTATTGTGAGATTTTGAGCAACAACCTCCTTCCGTCCTTCCCTCAGTCAGAGCATTGAAGATGGGTCTTCCAACTGGCTGGGTCTTCCAACATGACAACAACCCGAAGCACACAGCCAGGATAACCAAGGAGTGGCTCCATAAGAAGCATACCAAGGTTCTGGAGTGGCCTAGCCAGTCTCCAGACCTAAATTCAATAGAACATCTTTGGAGGGAGCTGAAATTCCTTGTTGCTCAGCGACAGCCCCGAAACTTGAAAGATCCAGAGGAGATCTGTGTGGAGGAGTGGGCCAAAATCCCTGTTGCAGTGTGTGCAAACCTGGTCAAGAATGTCAAGGTCCTACCTTTTCCCTGAGGTTTTGTTACTCCATGTGCTGGCGTCCATCTTGGATTCTGCTGTGCATGGTGGGAATCCTTTTATGCCTTCAGGTCTCTGAGGTCCATCCCCCAGAGGGGTGTGGCTGATGACATATAAGCCTGTGGCCCGCACATGCTCTTTGCACTTGTGTCTTTGTCTTCCTACAGCTCTGTGTATACGCTCGTGACTCTTCTGGTATTCTGACTCGGCTTGTGATTAAGACCATTCTCTGCGTTTTCCTTCGATCTGACCTTCCGTTGCTGAACCCGGCCCGTGACCTGTGATTCTCTGTCTACTGTTCTGTACCGTTTTGTCCCGTTGTTGTCGACCCAGCTTGCCTGACTACGCTATTGTCATTATCACCAGCTACACGCCATTGGCGGCGGCCATTACCGCAGCCGGGGTGTCTCGGGGGCCGCGACCTGGTACCTGGCTGCGTCAAGTCCATCCCCACCATCAGGGGCCCTGGTGAAGGGCAGCCTGGGACTTAGACTCCGCGCCCTGAGGGACTTCGGTCTGTTGGTGGTGGTTGTTGTCAGCCAGTGCGTTACCCTGCCACTAGGCCTACCTGTCCGTTCCACAGCCCTGCCCTGACAAAGAACTACAGGAAACGTTTGACCTCTGTAATTGCAAACAAAGGCTTCTGTACCAAATATTAACACTGATTTTCTCAGGTGTTCAAATACTTATGTCCAGCAGTGCAAGACAAATGAATTCTTTGAAAATCATACAATGTGATTTCCTGAATTTTTTTTTAAATTCTGTCTCTCAGAGTGGGAATGCACCTACAATGTGAATTTCAGACCCCTCCATGATTTCTAAGTGGGAGAACTTGCAAAATCGCAGGGTGTTCAAATACTTCTGTTCCTCACTGTACATATCTTTGCTAAACAAAAAATCCCAATACGTCTAAACTAATTGGTTAACGTGAAAGTTATACCTTTTACAAATGGCAGTATAGATATTGGAATTTTTTTTTAAATTTTTACTAGTAATGGTGGCGATCAGCGACTTATATTGGGACTGCGGCGGGCATTCTGACACTGGGGGGAACTAACCTGGGGTCTCTGACATCCCCAGTGACACCAATACAGTGATCGGTGCTCATGAAAAGCACTGACACTGTACTAATGGCACTGGGCAGGAAGGGGTTAACATGTGGGGCGATCAAAGGGTTAACTGTGTGCTGTGTTCCATTTGATATCTGTGTGGCTGTGTTTGTGCTTCACTGTAAGCACACTTCTTTACATGGCAGTGTGTTTATTTACAAACAGTTCTCCCCCCCCTCGTTGGAGATGCTCGGTAATCACCGGGCGCCGGCAAGTAATCCCCGACCGGGACCTGGCGATTGACAGCTGAGGCCACAAATGGTGGCGCGAGAGGGCGGACATGCCCCCTACCTGGAAATGCAAAATCACGTACAGTGAAGGAAATAAGTATTTGATCCACAGGTGATTTTGAATGTTTGCCCACTCGCAAAGAAATGATCAATCTAAAAATAGAATGGTAGATGTATTGTAACACTGAGAGACAGAATAGCAACAAAAAATTCTAAAGAAATGCATGTCTAACAAATGATGCACTGATTTGCATATTCATGAGGAAAATAAGTATTTGATCCCCTATCATTCAGCAGGATTTCTAGCTACCAGGTGTCTTTCATAGAGGTAACAAGCTGAGATTAGAAGCAGTCTCTTAAAAGGAGTGTTGCTAATCTCATTATGTTACCTGTATAAAAGACACCTGTCTACAGGAAATCAATCAGATTCCAAACTCTCCACCATGGCAAAGACCAAAGAGCTGTCCAAGGATGTCAGGGACAAGATTGTAGACCTACACAAGGCTTAAGTGGGCTACCAAACTATCGCTAAGCAGCTTGGTGAGAAGGTGACAGCAGTTGGTGCAATAATTTGCAAATAAAAGAAACACAAAACAACTGTCAGTCTCCCTAGGTCTGGTGCACCATGCAAGATCTCACCTCGTGGAGTGTCAATGATCATGAGAACAGTGAGGAATCATCCCAGAACTACACATGAGGATCTTGTCAATGATCTACAGGCAGCTGGGACCACCGTCACCAAGAAAACAATTGGTAACACACTACACTGACAAGGATTGAAATCCTGCAGTGCCCTCAATGTCCCTCTGCTCAAGAAAGCACATGTCCAGGCCCGTTTAAAGTTGCCACTGAACATCTGAATGATGCAGAGGAGGACTGGTTGAAAGTGTTGTGGTCAGATGAGACCAAAATCGAGCTCTTTGGCATCAACTCAACTCACCGTGTTTGGAGGAGGAGGAATGCTGCCTATGACCCCAAGAACACCATCCTAACTGTCAAACATGGTGGTGAAAACATTCTGCTTTGGGGGTGTTTTTCTGCTAAGGGGACAGGACAACCGCACCGCATCAAAGGGACGATGGACGGGGCAATGTACCATCAAATCTTGGGCAAGAACCTTCTTCCTTCAGGCAGGGCATTGAAAATGGGTCGTGGATGGGTATTCCAGCATAACAATGACCCAAAACACACGGGCAAGGCAACAAAGGAGTGGCTCAAGAAGAAGCACATTAAGGTCCTGGAGTGGCCTAGCCAGTCTTCAGACCTTAATCCAATTGAAAATATGTGGAGGGAGCTGAAAGTTCGAGTTGCCAAACATCCGCCACCAAACCTTAATGACTTGGAGAGGATCTGCCAAGAGGAGTGGGCCAAAATCCCTCCTGAGATGTGTGCAAACCTGGTGGCCAGCTGCAGGAAACGTCTGACCAAGAAGGTTGCCAAGAAGGGATTTGCCACCAAGTACTAACTAATGTTTTGTGAAGGGGATCAAATACTTAGTTCCCTCAAGAACATGCAAATCGGTGCATAATTTGTTAGACATGCATTTCTTTAAAATTTTGTGTTGCTATTCTGTCTCTCAGTGTTACAATACACCTACCGTTCAATTTTTAGACTGATCATTTCTTTGTGATTGGGCAAACATTCAAAATCAGCAGGGGATCAAATACTAATTTCCTTCACTGTATATGCACGTGATTTTGCGTATCTGTGCCCCCCTGTAGCAGTACTTCTGCTATAGGGCATACGGGAAGCAGTTAACATGAAATTAACCTTTGGCATATTCTTTGTTTTCAACACAGTGATTTTAAAATGTTGCAAATGTGGCATCTGTCAACAAGGGGTCAATTAAAAGTAAGTAGTAAAAATCCTTGTGTGATTATGTTGTAAATGAAGCATTGAAAGATGTACTCTCATGCTCAGATCGCTTCCTTTTGGCATTGATACTTGGACGGATTTACACCTAGGGAAGGGGCTATGTGGTTTTGGCACCAATACTTTTGGTACGTGCCGAGGTAAGAACATACATTTAAATAGTCCAACCTGAAAATGTGTTATATCTTTCGAGGATGCTACTGATGAGTCATCAATAGTACCAAGGACACAATAATTTGAAGAGTGGGGAGACAGAAAAAATAACCCCAAAACAGAGGTGATAAGTATAAAAGGCCTGAATCCAGACCTAATTAGGTGCAATATGAACTGTGACAAAGACAACATGAATAATCAGCAAGTGAACATAAAAATTACATAAAAATGTAAAGGCCTGAACCCAGACCAAACTAAGTGCAATATAGATTGTGATGAAATACTTGAACAATAGTCACCAAGTGAACATAAATAATGTAAAGTTGGATAGTTACTTGTGAGCCACTGGGGGTTATTTTTTCACATTCATAGAAATTTAATTTTTTTATATTTACACAAATTATGGATTTAAGTATTTTTGTTTGATGAAATTGTTTGGTAATTGGTGGCACACACAGGTATTCAATATATCACAAGAGGTAGAATCTATTAGAGCGCGGTACAATATTGGATTATATGGTGAACATAAATAATGTATTCAACATAATAGGAATAACATGTCCTACATAAAAGTGCATAAAAAACACCATGCAAAGAAAATTGGACCAAAATCAAATGGAAAAAAATATGTGCAAAACTAATCATACAAGGTGCATGAAACTATAAATGCATCATAAATAATACATAAAAATGTAAAGGCCTGAAACCAGACCAAACTAAGTGCAATAGGGATTGTGATGAAAACAACATGCACAATAATCAACAAGTGAACATAGATGATGTATTTAACATAATAGGACTAACACATCCTAAATAAAAAGCGCCATGCAAAGAAAACTGTGACAATCAAAAAGCAAAGAAATATATATGCAAAACTAATCATACAAGGTGCATGAAACTAAAAATGCACCTTATTAGGATTGATGCCAGTGAAAAACGCACAGTGGAAATAAACGTGCATCAAGAAGCACAAAAAATAATTAAAGCAATGTGACATATAACAAATATTGAGTGACCATCAAAATAAACCTAAGTGATCATCAAATCGGCATAAAGTCTAAATAGACCGCCAACTCCAAACGAACAAAGCAACTGGGTGAAAATGATAAATCCTTCACCGGCTAAAATGCCTCTTCATCTCCATGCCAAGACCCCAAGGGGCCACACAGCTTTCAGGTCTCACACTCCCAGGGCCCTTAGTAGATATCCAAGATGATAGAATCACACCAATCACAGGATTATGGCCTTCCTCACCATATAACCGTAATGATTTCAGTAGTGTTGAAACTGGTAATCCTTTTCACAGGAACATTAGCCAGCTCAGACGTACCCCAAAGGAAAAAGAGAGAGCACTCCCATAGTGTAGTAATTTTAAAGCAAAAACTTTAATGGAGAAATGCCAAATTAACATTTACATCACATCAGTTGAAATCAGGCCTCAAACACATGTATTGATATGGGTTTATACTTCCAGGGTGTACCAAAATGGCAGCGACCATCACCACGATCCGCTAACAGACCCAGACGTTACGTCACTGTCCTGTGATGAAGTCACAGGACAGTGACGTAATGTGTTGGTCTGTAGCAAAAGTGATACAAAAATGTAACAATGATGGAACTGCCACCATCTAACAGCGACATCCAGGCTCTCCACTGAAGTTAACACCTCGATAGGAGCGTCTTCTGATGAGAAGGGTAAAGAAAATCACCATGCAAATTCACTACAGTTACCGTATTTTTCGCTCCATAAGACGCACTTTTTTCCCCCCAAAAAAGGGGGGAAAATGTCAGTGCGTCTTATGGAGCGAATATAGAGCGGCCGGTCCGGTATTTCCACTGCCGCCATGTCAGAATACCGGGCCGGCCGCTCAGCTCTACAGCGGGACCTTATAGAGATGACTGCTGACCTTTGGGGAGGGAGGGGGAGCGGGTACCTGAATTTGACAGATACCCGCTCCCACTTCCGTGGAGTTGTTCTTTCATCTTACCTGTTCCTCTATCCAGCGGCGCGGTCTTCCCGGCTTCTGTAGTGTGGGAATGACAGCCGGGTGCCAAGTGCGCATGCGCAAGATGCAGTGCTTTTTGTGAATGGTAAGGCGGCACCTGGGACACATGACAGATCCCAGAAGCCGCCGGACCAATCACAAAGCGCAAGTGCTTCTCGCTCATGCGCACTGGGCACCCGGCTGTCATGCCGAGCGCCATTACAGAAGCCGGGAAGACAGCGCGCGGCTGGATAGAGGAACAGGTAAGATGAAAGAACAACTCCACGGAAGTGGGAGCGGGTACCTGTCAAATTCAGGTACCCGCTCCCCACCTCCCCAAAGGTCAGCAGTCATCTCCTGTACTATACACAGTCTCTGGTCATCCCTGTGCTGTCCGCAGTCTCTGGTCATCCCTGTGCTGTCCGCAGTCTCTGGTCATCTCTGTACTGTCCGCAGTCTCTGGTCATCTCCTGTACTGTCCGCAGTCTCTGGTCATCTCTGTGCTGTCCGCAGTCTCTGGTCATCTCCTGTAATATGTCCGCAGTCTCTGGTCATCACCTGTACTGTCCGCAGTCTCTGGTCATCCCTGTACTGTGTCTGCAGTCTCTGGTCATCCCTGTACTGTGTCTGCAGTCTCTGGTCATCCCTGTACTGTGTCTGCAGTCCCTGGTCATCCCTGTACTGTGTCTGCAGTCTCTGGTCATCTCCTGTACTGTGTCCGCAGTCTCTGATCATCTCCTGTACTGTGTCCGCAGTCTCTGGTCATCTCCTGTACTGTGTCCGCAGTCTCTGGTCATCTCCTGTACTGTCCGCAGTCTCTGGTCATCTCCTGTAATATGTCCGCAGTCTCTGGTCATCTCCTGTACTGTCCGCAGTCTCCGGTCATCCCTGTACTGTGTCTGCAGTCTCTGGTCATCCCTGTACTGTGTCTGCAGTCTCTGGTCATCCCTGTACTGTGTCTGCAGTCTCTGGTCATCCCTGTACTGTGTCCGCAGTCTCTGGTCATCTCCTGTACTGTGTCCGCAGTCTCTGGTTATCTCCTGTACTGTGTCCGCAGTCTCTGGTCATCCCCTGTACTGTGTCTGCAGTCTCTGGTCATCTCCTGTACTATGTCTGCAGTCCATTAGTTCAGAATTTTTTTTTCCTGTTCTCTGCCTCTAAAACCTAGGTGCGTCTTATGGTCAGTTGCATCTTATGGAGCGAAAAATACGGTAGCTAAAGAAGTAAAAAGCCAAACTGGGGTGATTGTTTCCCATGACACAATACAGCGTACACTGCAGAGAAATGGCATGCATGGGTGTCATCCACAAAAGAAGCCTCTCTTAAAGCCCATGCACAAAAAAACAGCCTAGAATTTCCCAGGGCCCATGCTAAAAAAAGAAGACTACTGTACTCTGGAGTGATGAGACAAAGATACATGTTTTTGGAACTGATGGCTTCAAAGCTATAGTGTCTCAAAGCAGTGTCCTTCTGTGAGGCTGCATGAGTATAGCTGGTGTTGGGGAGCTGCATTTCATTGACGGTATCATGAATTCACAAATGTACTGCTCTATATTGAAAGAGAAGATGCTACCATCACTCCGTGCCCTTAGTCATCGTGCGCTTTTCCAACATGGCAATGATCAAAATCACACATCTATGGCTACTGTGCATTTCTCTAGAACAGGGTGTAAGTGATTCAGTGGCCAAGTAAGTCTCCTGATCTGAATCCAATCGAACACCTATGGGGAATTCTGAAGAGACAAGTTGAGCATCACTCTCCATCCAGGCTCTAAAAGAGGTTGTTCTTTAAGAATGGAAAAAGATAGATCTTGCAATATGTCACCAACTTGTTCATTCCATGCCTGGAAAACTTAGTGCACAGCTCATGGAGGTCATACAAAATACTAGATGTAGTCATTTTTGTTGTGGGTGTACTCCATTTTTGCATCAACTAGTTTTAGTAATACTGAAGATTTTGTAATCTAAATTATATTATTAACCTTACTTTTATGTAATGAGCTAAACAAAATGTTCTATAAAAACCTCAGTTTTGTCAAAATGTTGGAAATTGTTCTTGTGTTCATTGAGATAATGATTCAAATCTTACTTTTCAAAAGTGGTGTACTCATTTATGCTGAGCACAGTATATGTTTATAGCCAGTGGTAAAAAGGTTAAACTAATCTCCCCATCCGCCTTGTAATAGAGATGAACAAGGGCAGGCATACAATGCAGTCTAGCTTGGGTGACAACCAGGACACTATCTATAGTCAATTGAACAGAGCCACTCAAGAAAAGGAAGTGTGCTATTTGTAGGATTATCAGGGGATAATAAAGGGAAAAAAAATGAAAACTAATGCAGCTGCCACATCAAAGGACTGGTAAGCTGTAATATAGTATATCTATGTTTTGAGTTTAGATACACTTTAAAAGTCAGGATTTAGGAGGGGTTTTAATTTTAATGTGCCCTTATCTATGCTATAAATGTATGGTGTCTACCTGTGTGCCTAACCTTTCCAGCTTGTATACAGTATATTCTTTTTATAGTTAATACCTTGTTCATCTTGTCAATGTGGGTGACAAATTGTCAAGATCTGTGGGTGGTTTCTAAGGTCTTAGCAGGTCATTTCCTGTATCTTGATAGTGCAGTAGTCCCACTGGCACTTTTGACCCTTTCCAGGCAGTGTCCATAGCACAGTGTGACAGGAGTTTGTTATGCCAGATCATTCGCATTTCTAGCTGGATGAGAAGCAGTCTGTGTTGGTGGACCCAAATGAAGAACCTAACCTAGAATTATCAGTTAGGTGCCACAACCTGGACCATAATTACCACTGATGCCAGCTGCATAGGTTGGAGAGCCAACTGCCAAGGTTACAAGATACAGGATGCGTGAAATTTCCAGATTACAGGGGTAGAATTCACCAGAGTGGAGCTCTTAGCAACAGAGTTGTATTACAAAAGGGAGGTAGAGGGCTGGAGATTGATCTCTTCCCTCCTCAGATTATTGCAAAGTGAAAAGGTTCTTCACAAGGTAATCATCCCCTGCAGAAGAAGTTGTGAGCACCGTGATCAAATGTGGATCTTCAGATTGGGGTACACATTGCCCTCAATTCTTATCTTCTAATCGAGATATTAACAGTGCTGGCAGCTATTCCATGTTGGCTACAGAGGATGTGGTACCAACTCCTTCTCCAGCTCAATTGGGGCAAACTAATGCCTCTACTAGTAAGCCATCTTCTCTTGTCACAGGAAGGTAGCATTCAAGGAATGGAACATGAAAGGGGGGGGGCGCATGTGCGCAGTCGGGGAAGATGGCCTCCTAATTCTCCAGCTCTGCGCCGCCGGAACTTAGCTGTCAATATCCCGGATATGACCAGAGATGCGTGGACTGACATAGGGAATAGCAGGCTTCAGGAGTGATGTAATAATATAATTTATTTGTGAGACACACCAATAAACAAATGCACTATGCAAGTAAAAACCAAATAATAAAAACCTTCACCCAATATATATATGTACAGAAATACAAGCGTAGTCAGGGCTAGCCGGGGTCATACACACGAGAGGTAGAATAGTCAGGCAGGCCGGGTCAGGATCAATCGGGCGGATCAGGTACAGAGGACTAAGCAAGCGGATAGTCAACGGGAGAGCTGGGTCAGTGCAGGCAGAGTTCAATCATAGTCAGAGTCAAGCAGCTAGATCACAGGAGTAGGTAGTAGATAACAGGGAAACACAGGTAACAGGGAAACACAGGCTCATGGGAAACAAAACACCAAGGCACTGGTTACAGGCATGATTGCTGCTGAAAGGCACTCGCTGGTAAGTCCTGGTACTGCAGCCCATAGAGCAGGTGAGCCACAGCACCTCCAGCAGTGAGCCCTTTCCTGACACTAGCCCTCAACACATCGGACTCTTCTACTCCTCCACCGAAGCCCCGCTGTAGGCAGTACTCCTCGGACACCTGGACAACATTGGAGGATGCATTGAACCCCAAAAAACAAGCCCAAACACTGGGCACAATAGAGGGCCTCTCCACTCCTGAGAACAGGCAAGATGGTGCCCAACCCTCCTTAGCCGGGTGACACCACGAGGCTGTCGGCTGCTGATCCTGACTCTGGGGAGGATAGCCTGCAACAGTTTCCCTCTGTACTGTCCAGTCCTCCTGTGCAATGCCCTGAAGCCTGCTCCACAGGTTTTGCTCTATAATGCAGGAAGAGATCACAACTGCATCTCGCAAACTTTCCTTTGATTTGGTAAGGGGCCTTAAAGAGCTGGGACATCGTGCCCAGCAATTGAACAACGCATGGACTTAGCGACTACTGTGCTGGAGGGCCATGAACAGGAGGTGGAAGATTATAATGCTGAATTAGACACCCTGAAGAATAAACTAGAAGATGCAGAAAACAGGGCTTGCAGGGATAATCTCCGCATCCTCTGTGTTCCTGAAGTGATTATTGACCTGCAAGGTACCGCCATGGCCCTCTTTCAAGAACTTGCTCCTGAGGTTCCCTTGGAACATTTTGAATTTGATCGTATCCATAGAGCTTTGGCTCCTAAACCTACGGAGGGCCCTCTTACAGGCGGCCCAGGACCGACAGGCGCTTGACTTCCAGGGCAATTCCCTCCAGATATTCTCAGATTTGTCTCCAGTCACAATAGCAAAACGTCACACCTTGAAGCCCTACAAATTCGACAATCCAATGGTATTAAATACCGCTGGGGATTCCCGTTCAAGCTCTCATTCTCCTATCAGGGCCACCAGTTCCAAGCATCTTCTCCAGCGGATTTGCGTTGCCACTTCCCAGAACTAAAGCTTGAACTGCCACCCTCACAGGGTGAAGTGGCTCCCACTATATCCCCTTTTGAGAAGTTCCCAATTGTCACGCAAATCGCCTCCTCCATCCCAGAGCATCTCCCAAGCTCTTCGGTCCCTACAAGATCAACGTTTTAAGGAAGTTGCTGCGGGATGAACTCACGAATCCCAATGGTTCAATCCATTACTCTTTTCTACAATTGCCACTGTTACTATGAAGCCTTTCTGCCACACTTTTGGTCCGTAAGTAGCGGGATGGAACAATCCCTTAATTACAGTGACTTCCACTCTGAGGAAATGAGGTCATAATGACTGATTTTTATTTATGATAAGCGTGGGTCCTTTGTCATGGATCTGTCCCTGTTTACTGGGACAGACCCAGGAACAGACTACTGTCTGTGGGTCCTCCTAAGACCCTATTCTTTATGATACTCAGCTGCTATGGAGCCCACATCCTGATATACCAATCGACCGCTATTTGTGGAATTATCTAGCCCTTACTATATGTTTAACTATTCATCAATTTTAGTTATGCCGAGTGGTTCCGGCGGGCCACTGCACCCCCTATGAGCTGGCATATGGTTGGGACTGCCATCCTGACCACCAGCCAGCCCCCATATGGGTCTAACCCCCCACAGCACGATGCAATTATACTTGTACTATACCTTTTGAGCCAAATATATATTGGTCTCACAGTAAACTGTTCTTTTAATCGCCTACATTTTTCTCTCTTCTCCTTTTTTTTCTTATTCTTTTCCTTTTTTGTCCTTTGTGTTTACTTTTTTTCCAGGGTTTATGACAGAAGGTATCTTCCCATTTTTCCATCGCTATTCCGCTGAATTGGCTATCCTTAACCCCTTGCTGCCGGCACCTCCTGGCCCCTTAAGGGTTTCAGATCCCGGGAGGCGGGGGCGGGGTTTAGGGTCATCCGACCGCCGTCACATGATCAGGAAAGGTCCCGATCGAAAGAGGAGATCGGGACCTTTCCATGAGTACCGGACATGTGTGCTGGGAGCAAGCACGGTGCGCGCTCTCAGCACATATGTTCTTTTTTAATAGAACGCAAATGTGCAGCCACTCAGTGTCTAGGCCCAGATGCAGGGAGGCCGCACATTTGCGTTCGGCTGGCGTGAAGAGGTTAAAATGTCCAGGGAATAAATTCCCCCCAAAAGAGGGTGAAGGTATTTAAGTATCTTAGGACACGCCGTGTAGATATTGCTTGCTTACAGGAAACCCATTTCTCCACAACATCCAGTCCAAAATATTTTGATGCTTACTATCCTCAAGTTTTTCAAGCCACAGGCCCTACAAAACAAAGGGGGGTCCTTGTCACCTTCCACAAAAAGACCCTATTTGTCTGTGTGAAACATATTGCTGACCCAAATGGCCAGTACTGCTTATTGCAAGGTACAATCCATGATGTGGATATTACAATACTGACCTATTATGCCTCCAATATTAATCCAGGGCCCTTTTCTGACCCATGTTTGCTCCCTTCTGGCAACCCATCAACAGGGCACCCTTATGGTAGCGGGAGACTCAAACTTGATGTTGAATCCTAATCTCGATAAGTACCCCTCAGATGGTTTCTACCCATCTGCTAATGCTAGGAGACATTCTCCAATGTTTTACGGTAGACTGTAGACCAATCTGGTAGACCTCTGGTGCGGGTTACACCCTGTAGGCAGGGACTACACCCAGTACTCTCACCCACATCATTCCCACTCTAGAATTGATCATCCTTTGTTACATAAGCATCTCCCCATGATACACTCAATATCTATCCTTATAGTACCTTGATCTGACCATGACCCTATTTTTGTGGTTTGTCATTCTCTTCTCTGTAAACCTCCGTATTCCCCCTGGGTAATGAATGAATGCTCTCGCTGAAAGAGATTCAGACAGACCTCCTGCATACATCTTTGGAATGTTTTCAGCTCAACTCAGGATCTCTCTCCTCCCCAGTGACGCTATGGGAAGCTTACAAAGCAGTCCTCCTGGGGCCATATCATACAGATAGCATCAAAACGCAAAAGAGAACAACAGCACAAACAGCACCAACTTGAAACCCAGCTGGCACACTTACCTTCACAATTTAAGCAACCCCTTCTAATCGTAAATTGCTGGATCAGGCCCAGACTGAATTAGACCTCTGTCTTACAGATGGAGCCGAGCGCTTTTTGCGCTGGACCTGTCAGAAGTGGTATATTAAGGCAAATAAACCGGATTCTATGCTAGCCCTCAGATTAATTTCTTTCACAAACAACCCCAAATTGATTTCTTTGCATACTCACCATAACATCCTTACCAGCAACCCCTTAAAGGTGTTGGATGTATTCAGGTATCACCTTACTAAACTTTATGCTGATTCCACTCAAGCTGACCCTCAAACTGTTACAGGTTTTTTTAATCCGTTGTCTTTGCCTAAATTGAACCAAGTGCATAAAGAACTTATGGACCAGAATATCCAAGTATCAGAAGTCCTAAAATGTATTGCAGACCTGAAGACGAGTAAACGTCCAGGCCCAGATGGTTATACGGCTTTGTGTTATAAAAAACTGTCTTACGCCCTCGCACCTCATTTGGCTACCATGTACAATTTGGTGAAGGTGGGTTCGAACTTCACTTCGAATTTGCTAACTGCTAATGTTGTTATGATTCCAAAACCAGACCGGGCTCATTTATCCTGGGCTAATTCTAGACCTATCTCTCTCATCAATATAAACATGAAAATCCTCACTAAAATTTTAACTAATTGCCCGAATTCCTTCCTCACTCGAATAATTAAAAAAGACCAGATGGGCTTCGTCCCACATAGACAAGCTGGGGACGCCATTAGACGGATCCTGCAATTGCAACACCTAGCTCACACCCGCAAGATCAACATGATGCTCTTGTTCCTAGATATTAACAAGGCTTTTGATACATTGTCCTGGCCCTATCTTATGTCTGTTCTCCGCCACTATGGCTTCGATCCCTCCTTTCTGCATTGGATCTCAGCCCTCTATATATCCCCACAGGCCAAACTTAAATATTACGATTTTGAATCTTCAATCTTCAATCTTTCCGATCTGTAGGGGAACCAGACAAAACTGCTTGCTTTCTCCCTTACTATTTATTTTGGCATTAGAACCATTGGCGGAGGCTATTTGCACTCACCTAGATTAAATGGTGCTAGACGTGGCAGGCTAGCAACATAAGATATCATTGTTTGCTGATGATATACTATTGACATTAACAAACCCTGGAGAAACCTTACCGAATATGATCTCAGTCCTGGACACGTTTGCTTCCCTTTCGGCCTTCATGTTAATCCTGCCAAATCTAAAGCTGTGTCAGTAACTCTCCCCACCACTATTAGCAACTCTAAAACATTTGTTTCCTTTTCAATGGCTCCCAGCGCTGCCATATCTGGGTGTCAGGCTCACCCCAACCTATGATGGACTTTACCAAGCTAATTTCCCTTCATTATCTAAAGAATTGACAGACATGTTATCTTCATGGGCTCATTTCTCATTATCGTGGTTTGGCAGAATTGACACGATTCATATGACTTATCTTCCCAAATTATTATATGTATTCCGTGTATTGCCAGTCCCTGTTCCCCTACACATCTTATGTATTCACCAACGGAAACTCCTGACATTTATCTGGGGCTCTTCGTGTTCTAGAATTAACAAACAGATTTTATTTGCCCTTAAGATTAATGGGAGGTTTATCCGTTCCAAACCTTCATGCTCGCTACCTGGCAGCTAATATCGCCCCTCTATGCCACCTTCATGAACCCAAAATATCTCTCTGTGGGCCACAATAGATTTGATGGATTCTCAACCGACACCACTTCCATCTCTACCGTGGCTCCCCCCTACTCATCGTCCACGTCCCTCAGTCCGACGTTAACACACACACACTTCGACTTTGGGATTCCATCAAGTATTCGGTGGTCTCATTTCATCTCATCTACCCTTAATGCGCCTTCTCCATAATCCGTTATTTCCCCTGGGTCTTGACAATCCACGTGATGGACGGCCCATGGTTTCAATGACATACACTCTTTACTTTCCCCTTCTAGGATTCTCACCTTTGACATCCTTCGATCGTCTCATAACATTCCACTGAGGGAGCACTTTTGCTACCTTAAAATTCGCTATTTTGTCACTACACTACTACATGCACAGTCCACACCCTACAGATTGACTCCCTTTGAAAGCCTCTGTAGAAACAGACCTCATTCTCCAGGCCTGATATCACTCCATTATTTCCTACAGAAAGCCCCCGCTACGCCCCTATCACCAACATTGGCAATCTGAATTAGGGGGCTGACTTGATCAGCAGGACTGACAGATCATGACCCAAGCATTGTCCAAATTTTCTTATTTTAGAAAATGCCTATACAATTCTCTATAGGTGGTATTATACATCAGCTCAACTGTCCCATTTCATCTCATCTTACTCGCCAAATTTGTTTACAGAGTTGTCAACAAACAGGCACCATGGCCCACATCTGGTCGACCTGTCCCAGGGTATGCAGACTCTGGGTCAGGGTCTATGCCCCTTCTCTGCACTATGTTTCACGCAAATATTAAACGCAACCCCTATGAGGCGCTATTATTTAAACCAATAGAAGATCTACTCCACCCTGAGCGACAATTGGCATCACATTTATACACTGCCGCCAAATTGACAATTGCAAAAGCATGAAAGACCCCCCCTTCCACAGTTTTGAAGCAGTGAAAAATCGGATGAACTTTATAATGGTTAATGAGAAGTTGACAGCTATACTGTTAGACATACAGGACAAGTTCCTCCAGATTTGGCAACCTTAGATTAACATAGCCTAGCTATCTAGCCTAGCTAGATCTGACAATGCCCTTTTGATGCTTTAACGACCTACTGTGATCCCCCGGGACCCCTTTTTTTCTTTTCCTTTCCCTTTTCTTCCTTTCCCTCTGCTCTACTTTTTCATCCTGTAATTGAACTGAACGTAATTTTTTTTTTTTTGAAACCAGAAGTGTTTTGTATGATCACTGGACCCTTTCTGGGCCCAAAGAATTGGTGTATTCATACCTCTCCCATGGGGTTATGCATAACGCTTTACATGCTGTTTTCATTTCCACCTGCGGAATCAACCCGATGAATCATAGGCCTTCACATGCTAATCAATACTGCATTTTGTTATGTATCTTATCATTCAATTACATATTGTAATCGCACTTATTGTTTGCTTCTGTAACTCAGTGCATTTATTATATTCATTAGAAGAACTGTATGTTTATTTCCTCTTTACCGTTTGAGGCAGTGCAGTATCCTGAGGCAGTCTAAATCAAGGTTATAACCAAGGATTCTCAACTATACAGGTTGAGGGGCTCCAGGCAGTTTGCTTAATGCAGAGGAAACCGGTTTGAGAGTTTCCTCGTTGGTTCGTAAAGCCTGTTTTGGGACATGGGGCCTGCTGTTGTCTGAGAATATTAGTGACGAAACTGACAAAATAAAGCATGCAGTGTACATGAGGAAACAAGCAAAGTTAAGTTTGGACAGTAAGAGGATGCCCGTACATAGAATGCAAAGAGGAACTAAGCTAACCCCAATAAAAGAGACCACGCTTTTTTGTGTTTAAAAGCGTGGCCCCTTCAAAGGTAAAGGGAAAACGGCTGTTGAAAGTGCTTTGTAGCTTTAATGTTATCCGACACATAAAACTCAGGTGTCAACCTCATCCTCAGAAAGGTACCAAGTTTTGTAAATTCTTTAATAGGAAGGTAACTTGGGTGGCCCCATGGAATGTAGAGAGACAACGCTTTTGGAAGCGAACCCATAAAAAGGCACAGTGTCTTTATTGAGCCCAAGTCAGTGTAGTAAGGGAACACAGGGAAAGTCGCCTCATGAGACAGGAAGTAAAGTTTCCCGTTGAAAGTGATATCAGTCAGGAATGGGCTCATGTGGGTGAGAGCTGGCACAGAGGTGCCAAATTAAAGAGTTTGGGCTTGTGTGTTCGGCCCCCTACGGGGTCAAAACAAAAAGGGGATATGTGGCAGTGTGGTATCCTGCCACGGTCTAAACCAAGGTTATGACCCAGGATTCTCAATTATACAGGTTGAGGGGCTCCAGGCAGTTTGCTTAATGCAGAGGAAACCGGTTTGTCAGTTTCCTCATTGGTTCGTAAAGCCCGTTCTGGGGCCTGGAGATTTCGAAGTGATTTGGAAGGGATAAAATCTCCAATCCTGGGTCTATGTTTTGTGAACATCCAGCACACTGATTACACAGGTGTGTGCAGGCCTTTTTGTAGAGGCCTAACCATGGTTCTGGGCTCCACCCCGGCAGACAGGAGGTCATTGCCCAGGAGTCAGGAGGGCTCCACCTAGGAGAGGTGGGAGCCAGAGCAGCAAGGCACTGTTAGCTGTGTGGAAAACAGCCATTTAGAAAAGAGTCTGCAGGAGACAGGCGTGAGCCTGAAGTGGAAGGCCAGAGCGGCAGGACTGTATGTATAAGCCAGGAGGCTAAAAGTCTGTATATGGAAGAGTGAAATGCTGAAAACCCCTGTGAGGGAAATCATTTATGTGTGGTTTTATGGCACTTTCCTTTAAATAAAAGTGGGTTTAAATGGCCCTTAAAAAGAAAGCGAGTGCCTGTGTGCTGTAAAAGGTCTACCCTTGATGCTAGTATCCACACATTATTTCTGTCTTTGGATTTTTCTGATGGCTTGATACTATTAATAAACTCCATTGTAAAAGAAAATGAAAGGGGGGGAGGCTGCAAGCCCTAGGCTATACTCCACACATAATCAACACCTTGCAAAAAGCAAGGAAAGCTAACATAAATACCATCCACCATGAATTTGGTCCAGGTATTTCCAATTCACTATAAGGAAGGGGTTTGACTTCTCAACCCTGTGCTGGACTTTCTACAGACTGGTGCTGCCCCCGGCCTGAGCCTTAGCTCAAGATCCAAGTTTCTGCTCTCTCGGATCTTACTGGTCAGAGATAAGCCCTGAACTCTCTCATGATGCAGTTTGAGGGCAGTATAGAAGATCCGACCTCCTCACAAAACCCTCTTTCCACAGTTGGACTTGTCCCTAAAGTTATACTTTTTTTGTTTATTTTTTTAAATAACAAACATGTTATATTTACCCGCTCTGTGCAGTGTTTTTTGCACAGAGCAACTCCAATCCTCCTCCCCCGTCGGTGCTCCTGCCCCTCCCTGCTGCTGAGTGTCCCCATAGCAAACAGTTTGCTATGGGGCAAACAAGTAGGCTCACTCCTGAGCCACTGCTCTGCGCGTCCATTCACATACAGTGTTTGCAGCTTGGCCCCATCCTCTCGCTCTCCTCATTGGCTCACTGGCTGTGATTGACAGCAGTGGGAACCAATAGCTCCCACTGCTGTTTCAGCCACTGAGAAGGGAGAGTCTCTAGAGAGCTGAGGCTCTCATGCATGTTGTTAGATTGTGATTGGGCTCAGATAAGTATTGGGGGCGCTGAGGGGGCAGCTGCACACAGGTTTTTTACCTTCATATATAGAATGCCTGCCTGAAGTTAAAAAACCTTGAGACTTTAGAAACACTTTAGTTCTTAATACGCTCAACAGCCAACCCAATATCCCAGATGAGGAAGTAGAGCTTTGAAGAGTATCTGCAGTCCATGCTCTCAGTTTTACTTCTCCCTATATCACTTTCTACGCAGATAGGGTAGTTCTTTGTTATATCCTCCATTTCTTGTCTAAGATGAGTTCCCGTTTCCATTTCAATCAGGAATAAGCTCTTGCTGCAAGGCTCAGACAGATCCACATCAGGTATATGAGCTGGATGTATCCAGGTCCAGGGCCGTCTTTAACATGGGGCAAAAGGGGCAGCTGTCCCAGGCCCAGTAATTGTTGTAGGGCCAAAAGCAGCTGCCCCTTGAGCCCTTGTCTTGGAGGGTCCCGGTGGGAGCAGGGGAAAAGCAAGCATCGAGAGCGGCTGGGATTGAGAGCCCGTGAGCAAGAAGACCTCCACTGGAGAGGTGAGCAGCAGTGTGAGCAGCATTCCCAGCAGCGGAACCTCCCAGAGCATGGACAACAATAAGCAACACCTGCCTCCTTTCATGCTCCCAACTTTGTGGCATTAGTCTGCGGATGGCCCCTTCCTGTTCCAACATGACTGTGCATCAGTGCACAAAGCAAGGTCCATAAAGACATGGATGAGCAAGTTTGCGGTGGAGGACCTTGACTGGCCTGCACAGAATCCTCAACCTGATAGAACACCCATTGGATGAATTGGAGTGGAGACTGGGAGCCAGGCCTTCTCGTCTGACATCAGTGCCTGATCTCACAAATACGCTTCTGGAAGAATGGTCAAATATTCCCATAGACACACTCCTAAACCTTGTGGACAGCCTTCCCAGACAAGTTGAAGCTTTTATAGCTGCAAAGGGTGGGCCAACTCGATATTGAACCCTACGGACTAAGTCTGGGATGCCATTAAATTTCATGTGCGTGTAAAGGCAGGCATTCCAATACTTTTGGCAATTTAGTGTGTGTATGTATGTATCCAGCAGTGCCAGCGATTTTCAGGCTTCCTCAGAGCTCGACTCCCGAAACTCATCAGTATTTTCCACTACAGGATCCCCTCTACCTGGGACCGTTAATTGTGGCTCTCTCTCTGGTTTTATGATCTATTGGTTTGTGAGTATCCATTTGTTTTTAGCACATTAAATTTCTCACGATAATGCACGAGGGGAGTGCACCCTCTTTTATTCTTTTTTGCTAGTACCAAGACTCCCCTATCTTTGGAGGGCTGCACATAGCGAGTGACGGTATCTGTGATTTTGTGCTGTATGAAAATCTGAGCGCTGTTTTTCAGGATATATTGGAGTTTTTTTTTTCTCTCAAGAGGCATAGTAATAGTAATCATTTACCTGTGGTCTTGCAGTCCATGGAATCCTTCCTTTCAGTCTTTGGAACCTCCTATTTTCATTACTGATGTTCCAGACCTTAAACAGCAGGGCCAAGTACTATGTCAGAATTCAGCCAAACTACATCAAGCAGCTTGGAGGCTAAGAAATGAAGACTGACTCGCCTGGACTTCTCACCTTCAGTGTTTAAAATCACGTTAAAGCCAAGGCACCTACAAATTTCACATATACTAGAATGTGGAAAAATTCAAAGTTTCCATTTTTCAAGGATTTCATCCCCTTTTCCTCGCAGTAACCGATATTAGAAATTTCCTGTAAGTAGGCCTTCATATGGGTTTAAGTGTTAGTCAAAGTCCTGTCCTCACTCTTTAGGATACAGTGGCCATTTCAAAATCTGGTGAACCAATTCTTAAAGGGCTATGTAAGAGTTCACACTCCAAGAAGATTGTTCATTCCCCCTTAAAATTTACAAATAGTGCATGACATGTCACATCCTCCATCAGACTTCCTCTATATGGGCAGTAACAAAGAAAGCAATATTTTTTTTATACCTATCTTGTTCAGTAAGTGGATCTCAGATATCCAAGCATCAAACTGCAAACCACAAAATTAGTTAAATATCTGCTTCACCACGCACAATGGATGTGGGCACAACAATGAGAAATAAATAGAGGTGGCATCTTCTTTCAGAAGGTTGGTCAATTGGTCCATCAGGCCTATCTGTGTCAGAATGTCCACTAGAATGATTGCACCATTGTTGGTCAAGGTAATCTAGAAGGTCTAAATAAAAAACTTCACTACCTGCGCTTAGTGCCCACCAACAGAAAACTGCAGCATCCAATAATGGTAACTGATAGGAGGCACAAAAGAGCTCAGCTACGAGGAAAGATTAGATGAATTGAATTTATTCTCTCTTGAAAAGAGGAGATTAAGGGGGGATATGATCATCATGTATAAATACATCAGTGGTTCATATAGAGAACTCTGTGTAGAGTTATTCACCTTGAGGTCATCACAGAGGTCAAGGGGGCACTCTTTACGTCTGAAGGAAAATAAATTTAATTTCCAAATACGGAAAGGTTTCTTCACAGTAAGTGCTGTGAAAATGTGAAATAGACTCCCTCAAGAGTTGGTTCTGGTCAGCTCAGTTGATTGCTTTAAAAAAGGCCTGCATTGCTTTCTTAGATACACAGAATATAAGTGGATACTAACATTTATAGGTAAAGTTGATCCAGGGAATATCCAATTGCCTCTCGGGGGATCGGGAAGGAATTTTGTTCTCCTGCAGAAGCAAATTGGATCATGGTTTGCTGGAGTTTTTTTTTGCCTTCCTCTGGCTCAACTGTGGGTATAGGATTGTAACTTGTTTCTTTTTTTTTTTTTTTAACAGGATGGACTTTTGTCTTTATTTCAGCCAGACTAACTATGTACTAATATCGGACTACATGATACACAGGAATATATCTAACTTGGGTGCACTGTCTCCTTATATAACAATTGTGCAAAGTGCAGATCAGTAATTAATTTTAAACATAATTAAATAAATTCATCTGATCGTAAATTAACTTTATATATATATATATATATATATATATATATATATTCAATTCCAGCAAATATTGCAGCAATGTGGAAAACTCATATGCTAAATGTGCAGAAATAAATGCAACATGCATTGAATAACGTGTAGCATGCTCAAATACAATATATATAATTCTAAGTGAATAAATAAATAAAAAGTCCCAAATTCATAAATAATTCCAAGCATGGATGTGATAATGTAATTCAGAACACAAGATCCTGTAGCTT
The DNA here is from genome assembly GCF_062004578.1 of Staurois parvus. NCBI lineage: Eukaryota > Metazoa > Chordata > Amphibia > Anura > Ranidae > Staurois > Staurois parvus. The sequence continues at coordinate 530,809 of NW_028317999.1, forward strand.
TCTGTGCACTCCAAAAAAATGGACCTCTATATCATAGGAGGTCAATCTAGCATGGGATTGCCCTTTCAGATACCTTCAGTCTATCACGGGGAAAATTCCAACAAACTATCCACAGCATTACCAAATCAACTGTACTTGGAACAATGCGTAGGATAGAGCCTATCTATGACATAATCGTGAACACCAGATACCGGGCAGAGCTGCCATGTTTTGTTTAAACTCTTGTTGATGTCTTTCTGAGTATACTGGCTTAATAAACTTTATATTACTGTGATACCAGGTCATTGAGTTTTTTATCTATTCTTTCTGAATAAAGCTGATTTGGTGATTCTGTGAAAGGTTTGTTGAGATTTTCTCTGGAAAAATTGGAGCCATCTGTGAGAGCGATCCTATGCTGTTTTTGCTTTTGATGTACCCATGCCAGATTGACCTCCTATGATAAAGAGATCCGTTTTTTTCCAGTAAAGGGTGCACAGAAAAGTGGCGAGGGATGCCACAGTATATTGTGTGCTGAATTCCATTATCACATCAGTGCTTGGAAGTATTTATGAATTTGGGACTTTTTATTTATGCATTTATGCATTTGTTCCCTTAAATATATAGTATTTGAGCATGCTGCTCATTCAGTACAGTGGATATAGAAAGTCTGCACACCCCTATTAAAAATGTCAGGTTTCTGTGAGGAACTTCATCTTTCAGCATGACAATAACCCAAAGCATACATCCAAATCAACAAAGGAATGGCTTCCCCAGAAGAAGATTAACCTCCCTGGCGGTATTCCCGAGTGTAGCTTGGGGTAAAGTTTCAGTACCACAAGCGGTACTCGGGCTTACCATGCGGCACTGCTCCGGGATCTGTTCTTCTCTTACCTTGTCCTGCGCTCGCAAATGTCCCTCCTGCAGTGTCCCCTATAATGTCCTCCGGCAGATGCCGGCATCTGTCTTCTGGGTTCCGTCCCCTGCGACGTCGGGACATACGGGGACAGAACGGTGGGAAATTTGAAAATGAGAAAAAGTGACTTTCACTAAATTCACTAAAATAACATAGTAAAACATTACTGTATCAAACCATTTCACATACATTTTGTCCCTAGTGCTTTGTCCTGTGCCCTGCCTACATTTTTACTGTCCTTTCTGCCTGGAAACTGAGAAACGTCCATGGCGTCCAAAAAGCGTCCCTTTAGGTCAAAATCGGTTTTAGACCAGCTAGAGAACAGCGATAGTAAATTAGAACCACTGTGATAATTGAGTGATAATGATTCGTGGGGAATCATCAGACACTGAAAACGATTTTGCGACTTTGCTCAGTGATGTGCGAACTTGGTGCTCTATTTCAAATGTCAGTGTTTTTGGTTTGATAATATTATTGAATTAAATTTATTATTATTATTTTTTATGATTATTTAATAAATTATAATTTATGATTTTGTGTTTCAAATTTTAACATACCCGGGATGTTTACTAGACTCTTGTTCAGACAGATTTCAGTGAGTTATTCCTAAAAATTACAGGCCTACAATAAAAAAAATACATATTTCCATGCAAAAAAATGTACCGCTTTAAGCACAAAAACATGGACATAATCAGACCCAGCCAGAGCCCAGACCTGAATCCGATCGAAAATCTGTGGGTGATCTGAAGAGGGCTGTGCACAGGAGATGCCCTCACAATCTGACAGATATGGAGTGTTTTTGCAAGGAAGAGTAAACATTGCCAAGTCAAGATGTGCCATGCTGATAGACTCATACCCAAAAAGACTGAGTGCTGTAATAAAATCAAAAGGTGCTTCAACAAAGTACTAGTTTAAGGGTGTGCACACTTATGCAACCATATTATTTTAGTTTTTTATTTTTACTTCCCTCCACCTAAAATATTTCAGTTTGTTGTTCAACTGAGTTGTACAGTTTATAGGTTACCTTAAAAGGTGGAAAAAGTTCTGAAATAATTTATCTTTGTCTCATTTTTTAACATCACAGAAACCTGACAGTTTAACAGTATAAAAGAAAGGCGACCATAAGGTCATAGGATTCCCCAGGGGACTTTGGAGGCAGAAGATATGAAACATGAAATATATTAAAAAACAAGTAATCAATCCTTATTAATAATTCCAAAAAAAAATGGCCAATGGGACAAAGGTAAAATACAATATGATACACCAGTTAATTATTCCAGCATATACCCAAGTGTATTTAGAAATACAACAATATAGATACTTGTCTTGCTTGGCAATAATAAAATCTTCCCATAATTCCCAACATGTTTCAGAACGGAGTTCCTTCTTCAGAGCAAATTACTGGTATGATGATGCTACAATACAATAATGTCATATCAGTAATTACATCAGCACATATACACATTGTAAACAGATGTATAGCATGGCAGAAAAAAAAATTGGGAAAAAGGACAAGGAGAAAGGGGAGGGGGAGTTTTGTAAGCATATGCCTCCATAATTGCAACAACTTATAATTAGTAGGTGTATCTGTGTAACTTGATTAAAAAAAAGACATCCACAAAGCAGAGGCAGTCTAGCCAAAATCAGCGGAAGATCTTTAAATTCACATCTCCAGCTGTGAAAGGGTTACTGCTCGGATCCCAGTGGGTCACCACACAAAGGAAAGGCTAATCTATATGAAGTATAAACATCAACTAAGGTATGGCAAACCAAACCAGTGACCATATACATTGAAATACAGACCAAGACCTTTTGAAAATATTATAATTGGCAATAGTAAAATAAGGATACTGCGGTGGACTAAATCCCCAGAACTTGTATCTTAAAGCTGACATTTCTAGAATACATAGTGAACAAAATGTTAAATTGTGTCAGCAAAGAGTATATATCTATGTCACCAAGTGTCCTAATAAAGCATGGGGCAACTGGGATAAAGAGGATGGTGTCCACAAGGAGTATAAATCTATGTCACAGAGGGGTTTATTTAATAAAGCTGAAGAGTCCAAAATCAGACTCCCTTCTGCATAGAAACCAATCAGAAAAAAAGTTAGAATCCTATACTCACAGTTGATCCAGAGGAAGGCAAAAAACCCAGCAAACCAAGATCCAATTTGCTTCTTCAGGGGAACAAATTTCCTTCCCGATCCCAATTGGATATTCCCTGGATCAACTTTACCTATAAATGTTAGTATCCACTTATATTCTGTCTGTCTAAGAAACAATCCAGGCCTTTTTTTAAAGCAATCCACTGAGCTGACCAGAACCAACTCTTGAGGGAGTCTACTCCACATTTTCACAGCACTTACTGTGAAGAAACCTTTCCGTATTTGGAAATTAAATTTATTTTCCTCCAGAAATAAAGAGTGCCCCCTTGACCTCTGTGATGACCTCAAGGTGAATAACTCTACACAGAGTTCTCTATATGAACCACTGATGTATTTATACATGTTGATCATATCCCCCCTTTAATCTCTTCTCAAGATTAAATTCAGTTCCTCTAATCTTTATTCATTGCTGAGCTCCTCCATGCCTCTTATCAGTTTGGTTGCCCTTCTCTGTACTTTCTCCAGTTCCCCAATGTTCTTTTTGTGAATTGGTGCCCCAAACTGAACTGCATATTCCAGATGAGGTATTACTAATGATTTGTACAGAGGTAATATGATATCTCTCTCTCTGGAGTCTATACCTCTTTTAATACAAGAGAGGATTTTGCTCGCATTAGAAACCGCAGCTTAGCATTGCATGCCATTATTAAGCTTGTGACCTACCAGAACTCCCAGATCCTTCTCGACCATTGATTCCCCCAGTTGTGCTCCCCAGTATTGCACGGTATCCCAGTAGAGCAAAAAGCAACTGGGGTAAGGTGAAACAAACCTAACAAAATACCTGATCATGGCAGTATGACAGTCACAACAGAGGTATGCTCAGCAAGGAAGTCATAGAATAAATGACTACTGAGTAGTGGGTGTTATATAGGTAGGGGGGAAGGAGGATATCCTCTAATCTGGCCAGTGATGTTTCTAGGAGCGGACAGACAACTAACCACACAGGTGCATAACATTCCCAGACATGGAGGTGCGCAGTGATGCCATGCTAGACAGGTGTGCAATGGTGTCACGCCTTCGGCAAACGTAGGCAAAGGGGACTCCTCCGCCAAGCCAGATGACCTAAATGGTCCCCCATTGGACCATTTTAAAAAGCCACAGATGTGGAGACATTAACCTCTAATTGGCATTTTAACCCATGTGTGTCACCTTGTATGTCTGTACCAAGGCCAAACATTCCAGGATATGTAAACTTTTGATCATGGCCATTTGGGTGATTTCTGTTATCATTATAATTTAAAAAGGAGCCAAACAACTATTTGATAATAAATGGCTTCATATGATCATCATCCTTCAATAAAAGAGCATTTTTTGGCATGATCAGTCATATTTTCAATATCAATGCCAAAATTTCCCAGGGTATGCAAACTTTTGAGCACAACTGTATATAATACCCACTACTCAGTAATTTACTCTGTGACTTCCTTGCTGAGCATACCTCTGCTGTGACTGCTATTCTGCTATGACCAGGTACTTTGTTAAGTTTTTTCACCTTACCCCAGTTGCTCTTTGCTTTACTGGGACACTCTGTGACATAGATGTATACTTCTTGTGGAAACCATCCTCTTTATCCCAGTTGCCCCATGCTTTATTAGGATACTTGGTGACATAGATATATACTCTTTGCTGACACAATTTAACATTTTGTTTACTATGTGTTCTATAAATGTCAGCTTTACGATACAAGTTCTGGGGATTTAGTCCACCGCAGTATCCTTATTTTACTATTACCAATCATAATATTTTCACAAAATCTTGGCCTGTATTTCAATGTATATGGTCACTGGTTTGGTGTGCCATACCTTAGTTGATGTTTATACTTCATATAGATTAGCCTTTCTTTTGTGTGGTGCCCCACTGGGATCCGAGCAGTAACCCCTTCACAGCTGGAGATGTGAATTTAAAGATCTTCCACTGATTTTGGCTAGACTACCTCTGCTTTGTGGATGTCTATTTTTGAATCAAGTTACACAGATACACCTACTAATCGTAAATTATTGCTATTATGGAGGTATATGCTTCCAAAACTTCCCCTCCCCTTTCCCCTTGTCCTTTTTTCTCTATTTTTTTTTTCTGCCGTGCTATACATCCGTTTACAATGTGTATAAATGCTTTAAACTTGATTGTATGTAATTATTGATATGACATTATTGTACTGTAGCATCATTGTACCAGTAATTTGCCCATTCCGAAATATGTTGGGTATTATGGGAAGACAAGCAAGACAAGTATCTATATTGATGTATTTATAAATACACTTGGGTAAATGCTGGATTAATTAATTGGTGTATCATATTGTATTTTACCTTTGTCCCATTGGCCATTTGGCCATTTTTTTTAAATTAATAATAAAGATTGATTACTTGTTTTTAAATATATTTCATGTTTCATATCTTCTGCCTCTAAAGTTCCCTGGGGAATCCTTTTGACCTTATGGCCGCCTTTCTTTTGTACTATGTATAGGGATGCTGGCAGTATCGCAACCTTCCATTATTGGCTCATTATCAGTTTCATGACATTTTAACAGGGGTGTGTAGACCTTTTATATCCACTGCATATGAATTTTGCACATTCTTGCAATATTTGCTGGAATTGATTTTATATACACTCTATTACCAAAAGTATTGGGACACCCATCCAAATCATTAGATTCAGGGTTCCAATCACCTCCATGGCCACAGGTGTATAAAATCAAGCACCAAGGCACTTGTGAAAGAATGGGTTGCTCTCATGAGCTCACTGAATTCAAATGTGGTACCATGATATGTTGCCACCTGTGCAATAAGTCCACCCTTGAAATTTTCTTGCTACTAAATATTCCACGGTCAACTGTTAGTGGTCTTGTAACAAAATGAAAGCAACTGGGGATAACAGCAACTCAGCCACGAAGTGGTAGACCATGCAAAATGACAGAGTGGGGTCAACGCATGCTGAAGCTCACAGTGGGTATATACACTATGTCAGGGATCCCGGCTCCGTCTGCCGCAATCGCGGCTCTGTCCCCCGCGCATGCGCAGTAGAAACCGCGGGCGCGCCTCAGGCGTCCAATGACAGCCGGGGGCGCGTCCTAGCCAGCCAATGACAGTGCAGGGCGCACTATTTAAAGATGCCCTGCACTGTCACAAATTGCCGCAAGGTCTATGTGTGATCCTGAATACCTGCTCCTGCTGTGACCCTGTTTTTGACCCTGACTACGCTGCCTGCCCCTGAGATTGACCCGGCTTTGTTCTGACTATTCTACCCGCTCCTGTGATTGACCCGGCTTTGTTCTGACTATTCTGCCTGCTCCTGCGTTTTGACTCGGCTTATCCCGACTGTTCCTACGGATTGATTTACCCGGCTGACCCTGCGTGTGACCCGACTACTCCTAGCCCGCCGATTCGGTACCCCGCTTACCCCACGGGGCCACTATCCGTACCACCCTGCTGGGGCCGCCATCCTCTTCACAGCTGGCTCTCCTGGTACCTACATACATCCCCGGAGGCCTCCTCGGCCGCTGGTGGCCCGCTCAGAGGTCGTGACCTGGCCCGGGACTGTTTCAAGTCCATCCCCACCATCAGGGGCCCTGGTGAAAGCACAGCCCGGGCTTAGACCCCACGCTCTGGGTAGGTCTACCAGCTGGCAGACAGAGGGCTCCGCCTGGCGGATCCTAACAGTACCTTGCGGCCATGACAGAGCCAGGAAGTGGACCGGCGTCCCTAGAGGATATTTGCCAGCACCTGGCAACTTTGACCCAGGCTTTCCAGAACTTCCACAGTCGCTGCGCCCGACTGGAAGACCGCATGGAGACATTAGCCCCCCAGACTCCCCCTGCTCAGAGTTCCCCGTCTGTGGAACCTCCCGCTACCCCGGTATCCGGAGCGGTTGCCACACCCTTAGCTCCTGAACCCCGCGTTCCCCTGCCGGAGCGGTTCCGTGGGGACCGGAGCCGTTTCCGAGCCTTTCGGAACGCTTGCACACTATATTTTAACTTGCAGCCTCGCACATTCTCCTCCGAGACCGTCAAGGTGGGGTTTATAGTCTCTCTCCTTCAGGATGAGCCCCAGGATTGGGCCCACCGTCTGATGGAGAGGCGCGACCCCCATCTTGACTCCGTGACCGAGTTCTTTCAGGCCATGGCCGTTTTGTATGACGACCCTCAGCGGGCTGCTTCCGCAGAGGCTACCCTATACTCTCTGCGACAGGGCCGCCGGGCAGCGGAAGAATACGCGTCCGATTTTAGGCGTAGCATGGGAGACACCAGATGGAACGATGCGGCTTTATGTCACCAGTTCCGCATTGGACTGTCTGAGCCTCTCAAGGACGAACTCGCACGAGTAGGCCTACCTGACTCCCTGGAAAGATTGATTGAATTGGCCATTCAAATTGACCGTAGACTAAGGGAACGTCGACAGGAAAGGAGCGGCCAGGGTCAAAGGGTGGCATGGATTCCATCAAGAGATACAACTCCAGCCCCAGGGAACCATCCGCGAAACACGGAGATGGGAGACAACTCGGAACCCATGCAACTGGGACTGGCCCGTTCCCACTTATCGGTCGAGGAACGCCAGAGGAGGCGCTCACTGAACCTGTGTCTGTACTGCGGGGAAGCTGGTCACCAGGTGCGCTCCTGTCCTGCAAAAACGAGTAAGTCCACGCCCGTTTCTTGTTCCTTACCTGCAGGCAGGGATGATCAGTCTAGTTACCTGGCCATTCCTGTGTCTTTACAGCTCCCCGGAGGAATATTGTCGGTGACCGCGATCGTTGACTCAGGAGCCTGTAGCTGTTTTATTGATCTGACTTTTGCCCACCGGCAAAAAATCCCTCTCCAGACCAAAGAAAGGGGGTTCAACATTTTCTTGGCAGATGGGTCCAGTATAAAATCTGGGGTGGTGGACCAGGAGACGCCACCCATTTTCACCACTATGGCAGACCATCACCAGGAGTTCCTCCGTTTGGACGCCATCGCCTCCCCCCTTTTTCCAGTCATTCTGGGGCTCCCTTGGCTGAGGGCCCATAACCCCCAGATTGACTGGGAAAAGGGAACGATTCATTTTCGGTCACCCTATTGTTTGAGTCACTGCCACGTCACAGGACCCATGGTTCCCCGGTTCCTCCTGTGCTTGGACGGAGACACCAATCTATCCCAGGTGATTCCTCCGGCCTATCATGACTTCTTGGACGTCTTTAGTAAGCGGGGAGCTGACGTTCTACCTCCACACCGTCCCTACGACTGCCCCATTGACCTCCTACCCGGGTCGGAAATCTCTTTCGGCCGTATCTTCCCCTTGTCCGAAATGGAATCGGGGGTGCTGAGGGAATATATCGACGAAAACCTTCGGAAGGGCTTTATTCATCCTTCCACATCCCCAGCCGGGGCCGGGTTGTTCTTTGTAGAGAAGAAGGACAAATCGTTACGGCCCTGCATAGACTATCGTGACCTAAATAAAATTACGGTAAAGAATCGTTATCCCTTACCCCTAGTCCCCGAGCTCCTCCAGAGACTGAGATCAGCAACGATTTTCACTAAATTAGACCTGCGGGGGGCCTATAACCTTGTTCGTATCAGGGAGGGGGATGAGTGGAAAACGGCGTTCCGTACAAGATTCGGTCACTACGAATATTTGGTGATGCCGTTCGGGCTCTGTAATGCCCCGGCGACTTTTCAGCATTTTATCAATGATGTTTTTCGCGATTTTCTTGATATTTTCGTGGTAGTTTACTTGGATGACATCCTAATTTTTTCCCCCTCACTGGAGGTTCATCGGGGTCACGTGTCACGGGTCTTAGAACGGTTGCGCCAACACGGGCTATACGCTAAGGCTGAAAAGTGCTGTTTTGAACAGCACGAAATCACATTCTTGGGACTGGTTCTCTCTTCCGCGGGGGTCGCGATGGATCCCCAGAAGGTCACGGCGATCTTAGATTGGCCAATACCCGCCGACAAAAAGGGAGTACAGCGCTTCATCGGCTTTGCTAACTTTTACAGAAAATTCGTTAGGAACTTCTCCGGTCTGGTCTCCCCGATCACGCAACTGACGAAACAAGGGGTCCGCTTTAAGTGGACCTCCGAAGCTCAGTCGGCCTTCGATAAGCTCAAGAGACTGTTCACCTCTGCTCCCATTCTCTGCCATCCGGATTCTTCGCTCCCATATGTGTTGGAAGTTGACGCCTCCGAAAACGCGGTAGGAGCGGTTCTGTCCCAAAGGAATGGTACCAAGGAACTACTGCACCCTGTGGCGTTCTTCTCCAGGAAGCTGACACCAGCGGAGCGCAACTATGACATTGGAGATCGGGAGCTCCTGGCCATTAAAACCGCTCTGGAAGAATGGAGGTATTTACTGGAAGGGGCCACTCACCCCATCCTAATATTTACAGATCACAAAAACCTAGAATATTTAAGGACGGCAAAACGACTGAGACCACGCCAAGCGAGATGGGCTCTTTTCTTTTCTCGATTCTCATTCCATATAACGTACCGACCCGGTACTAAGAATACCAAACCAGACGCCCTGTCCCGCATGTTTGAGGACCCCGACGACGCTGCGGTACCAGACACCATCCTGCCTTCTGGAAGCTTCCTCGCGCTACAAACGGAACTGCGCTCCCGGCTTCTTGATGCTTCGGTAAGACTACCCGTTCCGTCTGGTTCACCCCTCCAGAGCCACGGTGGCCTGTTTTGGAAGGAAGACCGAATCATGGTCCCAGAAGAGGTGCGAACCTTGGTCCTAGGGCATTGCCACGACCATCCAATGGCAGGTCACTTCGGGGTGACGAAGACTCTAGAACTGCTACGGCGCTCGTTCTGGTGGCCGGATATGATCAAGGATTGTGAGCGTTACGTCCGGACGTGTCCCACCTGTCAAAGGAACAAACCCTCCAGGAGTAGGGCATGGGGATTGTTACGTCCATTACCTATACCCAAGCGGGCCTGGCAAATGATAGCCATGGATTTTGTGGTCGAACTCCCACCATCCCAAGGCCACACGGCGATAATGGTGATCGTCGACCGCTTCTCGAAGATGGCGCATTTCGTGCCCCTGGAGAAGACCCCATCGGCACCGGAAACGGCACGGATCTTCATTCGGGAAGTGGTAAGGCTTCATGGAGTCCCCGAAGACATTGTGTCGGATCGGGGGGTGCAATTCACCTCCAGGTTCTGGAACGCCCTATGTAAAGCGCTGGGAATCAAGCTGTCGCTCTCATCCGCCTACCACCCGCAGACCAACGGTCAAACCGAGAGGACCAACCAAACGCTGGAACAGTATTTACGATGCTACACCTCCTATCTCCAGGATGACTGGCTGACGTTGTTGCCTTCTGCGGAGTTCTCATACAACAACTCAAGTCACTCAGCTACGGGTCAATCGCCATTCTTTTCTAATTACGGGTATCACCCCACATTCCTCCCTGATCTAATGCCTGAAAATCTGGTACCGGCGTCGCAGGACATCTTGAACTTCTTTTCCGTCAACAACAAGACTATTCAGGAAGCCATCGCTAAGGCCCAGGAGGACAGTAAGAAGGCTTTCGACAGAAAGAGAAGAGGGGATTTACTGCTTCAACCAGGAGATCTGGTTTGGCTGGCAACAGCCAACTTGAAGATGCTGTGCCCCTCAAAGAAGCTGGGACCCAAGTACATTGGCCCATTTCCTGTTAAACGAATGGTCAACAAGGTGGCCTACGAACTCGAGCTTCCGCAGACTTTCAAAATACATCCTGTGTTTCATGTATCTCTCCTGAAGCCGTCCAGACCGGATCCCTTCCCAGACCGAGAATCCAGACCTCCCGAGGCAATCGCCATAGGTGACCAGGAGGAATTTGAGGTGGAAGCTATCCTCAGTTGCCGAAGGAGGGGGGGGCCAGACTCAGTTCCTGATAAAATGGAAGGGTTATGGTCCTGAGGAGAACTCCTGGGAACCCGCCCAGGACGTTCACGCGCCTAGGCTCATCCGGGAGTTTTTTCGTGCTCACCCGCGGTGGAGAGATCAGTGGGGCTCCCGGAGGGTGCCCGTTGGGGGGGGGCAATGTCAGGGATCCCGGCTCCGTCTGCCGCAATCGCGGCTCTGTCCCCCGCGCATGCGCAGTAGAAACCGCGGGCGCGCCTCAGGCGTCCAATGACAGCCGGGGGCGCGTCCTAGCCAGCCAATGACAGTGCAGGGCGCACTATTTAAAGATGCCCTGCACTGTCACAAATTGCCGCAAGGTCTATGTGTGATCCTGAATACCTGCTCCTGCTGTGACCCTGTTTTTGACCCTGACTACGCTGCCTGCCCCTGAGATTGACCCGGCTTTGTTCTGACTATTCTACCCGCTCCTGTGATTGACCCGGCTTTGTTCTGACTATTCTGCCTGCTCCTGCGTTTTGACTCGGCTTATCCCGACTGTTCCTACGGATTGATTTACCCGGCTGACCCTGCGTGTGACCCGACTACTCCTAGCCCGCCGATTCGGTACCCCGCTTACCCCACGGGGCCACTATCCGTACCACCCTGCTGGGGCCGCCATCCTCTTCACAGCTGGCTCTCCTGGTACCTACATACATCCCCGGAGGCCTCCTCGGCCGCTGGTGGCCCGCTCAGAGGTCGTGACCTGGCCCGGGACTGTTTCAAGTCCATCCCCACCATCAGGGGCCCTGGTGAAAGCACAGCCCGGGCTTAGACCCCACGCTCTGGGTAGGTCTACCAGCTGGCAGACGGAGGGCTCCGCCTGGCGGATCCTAACACACTATATTGCCATAAGTATTGGGACGTCTGCCTTTAAAAGCACATGAACTTTAATGGCATCCTAGTCTTAGTCTGTAGGGTTCAATATTGAGTTGGCCCACCCTTGCAGCTATAACAGCTTCAACTCTACTTGGAAGGCTGTCCACAAGGTTTTGGAGTGTGTCTATGGGAATGTTTGACCATTCTTCCAGAAGCGCATTTGTGAGGTCAGGCACTGATGTTGGACAAGAAGGACTGGCTCGCAGTCTCCGCTCTAATTCATCCAAAAGGTATTTTATCAGGTTGAGGTCAGGACTCTGTGCAGGCCAAACAAGTTCCTCCACCTCAAACCCGCTCATCCATGTCTTCACTGGTCCACTGGTGTGCAGTCATGTTGGAACAGGAAGGGGCCATCCCCAAACTGTTCTCACAAAGTTGGGAGCATGAAATTGTCCAAAATGTCTTGGTCTGCTGACGCCTTGAGAGTTTCCTTCACTGGAACTAAGGGGCCAAACCCAACCCCTGAAAAACAACCCCACGCCATAATCCCCCCTCCACCAAACTTTACACTTGGTAGAGTGCAGTCACGCAAGTACCATTCTCCTTGCAACCGCCAAACCCAGACACATCCATCGGATTGCCAGACAGAGAAGCATGATTTGTTGCTCCAGAGAACATGTCTCTATTGCTCTAGAATCCAGTGACAGTGTGCTTTACACCACTGCATCCAATGCTTTCCATTGCACTTGGTAACGTAAGGCTTGACTGCAGCTGCTCGGCCATGGCAACCCATTCCATGAAGCTCTCTACACACTGCTGTTGTGCTAATATGAAGGTCACATGAAGTTTGGAGGTATTTTAGCTACTCACTCTGCAGACAGTTGGTGACTTCTGTGCACTGTGCGCTTCAGCATGCGTTGACTCCACTGTCATTTTACATGGCCTACCACTTCATATCGAGTTTCTGTTGTTCCCAGTTGACCATGGAACAGGGGCGGACTGACAACTCATGGATCCCTCGGGCAATAGGGGATCATGGGGCCCCTGTGTCCTTGCCCAAACTCAAAAAATCCTATTGAAAAGTACCAGGGGTATCTCATGGGGCCCCCTACTGACCCCGGGCTCTCGGGCAGTGCCCGAGTTTCCAAGTGGTCAGTCCGCCCCTGCCATGGAATATGTAGTAGCAGGGGAATTTCACAGATGGACTTATTGCACAGGTTGTTGCAGGTGGCAACCTATCATAGTACCATATTTGAATTCATTGAGCTCCTGAGAGCGACCCATTCTTTCACAAATATTTGTAAAAGCAGTCTGCATGCCTAGGTGCTTGATTTTATACACCTGTGGCCATGGAGGTGATTGGAACACCTGAATCCAATGATTTGGAGGGGTGTCCCAATACTTTTGGCAATATAGTGTATGTCTGTTGATTAAAATACTTTAGCATTACCCTCCCTTGTTTTGGTGTGCAATGTCCCATGTGTTTATATGGTCATGCTTGTGTCAGGAAAATGGAAACTGTGTATTTACCTGACTGTATATCATGTACCTGGTGATGAAGGCCAGTGGAGAGAGGGCTTCCCTTGTGGCTAAGTTCCAGACTCCCCTGAGAGTGGGACAGTGGGAGTCAGGCCCAAAGTGGCACAGGTTGCCTGTAGAAGTGCTGGTTGGTGGTCCACCCAGAAGTACAGCTGATGTACGGAGATAGGTTTGCAGACCGGTGGAGCCTGTGCGAGGTATGCAAGCCCTTCTGGGATTTAGAGATTTACTGGATAGCCGGTTCAAGCCAAGGTCAGGTACCAGATGGGAATCAGAGCAGATGTAGTCAGATGGGATAGCCGAGGTCATACACAGAGGAGTGAGAGAGGTTAAGCAGAGCAGACAGGTCCAAGAGCAAGCCGAGCCGGTATCAGGAAATCACAGGTCACAATAACACAGGAAACAGGAACAAGGCACGGGGAGCTAGAGATCATCCAGCAACTTGAGAAAGTGATGAACCTCCTTATAAAGGCCATCTTGCACCAAATTGAGGCTGATGTGTGCTTCTGTGGCCATGCAGGGTACTGGCAGAAATGCCAGATCTTCCAGAACTTCTGACGTGGACAGGACCCTGACAGTGCCCCCCCCCCCCAAAGGGCAGCCTCTGGATGCCCACCTGGGCCATCTTTTCAGGATACTTGGAACTAAATTCTTGGAGAAGCCAGGGGGCATGTACATTGCCTTTTGGTTCCCAGGAAGTTTCATCAGTTGGGTACCCCTTCCATCTGACCAGGTACTGGATTTGTCTTCCCCGCCTTCTGCAGTCCAGAATTGCTTCAACCTTGTATTCTGTCTCCTCCCCAACTGTTATCGGCGGAGGAGGTGGTTCTACTCTCCCTGGAAAAGGATCAGGAACAGCTGGCTTGAGTAGGGAGACGTGGAAAACTGGATGGATCTTGTATGATTCTGGAAGAAACAGCTCAAATGCCACAGGATTGATTTCCCTCTTGATCCGGAAAGGGCCAATGTACCTAGGTCCCAACTTACGTGACAGACAAGGGAGTTTTAGGTTGGCAGTTGATAGCCAAACTTTGTCTCCGATCTTCAGAAGAGGGTCTCCATTTCCGGTCGTAGTGCTTCTTATAATCAGCCTGGGATTTCTGTATAGACTCTCGGAGAACTTTACAGTTGTTTTGCATCATGGAGAGTCTGTCCTGTACTGTGGGTACCAAAGCTTAAGGAATGGTGTCTGGGATGCAGGAAGGGTGGAATCCATAATTGGCCCAAAATGGTGACTGGTTTGTGGCAGAATGGACTGAGTTGTTGTAGGCAAACTCTGCCAATGGGAGTAGGGATGCCCAATCATCCTGGAAAAAAGTAGAGAAGCACCATAAGTATTGCTCCAAAGTCTGGTTAGTTCGCTCCATTTGCCAGTTACTCTGGGGATGGTAGGCAGACGATAGGCAGAGTTCCACCTTCAGGGCCTTGCAGAGGGCTATCCAGAACCTGGAAGTAAACTGCACCCCTCGGTCAGAGACAATATTACTGGGCAGACCATGTAACCTGACAATCTCTTTGATGAAGGTCAGTGCAATCTCTGGCGCAGATGGAGTACCCACCATTGGTAAGAAGTGGGCCATTTTGGATAGCCGATCCACTACTACCAGAATGGTAGTAAACCCCTCAGAGGGTGGCAAGTCCACAATGAAGTCCATTGCGACCATGTCCCAGGGATGATCAGGAATGGGCAGGGGCCTCCGTAACCCCCAAGCCTTGGTTTTGTCTCCCTTGTTACATAGACACACTGTGCACGATTTCATATAGGCTCTACAGTCTTGATTCAAGTTGCGCCACCAAAAGGATCGCTGGATTAGTTCCATTGTTTTATGGGCTCCAAAGTGTCCAGCCAGTTGATGATCATGGAAAGCCCTGAAAACTTGAGATCTTACTACTTGGGGTACAAAGATCTTATCCTTGTGCCAAAGAAGACCATCCTGCCTTCTTGACAAATCTTGTTCGGGTTCAGGACATAGTGCAGAGGCTTGCTTGATCGAAGACTTTAGACTGGGTTGGATCAGCAAAAAATTTTGGGCCGACAAGATGGTGTTGGGGGGAGAAGGCTCCTCTGGGTTCGGGAACATACGGGATCCCGTTCTTGGATCCTGGGCAGTAGGATATGTGGAAATTAAACCTGGAGAAATATAAAGCCCATCTAGCCTGCCGAGGTCTTAGGCGCTTGGCGGATCTTAGATACTCCAGATTTTTATGATCCGTGAAAATCATAATTGGGTGGTTGGCTCCTGCCAAGAGGTATCTCCATTCTTCGAAGGTTATCTTGATCGCTAAAAGTTCCCTATCACCCACATTGTAGTTGCTTTCAGCTTGGCTCAGTTTCCTAGAACAAAAGTCTATTGGGTGAAGCAGAGCCTTTGGGCCCTGGCACTGAGAGAGTACAGCTCCTGTAGCAACTTCAGATGCACCCACCTCCAGGATGAAGGGAAGTGTTGGTTCTGGATGCTGTAACACCGGAGCAGAAGTGAACTGATCTTTTAACTGCTCGAATGCTATTTGAGCTTCCGGGCTCCAGCAGAAACGTGTATGCTGGCGAGTGAGTTGAGTAATAGGGGCAATGATGGTGGAAAAGCCCTTAATAAATTTCCAATAGAAATCGTCGAAGCCCACAAATCTTTGGACCCCTTTCCTGTCTGAAGGTGCAGGCCATTCCAGGATAGCAGATACTGTCTGAGGGTCCATGGAGATTTCCTCAGTGGAAATTATGGGCCCCAGGAACTGGATGGACTGCTTTTCAAACTCGCACTTCTCCGCCTTTGTGTACAAGCCATGCATCCTTAGAGTGTTTAGCACTTTCCTAACATGATCTCAATGGAGTTCCAGTGAGGTAGAGAAAATTAGGATATCATCCAGGTAGACAATTACGAAAAGGTCAAGGTACTCTTGATATAGATATCGTTTACAAAGTGTTGAAACGTAGCAGGGGCATTACATAGCCCAAACGATATCACCAGGTACTCGAAATGTCCAAAGCGTGTTCTGAAGGAGGTCTTACACTTATTGCGTCCCCTTATACAGACTAAAATGTAGGCCCCCCATAAGTCCAATTTAGTGAACACTCGGGCTGTTGTAAATATCTGAAACAACTCGAGCACAAGTTGAAGAGGATACCGATTTTTAATGGTCATTTTGTTAAGCTCTCTGTAGTCAATGCAGGGTCTGAGAGACCAATCTTTTTTTTCAACAAAGAAAATACCAGCCCCGGCAGGGGAGGAAGAGGGGCAGATGAATCCTTTAGCGAGGTCCTTGTCTAATGTCGGAGGGCTTCCAGTTCAAGCTCGGACAACGGGAAAATTCACCCAAATGGTACTTCTGCCCCTGGAAGTAACTCAATTGGGCAATCATAAGACCGATGAGAAGGCAAGGTGTCGGCCTTCTTTTTATCAAACACATCGTGGCCGTGGTAGGTAGAGGGAACTGATTGACTGGCCTCTGGTGAAGGTTGGACTGAGATTCATACGGAAGAGTTGGTGAAAGCAGGGGCACCACAGTGTTGCAGACAATATTCTGATGAAAAGATGATTTCCTTCTTGGGCCAATTGATCTGTGGACTGTGGGCTTGCAACCAGGGTATTCCTAGGATGGCTGGAAACATGGGGGATCTGATGACGTCAAAACGATTGAACTCCTGATGGCCGGAATCAGTGGTTGCTAGAATAGGAATGGTTTCCTGGGTAACAGGTCCAGAGCTTGGAGTAGTGACATCCGCTAGTAGTACGTCAAGTCTCTGTTTCTTAGGCAGAAGAATGATGTGTAAGTCCTTGGCCAATTTGACGTCCAAGAAACAGCTACAGTAACTTGACGTCCCTTCCAGCTACCTGCAATGACATGGGGAGAATGACATGGATGGTTAAAGTCCTGGATAACGGAAGGTACGAAGGATGGGGCTGGCTGGACTTACTTGGTCGTACTGAGCTGTACAAGAAATGGCCCCTGGCCCCACAATAGAGACATAGATTGCCTTGCTGTCTGCGTAGCTTTCTTCTTAGGGCAGGTCAGAGAAGGCCAATTTGCATTGGTTCTACCTCAGAAGTGCTGATGGGTTGCGGAGTAGGAGCAGGAGCCGTTGGTCCTGGAATCTTTGGCAGAACCCATGTGGGAGGGAGGAGGGAGATTCCACCCTGGCTAACTCGTCTTTGAGTGATTTGGACAGGCCTAAGCGGAACTGGTACTTTAATGCTGCATCGTTCCAACCAGTATCCGCTGACCATTTGCAGAACTCCACTATGTAGTCCTCCACAGGCCGCCGACCTTGTAGTAGAGCATGGAGGGCGGACTCAGCAGTGGAGGCCCTCTGGGGATCATTGTAAAGGGCAGCCTTGGCTTCAAAAAATTCACTCACTGAGTTGAGTGCTGGTTGTCTCGGTCGCCCGATCGCCACCCTCAACATGTGACAATCACACGACCGCGACCAACAATAATATGTCACGCTCACGGCATCAGACCCCAGACCTTCTCACCAAACTCATGACCAAAGGACTGGCCGATCTAAAACTGCAATGTGACATGCGTAACAATGCCACACTCAGCTGCGCCCTGCACAACGATTGTCCAGCTAATGGAACGCAATCGACTCACCTGCAGCCTGAATGCGCTTGTTACTGGGTCGGGTTAATTACGCAACTAACCCTTCACTGCCACCACCCCTTTTTTGTACAGGGGAAGGGGAAACTCTCTTTATCCAATATACACTGTAATGGTTGAAAAGTCGCCTGTCCAATATGGTCACCGCAGGCCGAATGGGCAGAGAATTAAACAAACACAGTAGCGTCTCTTCAAAAGGCAGGAATTCGTGAATTGCAAGTAAGCGCTTAGAAACAGTTTAACACTTTCAGAAAGAAAGATTTACTACTAAACGAGTCAAACAAGTGCAATAAAATATTTACAAAGAAAATGTAACTAGATATATATATTTATATATAAAAACAGCATATCACAGCCAAGAGATAACAGGGAGAAGTTAAAAGGTTAAGTTACTTGCTATGTTAAGCCTTGAGGTAGCAGATCCAAGCTGCAGAGCGAAGGGTCTTTGATCTCCTGCTGTTACGATGTTAAAATTAGGAGATCTCTTTAGCTTATCTCTCAGGGCTACAGCCTGTGTTTTTTAAAGTCCCCCAACAAGGGGGGTGGCTCTGAGTAACTGGCCAATACCCTGTTTAGGGAGGGATGTCGGGCGGACTCTGAATTAAAACCAACAGCTTCATAATTCATGATATGAAACATAGGTGAAAACTGGATCTTTTAAAAATGTTATCTGCTTTGTGTTTCTGGGGAATGCCTTGAACTCTTGAAAAGGCCCTGTTATCTTTTCCCGAGGTGCGAAGTTACACAGGTTTTGGGACTGCTGTCTCTATGGGGGGCTTTGTAGTTCTGGGCCCCCTGCTGTTCCAGCCTGCCAGCAACTTTTAACACTTACACATCTGTCCCTGTGCCTCTCAGGAAGGGAGGGGGTAGGGAATGAAGGATTGAGGGAGAAATGTATGCTCTTTTCAAATTGGATGTGCCTTGACAAAATGGTGGCACTGCGTCCATATCTGAGCGCAAGATTGCTACACTGGGTTCTTCTGTTCCAGTAGACTATGTGCCCAAGATTGAGATTCTTCAGACAAGAGATAGATGATGAATCCGACCTTGACCATTTCCAGTGAAAAGGTTCTGAGTTGTAGAGCAAAATACAGTTCACAGGCATTTTTGAAAGCTCTGAACTTACGTTGATCCCCAAGAAAACATTCAGGAGTAGGGATTCTGGGTTCCGGAGGTGGTAACACCACAGCAGGAGTGGTGGCAGGAGACAGACTGGCAGGTGCGGCTACTGGGTTAGAACTGGCAGAAGGATCCTGGTCCGCAGGAGAAGAGAGGGAGTGAAGACGCCCTTCCAACTGGAAGCATCCTTGCTGTAGATCTTTCACTGCTTGAGTAAGTGCCGTCATTTGTTGGCACAGGGCCTCTAGTGCGGAAGCGCCTCTCTCGGCCTCGGACATACTGGCTGGATGATACAATCACGTACCTGGTTATGGAGGCCAATGGAGACAGGGCTTCCTTTGCGGCTAAGTTCCAGACTCCCCTGAGAGTGGGACAGCAGGAGTCAGGCCCAAAGTGGCAGAGGTCGCCTGTAGGAGTGCTGGTTGGTGGTCCACCCAGAAGCATAGTTGATGTACGGAGATAGGTCTGTAGACAGGTGGCGCCTGTACGAGATATGCAAGCCCTTCTTGGATTTAGAGATTTACCGGATAGCCGGAAATCCAGGAAACAGGAACAAGGCACAGGGAGCTAGAGATCATCCAGCAACTTGAGGAAGTGATGAGCCTCCTTATAAAGGCCGTCTGGCACCAAACTGAGGCTGATGTGTGCTTCTGCGGCCATGCAGGGTACTGGCAGAAATGCCAGATCTTCTGCCGTGGACAGGACCCTGACACTAACTTTTTCTGACAGACTCTATGGCAGCATACGTATGGGTTAGCCCTGCCCTCTCCTATAGGACCCCACTCCCATAACTCTTTGCTCCCTGCCAGAGGCCGTGTTCCTTTTTTTGTCCTCCTCCTATGGACCTAGTGCATGCAAGTCTTACCTTGTCACCGTACACAAAATACTCCGCGACCAAGGCCTGGCGAGCCTCTCCAGGAGATGTGAGGTGACGCACCGCTTGTCAGTTCCAGAGGTCCCCAGCTAATGGCAGGGTATTGGACATAGTGAATGGATGCTGTGCTGGTAGAGTTGTGCAGATGCGTCCCCTCATCAATTCCAGCTTTCTCCAGTTAATGACAGGGTGGAAATGGGTGAGCAGGAAACGGTGCCTAGAAGAGCTGGGGTCTTCCAATGGCGGGCGAGCAGCAACTTGGGCCTACCAACAGCGGGTGGCCATGTAGCGCCCTGAATGGATGAGGCGGTCTCCGAGGAAGGTGGTCGTGGGAGTGTCGGGATCAGTAGGCAGTGGTCTCCCCATGTGGCAGCGGTCCTTCCATTTGTGTTTCCTTTTTTTCCCCCTTGTTTCTCTTCCTTTTCTTTTTCCCGGGTGCTAGTGCTCAGCTCATGGCGGCTGGAGTGCAATGCTGCACTCCAGGCTGCCGCTTCCTGGTCTGCAATCTTTCCAGCACACGGCGCTTGCGCAAGCTGGCCTCATAATGAGGCTTGGCCTCTCATGTGCGCAGTACGGCAAGATGGCAGCACTGTACACAGTATGGTGACAGTGATGTCATCACTGGCAACAGATTTGAAGAGCTGTCAGAGCTGTTTTCAATGGGAATCCCTGCGGGCTGAATGCAGCAACTTCCCCAAGCGCTGTGGTCCACTGTGGAAGGTCAGTACCTGCCCCCCCCCCCTCCGGTGGTCTGTTGGGATTCTGCTTGTGGCATGTCTTTTTTTTTTTTACAGCTTGGTTGCCTTTACAGCTGACCTGGCATGGATGTGTCACCGCCTCCTTGTAGCCAGCCCTTACACAGTAGGTACGGACAGGTGGCTCTATATCCTTAATTCCCGACTGGTGCCTTTCTGTGGCTTTTAACTATTCTCTTTTCTGTGTTTTTCAGCCAATCTAGGTCTGATCATCATTATATGACACACGTGGACGCAAGTGCATCTTGGTCTCGAAGCCATCACTCTTCCTCTAGATCCGGACGCCACAGGTCTCCTTCCAGCTCCAGGCATCTTAGGAGAAGTTCTCGTTCCTCCTCCTGGAATCACGTTAAGCGGCACTCCGGCCGCTCCAGTAGAAAAACATGCTGGGGGTGCGAAACGCAAGTTCCTGAGGACAGGTCATTATGTGACTCCTGTTTTGACTGGCGAGAGAGAAAGTGCCAGTCAACAGGTAAAGGCTTTGGTTAGGTGGGTGGTTCAAGAGTCCCTGAAAGAACTAGGGACTAGTCGCGCCCGCAGCCCATCAGAGTGTGTTCCCCTCCCAAGGACCCCCAAGAGGGATTGGAAACTTCTCAGTCTAGTAATCTGTCAGCCGGAGCTTCAGACAGTGAGGCGAAAGGTGAGGATCCATGTGTGGGCTTCAACTTTGCCTTGCTCTCGCCCTTAGTCAAATCAGTTAAAGAGGCCGTGAAGCGGGAAGAAGCTGTGGCATCTCCACCTAAACACCAAAAATTCTTTAAACATCTAAAAAAAAGATCATCCAAACTTTCCGTTCCTGGACGAACTTGGGGAAATTTTTACTGAGGAGTGGAGCAATGTCAATAGGAGGTCCCCCTTGCTGAACAAGTCAGCCAAGCTCTATCCGTTCAAATCAGAAGGCATCAAATATTTAGAATCAGCCCCTCTGGTGGATTCAGCCTCGATGAGGCTAGCTAAGCACGTTACCCTCCCTCTCAAGGATTCAGTGTCCTTTAAGGACAATCTGGAATCAATTCTGATCTAAAACTAATCTACACTACGACAGGGATGGCTTGCAAGATGGCTGTCAGGAATGGACTCAGCACTGGTGGTGGGACTCACCTGCCGTGTGGGCTGCAGTACCAGGGCTGACCAGCGGGTGCTCTCAGCAGCCAGAAGCTCACTCCTGCAATCAGCCAAACCTGGGGCTGATTGCAGAAGGTGTATTTAAGGCATGACCAGGCCTGTGATCAGGGCCTTGGTGTATGTTTTCCCATGAGCCCCTGTACCTGGTATCCTGTGTTCCTGCTTTGTTGCTGACCCTGCTTGATCCTGACCTCTGCTGACCGTCTCCTGTTGAACCCCTGGCTTGCCTGACCATCCTTCTGCCTGATCCCCTGTACCACGCTGCCTGTGAGTTACTGAACCCAGCTTGTGACCCTGACCATTCTCTGCCTGCTCCTTTGGTACCTTGCTGCCCGCACGTTGCTGACCTGGCCCGTCTGACCACGCTAACTACTCTGCCATCCATCCATCCTGCACGGATCCAGCCATCCCTGCTCACACCTTCTGCCTCTTCACATCAGGCTTTCTACCTGCACATACCTCTGGCGGATCCCTCTACCACTAGCAGGTGTACTCAGGGGCCGCGACCTGGTTCCTGTCTGCTCCAAGTCCATCCCCACCATCAGGGGCCCTGGTGAATAAGCAGACTGGGACTTAGACTCCGTGCCCTGGGGAATCCTGTCCTGAGGACCGCTAGAGGTACCACCAAACGGTCATTACAGAACCCTACGGCCGGCCTGACCATTCCACCTCTCCAGCCCTGACTACGCCTGTGTTCCTGCACGTACTAAGATTAGTGGAAGGTTGGTTTGTTCACTTTGAGTTATATATCTGGGTGGCTAATCATAATTATATTGTACCTGAAGTCTGCGTTTCCCTGTGTCAGTCCACACCTTTCTGGTCACTCCTAGATTCCTGACAATGGCACTGATCATAGTGTCCTTATCCAAAGCTATGGAAGTGTGGTTGGATAACGTGGATTCAGCTCTCAGAGGAGTTCCGGAAGAACTATTTGAAAGAATGAATACTCTTTCTGTGTACCCAGGTGTTTATTCTTTTTAATTGCAGTGTATGACCATTTTTTTGCTAAGTAATTAGCCTTATTCCCATTGAGTACTATTGCCAACAATTGATTTGCATATGTGGGCGGTTACAAACCCATTATAAATAGAGAGTGAAAGGCAGGTGTCTCATTGGTCTTGACGAAGCCGAGTGAGATACGCCCATCGAAAGGCGTTGACGTCATACGTCAGACACGCCACTTCCGGTCGCACGCATTGGCGCCATACACGGTGACCAGCAGGGAAGCCAGCCATATACGCTGGCCACGAGCGGCGCAAGGCTGCACAAGCACCAAGGGAGGAGCGGAGCCCACTAGATAACAGTTCCGATGGTGGCAGCTGCCTCCGGGACTGTGCCTGGCCATTCAGACGAAGGAAACTCTGGAAGAGTATCACCTATGGCTTGGGTGGTGAGTGAACTACTGCACAGCTAAATGGAATAAGGCGCATGTCCGCCATTTAATACATTTACCACAAGGAACACATATTGATTGACTGTCCATATGTCACCTATTTGTTACAGGATGGGGACAGTATGTTTCACAGTATAGGTGCAAGACACCCTACACTTATTACAAGACATGAAGGACCCAGCAATCTATATTACTACATCAATACTAAGGTAGTTAATAGCCCGCATGTCGCGGTGAAGAAACCCCTTGGGGCAGGGCCCTGCCATTTCTACAATACTGAGGAAACCAACGGTGATTTTTTCATTATTGACTCTGTATCCAAACAATATGGACATGTCCACTGTGATTCTATATTGAACCACCTACTCTTGCCTTTAATAATTTTTTGCAAATACCTATCTGGTTATTACAGAGGCTACCGCATCCCTACGTGTTTTTAAATTTTTCACCCACATTGCCTGGTTAGGTTTATTGGTAACAACATTATTGTCACTTGGTGCTCGTCATCAGCCATTATTGCTATGCATATTATGCCAATATGGTACAATTTTTTTATACACTTCCTGCATGGTGGTGTAACCAATGTGTCGGTGCTGCAAATATATTAGACAGGTAGTTGTCACTATGTCTGCAGTACATTATCACAAAGACCGGTCTTGATGTTTCTTTAATATGATTTTAGGTCTGTTTTTGTATTATCTCATACTGAGGTGATGGTAAACTGAGGTATTTACCTTAATTGTCCACATGTATTGTGTAATAAAGCATAATTTTTGGAACTACTTCTAGTATCGCATTCTGTCCGTAATGTAACCACTTTTTGGTGAATCTCTTTTCATGTTTCCTTTTTTGTATGCCTGTTTTTTGGTTACTGGGCATAGAATATACGTCTAGCGATATATATTTATGAGCCTCTGATGCTTTTCTTTTTTTCTAATCCTAAAGTGACCTCGGTCTTCCACGAAAACCAGGAAATTGTCATGGCAACGTTTAGAGCACAGGTGTCAAACTGGCAACCCTCTAGCTGTTGCGGAACTACAAATCCCATGAGACATTGCAAGGCTGACAGTTGTAAGCATGACTCCCACAGGCATGATGGGACTTGTAGTTCCACAACAGCTGGAGGGCCGTCAGTTTGACACCCCTGGTTTAGAGCCTCTAGAATCAATGATGTTCATCCCCTGGATGTGGGTGAGACCTTAAAGCTGTACTTGCAGGTCACAGCAACCTTCTGTAGGTCAGACCGTTTATTCATCCTTTTTCCTGGGAAGTGTAAAGGAGACCGGGCCTCTCCCAGGTCAACAGCGGCCTGGATTGTTCAGGCCATCCAAATGGCCTACAGAGCTAAGGGCTTGGCGCCTACGGAAGCAGTGACTGCACTTGTCACCCCTGAGATGATCTACAGAGTGGCCTCATGGTCCTCAATCATTACTGTGTAGAACCTGCTTTCTTATCCTCTGTTAATTTTGGTTTGAAAGTCCTGTCGGTTGATGGGGAAAATGAAAGTTTTTGTTTGAGTAACTGCCCACGTGTGTATGTGTATGGCTAGTTATTTCCCATACATAACCTGCCATGGAGTCTATCAGGAAAATGGAAATTTTCCTGTCAAATACTTATTGTAAGTTTCCTTTCCTGATGGACTCCATGGCAGCAGGAATACCCTCCCAATGCCATGCGTTGGCTAGTTATGGAAGGTGTCCTCTGGCGAGCAGCAAAGATTTATGGGAGTGGGGTCCTATAGGAGAGTAAAAAGCGGGAATAACCTATACGTATGCTGCCATGGAGTCCATCAGGAAAGGAAAATTACAGTAAGTATTTGAAATTTTCAGTTTTCCAGACACCATACATGACAACATACAAAACCCTTTCATGGCTTCGCATTGAGTATAGTTATGAGAATACTGCCTTGTGGTAAGTGTTTTATTTATAGTATAACAAGTCCTGTGATTGGGCTGGGCAGGGCAGGAGCTAAACTCATGTGCATATGCTGTCATTCCTAAATGTCAGGAAAGGCAAGTTAGTGACAGGTAAGTATACAATTTTCCGTTTTGCTTCCACAGTGCAACTTTATGTGGCAGGCGTGTACATATTTTCAGAATAACATGTACAAATTAGACAAAGCAGGGCAAAAACAAACAGCATTTATTTTAACAACCTTTAGAATTAGGTGGAATCAGGTAGTAGAAACAGAAAAGCATAGTGTGCTTTTATTTGCTAACAGCAAATTCCAGGTAATTACTATTCAGCATCTAACAATGCCTCCCTGTTTTAACTTCAATACTGTGTAATCAAACTATTTCCCTTATCTTTACACATTAATTTTTTTTTTCACTTTAATCTGAGATATATCCTATACAAGCAGAGCCTTATGTATGTGAAAAGATTGGCAATTCCTACAGTATGCACATTTTCATGTGCTTAATCCCTTTAAAGGGTTCACACCACTCTGAATACTACACTTCTGTCTGGATTAGCTGTGTCGAGTATCTCTTACTATAATCAAGCTGTTTTATGCTCCCATTTACAGTACCCCACGGAAATAAAATTATCTGTTGCAGAGGGCTGTCATGGGATCATAAATATGTTTGCTGATTATTAAAGTAAACCTGTCATGACATGGGGTCTGTTGTTGCTGATACTCCTTCTGAAAATACTAGTTACTAGGCTATTTTTCTAACTTAAATACTTATCTAAAAAAACAAGTATTCAGAAGAGGGGGGTTGGAGAAAACTCAGACGATGGTATCTGTACTTGTTTAGGGTCAGTAGTGCTGAAACAAGAGGGTCAGGACCACAGCCAGGAAACTAGCATATTTAAAATGAGAACAACAATTTATTTATTTATTACAGGTACTTATATAGCGCCGTCAATTTACACACATATACTGTATATTGTATATTGTACATTCAGATCAGTCCCTAACCCTCAAGGGGTGTACAATCTAAGGTCCCTAACTCACATTCATACATACACATACTAGGACCAATTTAGACAGGCGCCAATTAACCTACCAGCATGTCTTTGGAGTGTAGGAGGAAACCGGAGTACCCGGAGGAAACCCACGCAGGCACAGGGAGAACATGCAAACTCCAGGCAGGTGGTGCCGTGGTTGGAATTCGAACCAACGACCCTAGTACTGCCAGGCAGACGACAGCCTCCAAGTTTTGCTCATAGCAGTTTTCATTTAATTTATTTTATTTAAAGGGTTAGTCCACTTAAAACAATTTTTTTTGTAATAAGTGGATACTGATAGGTGGGGGCAGCCCCCACTTTTATTTAGGTGTAGAATCCAGTATTCAGTGTTGTATATTCCACAGACACATTTGGGGTTATTTACTAAAACTTGATCGTGCAAAATCTGGTGCAACTCTGCATAGAAACCAATCACCTTCCTTTTTTTTGTCAAACCTTAATTGAACAAGCTGAAATTAGAAGCTGATTGGCTACATACACAACTACATCATATTTTGTTACGCTCATGTGTTAGTAAATAACCCCCAATATATCATGCTGGTAATGTGGAAATGTTTTGTGATGTGTTCTATACCAAACTATATTATGGACATATTAAGGCTACAATTCCCCAAAGTGTTTTTGTATACAGCTTCAAATTACTGCATTTGGAGTGTCAATAGAGTCCATTATTTTAGTCAAAATAGAAACATTTTATTTTTCCCCATTTCACTTTTTTTTTCCTGATTTACATTTTTATACTTTTCCAATAAGGGGGTATAATGTATTTGAATTATATCAGACCTGTGTGGCAGCCTAAACAAGTCCCAAATCCAGTTACTATGTGTTGCACAAGCCTCAAAGTAAAAAAGAGTTAAATCCTCCTTCATTAGTGTCTCACATGCTTCCTCTCCCAGACACTGGAGCTCACAGTGTGAGGGTTTCAGCAATAGAAGCAAGCTGTCAATCCAGAAAGCAGTGAGAAGGACTGAGTATTATTATTATTATTATACAGGATTTATATAGCGCCAACAGTTTGCTCAGCGCTTTACAATATAATGGGAGACAATACAGCAACAATGTAGTTCAATACAAGAGGGAAAGGAGGGCCCTGCTCCTTATGACCAGGTATGGTGCTGATTTTCAATCTACATGCTTGTCATTCAGTATTGACAATCTGAACCCTATGGACTAACACTGGGATGCCATTAAAGTACATGTGTGTCTAAAGGCAGGTGTCCCAATACTTTTGGCAATATAGTGTATATTTAAAGCAATTCTAAAAGTAGTTTTTTTTTCTTTGTAAAATAACAAACATGTCTTCTATACTTTTCTGCTGTGTGCAGTGGCTTTGCACAGAGCAGCCTGAATCCTCCTTTTCTCAGGTCCCCCGCAACCTCTCCTGGCTCATCCTGTCTGTCAGGTGCCCCCGCAGAAAGCAGTTTGCTTTGAGGGCACCCTCTACTCCGTGTGTCCATTGACACACAGAGACGTGGCTTGGCCCTGCCTCCTCTCTCTCCTCATTGGCTGACTAGCTGTGACTGACAGCATCAGGAGCCAATGGCTCCCGCTTGCTGTCTCAGCCAATGAGGAGGCAGAGACCCGGGACAGCCGAGGTTGTCATTCACATTGCTGGATCGCGAGGGGTGTTGAGGGGTCTGGCACTGCTGCACACAGGTTTTTTACCTTCATGCATAGAATGCTTGAAGGTAAAAAACCTTCAGCCTTTACTACCACTTTAATTGCTAAAGCACATATTTTTTTTTAGTTGGAGGCCAAAGTTCTATTTAAGTTGAATTAATGCATTGTCACTGCCAATACAAGCATAGATTAGGAGGATGGATAGCTGGACTGGTGAAAGAAAAAGTTTTAAATAGCTGCTACTAAATTAGCTTCAGCAATGAGTCAGCCCAAGGTCTCCATTCCATTTAAAGTAGGTCATGTTAACATTGAATGGTGTAAAAACAGTCACCACAAATTCTGACATTGTAGAATGGTCTTTCTTTATACATCTACACCCCTATATAATGTATTCTCCTAGTACAATTTCACAGTTCATATGGTCTTCACTGTAATTCCAGAGAGAGAGATTGAGATAGTGAGAGTGGTTTATTTTTAGACTGGCCTTATTTAACTTGTCATATTTCTTCTAGCTAGGCTAAGATATTTATTTACCCTCCAGGATATTTACAGATGATGTATCATTGTGCTTGATTAATCCCTTCACCATATATTTAAATATCTTTACAACATAATTCAACACTGCAGTGCAAGACACCAATAAGAAGCAGTTTCATTTTGCAGGGTTTGCACTCATTATTTCCTGCTACAGGAAAACCTAAATTTAAAGTACAACTTTACTTTTTCAATCAATATTACAGCATTTGTAATGGCTGAATTTTTTTAATTAAAATAACAAACATGTTGTGATTACCTGATCTGTGCAAGGGTATTGCACAGAGTGGCGCCTTAACTCTTCTTCTGGGGTCCCCCATCAGCACTATCCACTCCTCCTCCTTTGAGTGCCCCCATAGCAAACTGTGTGCTATGGGGGCATTTTTGCAGGTACGCTCCCAAGCCAGGCTGTGTGTGTCCATAGACATACACAGCATTGCCTACTTCTGCTCCCACTCCCTCCACAAAGGATTTGTTTGACAGCAGCAGAAGCTAAAGGCTCCCACAGCCGCCTCTGTGTCCTTTGAATACAGGAAGAGATAGCAGCACAGTTGCAGATGGGCACAGCACTTGATCAAAACAGGAGTTTTGTAAGTATTTACAGGGGGACTAGAGGGAGCTTACCATGGAATTATTTTTTACCTTAATGCAGAGAATGCATTAAGGTAAAAATGTTATGTCTGTAGAACCACATTAACTATTTTAAATTCTTATCCTACTATATTGGAAGGTATGTCATATTTACTTGTTTTAAACTTGTATTTTACATTTCGTCAGTTGCTTGCTGGTATCTGGCTTAGGCCAAAATGTTTTCATACATCCCAGGAGTCTTCATGGCCATTTTTTATTTTTTCATCTGGAGGAAGGAAGGACTTTCTCAGCTAAGTACACCCTCCTGTCAGCTTGCCTGAGCTAAGGGAAGATGGATACTAGGAAATAAATGTTACATGAATCACCTGCCCTTACCATGGCTAAAAAGGCTAGGGTATTGTTTTTCAATATGATTTTGCAACAAAATAAAGCATGGAGACATGGATGGATGGGGGAGTTTGCTTTGTATATTAAAAATGAAACACCATTTTTGGTTTGTGGTGCTCAGATACAGCTAAGTTTCACTTTTGGGTGATCTGCACAAGTCTATAAAAGTGTAAGTGATGAATAGTAGCTGCTTGATGCAAAATAGCTTTTTAACAAAAGTAAAGAGAAATGTACAAAGAGCAATAAGCCAAGACAGCCAATGATAAACATTTTTTATTGAAAAATTGTTTCTGAAATCTAATTGGCTGCTGGGGGTTACTCCACTTTGCAGTCATGTCCTTGGTTGTACTTGGCTGTTTTATTGAAAAAGTGATGTTGGTGAATCCTAAATCTGACTAATAGCCAATTTGGACAATGCAAACTAATTTACAGGATATATTTTTTTTAAAGAAACGGTTCTGATAAAAAAAAAATTGTATGCGGTCTCCCTCAAAATGTAACAAATCTATGACTCGAAGCATAAAAGCTTTTATGCAGGTAGCAAAATGCTGCGAAAGAGTCTTGAGCATTCACCTGTGTGAGGTTCTACTTTGGGGGCATTTGGTGTACTAGGGGGATGGTAACTAAACAATGCATTCACTTTTTCTTTTTTTTTTTTTGTGGAGAAGTAACATTTTTTTATTCTGCTCTAAAAGCTTTCTGATGTGGAAAGATACAGTCAGATGGCATAAATGCTTGCATCCCTCAATACTACTCACATGCTGGGTGTTTGTGGTTAGTCTTGTTTAGGAAAAGACTGAAAAAAAGTGTTTTGTTTTTTCTGGAAAATGTATCCAAAAACTTTAAAATAAAATTGGTGGACCATTCTCTAGCTTGTAACGGTCCTTGTGACACGAAAGGATGAGGGCATCTGTCCTTCATATAGCCCGTTTTAAGAATTTTAGAACTATACTGCAGTCACCTATTACTTTTAAACTGACCCTTGTGGCAGCCTCTGGACATTCCTGAATTCTTTGCATTCTTGAGCCTTGTTTTTCATAACACTATTGTGATTCCACAAATTGCCTTCCATCCTCCATTGGTGCTTGTAATACATTTTGCTTTCAATATAATAACCAACCTAGAAAACCTAAGGAAAAAAGTTGAGCAAAATGCTGACTAGGCTACGGGTTGCTACTGTCACAACAAAACCTCATTTAGCTTACAAAAGCAGTTAATACACTGTACAACAATTTTATCACTTCAGGTATCAGAATTTTTAAATACATATTAGTAAGTACTAGTAATGTGTTATATAGCCTTTTCACCTAAAAGCAATGTTTTTTACAAATACACTGTGGAGGAAAAAGGAGGCCCTTTCTTCCACAAACTGACTTACTAGGGACAATTCACTAAGTGGTATCTGACCGCCTCCAAGTATGCCGTAAGATACTGCACAGCATTTAAAAATATGCTACTAAAATACTGTATTTTCAGTCATGTGGTATTTTAGTAGTGAAAACGTGGTAATGTATCAGCTGTCAGTGGGTTCCCTGCTGACAGCTGAATTAAAAAAAAAAAAGAATAGCCAGCAATTATAAATTAATAAAAAAAATGGCATGGGGTCCTCCCATCCATACCAAGCCATTCAGGTCTGGTATGGATTTTGGGGGACCCCATGCCATCTTTCAAAAATGTTGGCATAGGGATTCCCCTCAATATCCATACCAGACTCAAAGGGCTTGGTATGGACGGGGGGGCACACCATTTTTTGGCTTCATTTTCAATTGCTGGCAATTCTTTTTTTTTTTTTAATTTACATTCAGCTGTCAGCAGGGAACTTCACTGACAACTGATGACTCATAGATTGGTAAGGACGTGGCAGCCCACTCCTTAACAACCATGACAGTTACCAGTTCATACCACATGCCTCGCCCACTACTTAATTACCGCATGCATTTCATGATTTATTTCCTTCTGTGAATTGGTGTTAAGGTCTTTTTATGCGGTATTTACAGAGAGTTTTTGCTATTTGTGGTAAATACCTCATACTAGCAATGGTAAATTGATATTTTCAGTATCGCATGCGATATATGGTCATGTGACTGATATAACATCTGCGATAACCTTATGTGAATTATCCCCACTGCCTTCACCTGCATAAGTGGCTTAGAAATAGCAGAGCCAAGATTCATATTAGAAATTATACTCCACGTTGAATGTGGCGTAAACAGTCAATTTATAGCTGAAGCATGCAGGGCCAAGTGGCAGAGTCTCTTAAATGCCTGCTCTCTGGCCTACTTATACTCACATTCCCCACACCCCTGTTTTCTGTGTTGAAACCTACATAAAATACCTGTTACTTAAGTGTATAGGGAAGCATGTGACCTCCTCCCATGATGAAAATGCTTTGGCCTAGTGATCAATTGCCCAAACACTGTCATTGAAGGAAGAAATAGCCTTATTAACAGTTTGAACACCAACTTCATGCAATTTAAACCTTTAGACCAATTTAGATCTGCAGAGGAATCTGTAAAGTCTATGTTAAGCTAACAAAAATATAATACAGACGGCTCAAACTGCTGGACACAAATTTCTTTTGTGGAACTGCAAGGTTCATCATGCCCTAGCATTCCCTGCCCACTATTAGAACCTGCAGAGACCCAATTTAAAAATTAAGTATGTGCTCAAGGGTTGTGGAAGTGATATCAGCTCCTGAAGCAGGTGTAGGGTGTTTCCGAAGATCTGTGGTATAAGCACATAATGTTAGGTAGCATGTGCATTACTTCAGTAGTTACACACTCTTCTTGGATCTCTTAAACTCCCTCCTGGCTTACAAGCTCATAGAAATGATCCCATTTCCCACCCTCTAGTTGGGTTCCTCTGGCAAGTGAAAGCCCAGTGACATTTTTGACCCTCCACCCTTTTAAATTACTCTTGACTGAGCGCAAATGTTACAGTAGTAGATACCAGGGGAGACTTGATTTTGGTAATGTTAGTACCTTTCCTTTCTTCCTATACTTTTTAAGTATTAACCAAATTTGATGTGCAAGATTTATAATAATCAACTACCATCATAGCAAAATATTTCTTGTATGAAACGACATACTTCCAAACCACCCCAGATTTCGCAGGACTGTTCAGGATTTCAACAAAATTCCAGTGTCCTGTGCATTTGGGAGCCATATCCCAAAACAAATTCTTGTTTTTGGCTCTACTAATTTACCTTGCAGAAATGAACTTGCACTGGGCCCCCAGGATGTGCCCTACATCACTTGCAGGGTGCCTGCCACAAGGCAAACAAGGCATTTGCCTTGGGCAGCATTTTTCAGGGGGGTGGTGCTGCCCCCAGGCACAAGGGACCAGTGGTGTCGATACAGTGAGTCAATTTCCCCCCCTAGGCTATTCCTTTTCCCCCCCTGCCAGGGGCAGACTGTGTTGGGTGGGCTTGGCTGTGCTCAGGTGGGGGGGGGCATCGGCTGTGCTCTGGTGGGAGGGCATGCTCCGCTATGCTTGGGTGGGCATGGCTGTGCTCGGGCTGAGGGGCTCTTTTTGGCTGTTCTTTGGTGGGAGGGAGGGCTCGGCTGTGCTAGTGTAATGACACCTTTTACGAATCACAACAACAGCCAGGACTGGTTGAGAAGGTGGGAGTGCTGCCTGCAGATGTAGGGAGCCTCAGGCCAGGGTACTGCTTTCCTTGGACTCCACTGTGATGCGTGACTAAAACAAATCATCTACTATACAGAGAGGTGAGTAAATGGAAAGAATTAAAGGAGACTTTTCTATTCCTTATGATGACTCCAATCTGATCCATTTCACCTTAGAAAAAAGGCTGTTTTAAGGAGTATTGGTTGTGAAACCTAATTTTTTTATCTAGTGGTAACAGACCTGAGTTAAACAGTGGAACAAGCAGCCACGACAGATATAACAGCTATAGAAGTTTACAAAAAATAATGCTACAGCCCTCAACTCCATAAAGATTGTGAGCTTCTTTTTCATGGTACCACACTGTACAGTCTTAAAAGTTTAATAAAATGTTAAAATAGAATGCACAATAACCCCCCCGAAACCACAACTCCAATTCCACAATTCCCAAAACCGTGTATCAATTTTGTATCCCCAATTAATCCCAAAATATTCAAAATACAGAGTTCAGGTATGTGTTTGTCAGAAACCGACTAATGTCAGACCAGTAAGTGAGCACTTGAATATGCAAGAAATAGAAAGAAAAGGAATGTTTTATTTTGCATTAAAACTAGTGTGATTTATCAGAGAGAAAAAAGCCACAAATATTGCTCAGTGGCTGGGCATTATGCAAGCAGCTTGATTAGGCCATACTATAGATGGGAGAGACAAAATGGGTTTTATCTTGAAATAGAAATTAGAGTGTATTAAGCCACAAATATTGTATGATGGCTGGATAGTGCAGGGCCAGAGAGCAGCAAGCAACAGCTACCATCTGGAGCTAAAAAAACAAAACAAAAAAAAACACCACAATAACCACCTCAAAATCTAGCAAGCAAGTTAGACAAAGGGAGCAGCCCCTGAAACATGTTGCTGCCCATTCCTTTCCATTGACACTGTTGTTGCTGGGATCGAGGTGCACTTCAGACAGTCTGTCGACATCAGTTGTGGCAGGTGTGGCTCTCTACCATGAAGGCTTAGTGACACATGCCAATACACCATCTTGGGTCCATTCTTTCCTCTGAACTTCATGCTGGACACTATAATTCTATATATAAATGTGCTATTGTTCGATGGAATAAAGCCTTCATTTTTATTGATCCCTGCACCCTGATTTCTTTGCTTCTTTACATGAGCATTTTCATTTCATATTAATGTATTTTCATCACCTGCACCTCCCTGAGTATTTTATGATGTGTTAACAAGAGCTTTATTTATAAATCACCTTTACAGGCAATGAGGTCAGAGTGTCAATGCTGGGCACTGCTTCCTCATTATGTTCCCTCCTTGGCCAATGAATAATGACATGGGCAGCACAGTGGCTAAATGGTTAGCACTTCTGCCTGGCAGTAATAGGGCCATTGGTTTGAATCCCAGCTACGGCACCGCCTGCCTGGAGTTTGCATGTTCTCCCTGTGCCTGCGTGGGTTTCCTCTGGGTACTCCTGTTTCCTCCCACACTCCAAAGACATGCTGGTAGGTTAATTGGATCCTGTCTAAATTGTCCCTGGTATATGTATGAATGTGAGTTAGGGACCTTAGATTGTACGCCCCTTGAGGCTTAGGGACTGATTGTACATTCAGTACAATATATATGTAAAGTGCTGCGTAAACTGACAGCGCTATATAAGTACCTGTAATAAATAAATAAATCTCCAGTACCCCCAGCCCCTTTGTTTACACGTAACCCAGTACAAGAAGATGCCACATTGATAACAGCTTCCCAGTACAGACAAGCCTCACTCTGAACTCTAGCTTCTCTCTTGACACTTACTCAAAGTTGGTCTTAATTGCTGACAGTTTACTAAACACTGAACTGGTGGTTGTAGGAACCACCTGAATTTGTTGCCGGTGTCTGTAATTGTTCTGAAAGTGGTGTAAATACTTGCCTGAATTAGGCACAGGTAGTATTAATGGAAACTACCACCAGAAATCTACTAAAGCCCCAGACAGCAGTAAAATGTTCTATCCATAACTAAATAAAATGTGCACTAACATACCAAAGTCTGATTTGGGTACTTCTATTAGTCGCATGTAAAAGTACATGTATTTTGTAATGACTATGTAAGTGCAATTATACAGTACATCTTTTTATATCTGCCTGTTGTTTAGCTTTCTTGGTTTATGACATACAGAAATCTGTCTGCAGCCTAGGGATGGAGATATCAAATATGACTTGCCCAGCAGATCAGGAAGCTGTCTGCACCAAGGCCGTCTGTCAGTTTGGCCGTCTGTCAATTCAATACCAAGTTGAAATCAACAGTAAGGAGTAGTCAAACCAGGCTCTCATACCGCAGCACAACGCATGCTTTTTAGAAATGTTAGAATGTACTGTTCTTTTAGAATGTACTGCTTACACAAAGTGTGATTTTATTTTTAAGTGATACAACAATTTAACAATCTCTCTCTCTCTATATATATATTACACGCACTGAATGTATTTTGCTTACTATGTGTGGAATTTATGAATATCCTGCATACAAAGTAGTCACATGACAAATGAAGAAAATGATTCCGTCAGACCATGTTTACTATGGGAACATGTAAATGTGCAGGAATACTCCTGTTTTTTCCATTTTTGTAAGTCTGGGTCAGTTGCTAAGCAACACTGAACAGCACAGTACAGGAACAATCAAGCCAACTGTACAAGCTGACCTGATCCATCATGTGCTGGAATTAAAAATTGTAACATCAAATTGCCATATTATTATTTTTAGTCATAGCAGCATATTCAAGTAGTTTGATGGAATGTGCTGAATAAATGTGTACATATCAGTCCCTTTATTTATTTATTTTTCACTCAATTTTTTCTTTTTATCATGGAGTCCTATGCATAGTCATTTATCTGAGATGCTGATAATGGTTCATGTAAACCCTGGGGGTAAGTTAATCATGAAGTGCAAAAGTGATCTACTTCTTTATTGAATAATCAAGCAATCAAAACTAATTATTGATTGGCTACAATGAGTTATTCTGTAGTAAGAATTAGTAACCACATGAGATTAGTAACATAGTCCTAAGCAAAAGAAATCTAAAATACCAGCAAGGTCAGTCATTTATAAATAAACTATACTTTATACATTTCTAAAGAAGTGGGGTTGTTAAAAGCAAAAACAGGAAATGAAAATGGTAAAATATCCAAGTTGTTGTCCACATTGATGAATCAGACCTAATTATGTCTACAAAACTTAGGAAGGAATCTGACTGGTTATCATAGGGAATCAGCGTCTTTCTTTCCATTTTTTTTAATAAATTTGTAGCATAATAAGCATTTTCATTTTTTCACAAACTTTATTGAAATCCCAAATTATTACTTTGTTTTTGTCTCTTTAGGGATTACTTATTAAATAAAGGCAAAAAGAGTAGAAAAGCAGGAACAAATGTGGAAATGTTGTCTATAGTAATCAACTCTACTTTTGCTCCCATTTTCTTTTATTCATTTCACAAATAAATCCCCCACCCCACCCCCATGATCTTTATTATAGCTGATCTTTATTTTCAGGCAAAACCACTTTCACGCTTCTTTGTGTTCATCTTGGGGAGATTTTTTCTTGCTTTCTGTCCAGGTCACACAGACAGAAATAAAACTCAACAAATGTAACAATTTTTCAGCTTTCCACATAAATAATGTTTTTTTCTTTTGCAGTCTATTTATTGCTTCTTGTTCTAGTGACTATATGAGAACGCAAAGAGACATTTCCCAAGAGAAAAAGACAAAACGATGCTGTTCCACTACTAAGACAAAAGGCAATGTAAACCCACAGAAACCAAACATCTGACCACACTTCTGCACAGCTGATATCTACCTTCCCTAGGACATTAAACATATTAGCCCTTTGTACCATCTTATTAACCACTTCAATATCGAGCACTTCTACCCCCTTCCTGTCCAGGCCAATTTTCAGCTTTCAGTGTTGTCACACTTTGAATGACAATTGCATGGTCATGCACCACTGTACCCATTAAAAAATTATAATTTTTTTCACACAGAGCTTTCTTTTGGTGGTATTTAATCACTATTGAGTTTTTTTCATTTTTTGCTAAATACACCAAAAAAACCCCACAACATTTAACAAATAACCTTTCTTCTTAAATTTAGGTCACATTATTGTATATTATTTAGTCTGTATAAAAATTATAGAGACCACAAACCATGGTATATAAAAAATCTGACTATCGATCAATCGTGATTTACTGACGGCCAATATCATTTCTTGAGGCCCGAAAACGCCAGGATAGTACAAATACCCTCAGAATGATCAATTTTTGGAACATAGACAGTCCAAGGTATTTAGTAAGAGGCATTGTGAGTTTTCTGAAGTTGTAATTTTTTATTACAATTTTTGGGTTTTTTTTACATATGGTCACCACTCCAGTACAGTATTATTATCTAACTGGTTTGGTGGTGATCAGGGACACTGACTGGTGACAGTGTGTAAAAAAAAAAAATATGTATATATTTTTTTTTCAAATTTTTAATTTTTTTTTAACACACTGTGCCCAGAGCAATACAATGTTACCATAGTAACATTGTACTACTCTTAGCAAGTGATCAGGATTTTTTTTTTTTTTTACACATTATGATTGCTGATACCAATGTATTTCATTGATATTAGCAACCATTGTTACTGAATGAAACTGAATGATTCAGCCTTGTTGTGATTAGCTGTGATTGGGCAAAGCTCATCACATGATACGGATGGGCAGTGATTGGCCCTGTCTGTACCATGTGACTTCTTTGACCAATCACAGCTAACAAAACAATTGTATACAATGGATGGCATGAAAGGAAGCCATCCATTGTATACAATTGTCATGTGATCTGCTGTGATTGGTCACAGCGGTCACATGACACTGGCAACAAGTTGGTGTAGTGATCTGCCATTGGCTGTGTCCCGTGGACACAGACGGTGACAGATCGCGCTGCTGCATGGCCCCGCGGCCGCTTCTGACAAGTCAGCCAATCAGAAGGAGGAGCTTCCCGCCCAGCCATCAATCTGCTATAGGCCGGGCAAGAAGCTATTTTTTTAGTCTGTCATTTCTATCTTCATTCCTAAAATTCTAATTGCTTGGCTGAAGCTGGCTTCACTATCATCTAATTTACTGGATTACTGGACAAAGAAGAGGTATGCAGCAGTTAAAATTGAAGTTCCTTGTATATGCAGTACATACACAGACTGCTTTTTTTTTTTTTTTAGATAGCTATCAAGCCCCCAAAGGTCAATAGTTGGTAGGGCAGTATACAGAGGTCAGTAGTATGTAGGACAGTGTAGAGAGGTCAATAGTTGGTAGGGCAGTGTACACAGGTCAGTAAGATGTAGGGCAGTGTACAGAGATCTGTAGTATCTATTGCAGTGTAAAGAGGTCAGTAGGATGTAGGGCAGTGTACAGAGGACAGTATTTGGTAGGGCAGTGTACAGAGATCAGTATGTGAACTGGAGAAGCAGAACTTCCCTTTTTAGGTGAAGTTCTGCTTTAACAGCTGATTGATTATACTTGTTGCTAGGATTACTGTTCAAACCTTGGATCAAAACCCTCTTGTAGTGATTCTTCTAAGTGAATCTGTGGCAAGGAATACAAAAATTTCAACAGCTGAAATGCCAAAAACAGGCCACCCCAATATGCAACTACAGACAATGATCACTATTTGCATAACAGAGAAACCTGGTATTCTGGGATTTCAGGTACTCTAGGAGAAAAGCAGTCTGAGGTGCAGGTACCTAGAATGAGAGAATGTTTTATTCCTAGCCACAAATTACTTTGAAGCAGTTTTTACATTTTTTAAAATTAAAATAAATATGTTATACTCACTTACCCTGTGCAATGGTATTGCACTGAGCGGCCCAAACCTCTTCTTCTGGGGTCCCCACTCTGACGATCTTGCTTGCTATGGGGACAGACGTGTGGGCTTAATGCCGAGTCAGGCTGTTTGCATCCATTAACACACACAGTGCAGCTTAGCCCTGCCCCACTCTCTGCTGAATTCTAGAGCAAAGTGCTAAAGGGCCCAACAAAACAACAGAGAATTAGGAACTACCTACAGCTCAAAACATACGCCAGAAGCTGGCATCAAATGACACTTCGATATCTGCCCAATAGAACTTAGAAAATGAAAACAGAAGCCCAGGTGGTAGGCTTGCAAATCTGTGAATGAGTTTTGGTATCAAGCAAGTATTACTAGATCTAGTAAGAGTGCACCTTAACAGGAAAGGGTGGATCTCGATCGTTTAGGCCATAGGCTTGGATGATGGCTTAAGGTAGGTATAACAAGAAGCTAGTGCACCCTTACAGGGTCCATAGTGGATAACAAAAAAGGAGTCAGTTTTCCTGAAATAAACAGTGGCTGAGAAACTTTCACAGCCTAAGCCACAGGAGCAGAAGAGCAATGTCTTGGTATAGGTGAAAAGCAGAAGTCCTTGACATCAACACCACCACTTTTATATTCAAAACTAAAAAGAGTTACTTGCAGGAGAAGGCCTCCAGTTCAAACACCCTCCACAGAGGTAATGGCAATAAGAAATACAATCTTGTAGGTGATAGAAGAAAGAGGAATATCTCTAATGAGATCAAATGGCAGTTTCTGAAGTGCAGAGAACCAGATTCAGATCCAATGGAGTAACAGGGGAATGAACAGGGGGAGTTTCTTAGGAAACTCTTAGTACAAAAGTCATGAAACACCTCCACGTGTAAAGACCAACCCTCCCCAGGGTCTAGGCACTGTTACTTGATGTCTTCCTGCCAATTATCTATGCATGGTTTATACACGTGAATGAACGTGAGGTTATTCCCAGGACAGAAGCCAAATTACCCATATAGCAGCAGTGACACTTCTGGTTCCTCACTGATGAACAAGGTGTGCCACTATAGTGGTGTTATCCAACTAAATCCTGTTTGAATGGCATTTCAGCATGGTGTTCCAAAACTGCAGAGACAGCCAAAATTGCTTGTTGTTTCAGGATGTTGATCAGGAGATGAGACACTACTAACTATTATGTGCCCAAGACTCCTTCTCAGCCTGATAGACTTGTATTTGTCATGAGGATCTGCCAGAGTATGGGAACAAAGGACTTCCTTGATACCATAGCCCGATTCCTGAGCCACCAGGCCTGGGACAAACTGGTCAATGGCGCCAAATGAATTTCTCTGTCCAAGGACTTAACGGACTTGTATAATGACAACAGGATGTTGCATTGCTGAGGTCTGGAGTGACTCTGGCCAACTGGGGCTTTCTCAAGGGAGGCTACCATCAGGCATAGGACTACCATGCAAAGCAGAGAGTCGAATGACTCCTGAACATAAGAGCTATGAACTGAGATTAGAGTCTCTTAAGTTTCTCCGTGAAAGAAACTATTTTGTCTAAACTGTGTCCAGAACCTGATCCACATACTCCAAAAAATAAATAGACTCCAGTGATAATTTCTGAAGGTTCTTAAGTACTCTGGTCATTACTGTGGCCTTTTAAAATATTTAGTGGCTAAAGTGAGAAACAAAGAAAGGAATCAACACTGACCCCTCTGAAACATTAACAGCTATATTGGTAAACTCCTCATGTACTTATCTGTCTGTGATCTGTGTACTCAGGTCTGCAGCTGCAGAGGCATTTGTTTGTGTGAATCTCAAGCTGTTTTGGACCATATTTTTCTGGTCTCCCTTGACTGATGACTGTTACTGACATTTAGTGGCAAAGTTTGAGAGTGACAATCAGATCTTTTCTATATTGGTCATTGTGGATGTTTGACCTTTCCTATATCCTCTGCAATTGCACGGATGTTTGGGCCAAAATGACGTCCAATTGTCTATATTTATACGCGTCAATAGCTTTGGGAGCTTGATGCTTATGACTGTACTGCGGTTCTATCACTTCTTCCCTGAGGAAGCCCATGTTGGGCGAAACATGTAGGGAAGTTATATTACGCAAGGCCACAGCAAACAGCCACGTTTGTATTGTTGTTTGAACAGTATTGTATTTAACCACAATTTTAAAACTGACCAATAAGTTGAATAAATCTTTTTAATAAATGATGTTTGTGTTTTCGCACCCTGAAAATCCCACAACTTACAGTTCTATATTCTAATCTATCAGGGATGTGGTGCAGTGTGCAGGTTTGGTCACTCACTCACCATTTTTTTCTATTCATACATATCTCAGTACTTTA
Organism: Staurois parvus; assembly: GCF_062004578.1. Taxonomy (NCBI): domain Eukaryota; kingdom Metazoa; phylum Chordata; class Amphibia; order Anura; family Ranidae; genus Staurois; species Staurois parvus. The sequence continues at coordinate 571,874 of NW_028317999.1, forward strand.
AACAGAGAACACCTCAACCCACAATAATCCTGCTAGGTACTTAGACATGAGATGGAGAGACAGGGACAGGTAAACTGCCTCAGCTCTGGACAAAACTCCATAAGGAGTCCCCAGGCATACTGGCCTGGCCTGAATAGTGGAGTCTAAACTGGAAGCAGATGGGTAGTTACTGAAGACTGCAGGACTATCAAAGAGAGAATACTAGTATAAATAATGAACAAGGATAACTGTGCTTCTTGGTGACTAGAGAGATTTCTAGAGTTATTAATATCCAGCCTGAAGGTATCAGCAGTATTAGACTATTGGAGAAATTTTCTGAAATTGAGAGCCATCGCAGCGAGAACACCAATTACTAAATTAACTGAGAAAACTGTGCTCATTGGCCACCTGGGGAGACTTCCAGGATTTTAGTCTAACATGAATCTACTAGCAACTTTTGATAATATACCGTATTTGATAATATAAAATGCTTCCAAACTGACAGAAATGATTAAGAAAATACATTAACTCTACTGAAGACAGCAAAAAAAAAAAACCTGCTGGTGGCGCTGTAGTCTTCAGACCTGAAAGATGTAGTTCTGGTGTTTATCAGGGGGTGTCTCCCAACAGATCCTAGGAATTAGCACCTGATGCTGACTATTGGGAGGGTATTTAGCCACTCCTCTAGCTTTCCACAGTGCCTCAGTGTAATACCCTGTGTGCCAAACATCCTGATCCTGTTGCCCTTGAACCAGTGACCCTATTTCTGTACCTGCTATCTTGACGCTTTGTATATAGTGTATCATAGGTATTATAAATGCACTTTGTTTTGGTCCAGTCTCCTTTATGCAGCTACACAGATCTGGTCACCCCTGATTTCACTGGATATCTGCACTTGATATCCTTACACATGCTGGTTGTGGCCAGGGTTGTCCTGTGCTGGCTAACCTTTTTGTTGTCTGTGTCTATTTCTCCTGTAGGCAGAAGTATAACTCAAAGGTTAAAGATGTCCTGTGTCCCTCCATGAACAAGAAAGACATTACATACATGAAATATACTAAATGCACATATAATCTTACAGGAAGTTTTTTGTTGAAATGAATGATCTGGTGACAAGGTCTGACATACATAGTAACATTCTATCACTTAAAAACGAATACAATAATTATTGGCTGTACGACAGTATCTGTACAATTGACTTGAAAGAGAGAATTCACAGTAAGTTACTTAAAAAAACATATTTAATGGATACCTTTATTGACAACTGCACATAAAATAGATTAGTAGATCCAGAAAAGGAGGCATCTGAAGTTATTTGCATATCACTGTTCTAGCCCCATGTCACATTAAAAGAACCTATAGGAAGGTTCAGGCTGTGGCACCACAGTGAACTTTTACAGGAGACGTGAAGATTTGTATATAACTTCAGCTGCATTTTTCTCTCCTTTGTTCTGACATGTTCTTCTAATACAGTTTCAGCATGTACTCAGTTTGAATTGCCCATGCTTCTGAGAGGTTTACTTTAAAAAGCTATTACCTCTTTTTTAAAACATTGTTATGCTTTTCAAGTAATATGTTTTCATTTGCTTACTATGCATATAATTGTTCCAGAAGTGTAAAAATATTTTCATGCACTCAATCAAAAATGTTTTTAAAAATGTATTTTAATGAAGAAATGATTCCATTCCAAAATATAGACACACAGTTATAACCACTTCAAAATAGGACATGTCCCATGTAAGTTCCAACACACACACAAAACAATACTTAACAGCAATACAAAATGTTCCATACAATAGTAGTTTTGTTACAATACCAATGAACATCTTCAAATTCTTTAGTGTGTTTGTTCTTATGGTCTTCAAGTGGTCAAGTATAGTATTCTAAAGTTAAAAACATTGGTTTGTAACCTTGAGATTTTCAGATGATATTTTTGGTTCAGAAGTCAAAAGGCCTGTTCAAGCACCGTGGAGTGCTTTGCTTTTCTGTTCTGTATATTACAGTGAACCCACTTGAATGAAGCAGCTCGATGCTGCCTATATTTACAAGGTCTATCTACAATAAGAGTGCATCTGTTGCCAAGGCACAGTGGTTGCAATCATTTTGTTGATGAACTAATATCCATGAGAACACAGCCTATAAAGCCTCTGTGAAGCATACTGACATACAGGCAGTTTCATTTATGCATTCCTTGAGAACAGGTTGCATTTTCAGTTAGGCTGGCCACATCCAACTCAATTTTCTCTAGCAGTTCACGCAATTGGAGCATTACTTGTGATAATTAGGCAAGATGGGCAATATAAAGCATCTAACTCTTGAGTATCAGATCAGGGCCCCAGATATTAATGAGGCTTTATAAGACTCTTAAGCAATCTCAAATAAAGAAAGCAATCCCAGAGTACAGGATACCAGGTCAGGGACAGTAAACGAATATAAAAATGAGCTGTTCAGCTTAAACAACTGTCAGGTTGCCAGATGTGAAGGCAAACAATGTCAGGTCATAGGAGGAAAAGGACTGTGCTCACTCAGAAAGGCACAGTTCTTTGAAGCAAGACAATGCCTCTTGTAGCATATTATTATTATTATTATTATACAGTATTTATAAAGCGCCAATGGTTCGCTCAGCGCTGTACATTACAAAGGGGGATAGAACATGCGACATATCTGAGTGGATTTGGTAAGCAGTGTGGAGGTGATGAGCCTTCTTGTGTCTTATAGATGCTTATTCAAACAATTCCCACTGGCAATTCTGGTAAAAGACTTGCATTTGTTTGCCTCCCACTACACTTGCTGAAAGTCTGAACACCTGTACAGTCCTGGTATCCTCACTTTGGCATCCTAATAGTTGCCTCTTTACCTCCCTATAGATGTGTTTGTTCCATTCACCACAAGAACATGTAAAAGTAATTTTACTGTTGACCTGTATAGTAAAGCATTAAGAGTCAGAGTAACAAAATGCAATTGATGGTCATTATCACTATCTCCTAGTTCCCTATAAGGTTTGTCTGACAATAGCCCACCAAACCCAGGTAAAGTTGACCAGATGATTAAAACTAATGTCAGCATTATCAAGCAATAATCTCACCAAGTATAAAGTGCAAATGATTGTGCTGACAGACCTGAAGAAGCTAGCATTACTAGTGGTCAGAAAGTTGGAGATTAAGGCTGCATGCACACTGGGAATTTTAATAACGCTGGTAAAATTAGCTGTGTAAAGTCACATTGAAAACATGAGTTTTTCAGCGTTTTTGTATTAGCATTTAGCAGCAATTTGCTGCTTTTTTTGCGTTTGTGGTTTTTAGCTTTTTTTTTTAGAGGTTTATTTGACCAAAAAGAGAATTTTTGTTAAAAAAAGTCCACAAACGCTGGTTTGCCGCGATTTACTGTGTTTTGCCGCATTAGAACATTTTTACAGCTGAAAAGCTCCTCTAGAAACTGGGTTTTTTCCAGTCAAAAAATGCCCCTGACAAAAAATGTTGATTACAGTCTATGTTTACATGGACACATAGAATAACATGCTGGGGAGTTTACTGGCTGTATAAAAAACCCTCAAAAACCAAAAACAGCAGCTGTAAAAATGTCCATTGTGCATGAGGACTTAAAATGTCATATTCTATTCGTCTTTGCTGAAAAATATACAGCTGAATAAAGATAAACTGGTATTTATGATCATTGTAGCAGAGAATCTATAGGAAAACTTTCTCAAAAAGTGGATGTGCATAAAAACTGAAAACAGCTCTGTGGAGTCTGATGATTGCTTGCTAAATAATCAAATTCCTCCATGTGTTTCCACCTTATAGTTGGCCTTTTACTAATAGCTACTTTAATTATTAGGACATTCATTGAATATTAATTCATCTTGCAAAATGACTGCCTCCAATGTGGGTGTAATTATTAGGTGCACACTGAACTGGGAAAATAAGGGAAAGGTAAAAAAAGAACCCTTTCTATACAATTATTGAGTGAGCATGCAAAATGACAGAAAAAAAGAAAAAACACAAAAGCAAAAGTACCCAAGGAAAATATCGCAGTGAAGGCCACACAAATCATTTGCAATTCAGTAAATATACTACATTCTAATTATCACTCATTATACATTCTGTGAACACTCAGGCAGCAATATAAGATAGGCTGCTTATTCTTTAATCAAAATCTATTCATATTTAAAACTCCATCATAGGCTACAATAAGTTAAATCAGTAGTTTGAACAGTGTACAGATATTTGTACTTCTACTGCTGGCCTCCTTTACTTTAAGCACCCAATAGTGAAACATCCTTCTGAATTCTCTTCTGTCTGTAATAAATGGCCATTACTTTTAGCATAACCAAGGGTGACTTCACAATTTCCATGTACCACTTTTCACCTGGTACTTTAGTCAACTTACTTCAAGGTCATGGGCAAAAAAAACACAAAAAAATTAAAAATACATATAAAAGTTAATATCATGCTCTTCTGATAATGAATTTTTCTTCATTGTTCAAAAAAGTTCCAGTATCATTTGGAATGAACACTCTTGTTCAATGTGAAAACATCCTCTTAGTGCCACTGGAACCCCCCCCCCCAGCCCACACACCTTGGTTGTAAAAGTAAGCTTTATCATAAATCACACTTTCTCCTTCTTCCATGATCCTTCAAGACTTTCAGGAGAGATTTTTTTTATATTTTAATGATGCCTAATCAGGCCCATGAGACATAATTTAAAAAGGCAAACAAATAGACACATAAATTAATGTTAATATGTTAATCTGTTTGAATGGTCTGCAGATATTGGAAATATGCTTTAAACACATCATCTCTGATTATTGTATAGTTCCAACTACTTCCTGAACACTCACTGACATCTTTAATATACAGTAAGAACAGCTAGTGTGTACTGCATTCTTCCAGAATTTCCATTTGCTCATTTTCTTCTAGTTGCAGAAAACTGCATTTTTAAAAAAGCTTCATAGCAAAATCTAATGCATGAGGCATTGCTCCATTATTTATAATTGCTGTTCCTATTTAAAGCGTTGAGTAAATGTTTTGGATCCAGTATTAAAGACGTAATATGGGGAGAGGGTGTTACACTTATTCACCAACTTAATATCAAAATCAAAAAAGAAAAAAAAAACAAGGAGCTCTGTGTAAACATTAATTCATACAGTAAATACCCTATATAAAATATTATCTTGTGTTGGCTTCAGCCATCATCCAGTGATTCCCACTAGCAGAGTTTGGGTATTTTCTGCAATGGTTTCCCAAACATGCCAGCCCTTGTGCTTTGTAATGCTACAACTACGTGCCTCTAATACACATGCAAAGGAACAAAAATCTTTATCTTTCATATGCATTCAGTAAACAAAACATGTACCGAGCGTGTTTCTTAGGCATGAAGGAGTGAACCATTCAACTGTACTATTGTACAAGAAAATGTGGCCTGTTAATTCAAGAAAAATTAGAGACATCACTACATTATTAAACATGAGGTGTGCACAAAGGTATCTACAGGAAGGATCAGGGTTTTTCCTTTCCAATGTACTATAGGACAACAAAAGTGAGAACCTAGTTAGTTTCCTAAAGTTGTAAGAAGTGTTTTTCCTTCATATTTGTTCAATGTACAGTATGTCTCAAGCCTCAGTGATGTCACTAATTTGTAGTAGTCATGTTTATGCTGAATATGATTGTAGCCCAGTAAAATGGTGTAAAAGTGTGTGTATATGTGTGTATGCAGGAGACAGGTCCATTTTAAGAACAAGCATACAGTAATATGAAACACAAAGGCCCCAAATGGAAATAAAAGCACACAACAGAATCTTAACTCAAAATATTTTCTCACATGTGCAAAAAAAGCAATGAAAGAAAATAAAAGGAGGCAAAAGCATTGTGTAAAATAAGTCATGAATAAAGTTTTCCGTTAGTTTGGGTTATTATGGCACCTGTGGTTTATAAACAGCTTTATCCCTTCAGCTGCCAAAGATGGGTATGCAGTGCATGGCAAAAGCCAAATGAACGCTGCAAAATCCCATGGCAGGAAAGGGATGAATAATGACTAACTCAAAACATAGTTCACAGTTTTTATAGCATCTGTGTGGATTGCAAAACTAGATTCTAAATCATCTGAGACATTGTATAATTTGTCTATTTCTTCTGTATATGATTGTATCTCTATTGAAAATGAAAAATATATATATATATTTATATAGATATTTACACTAAAAACTTGTATGGCTGATTTATGAGATCTTGAAGGAAACAAATAATACAAAATTATACAATTAGCCCTAAATTAAAACTGTCTTTTTTATATCTTAAATGAACTTTGCACAAGTAAATCTCTATAACTTTTCTAAACTAATAAAAATAATCTTCAAATAAATGCATCCAATTATATCCAGTGACTTAAATAGTGTTAAAGCACTGGGTGGAACTGCTTCCTGTAGGGGTTTTAGTGCCTTATTGCCATAAAAAGGTTACAGCAAGATCATATCCAGGATTACAGTCCCATCCCGCCAGAAAGGATATCAGTAAAAAAGTGCTGCCTTTATGAATGATTAGCTCAGGCTTGGAAATGGCTGTGCACATTGCATGTTGAAGTATTCGGTATTCTAGCTGCATTTGTTCAATCTTCTCAATGCAATGCACGTTGACCTACAAAGCCATTGTTAGAAGGGTTCCCAGCTGTGCCTTTTTGCAGCAAGAGGTTGCATTAAACATTGGCTACCAAAGCAGCAATGCTGCTTGCCTAGATAATGCTACTAGATAAGTGGCTGAGCAGGTTCAGGTGGAACTAAGGCACTCAGACTTCTAGTAGTAACAGCTGTCGGTGAACAGAAATTCTACAAATCATTGGCTTCTTATGGTCACCACTATGTGGTGGTAGATAGGCTCTCCTCTGATTGTTTGGCCAGTGACAGAGAAGAGATTTGCATACACCTGGCTGATAAATTCAGATGTGTGTGTATGTGTGTAGTCCATTAGCAAGCTGTTCTGCAGTGACTTGTCTGAATACTTACTGCCCCCTTCCCCTGGGCAGTGAGGGAGAGATCAGCAATCATTAAACTTTCTTCTCTGGCAGCTTGAACTTTAAATAGATGTATAACTATGCATTTTGTAAACTTGTGTTGAACAGAATGTGCAAATGCTAATGTCATGTTTCTTTTTTTCTTTGTCAGCAGAATTATACTTTAGGTTAAAAGAACATATGTTTTTTCTGTATTAACACACACCTACAAACTACAAATTTTAATACAAATGTACTGTGCTACATTCGGTGGGGCTCTGATGTGGATCCTTATACCAGAAGATGCAGCAGGTGACGTAAACCTGCATTATCCAAGCTGTTTTGATGGGTGATTATTGACCAGTACTTCTCAAACCTTGTGCATCTTCTTCTCTGTATTTCTGGTTATCTATGATAGGTAGCAAAAAGTAGCGTAAGCATACTAATGATCAGTTAAAGCAGAAGTCAGAATTAACAAGGTATTAAACCCAAAAGCAAACATTTATTATATTGCAGCTTACCAATTATTAGATGTGGTGAATGCATAAAAGTGATATTAAAGCTTCAGTTGTTTCCCTTTAAAATAACAAGCATGTTATACTAACCTGCTCTGTGCAATGGTTTTGTACACGACAACCCCGATCATCTTCTTTGCAGGTTCCCTGCCAGCGCTCCTGGCTCCTCCTCTTTGAGGAGTGCCCACCATAGAAAGCAGCTTTTTATGAGAGCATTAGTGCAGGCTCATTCCTGAGCAACGCTGTCTGAGTCTATTGATACAGACAGTGCAGCTCGGCCCTGCCCCATGCTCTCACGTTACAGGATTTGATTGACAGCAGCAGGAGCCAATGTCTCCTGCTGCTATCAACCTGCTTAGTGCTCTTATACAGATCGCTGGATCGATGGTAAGTATATGGGAGGGCTGGGGGTGGAGCTGCAGCAGAGAAGGTTTTTACCTTAATGCACAGAATGCATTAAGGTAAAAAAAATCTTAAGGCTTTAGAACCACGTTAATTTTCTTTATTTAGGCTATCTTTTTTTTATTTACACCTGGTGATCTACCCAGTATGTCTGTTTTTCAAAACAGCAAGCTCTCCTGCAGATGTGTCAATTAGAGGGTTGAGACAAACCATTTACCACTGACAGGTGTGCTTCCAATAATCAGCTTTTATTTATATAAAAACTTTATCCCAAAAGGAACAAAAGGTTTGCTGTAACTGTTTATAAAGTTAGAGTTGGAGTTTGGCTTCAGTTTGTTAGTGTATTTAACTCTGCTAGTACAGCTAGTGTTCCCCTTCCCCCCCCAGATTAACAATGCTGCTGTCCAAAGGTGCCCCTGTGCTTATTCATTCAAAGTGGGGGCACTATAATACAGAAGGTGTGTTACTGGCCAGATCATCAGGTGAAAACAGAGGGTAAAAAAGACTAAAAAAAAAAACTAATGCAGCTACCACATCTAATGATTGGTGAGCTGCAATATACTACATTTTTGGTTTTAATACTACTAATTCCTCATGCACATGGGCGTATTAAAAACTCCTATGTACGCTGGATATTTCTGCCAGGAGAAATATCCGGCATAAAAAAAAAAGCTTGTTTTGGCACGCAATTATGCACAGTTACAGGCATATGCTTGTAAACTCATTCTACTGCCTATTTATTATAGCCACTAGACTGTATTTAGACACATACGCTATATTCCCCAAAATTTTGGGACACCTCTCCAAATCATTTGATTTAGGTGTTCCAATCGCCTCCATGGCCAGAGGTGTATAAAAACAAGCACCTAGGCATGCAGACTGCTTCTACAAACATTTGTGAAAGAATGGGTCACTCTCAGGAGCTCAGTGAATTTAAGCGTGGTACCTTGAAAAATCGCCAACTGTGCAGTAAGTCCATCTGTGAAATTTCCTTGCTACTAAATATTCCACGGTCAACTGTTAGTGGTATTATAACAAGGTGGAAACAACTGGGAACAACAGCAACTCAGCCACAAAGTGGTAGACCATGTAAAGTGACAGAGTGGGGTTAGCACATGCTGAAGTGCACAGAAGTCGCAAACTGTCTGCAGAGTCAATAGCTAAAGACCTCCAAACTTCGTATGGCCTTCAGATTGGCACAACAGTGCATATAGAGCTTCATGGAATGGGTTTCCATGGCTGAGCAGCTGCATCCTAGCCTTACATCACCAAGTGCAATGCAAAGCTTCGGATGTAATGGTGTAAAGCACTGCACTGCTGGCCTCTAAAGCAGTGGAGACGTGCTCTCTGGAGTGACGAATCATGCTTCTCTGTCTGGCAATCCGATGGTGTAAAGTTTGGTGGAGGGGGCATTATGGTGTGGGGTTGTTTTTCAGGGGTTGGGCTTGGCCCCTTAGTTCCAGTGAAGGGAACTCTTAAGGCGTCAGCATACATTTTGGACAATTTCATGCTCCCAACTTTATGGGAACAGTTTGGGGATGCCTCCTTCCTGTTTCAACATGACTGCGCACCAGTGCACAAAGCAAGGTCCATAAAAACATGGATGAGTGAGTTTGGGGTGGAGGAACTTGACTGGCCTGCACAGAGTCCTGAACTCAACCCGATAAAATGCCTTTGAGATGAATTAGAGTGGAGACTGCGAGCCAGGCCTTCTCGTCCGACAGTTCCTGACCTCACAAATGCGCTTCTGGAAGAATGGTCAAACATTCCCATAGACACACTCCTAAACCTTGTGGACAGCCTTCCCAGAAGAGTTGAAGCTGTTATAGCTACAAAGGGTGGGCTAACTCAATATTGAACCCTACGGACTAACTCTGGGATGCCATTAAAGTTCATGTGCATGTAAAGGCAGGTGTCCCAATACTTTTTGCAATATAGTGTATATCATTGCCAGTAAGCTCCTCTCTTAACTCATGTTTGTGTTTTTTTTCTTATGGCCTTGTAAATATGAAACTACATGCAATGATGTGCTTAAAACACCTCAGCTCACAACATCAGTCTCCTCACGCATCACTAATTTACTGACCAACATATCAGTCTGGATGTCACACCACTTCTTCAAACTCAACCTGTCCAAAACCCAGCTCTTGATATTTCCTCCCTCATGTGCCTCTTCCCCTGACTTCTCTGTCAAGATCATGGACTCAACTATTAACCCGCCCCAGCACTCCAGGGTTCTAGGTGTAATCCTGGACTCTGAACTCTCCTTTTGGCACTAAATCCAATCACTTTCCAAAGCTTGCTGCCTCAACCTCCACAACATCTCCAAAATATGTCCCTTCCTAACCAGCGACACCACAAAACTCATAATCCACTCCCTGGTTATCTCATCACGACTACTGCAACTCCCTCTTCAATGGCTTACCTTTACATGGGCTATCCCCCATTCAGTCCATCATGATTGCTGCTGCTAGACTCATCCACTTTACCAACCGTTCATTGTCTGCTACCCCTCTCTGCAATTCCTTTCATAGCTGTCACTCACCCAGTGAATTAAATTCAAAATACTAACAACTTTCAAAGCCATCCAAAACTCTGCTGCCATCTACATCACTAACCTGGTCTCATAATACCAACCTTATCATTCTCTTCATTCCTCCCAAAACCTTCTGCTCTCTAGCTGCCTTGTCACCTCTTCCCATGCTCGCCTCAAGCACCTCTCCCAAGCCTCTCCCATCCTATGGAATTCCCTACCCCAATCTGTCCGACTATCTCCTACTCTGTCCACTTATAGGCGATCCCTGAAAACGTTTCTCTTCAGAGAAGCCTATCCTGCCTCCGCCTAACAGCTGTACTCTTATTTTCGCCATCAGCTCATCCCCCAGTTATTACCTTTTGTATCACTTGACCCACCCTTTTAGATTGTAAGCTCTAATGAGCAGGGCCCTCTGATTCCTATGTTTGAAATTCGATTGTAACTCTACTGTCTGCCCTCATGTTGTAAAGCACTGAACAAACTGTTGGTGCTATATAAATGCTGTATAATAATAATGATAATAAACACATTGACCAAATTAGACCTGCGTTCAGAGACATAAAAAAGCACAATTATATAGCATTCATTTAAAGTATGTTAATTTTTAATTTTTGTTTTTCATTTTGAGCAGCAAAGTACCTTCACTGTTGCTTAAAATCATTTTTCAGCAGGTAAGAGCTGATCAATCAAAGCTCTGTGTGTTTGGGGCGCACGGGGGAGGCACTGCTGGAATTAACTGAATTGTCGACTTCTGTACATAACACAAATTTCACTTTTTTTGTTACAGGTGCAAAACTTCTTAATATTTTTTATCTTCTAAACAGTGCATGTAGATTGAAATAGATTGAATGTGCAAAGCCCTTGACTGTTCAGTACTGTACAAAAATACAACCTGTACACCTGGAATCACCAGCCTATTGTTTGAAGGAAAAGGCGCTGCTCTGTAAAGCCCTGGAGCCAGTGTGCATTCCAAACAACAGCAATTATATCACACCCAGAAAGTCCCACAGGAAGCTTCCTGATGATGTCTGGATGTGAGAAGAGAGGTGGGACTTCCTGGTTGTGCCGTCATTTCCACTGTTTGGAACGTTTCCTGGCTCCAGGGCTTTAAGGAGCAGTGGCGTTTCCTACAAATAGAACACTGGCCATTGTGGGTACTGGAGGGGCACCAAGAATGTGAGTGCAGTATTTTATGTATGGGCAATGCTTTTTAATAAATATGCAGTGAGTGCAGTATTTTATGTATGGGCAATGCTTTTTAATAAATATATGGTGCACTATGATGTCCCTCCTGGTCTGACTCCCTCTTTGAGTATCATATGAGGATGTACTTGGCATATTTGTTCCTGTGACCTGCTGGAAACTGATCTGTGAACAGCTGAGCAATCGGGTATTTTTGTATTGATCTACCATTGGAGCTTTCTTATACAGGCGTATGCAGACCCACTTATGTTGCATGGAGGGTAGATGGGTGTACTTTTTATGGACACCTTGGGAGCACACTGTGTTGACCAATAGAGGTGGTGAAGAAGTGGCACAGTATTACATCAGCAGAGATGAGCTTTGTTCCACTTTATTTAGATTGAACTGGCACTTTTTTGCACTAATTACATATTTCAGCACTTTATGATCTTTTATTGCACATGTAAGATATTGTGTTTGTATATAGTCTTTGTGGCATGGTTGCACTTTTATACAGACTTTATATTTTTGCTAATCTTTTGATACCTAATAATTATTGTTCACGTTATATAATATTTAGTTTTAGCCATGCACCACTTGATTTTTATAGAATTTGTCAATATCGGTGTACAGGGGGGTGCACATTTTAAAGCAGCGGCTAGGTAGATAGGTTTATAGCTTTCTCAATCATTAATTTATATCATTTTGTAAAATAGGTTTCTAGGTATAGTGCAGGTGTTCTAGTAAGCTATTTTCAGTACATAGCCTAGCGGAATTACCTGCACACATTAGGTGCTTATGAAAGACCTGCATTTGGGTATGTTTTTAACTAATTTCTCTGCACAGTCATCAGTGGATCATATTAGGCATTGTAAAAGCAAAAAAAGAGTTTTCTTTTAGGACTAAATATATCTTTCTGACACTTACAAGCAGAACATATTATATTGCATCATGCTCAAGGTTTATACACATGAGAGCTTTCACTACACATCGGGAATGCCCTTGAGAGTCAGCATTAAAAAAAACAAACATTCATTGGTAAGAGATAGGCCTGTTCAGATCAGCTAGGTTTAGGTAATGTAAACTTAAGCTTCAGTGCCCTCTGCTGTTCAAATGAGGGTGGTACAAAGAAAAGAATTGTCACAATTAAGGTTTCCATTTCTATGTGTGCGATTCCTTGTAGCACAAAACTGACAAGCAGTACATAGAGCAGTCACTAAAGCTGCTAATCTAGCATTAAGCCCGACAAACAGCAAGTGTAGGCCTGTACTTTCCAGTTATCCTTATACATCCACAGCTGTGTACTGTATAAGATAGGAAAACATCTGTGCAAATGGGCAACCAAAGACTGGTGATAAAAATAGAAGGAAACTTTTTTTTGGACTTTGTAAACCTTTATCATTACAGTAAATAGAAAAATGACCATCATGAGATGGGAGCATGTGTATTTAGCTGCTAAAGATTAATCAACCCCCACCCCTAAAATCAATCACCCTGGATTTATGCAGCTACATGATAGTTTTAATACATTTAAAAAAAATGTCCTGATGTGAAATACTTACTTAAGAGGGGAAGGTAAAAGAACAATGCATTCAGCCTTGCAAACTGACCTGCAAATGGAAAACAGTAGAGTGTTACTATCCACTTGTTTCCATTAACCATGGTGGGATTTGAAATGGGAAAAAGAGGTGTTGCTCATATTAGTCAAATGAAATCAATTCTGGCCACCTGACTGATTGTTAAGAGCAACACCTCTAGGACCCCAATCCTGTTTTTACTACCAAACCGAGCTAGAGCATTTCCTGACTACAGAAAAAATCAGAATGTAATGACAAATATGAATTGTTGGATGTTTAGGTTCCATGCACACTGGGCGTATAAATAACCCTGGTAACGTTAGCTGTGTAAAGTCACGTTAAAAACTTGAGTTTTTCAGCATTTTTGTATTAGCGTTTAGCAGCGCTTTTTCGTGTTTGCATTTTTTCAAGGTTTTTTTTTTTACCACAAACAAAAAATATTTTCTTTGGTCAAAAAAAGTTCAAAAACACTGGTTTGCCACAATTTACCGCATTTTATCATGTTTTGCACCATTAGAGCGGTTTTACAGCTAAAAAGTTCTCTAGAAACTCACTAGTTCTTTGTTTTTTTTCCAACCAAAAAACGCCCCTGCCAAAAAACGTTGATTACAGTCTATGTGTGCATCAACACATAGGATAACATGCTGGGGAGTTTACTGGCTGTAGAAAAAAGCCACAAACAGCAGCTGTAGAAAGGTCTAGTGTGCATGAGGACTTAGATGGGGGGCATATATTACTTTGTACTGTCAAGTTTATTAGTCACAGTCATAACAATAGCACTGTCACTGAAACGTACAATTTGCAGCAGCTTTCTAAGAAATACAATGCTTAGCACAGACATTTCCAGATTTCTATGAAGTGTCATATCTACTGTTATATTTGTCCATAAAGTCTCAAAAAAGAATAGGCCTTAAGTATCAAAGCGTCTGAAGAAATTGGTGTCATTATTGCTAAACAGTCCAGATCAAATGATCCCTTTTATTTTCCAACTGTCACTCTTCCAGAGTTGAATTAATTATGTTCTAGAGGGCTGTGCACACAGACACTTTGATAAATGAGGAACAGTATAAATTTGTTTCAGAGTTAAGACTATATAGTCTACCAGGCCAATGGATGGGATCTAATTCTTTACCTGGTAAGCTTCATCCTGTAACTTCTGTTTCAGATACTCTTCCATTTTCAGCTCATTTTCTAGTTGGCGTACAGAGTCATTCTCATAGGTTTCATCATCCTGCCTGTTATATGGGTCTTCAGTCCCCCTTCAAAGAGGCACAAGGACTCAGAAAGACTCTAATACAGCTATGTTATAAAGGCAACTATAGATAAATATCAGGCAGCTCAGAGTATTTAACATGCAGGTATCTAACTGTTGCATTATCCCTACAGGGGTGTCACATCTATCCTTTTGTATGAGGCCAGTATAAAGTAATTTTTCCGAAGATACCATTCCTTTTACAACAATAGGAAAAAGAGTAGGAGACTCCCTTAGTCCATGCATTGCATTTTTTAGTTTTTCAGAAGCCTTATATGACTGAAATAAACATAAAAACAAGTATAATTCAGCTCATAAATCAGCATTATTGACTCATAAGCATACATACATGTCAGCACGAATGTTGCCAGTAGCAGAATTATTATGGTTATATGCTGGTTTTCTGGCATGGATCTGGGCAAGGAAGGCTTTCTCTGAAGTTGGGGATGGAACCAAATCATCAAAGTGAACCCTTCCATAGTCTGTCTCCACGCTGCCTTCTCCCTCATTCCCCACATCTAGAAAAGTAGAGAAAGACACAGTCTAATATTTCCATGAAAAGACATTGAAAGGAAACCTCATTTGCTAAAACAAAAGTGTAATGATATAGAATTCTAAAATACTCAAACCATTTTTTAACTGAAAAAAAAAATAATATTCCATTTCTGCAGCCATTGTAAATTTCTCAAACTGTCAACATTTAATATTTCACTTCTTTGCCATATGGCAATTTGAGGGGTTTTATATATTGTATATGTACAAAATTCCCTGAGATATTTCCTGTTTGTGTGACTGGCTACCTGCTCTACAAGTCATTGTACAGACACTATTTTTTCTAATGCAAGTCTGTTTCTTGCCTAAAAGGATGTTGTAACAAAAGTCTATAATCCTACTGCTGCCTTCAAAATGTGTAGATTACCACTCAATTCACCATGAACTTAGATTTTCCTGCTTGCAGGGCAACAATCTACGATCCAGCAGACAGAATGACTATGACAGGGGAGGATTAACAGAGAGGAGAGCGCAGCTGTGCCATAACAGTGGAAAGGTTATATATGGTGACAGATGTTTTACCACATTGTAAACTGTCTGTCACTGCAGGGGCACACACGAAGCAATGATTTCCTATGTGTCCTATACACACTGCAATGTAGCGTAGTGCTGTGCTGCAGCAAGCTGTGGTAAAATACAGACATGCTGCATTTTATCTCAGCATACCAGGTCAATCGCACTGCAATGTCGGGCAGCGCATCACAACGCAGATGAGCTGGAGTGGTGAATCGCTCTGGCTGCTCTTCAATTTAACGGCTTTATAGTGTGAATTCATCCATAGTCTTTGCAGAGATGTTGGTAGGTAATACATAAATCAAGGCAGAGTTAGCAAATACATTTAAAGTCTATAGCCCCTGGACGTCATGTCTTTTACTGATGCAGTCAGGATGCTTTTTGTCCAGGTGGTCACAAAGTCTCCCCCAATGTGAGGTGGGCATGAAAGAGTTGGGAGTCTAAGGTTAGTGATGGAACTAAATTGTGAACCTGGATGTCTGGGAGAAACTAAAGGAACCTTCTTTTATTTCAGAGGTAGGAGATTTTTCAGCCTGAAGTGTATATTTCTATTTCTGGGGCAAAATGGTACTCTTCCCTTCCATGACATCCTTGATAAGCCTATCAAGGGAGGTACCAAAGAGATGATCTCTATCATTGCATTGTTGCTTAGCAAACCAACATTTTAGCCAAATAGTCCTTCACATGTGCACAAACAGGAGACTCATTCTGATGAGGCATAAGATATTCAAGCCAATCAGCACAATAGTTTAAGGCAGCCTTTCTCAACCAGGGTGCCTTCAGGCCTTTTCAGGGGTGCCTTGGCAATATGCTTAAAAACGGCCCACAAATTGTATACAAGCCAGCAGGTGGATAAAGCCTGCCTTTTATTTACACAAAGCTACAGGTTTTCATTGCGCACTTTTACAACCTGCCAGCTGCTGGTATCCTAACAACCAATTACATCATTAGTTGATATGTAGGACATCGGACAGACGTCAGGGGCCTGCACAGCATTCTTGTTTGCCCTTCCCGTGCTGGGGTCACATTAGCTGAGTGAGGGAGAGAAACTAAGGGAGAACACTGGTATACTAGTCAGTACCAGTTTGCAAAGGAATATTTGCTTTGGAAGAATAAATCACCTCTAATGTTGGGTATCCTACATGTGTGGATGTTGCTGCATTATGTAAAACTATAAGAATAGATACCGTATACCCTTGGTCCATACCCTTGATATCTTGCAGACTGACATGACAGCAATGGCCGGTTGCAAGTCATGGCCTGTTAGGAAGAACAGGGACTTAAAAAGGGTTTCCAGTCTCTTGTAAAATGGATTCTTAAACACTGGAATGTTTTGACAGGTTGAGAACTTGTAAGGGAGCCAGACTGGTAACTCAAGGAAATTCAGAAGAATGATGCTCTATTTCCGGACATTTGGAACACTTGGACCAATGTAACAATGTACTGTATAAGACATACCAACCTGGCTGATGCCATTGGATGATGGAAATTACTGAAGTAGACACCACTACTCCAATGATCTCCACTTGTTTCCGGGTCCCATGCTGAATAGCTGGCCTGATGCCTTGTGAATACAGGAGGTCAGCCACTGAGCATGGACACCATTCAAAGAATGCTTTACATTTTCTGAATGAATGCAAAGGCTTCTCTGATTGGACGAAGTGGACAGTGTAACATCACTATCCGCCCACTCCGCATAGTTCTGAGAATGCAAATCATTCTCCAAATGGCCTCTGTGCTGAGCAGCTGACCGTCTGTGTTCACAATGCAGTGGAGCAGCCCCAAAAACTTACCGCATTGGTGGTGTGTAGAACGCCCATCAAACACAGTACTGGAGTATTGGAGAGGGCTAATGCAGAACCTAGCGAAGCATATCACATTCCACACAGTTTTTGCCCCTCAGATAGGCATCCTCCCAAGGAAGTCTTCAGTGAAATGGTTACACTAGTGGGTATATCATGACCCTGGACCTACAGTATAAATCACTATTCGGCTAACACAGTGCACCATGTATCTGACAAGCGTTACAAGCAGAGCTAAATGTCCAAAGGTCACGTTATAGGCAGATTCTGAAATCTTCAAAATGACTTAGTTTGTACATGACTTAGTATACCCTCCTAAGCCAGGGGTCATCAAACTTTCTAAACAAAGGGCCAGTTTACTGTCCTTCAGACTAAGAGGGCCAGACTGTGGCCAATGGGAGTAGAAATTGTTCTGGCATCAGTGGGAGTAAACAGTACATCTTTGGTAGTAGAGAGAGGAATAGTGCCCCATTGTTGGTGTCAGTAGCAGGACTCATGTCCCATTGTTGGGGGAGGAATAGTGTTTTGTATCAGTGGGAGGAAGAATGCCTCAAGAGCGGGATAGAAGCAAGTAAAGGGCTGCATTAGACCCTGACCCACAGTTTAGAGACCACTGTCCTAGGTTATGCTGAGGATCATCTAATCCAAAAAACTGTCCTCATGGCTCAGACATTAAAGAATTCTGACTCAAGAAAAATATCTTTATGAAAAAGAAACATTTCAGACAAAATGGGTTTGCTTTTCTCTGAGGAGAAAAAAACACCCATTCTCCTAAGACACTAGCAAGAAAATGGAGAACAACGGGAGTGGGAGGGGTTATATCGGGCTGCCCAACAGCTTTTTTTGTTTGCCTGTGTCCAACCTCCGGTATGCAGAAATGAGAGCCAGCTGTCTCAGGATTTCTTCTGACCCTGTGTCCTTTAATTATTGGACTAAAAGTGAAAAGTGCTCAACAAGGTTTGCCTGGTTTTGAGTTGCTGTGCAGAGTAAAATACTATAGTATTTCATAGTCACTGGATCGAGAATTGACTCTTAGCAATGCTTCGTAATTTTGGTGCAAAATTGAAAGCTCCAGCTGCCAATAGCAGCAAGTTTTTGTTGACCCAAACTTTGGAGGGTGTCAGTGAGACGACCTCCATCCAATCAAAGGGGTGTGATGTAGCCATGCTGCAGCATTTATTATATTTTTCAAATATTTTAGACACTCTGTCAATGTCAGTTTTTCTAATTATATACACATTTCCAGATGACAAGGTTTTACCATCTGATAACTAACATATTTAATGAAATCACAATTTGATGGACATCAGACATGATATATAGTTTATGCATATTCTTCTTGAGAGATTTAATGTGTACCATATGCCCTCTGGACATCATAGTATAGGAATGTTTGGTATCAAATGGACTTTTATTCTCTCATACATTTGTGCAATCTGTGTAAACCATTGTTATTACTGTATCATATCAATAATGTTAAAAATATTTGAAACCTAAATCTGTGTGGTTCAAAAATAGACTCACAGGTGTGTACTGTAAAATCATACCAGACAGGCATTTTACAATATGCTTCTATTAAACGAATTTGACCTAATGGAGGTTAACAGATCCAGCTAATGGAGCTTAATGACACTCAGCCTGTGTCCTGTCAAAAATGCTGTAAACTGGAATGCATTATTTTATCAAGTGTGTTAAATCTCATGAATGCCTAGTATAGACAAGATATTAAAATCTGACAATTTTCGTAGACCTCCTTATTCGCACAGATGTAGATAAGGAAGATTCCCTTATTACCACACTGAAGATGATGATAATAAAGAATGACCTCTGCATTCAGAAATAGGTTTTGGAAAGGACATAAGAAGTCAAGCATGAATTACTTCAGAAGAGAGAAGGGTATCACTCTTTAAAAAAGCTTGCTAAGATTCTTGCACTGTGTCTATAGCTCATCCTCAAATACATTGCTTTATTAACAAAACTGAAGTTTTCCTTCAATAGACAACCAAAGCGTCCAGATACAATCAGTTTGTGTATCTTGATAATAAGCTCACAAATCGCATAGATAAAGCATTGCAATTGAGTTATTAGCCATTATTTCTGTGTTTTCCCCTTATTTAGGTACCTTTCAGGCCCAGGTAGGAAATGAAACCAGGAACCAAATGCCATAGAAAATCTATGAATATATAAATGTAATAATACTATTGCTGTCACCTTAAAGCGTACTTCATGACAAAATTAAAAACAAAACAGGCGTATGAAAAACCTACATATTTCACCATGTCCCATTCCTATAACCCTTTTGCTGCCAAAACAGTTTTATTTTTCAATTTTATTTTGGCATACATGTTAAAATGAACATTTTAGGCCTGAAATTATTTAAAACCCCCAAAATAAACAGTATATTTTATGAACGCTGAGACCCTGTAGAATAAAATGGTTGCAGTTGGCTTGATATTTATGTTACTGGTCATCAAATTTATATTTTCAGTAAAATATACACTCAAATTAATTTTAGAGCACACAGTATAATACCCTTTTCTTTTGAACATAAAAGATGAGGTTGCATTGAGCTGACAGATACCAAATACTTTATATGTTAAGCCTCAAAACTGTGCGTGCCTGAGAAATGGCAAAATTCGAAATCCATGATAGTCCATAGGCGAAGCTTTAACTCTTTTACTGACAGGCCTTATTCTTAACTCCTAACCTCAGGTGGCCAGATCATATTTACAATTTTTCATATTTTTTTATCATGTTTTACTATTTTTTACGTACAGCTTTGAATGTTTGTTGAATACCTCCCACATCATACATTTTCTGAAAGCACAGTACCCATGGAGTTCATAAATAACAAATATTTGTAAATTTTAAATTGTGAATTGTTGCAATATGGTTAAAGTTGAATGCATATCTCTTCATACTAAACATCTAGAGGTTGGCTTCACACTTACAGTATACATTTTAATAATGCCTAATCTGCAGTGCTGCACTGTATTGGTGTGCATTGCAGTACAATAGAGGCATACTTTTTATTGCAGTGTTTTTCAACATGCAGCAATGCATTGTAACGCACTGCCCCACACAGAATTAAGTGAATGCACTTTTAAAAAAGTGTAATAAAAAGAAAAAAAGAAAAGCAAGCAATGCACTAGCACAACATGTGATTATCTGCACCATAACAAACACCCACTGGTGTGACTGGCCCTTATTGTGCTGGTGTACCACAGTGCACACAACGTGCACTACCATAATGTATTGGGGCTTTTTGATTTTTGTGTGGGTATATTTTAAACTTATATTTAAATATTTTAAGCACTAAACTACTAAGCTTTAAAGCTATCTGAATCACCTCTAACAAAAAGCCAGCAGAAAAATTAGCATTCAATGGTTCGTTTACATACCAGTACTACCGCTGATGTTAGTACATGGGTTAAAGACCCTGCAAGCATACAACAATATCTTCAATGTTTCTTATAAGCTGTCTTCCACTACAATCTTCACCTAACCCTAAGCAGCTAGAGTTTGAACTGAAAAAAAAAAAATCACACAACATAATTTGGGGAAAGTGCTGCCTGAGAATGCCTAGGACTGCCTGGGGGGAATTGCACAGTGTTTCTCTGTAGGTGGTGAGATTTTGCAGTGTACCAACTCTTAAGAGAGATTTGCTTGCAGTCAGAGAGAGCAGATGAGCCTGGTTGTTTTAAAACATGTGCGAGTGTAACTTTTATCTTTAAAAAATGTAAGTTGTTGGATGTTATGGAGAGCACTATGGTTTCCTTTCAACCTTTTTGAGTTCATGATCATGCTGGGAGATCTGCATCGAGTGAGCTGAATTTGTTTATGGAATTAGTCCTATCCTGGCTTTAAAGAGGACATGCTGTGCTAGACCTTTAACCTCTTGCCTACAGGGCACTTATACCCCCTTCCTGCCCAGGCCAATTTCCAGCTCTCAGCGCTGTCACACTTTGAATGACAATTGCGCGGTCATGCAACACTGTACCCATATGAAATTTTTATCATTTTTTTTGTGACAGATAGACAGATTTGGCTCTTTCCATAGATTGGTGATCCACTGTGTCCGAGGGACACAGTGCACCGCCGATGGCCGCGCTGCACTCTCCTTGAGCCGCGCATGCGCGGTGAGAATGGGAGGACGTCCTCCTGGAACGAGAGAACCACCTTGCACCCGTCATTGGACTATATGGCGAGCGGGAGGTGGTTAAACAAAGAACAGAGGTATACCGCTCAAGCAAACAATCCAGATCAATCCACAACAGGTGCAGGCTCTGGCTCGCCACCACACATGATGCAATAGGCAATAGGGTCCGCCACACACTGGAGGATAGATGAATATAGTGTGTATTTATTGATCCACAGGACACACAAAACACCAGGACATGAATACAGGACCTGTTAACGCGATTCACACGATCTCGTGCTTAATCATAACTAATTAACAAAATTATTTTGTTTTTTGATTTTTATAGTAATGTGATACACAATTTGTTGATTTATTTTATTTATGTGATACACGTCATTATGTATTATTGCAATTGGTGATATGTAGTAGGTGCATGGGTATATAGTATATGATTTGATGCACTAGATAGGATTGATTTGCATGTATTTTAAAAATACACAGAACAATATCTGTTGATATGTAAGAAAAGCACTGAGCTCTAAAGTCCTCTTCAGGGCTGACAACACATAATTTTTGTGGACTGAGTGCTGCCAGCCTGGCTCAGTTATTTTTTCTTTTTTGCTAAACTGCACAACCATAGTCATGCAGTGGTCCTATTTGTTCAATGGTTTTTCATTTAATTCCAAGCATCATATTGCAATATAGACCAAACCACATTCATCTCATTTGCTTTCTATTAGATTGTAGATGAAGATTCCAGTTCCTGAATCGGGGTAAGCTGTAATGTGGTAGTGTTCAGCGAAGATGAGAATAAGGTCAGAAAGGTCTTTCTGCACCTACGTATGACCTTCCTGATATGTAATTTTTCTACTATGGAAGCTTCATTTTTAAAGCACCTGCCAATATGCATTCACTTGACGTTTCATGCACAGTAGATACTGATATTCCAGCAATGACTAAATGGTTAATCTTTCAAACTGAATAACACCTGCAGCTTTGTCAAAGTTGCACTGTAATTCTTAATGCACTCTCATAGCAGCATATTTAAGGTGATATTGTGGCACGTTCCCAATTATGGAGAAATATAAAGTGACCTGTGATGGCATTTCTTTTGTGTGCCTTTGAACTCTATATTTAAGCAGTGCTTTTAGGTTTGCATCGCATTCACTTATTTACACTTATAAAACGTTTTGTGTGTTGACCTGTTGTGCTCTAGTCAACCTATGTAAATTAGTGCTTTCTGTCTGAATTATACAGATATAAAGACCATTAAAACCACAAAAAAGGTCTTTGAACAAGGTATTCATGTATATGTTTATGAAATAGAACGCAAAGTGGAATCCACAAAAAACATTTTTCTATTTTTCTTTTTTAGCCTAAGAAAGACTGACCTGAAAGACACCTTCTTGCTCTATACCTGTCACTGTCCAAAAACTTTTATAATGCCTTTGATTACTCAATCATCATGAATCCTCCTTGCCTGCAATGACCTGTCACCTAGCAATAGATATATTAAATACATATTTAATTGGTTATCAGGCTCATAGCGTCAGTGCATCTGCACCCTCATTTTCCCTGCTGCCCAGGGGCGGACTGACCATTTGGAAACTCGGGCACTGGCCGAGGGCCCGGGGTCAGTAGGGGGCCCCATGAGATGCCCCTGGTACCTTTTTCATAGGCTGTTTTGCTTTTGGGCAAGGACACAGGGGCCCCATGATCCCCTATTGCCCGGGGGCCCCATGAGTTGTCAGTCCGCCCCTGCTGCTGCCTAAACATAAAAAAAGTGACGTCAGAAAAAGACCGAGTGGTCCATCCAGTCCGCCCTTGTTTGAAGCTATTTACTGGCTCACTACCTCTGTTGGAAGTTTAGTCCAAGTATCAACTACTCTTTCAGTAAAATAATACTTTCTGAGATTAGTATTGAACTTTCCTCCAGGTAGTTTAAGGTCATGTCCCCGTATTGTTGATTTTGGTTCATGTTGAAAATGCTGCCCTCCTGAACCTTATTCACCCCCTTTATGTATTTAAAGGTTTCAATAATGTCTCTCCTTTCCCTTTTTTCCTCCAGACTGTATATGCTAAGTTCCTGAAGTCGCTCTTGATATGTTTTATCCCCCCAGACCATTTACCATTTTTGTTACCCGTCTCTGGACTTGTTCTATCTTATCAATACCTTTTTGTAACTGAGGTCTCCAGAAATGGACACAGTATTCTAAGCGAAGTTTAAATAGAGATCCACATTGCCTTGAAAAAGTATTCATACCCCTTTGAATTTTCCACATTTTGCCATGTTACAACCAAAAACATAAATGTATTTTATTGGGATTTTATGTGATAGACCAACACAAAGTGGCAAGTAATTGTGAAG
This sequence comes from Staurois parvus, assembly GCF_062004578.1. Taxonomy (NCBI): domain Eukaryota; kingdom Metazoa; phylum Chordata; class Amphibia; order Anura; family Ranidae; genus Staurois; species Staurois parvus. The sequence goes on from NW_028317999.1 coordinate 595,674, forward strand.
TGGAAGGAAAATGATAAATTGTTTTCAAAATTTTTTACAAATAAATATCTGAAAAGTGTGGTGTGCATTTGTATTCAGCATACTTTACCCTGATACCCCTAACTAAAATCTAGTGGAACCAATTGCCTTCAGAAGTCACCTAATTAGTAAATAGAGTCCACCTGTGTGTAATTTAATCTCAGTATAAATCCAGCTGTTCTGTGAAGCACTCAGAGGTTTGTTAGAGAACATTAGTGAACAAACAGCATCATGAAGGCCAAGAAACATACCAGACAGGTTAGGGATAAAGTTGTAGAGAAGTTTAAAGCAGGGTTTGTTTATAAAAAAAATCCCAACCTTTGAACATCTCATGGAGCAATGTTCAATCCATCATCCAAAAATGGAAAGAGTATGGCACAACTGCAAACCTACCAAGACATGGCCGTCCACCTAAACTGACAGGCCGGGCAAGGATTAATTAGATAAGCAGTCAAGAGGACCATGGTAACTCTGGAGGAGCAGCAGAGATACACAGCTCAGGTGGGAGAATCTGTCCGCAGGACAACTATTAGTCGTGCCCTCCACAAATCTGGCCTTTATGGAAGATTGGCAAGAAGAAAGCCATTGTTGAAAGAAAGAAATAAGTAGTCCCGTTTGCATTTTGTGGGAAGACATGTGGGGGATACAGCAAACATGTGGAAGGAGGTGATCTGGTCAGATGAAACCAAAATTTAACTTTTGGCCTAAAAGCAAAACGCTATGTGTGGAAGAAAACTAACACCGTACATCACCCTGAACACACCATCCCCACCATGTTGCGAGAATCATGTTGTAAGGATGCTTTTATCCAGCAGGGGGTTAAAGCAGGCAGTGTTGTGTTGCTTAAAATCTTTGGACCCCACAGGGGGGAAATGCAATCCGAGTGTGTTTGACAGGTGGTGAAGCAATGATATTTTGCCTCCACACCACCAGATTTAAACCCATGATTGCTGTGCAATGCACACAATTGCGTCACAGTAGTACGGCAATTAGAGGTTCAAATCAGGTGCGATGAGGTGACACTGTGTCCAGTGATCTTTGATTTCTCCCATGTTTTTCGGGTAGATCTCTACCTCTTTAAGGTTTCCTACCCCTGGTTTAGATCAAAGCATATTCATGTGTTAGAATGGCCCAGTCAAAGTCCAGACCTAAATCCAATTGAGAATCTGTGTGGCAAGACTTGAAAATTGCTGTTCACAGATGCTCTCCATCCAATCTGACAGAGCTTGAGCTATGTTGCAAAGAAGAATGGGCAAAAATTTCACTCTCTAGATGTGCAAAGCTGTTAGAAACATACCCAAAAAGACTTGCAGGTGTAATTGCAGCAAAACGTGGTTCTACAAAGTATTGACTCAGGCAAGCTGAATACAAATGCACGCCACACTTTTCAGATATATATTTGTAAAAAAGTTTTAAAACCATTTATTATTTTCCTTCCACTTCACAATTATGTGCCACTTTGTGTTGGTCGATCACCTAAAATCACAATAAAACACATTTATGTTTTTGGTTGTAATATGACAAAATGTGGAACATTTCAAGGAGTATGAATACTTTTTCAAGGCAATGTGTACAGGGGAATCAGGACCTCCTTCCTCCTGCTGGTGACCCCTCTAGTGATGCATCCTAGAATTCTATTTGCTTTCTCCACTGCCTGGCCACATGGTTTGCTCATTTTGCAATCATCTGAAAAAAGGAACCTTAAAGTCCTAAAAAAGTTTTGCTCTTGTTTACTTATTGTGTGGGTTAGAACCCTTGTCATCGTTATTTTCGTGTTTGACAGATTTCATGTTAACTCACACCCCTGCCCTCCCTTGTTACGACAAACGAAATTGAGGGGGCACAAAGCAGCAAATAAAAGGATCTAAACCTTCCCTGTTTTATCTAAAAATTGGAAAACATCTTGGATGCAGTATTACACAGTAAATGTATAATGCATACATCTTTTCCCCCTTCACACACAGTTGTACTGAATGGAACAGGTGATGGCAGTACAATACTCTGCACTATAAAGCCAGCCATACATGGATCAAAATTCAGCAGGGACTGACCGAGACTCAATCCGTGTATGGGCAGGCTGATTCCTTCGATTGACTTAGGCACAACCAGCCTGTCAAGATTTTTTACATTTTGATTATTGCCAACTATAGCTGTTAGCAGTAATAATTGCGTTCTGCTTGCTGGGAAGGTTCCCTGCACCTGCCCGCTGGCAAAACACAACAGCACTGTGGGAGGCATTCCCTCCTCAATACTGACTATGTTGATGGGAAAATCGAGCAATTTTCCTTCCTTCCACCCATGGTAAAAGGAAAGAAAATTGTATCATCTATGGGCTGCTTTTGTTTCCTTCCAACAACAACCTTGCTCTTACACACGCTGATTACTGAGGTATGCATTAACTGTAATAAATTCAACAAGTGATGAGAACTCTGGGAAGACGGATACTTGAGGATGGTGATGCAGTTCAAAAATGTCATCAGGTGCAGGGGCATTTGACTCAGAAGAACGATAAATGTAATATACTTTCAGGTGCCTCGGAGTTGCACTGCTTTGCTTTTGAGTTTCTTCTAACCATACTTTGGTTTTTGAAATTACGTAGATTTTTTTGGGGAGGGGGAAGACCAACAGTTCAGAGGCAAACAAAGGCAACTGTGCATGAGTCCAAATGATGGAGCTTCCATTGTTCGGATATGGAGGACTCCCCTTTTCCCCCACCCATACTAAGTGGTGACTCCAACTAATGGCATTTGTACCTTTAAATCCATTCAAAAATACTGTTTTAAGGCACCAGGGTGTAGAGACATTTTCTCACCTGATTTGAGCTCCTTCACTAGAGAAGACATGGTATTAGTGATAGAGTCAGCTGCCACTAACAAGTCATTCCGCAGATTTCTTCTTGCACCTGCCAGATCAAAGTAATAGCATCATGCAATATGATCCAAAGCAGCTTACATTTACTTTTCCTATAGATTTGTATGTCATGTTAATTTTGTTATGTCTAAAAATAAATTTAGACTGCTCAGTGAAGTCTGAACTACTATAGGATCTCAACTAGTTGGATAGAGCTCATGTATTAAACACAGCCATTTACTGTAATGAACAAAGAAGAACGTGCCGCACTTGCAAACAAATATGGCAAATGGTGCTTAAAATCTATGGTCTAATCATCTAACCGCTAAAAAAAGCTCACTCTTAGCATTGCATTCTTGTTTTTACAGTCTAATTTAGTAAATTCTGAATTTAGGTCTCTACTTGTAAGCATGCCTATATTATATTTGCTATATACAGTACATGGTGACACCAATGGTTGTCCTTTGAATTATATCTATTAATGTTATAGTTATAGAACTTTAATTATATATATTGATATACCTCAAAATATAGTATATTACTGTATTGTTTATAAATTGATACAATGTTGAACCTAAAATGAAAAGTCTATCCAAAACAATTGCTTTGTTTTGGATTGAGCAAACAAAGGTTAGACCCTCTGTCAAATTTATGGAACTTTAAGGCTGACCATAGACGGAGTGAATTCATTTGATTCCCCCATCAACACAGACAGTGTTGACGGGGGAATCCCCCCCGTGGAGCCTTTGTGTTCTCCCAGTGGTGGAGGGGTATAAGCATTCCCTCTTGGGGAAACACAGTGATTAATGCTAGCGGCTATAACAGCTAGCAATAATCGCATGTAAAATCCGTCAGACTGGTTGTACCCAAGTTGATCAATCGATCTGTGAGTACTTTCAGCCTGCCCATACATGGTTCAAATCTGGGCTGGTTCAGCAGCCAGCTGAGATTTCAATCGTCTATCGCCAGTTTAAGGGCTTATTTAAATTTTTGAGCTGCAATAACATGTGTTGGCTTGCAGAGCACTGTGAGACCATTCATCTTGAATGGCACCCAAACAAACTAAGGCAAAGAACCATAGTGTGTTGCGTTACAAATTTTGTGATTTGTCTAGTTTTAGGGACATTTTGGTGCATGAGCAGTTCATTATTTTCATATGGGCTGGCTTAATGGATCACACACAACAGAACGCATTAATGAACCACAAAAAGTTAAATGGGCCCTAAGTAAACAGCAAAATACAGATATATAAATATAATAATATTGTAAAGCTGACTAGTTAGGAAACTGAATACTGCTTCCTAAAAACACACAAGCAATTGATGGATCTATAACATATATAATATTACGTGTCAATTTCTAAGCAATGATCATTGGGTTAGCCATACCCTGTGCAAATGCTTCCTGCACGTCACCTCCAACACCAGTCAGGGAGTCCTGAGGAGTGTGAGTAGGGGTGGAACAAGCGGATGCGGATCTAATAGGCATTGGTATAGGCCGGCTGATGGTGTGACTGGGAGAAGAGCGAGGGGAACCTGCCCCCTGAGTCTGAAAAGTAAACCATTGTTAGTCAGCAGGGTAATCATTAAATGCAGTAAATATAAGTATTATGTATTTAAACCGAATTATTATTATCAGATTAGACATCAAGGTAATTCTAGCAACAGCAAGCCATGTGCCAGCAATGGAGCCCAAAAAATCTCTGGCTGCACATTCAATTATGTGGGTAACAATAGTGCTTGAAAAATACATATAGGTGAATTGTATGTATATAGCATTTGGCAGCCTCTATATGATTGCTATAAAACAATTAATATTATGTATCACTTGAGAAACTGGTTGCACGATGGATAATAAAGACCAAGGGGCTCCATCACATAGAATTATGATATATAACATTCCTTTCTGGAAAAGAGAAGGTCATGTTTCGCTCAATCCACCAGTGATAATGCTGGGTTAATTCTCTACCCATAGCTGCCTAGGAAAATACTGATGCATTAATCTCACAGCACAGTTTAAGTTTTTATAGTTGTGAACATGTGTGATTTGAATAAGAATATAATCATCTTAGAAAGACAATGTTCTACATTTGACTAGACTTTTTTAAATGAAAACTTTGCACAAAAAACATACAAACAATGCGGTATCTTTCTCAATACATAGTAAACCATTTGTTGATAGAAGTATACGAGCTGCCATTGTTGATTTTTAGCTGATTCTATGGCTGCTTCCCGTGGGTTTACTACTTTTTCAATTGGCCTATAACAAGCATGGGACCATTTAGGTCAGAAATTTTGACCAACAGGCTTCTTGTCAGTCACAGGCTAGCTCCACAGGATGAGCAAGGGACTAGCAACTTGCCAAAAAAGTCAAGAATGGAAGCTTCTATAATTCTATCACCACATGTTACCTTTACAGAGAGTAAAATGATTCACAGGTAAAACTGTAACAGATATGTTTTACCCCTCTGTGCAGTAACACAGAAGGTTACCCATTTTTCTTCTTTATTTGTAAGCCACTTTAGGCCCCGTGCAATAATGCCAGATACATCTGGAGGCAACACAACTGGTCAATACTGAGATCAATGGTCTCAGTCCTGTGAAAACCTTTGTGCTGCAGGAGGAAGGTTGGCAGAAATATCATATTTTATTTGTAATAGACAACCTACGAGGTAATATGCTGGAAACATTAGTTGCAAAAAGACCCATAGGAGGGCATTTATCAAGCAAATTAGCAACAATTAAAGCACAAATCAGGCTGACACTCATTTAGTGCAGTCTTTGCAATAGGTTTACTGATGTATTTGCAACATCTGTATCTGACATCCTGGGCAACCAACTGTAACATATTTACAAAGTTCTGAGACAGATTTAACACTGAAGATGAGACAGAATTTTACTCTAAACAGAGGTACAGTTAAGTAGCAAGGGGCAGGTTTAATTCTATCACTGTGCTCTATTAAAACAGCAGAGGGAGAATTTATGAATCAAGTTGTAACCTCGCTGTGAATATGTCATACTACACCTGTTTAGCATTGCCTTGCTGCGTGCAACAGACCTGATAAATGTCTCCCACTGAGTCTAATGCATAGCTCTGTACATAAGCTTTTAAATTCTTGCTTTGAAGTTTTCTATGCCCTTAAAAGTGATTTTCAATGGCACCAAATTCTTAGTCTTATCCAGCAAAGCAGAGCTCAGAGCAATGATGATGTGGTATCTGCCTGAATTGAACCCACAGCAATTGACCAGATTCCAGTTTACTGAGCTTTGAGAGTCTCAATTACTTTAAATAGTTTGTATTTGCTATTGCAAGATAATGAAGAACATCCTTTTATAAGGATGATTATGCATACTAAGAAAAAAAATTTATACGGATCAATGTAAAAGATGTAAAATAACCTGCATTGCACAGTTGAGCGAGTGGGAGCTTTCCAGCACTCTATCTCCACAGAAGTTAACAGAACTAGTACAATAATCTGATACCTTAGTCTCCCCTGACTTGGTTAGTGGTTAACAATAAAATAGTCATAGAAAATCACATAACTGGTTTCACTATCATGCTAAACTCAGAAATCAAAACATTAAGGCCTCATTCACACCATACGTGCATAAAAACTGATGGAAAAAACGCGCAGATTTCACTTGCAGAGACACGAGTTTACATCAGTTTTCATGCGCAATTCAGTGATTTTTTTTATGCATGCTGACATCAGTTTTCATGCGTGTTGTTTAATGCACAGATAAACATCATACCCTGTGTCATCACTTTCTCTTCTGCCCTCCCTGTTGATGTCATGTCAGTTTTTTTTTTTTTTTGAGAAAAACTGCATACATCTTGCAGATTCCTGCACAGAAGAAAACTAAACATGATACTAGTGTTCTGGTGTGAACAGGGCACATAGATTTCTTCGTACCCTTGCAGGACATGTGCAGAAAAACTCACATCTCTATATGGTGTGAACAAGGCCTTATTGGTGTCATAGAAAACAAAAACCATACATGGACTGTTTACCTTCATAAAACTGTGCAGGTACACATAGCTGAAATATGTATTATCAGAGGCTTTTCTGGATTCTAAAATATCTGATCAGAGAATATCTGACTGTTTTTGGAATGCAAGGTAAGTTGAATAAATAATAGCTTAAAGATGCCCAATGGCATTGTAGGTAAGTTGGATGTGCAGGGACGATCCAACTGCCTCCTGGCATCTTAATCTGCTCATGGGTTCCAAGCATGTTGACTACCCAGAGGGAAGGAGTCACATGCACACCTCCTAATGTCTCCTTATCAGTGGTTTCACTACTTGTCCAGTTACTATTTCCACCCAAGTGGCCTTGGCTGGTGGTAACTGCGAAAACCTTATATTTAAGACTGACACCCAATCTAGTGTATGGTTACCTTTACAAAGGCAAAAACACCATTGATTACAGTTTACAAATATATATATCTCACACATACAAGAAGCTCGGTCTATACAGGTGTACAATTATATTTGTGAGGAACAATTATAGACATTCTAAAATTATATATTTGTAATAGGTATATCCTTAATTCATTGTTGGCTAAAATGTATAAAGTTTTGCATCTGAGCAGTTAAGCAGACTCAAAACAGCACACAAGAAAAAAAAATATTTGGACTAAAACATAATATTATATAAGAAATGTATCTCTTTTTTATGCCAATTTGCATTTTATAAAAGGTCAGTATGGTGGTCTGTTAGGTTTTCACATGCCAACACTTCAATGCGTGCACTCACTGACAGGGATGAAGAAAGGACTTACTGCCTGTCCAATTTCTTGTTCCTGTAAAATGTTCATGCAACAACAGAACATACATTTACAAAGGAATAGTGCAATAGCAACAATTTACAGTTTTGAGAAAATAGCAAAATTCTTAATTTTGAACATCATGTGTGCAAACAATGAATCGTTTAAAGTTGTATTCTTCCATTGGTTTTCCACAAAAAAAAAGTCTGCTATGGTATGCTTGCTAGGTTTGATGGGCACTTTTTAAAATACCACTGATCTGATACATTGAAATATCAAGGTAAAGGGTTGATACAGTTTTGGAATAAGTGTCTGAGGCTGCAAGTGATGGACATTGTAAACTGCATGTAATATAAATACATACACAATATAGATACAAGGCTTCCTTTGAATGGCTGAGGTGGAGAGGCAGGGGGCTGATATCATGATCTCCGCCTGAGTCAATCAGAACAAGCCTTGTATTCACTGATTAAAATACAAAGCTTCCTATGCATGGCTGAGCAGCACTCAGGCCAACTTGATTATGTTCTGGGAATGGGACGAGAAGTGCACATACCACCACTGGAACACAGTGCTATATACTGTGTTTAGCTGATACTACAAACAATTTATACAGCACTCCCAGTGGTCACATGTATTAGCAAACTGATTAGTTTGTATGGACCACTGTTGTCCGACCAAACTATTTAAAATGAAATCAAACCTGGAATTAGCCATTAAATAGTTAAAACAGCCATTGCCTTGTTACCAATTAGAAGAGCAAGTTTACTAGTAAAACATAATCAAATACCATCTTGATGCAGTTAACAGATGAAGTAGTCACAATTGACTCCTCTGCTTTGGGAATGGGATATATATGACCTCTAGCAAAGTGCAGATGCTGCCAACGTTAAATACTGTCACTCATCCCACCTTCAGCAGTTTCATGAGGCCTTCAAGCTGTACCATCAGCTCCCTTCTGCTCTCCTGCAAGGCAGACATCCTCTGCTCGAGTTCATCTTTGCGCTGTCTGAAGGACAAGAATCAGATAAGAATGGTTTTCCTATGTTAAAACATTTTACCTCTTCCTAAAACAGAGCAAGTAAACAGACATAAAAACTAAATCATTTGCTAGATTCTTCACTATCTGACACTTCCAGATGTATTGGATCCCTGTGTTTTTCCCATTGTGGTTCCCCATCACTACTGTGTCTCTGCAACACAGCAACTCTTAAACTGGGTACACACTAGCCAAAAATTGGCTGAAAACGGTCAGTTCGGCAGGACCAGCCAACTGGAAAACCAGCATCAGATCAGTGCTTGCAGCCAATGTCTGCAAGTGCTGATCAGTTTGTTCTGGTGGGAGGGGGGGTTGTCCCCCTTTTGGAACACAATAGCTAAGCGGGGGTGATAGCTGCATAAACATCAGACAGTTAGTACAGTGACCTCTCAAGTTTTTTTTCGTTCAGCCCGGTTGAAAGAAAGAAAAGTCTACGTGTGTACCCAGCATTGTGAGACATATTAATTAAACAGAAAATGGAGGTGTGTAGGGTGTTTTGAAACCTCTGTATGCAGATGCAGGCCAACACACCTGGAAGTGTCAGATGGAGAAAATTCTAGTGGCGACTCTAGCACTGCAAGATTAGTAAAGACTGGAGTCAACAGAGGCACTAATGGTAAGTATTATACATGTACTTTCTACAGCTGTATTTATTGTTTTAAACTATTAAGTTAGTATCTAAGATACAATTACAACTTTTATTTTGCTGCTTGTCCAGTTCATTACAACACTCATAAAAACCTTATAAAAAAAAAAAGCTAGAGAAAGCACCAAAAAGGAGGCGAGGAGATCTCCCAGTGGAAAAACAGAAAGCAATAAAATCCTGACAGAGTTTTCAGTCCTTTCCAAGTCTATTTTAGGAATATGTTTTAATATCTGTGACCTGCTGGATTGATTTTGCTTAATTCCTGTTTTGGTGACCGCACAAGAAACGAGGGACTATTTGATCAATGGCAACAGAAACAGCAAAAAAAGCAACAAACACAAAACATTTTTGGCTGGAGTTGTACATTAATTGAAATAATTCAGGATGTTATATACTGTACAGGGGCAAGTGTGTAAATTTAAAACTACCTCCAAACCCCTCATTATTTAAATTTTGGGTTTTTTTTGTTATTGTCATCTGTGTCTCTATTAGAGAAATGTCCTCTCTTACTTTTCTGGTCAGATGCTGGGGTCTATTTAAAAACATTCATTGGACGAATGTCACAAGCATTCACGCAAGCTGCACAATTTTTCTTTGTGTTTTCTGTAATATAATAATTCCTATATTCATACACTCTATCTAGTGGCGAAAATGTGGCATATTTTCTCAGACTTTCAGAAAATTATTCTGTATTTTGTCACCTAGATGGAGCTGACAATCCTATAAATTACAGTAATCTATTAAAGAGAATACAGAGAAAATGTGTGCAGCCTGCAAATGTTTTATAATTAGACACATAAGTACTAGAAATGAACAGCAATGAAAACCCAGCAGAGGTTCAAACAAAACAAAACAAAACAGCTTTGACTGAAGTTCCTCTTTACAACAAATTCACAAATGATAATTGCAATACTAATATCTGAAACCACTACCGCAGTTTGTGCTATCTGATCCTCACCTGAGCAATCGGAGTTCTGCTAACAAAGTGGGATTCTGTTGGGCTTTTTCTGGTGTGGGCTGAGAGGCCTGTTCATGTTCAATTCGCAACCTCTGTATTTCCTGCAATATTTCTCTTAAGAGAGAGAAAAGAAACAAGGAGAAATCAGATGAAAGTACAAAACTGGTTTATGCAAAAGGAACATGTATGTGCGTGTATGTGCGGATTTATTGTTTTCAGTTTTTAAGGAGTCATTACTTTGCTTTGACTTCATTAACTTTGTGCATGATCTGGATTAGTGAAGCCAGAGACAATTAACACTTTCAAGAGTGGGTGACTAGCAGAAGCCTCCATATCTCTCAGATGAGCTGGATCTAACCCCCGGCCGTCGGCTGTACGTATATAAAATGTAGTGAGATGATGGGCCTAATTTCGTGCTGCCACATATATTTGTACCTGTTTTGTGGAGGATGCATGCTCAATCACACGTCCTGAGCACTATGACCATGCTGTCATCAACATAGCAATGAACAGAAGCTGGTAGGACTGGCTCCCCATCTTGTAATCAAGGTGACAAAATTACTGGGAAGCCCAGGACATGCCTCCAACATTAAAACACTCTTATATAGCTGGTAGAAGCTGGCTGTAAGGGTTTATTCAGATTCTCCATTAAGGCTGGCCAGAGATGAGCCAATTTTTTTTTTATTCAACCAGCAGGGTAGATGGGGGCATTCCCCTCCAATGTGTCTTTGTATTCAGACAGTGAGGAGACTTCCCCGCCATCAGAATGTACAGATTAGCGCTGCAGTCTATAGCCTGCAGCACTTATCAAATACAGTCAGGTCCATAAATATTGGGACATCGACACAATTCTAACATTTTTGGCTCTATACACCACCACAATGGATTTGAAATGAAACAAACAAGATGCAATGGCCAAGTCAATCACCTGACCTGAATCCGACTGAGCATGCATTTCACTTGCTGAAGACAAAACTGAAGGGAAAATGCCCCAAGAACAAGCAGGAACTGAAGACAGTTGCAGTAGAGGACTGGCAGAGCATCACCAGGGATGAAATCCAGCGTGTGGTGATGTCTATGCGTTCCAGACTTCAGGCTGTAATTGACTGCAAAGGATTTGCAACCAATTATTAAAAAGTGAAAGTTTGATTTATGATTATTATTCTGTCCCATTACTTTTGGTCCCTTAACAAGTGGGAGGCACATATGCAAACTGTTGTAATTCCTACACCGTTCACCTGATTTGGATGTAAATACCCTCAAATTAAAGCTGACAGTCTGCAGTTAAAGCACATCTTGTTCATTTCATTTCAAATCCATTGTGGTGCTGTATAGAGCCAAAAATGTTAGAATTGTGTCGATGTCCCAATATTTATGGACCTGACTGTATATTTTTTCAACAGGGCAGTTAAACAGAAATTGATCTTCCAATTGACTTCTGATCAAGCACAGCAGCTATACATGGACCGATCCATGTATGATCAACCTAAGTATGCCACGGGTTCAGTTTCCTTATTACAGAAGTATAAGCTGGCATCCATTCAAGACTCAAAACAACACCCTGACTTAAGCTGTAGCCATACCCTGGCGAAAAAGGTAAAACACAACAATGTAAAAGCCACCCTCTACACCCAGGGAAAACAAGTACGTTGTGGAGAAGATCCATAAACAAACACTGCAATGGGCTGGAGAGGGTCTGACCTGTGAATATTCTTTAATGAAAGGGTTATGTGTGGCCCTCCAGATATTGCAGCTCTGCTTAAAATAGAACTGTAGGCAAAACTTTTTTTTTCATTTTGGATACAGCAAGGAAGGGTTATAAACCCTGTCAATTTTTTTTCCCCCATCCGTTTCCCATTGCAGAAATTTACCTTCAATTCCTGTCCCATAGCCACACAGGAAGTGAGAGCAAATCCCTGCAAATTAAGGGAAATCCTTGGGGACCCCCAGGTCACCAAAACTAGTGTCCCCATTGTAAGATTTCTCCTCTATTACTTGTCTTGGAACAACACAAATTTTGGGATATTCTTTTACTTTTGATGATAATGGTAAACAGGACAAACAGAGAGGGTGAATCACCATAGCAGGGACACAGCCCACAATAAAACCTGACAGGGGTTCTCTCTCCACTCTATCCAAAGCTAAAAAAATAAAAAAAAACATGTTTGCCTTCAGTTATACTTTAAGGTAGCTTCCCCAGCATAGGAAATTGTGTGCTTACTTACACACATGAGGATAAGGTATGATGCCATTCCTACCACAATATGACAACAGCTTGAGGCTTCTGATTTAATTACATATTTTCTGAATCCTGGCCTGGATAAGCAAAGTCACTCATAATCAGCCCTGAACAGAATTAGAATGTCATTAAAGGTACAAATCTAGATGACAATTTGTGATGTTGCATGAAAGTTGACCGGATCAGGTACACTTATCTGGTGAAAGACTGCATATTTCTAAATTCATTAGGCTAATGCCTATTAAAACAGCAGTTATATACCGCACATATTTTTTAACTTTTACTTTACAGTGAACCTGTGGCTAGGCTACAGACATGCAAGTAGTTACATATATTTATGTGAGTTTTCAAACAACTCCTTACTGAGCTTTGTAGTTGCAGGTACTGCAGAACAATTCATCCTCAATAATCACATAAGAAGTACTGAAGTACTTCCTGTGCATGCGCTCTGGTTTTATGTTAGAGACTAGAAGGATGTCAATCACTTGGTGGGGGGGGGGGGGAGGGGAAGATGGGCTGGCTTAGACAAGGACTTCAGTGAGTCTGCTTCCAACTGTGCTTTGTTGAAGGCTCATTCACACTAACCGCATTGTGGTAAAGTACTGTGCTATGGCGTGGTAGAGCACACCAATGCATGTCTGGAGAGCACCTGCATTATCGTACCCCATACAGCACTGCAACAATGTGTGTTGCAGTGTGCAGCAAGAAAAAAAAAAAAAAGCATAGAGGTGCATTACAACCCAATGATTTTGAATTGTCTGGGTACCAACACACCACAATACCCTTTAATGCAAGAAAATGCATGTGCTGCAGCGTAGTGCACCTTAGTGTAAATTAACCCTACTTGTTGAGAATGTGTAAATACTTGAATGTCCATAGCCATGTTATAGATTCACTTTAAACACAGACTGTATTATTAAATTGTGCAACAATAATAATGTCAAATACAGAAATCTTAGTCGTATACTTATACATGGAATAATTTCCTCGTTCTTTGTGGCAAATTTTAACAAGGGCATAACCTACAGCAACTAGTAAGCAATAACATTTTATTCTTTGTATTGCTGAAACTGATGAAATGTGGTTGGTATTAATAGTACTGTGTATTATCACAGCTCTTTTTCTTACCCTTGCAAATGATCTTGCAAACATTTGCAGGCAGGGAAACCTTCTAAAGATATATTTAAAATATACTTAAATATGATTCGTACCTGTTCTTATTCTCTAGCTCTGCGATAAGCTGTCTCTGCTGTTTATTTGCATCAATAGTGAAAGAGATATCTGGGCCCCTCTGTTGAGGCTGCTGTAATAAAACACAACATTCTTATCAGAAATCTGTACAGCACTGTAAAAGGCAACAGGAGACTGAAAAAAAGCATGTTCAGGAAAGATGCAAAGAAAAATGATTTATCCCCAGAAAATCAGGCAGTTTTCATGTTTTCAAAACACACTAGGATCAATGCTCTGTAAACCTGTAAAGAATCTCTGTCACAGATAAAAGGATTGCAAATAGCTGAATTAAATTAATGCTGCCTTGCTGGAGTGTTCAACTGTCCCCAAATGAAGGTCTTAAGTAAGGAAGAAAGAGGAAAAAAATGCACACATTCTTGATTTGTTTTTATAATGTGAGAATAATGATTTTCAAGTGTTGTTATCTGCCCCTGTATAGATGTTTTTAATTGAACACTATAGACAGTAAGAAAATAAATTAAAAGGAAGTGAAACAACAAGCCTCAAATAGACGTTTACTGGGATTCCATATTTAAAACCATACCAGAATAGCTCAACAAAAATTGGATACAGATGAAAATATACTGCTAATACTACATTGATAGTAGCAGGGCTTTTATTTCCTCAGAGAAGTACAGAAACTCAACCATGTCTCCCCCAAAACAACCCCCCCAGGCACACCCACCAAGCTGCATCAAATTGTATGGGTGGGTCTTAAAAGGGCTTTAAATACTAGGAGTGCATTACCTCCAGGGTGTAGAATTCAGGGGTGCATTACGCACAGAGTGCAGAGTTCAGGGGTGTGCTACACACAGCGTGCAAAGTTCAGAGGTGCACTACACACAGAGTGCAGAGTTCAGGGGTGTGCTACACACAGAGTACACAGTTTAAGGGTAAATTACATACAGAGTGCAGAGTTCATGGGTGTGCTACACACAGAGTGCACAGTTTAAGGGTAAATTACATACAGAGTGCAGAGTTCATGGGTGTGCTAAACACAGAGTGTAGATTTCAGGGGTGTGTTGCATACAGAGTGCAGAGTTCAGCCCTCTTCCCCAGTTGCTTACCACTGCATCCCCCATCAACATTTTACTTTTGCCCCTCTTCAGCTCAGAACCCCCCTCCGCTGCCCTCATTCTCTCACCCCTTCTTAAAAGCTCCATTATCATTTACATATCCTACTTTTGTTGCCATATTAAGCTGAATCACCCAGTTAACTCAAGTACCTCTCCACACATTGTAGGTGGCTCTGCCTCTCTCCCTTGCAGGGAGATCATCCAGTGGGGGCATCAGCATCCGGGAACCAGGGAAAAAAAAGGAAAAAAAAAAAGGAGATCTTAGATGGTGCAGCCTACCACGTGACCCCTCCAGCTCATGACTGCACTGCACCCCCGGCACCTGAATCTCCTTTGTCCCTGTCCTGCACTCACAGTGGGATCTGCTCAGGCCACTGTTAGAAACTAACTAAACCCGGACATTAGAGTTTTTGTTGTGACCTACTGTATATGAGGAACTTCAAGAATAACTTTGCTGTACAAGCAATTATAGAAATCTGTGATGATTTATTTTAAAGCTCTTTTACTTGTTAGGAATATGTAAATACTTTAATGTCTATAGTCTGGGCATAAGTGCACTTTAGGCAACTCAACCAGTTTATTTAGCAAATGTCCAAAAGAAAATCTAAAAAGCTGATGTAGCTGAACCTTCCAGTTCCCTTGTTAAAATATAGCCCTTCTTGCTACCTACTTATGACACCTTAGTGCAGTGGTCTCCAAACTGCAGCCCGAGGGCCAGATGCGACCCTTTGCTTGCTTTCATCTGGCCATGGGGCACTATTTCATCTACAGATACCAACAATTGGGTATAATTCCTCCCGCTTACACCAATGAAGGGGGCATAACTCCTTCCAATGACACCAACAATGGAGCACAATTCCTCTCAGTGACACAGTTGATAGGATCCAATAACATCAATGATGAGGCACAACTTCTCCCAGTGACACAAATGATAGGGTCCAATGACATCAATGATGGGGCAGAACTCCTCCCACTGACACCAAACAATGAGGCATTATTATTATTTCCCACTGATGTAGGGACCTTTTCTACTCCTACTGGCTGCAGCCTGGCCCTCGTAAAGTCTGAAGGACAGTAAACTGGAAAGTTTGGAGACCCCTGCCTTAGTGGAAGCACTGATGAATTCACACAGTTGACTCTGATACACTGTATTCCTGTAGTTTTTCATGACTAGCCAGATCAACAACAAAGCAACCTAGGCAGAAGCCTAATGCCAACTGGATGTCCAGAGGGCCTATCTACTATACTTCCATGCTCCAGAAGTAAACCAGTGGGATAGTGAAGTTGATCAGTTGTGTACATGTCTGACACTTCACAAGAGATATATACTTTGCCACTGTATGGAGAGGGACTGGAACATTTGCACACACATATGGGAGGAGGGCCAGGAGACTATAGACACTGGAAATAGTAATGGAAATGGGCGGGGGCCTAAATAAGCTTTACATTGCTACTGAGTAGGGGATAGATTACACTGTCACTGCACAGAGGTAACAGAATTCTATATAATATTGGGAAGGGAGTTGGTGACTGTGGTATGAAGGGCTTAATAAAAGAAACATAAATTGTAATTTAACAAGCAATACCTGCTAATTTCTCTACAGAAAATCAACTGGCCAACACAGGCTAGGTGGACAGAGAGGATCAGAACTTCTGCGCTGCTAGTATACATTGATCAGCAACTGCAGCTGATGATTAACAAAAGATTTCCAACATTACCATTCATCAGAAATCAAACGGTGAACTTCAGTCGCATGGGGGCAGTCATACATGGATCAAAGTTTAGCTGGTCCATGCTGAACCAGCCAAATTTTGATCTATGGCCAGCTTTACTTATAATTCCAGCTGACCATATTACAATCACACACAGATGAAGCTATATACATAAAGATCTATAGTAAAAGTGCATTTTTTTTTACTGTTACTATTCTAAATCTGTGTCTACTAAACTATTATGGCTGCTAATTTACTAGTAGTTTTTTGGGTAATACTACTACCACACTGAACCCTCCTGTCTTACGGAAAAATAATCACAGACAATTTAGTACAGAATAGTACACTCACCAGCCACTTTATTAGGTATACTATGCTAGTGTCAAGAAAATATCCCTCACACCATTACACCATCACCAGCCTGAACCGTTGATAGGCAGGATGGATCCATGCTTTCATGTTATTTAGGCCAAATTCTGACCCTACCATCTGAATGTCGCAGCAACTAGTCTGCCCAATCTCCTCTGACATCAACAAGGCATTTTTGCCTGCACAACTGCCACTTATTGGATATTTTCTATTTTTTGGACCATTCTCTATAAACCCTAGAGATGGTTGTGAGGGAAACCCCAGTAGATCAGCAGTTTTTGAAATACTCAGACCAACCCGTCTGGCGCCAACAACCATGCCATGTTCAAAGTCACTTAAATCCCCTTTCTTTCCCACTCTGATGCTCGGCCTGGACTTCAGCAAGTCGTCTTCACCACGCCTAGATGCATGCCTAGATGCATTGAGTTGCTACCATGTGATTGGCTGATTAGCAATTTGTGTTACCAAGCAATTGAACAGGTGTACCTAATAAAGTGGCCAGTGAGTGTAGATTACTGTTGTCAAAAAAGATACCAAAATAACATTTTGTATTTACAATTATGTTATGTTTTTATTCGTTAACAATATAAATGTGGCGATCTTCTTCCCTGGCGTAGATTTCACTAGCATCCGCTATTGTGTCAGTCTCTAGTCCCCCCACCCTCATTTTTCTCTTTGCTCTTGATCTTCTGTAGAAGAAAGAACTTCTACATATGGAGTTTTTTTTTTATATTTATGTAGTAGTTATATTGAAGTGTCCTCTTATAATGCTAGGGCCTGTTGTTTCTTTGTTTTCTAACTGTATTTTGATCAAATAGGTCAATCAAGGATGCAATTGCTATTATCCTTTATACTGCTCTTTCCCAAGTTGAGGGAAAAATAATTATGTTAGGTTGCTGTTTGTAGACTTCAGCTCTGCTTTTAATGCTATTTCTCCAATTAAACCTGTTTATAAGCTTGTTTTTTTGGGCTCGGGGTCCTAAATCTGCAATTGGATTCTGGATTTTTTTAATAGGCCACAGGTAGTTAGATTAGTAAGTCAAAGTCTTATTCTTTGTTATATTTAAATACAAGTGCTCCAAAGGGATGTGTGTTAAACCCACTATTATTTACCTTGGCTTGTATACCTCTGACTGTGCTGCTCATTATGAGGGAAATCGTGTCATTAAATTTGGAGATGACACTACTATTGTAGGTCGGATTAGAAATGATGAAGAGACTCCATATCAGGCAGAAATAGATAATTTGTTGAAATGGTGCAAGGAGAATGATCTGCAGTTAATGTGAGTGAAACTAATGAGAGTAATCAATACTTTAGAAAAGAAGAATTGGGGCCATATTTCAGTGGTTATAGATGGGGAGGAGGTTGATGTGGTGAGCAATTTTAGGTTTTTGGTTATGATAATTACAGATGAACTTTAATGGTCTGCACATACACTATATTGCTAAAAGTATTGGGATGTCTGCCTTTACATGCACATGAGCTATTACTATCAGTATCATACTACTAATACTATCAGTATTGAGTTGGCCCACACTTTACAGCTATAACAGCTTCAACTCTTCTAGGAAGGTTGTCCACAGGGTTTAGGAGTGTGTCTTTGGCAATGTTTCACCATTCTTCCAGAAGCGCATTTGTGAGGTCAGGAACAGATGTCGGATGAGAAGGCCTGGCTCGCAGTCTCCGCTCTAATTCATCCCAAAGGTATCCTATTGGGTTGAGGTCAGGCCAGTCAAGTTCTTCTGCCCCAAACTCATCCATGTGTTTATGGACCTTGTTTTGTGCACTGGTGTGCAGTCATGTTGGAACAGGAAGGGGCCATTGCCAAACTGTTTCCTGACGCCTTAAGAGTTCCCTTCACTGGAACTAAGAGGCCAAGCCCAACCCCTGAAAAACAACCCCACACCATAAATCCCCCCTCCACCAAACTTTACACTTGGCACAATGCATTCAGGCAAGTACCGTTCTCCTGGCAACCGCCAAACCGAGACACATCCATCATATTGCCAGAGAAACGGGATTCATCACTCCAGAGAACACGTCTCCACTGCTCTAGAGTCCAGTGGCAGCGAGCTTTACACCACTGCATCTGACGCTTTGATTGCACTTGGTGAAGTAATGCTTGGATGCAGCTGCTCGGCCATGTAAACCCATTCCATGAAGCTCTTTGTGCACTGTTGTTGTGCTACTCTGAAGGCCACATGAAGTTTGAAGGTCTTTAGCTAGTGACTCTGCAGACAGTCGGAAACTTCTGCGCACAGTGCACTTCAACATGCGCTGACCCCACTTTATCATTTTACGTGGCCTACCACTTCGTGGCTGAGTTGCTGAGTCTTTCACAAATGTTTGTAGAAGCAGTCTGCATGCCTAAGTGCTTGATTTTATACATCTGTGGTCAGTGAGGTGATTGGAACACCTGAATCCAATGATTTGAAGGGGTGTCCCAATACGTTTGACAATATAGTGTATATTGGGTTTAGTTGGAAAGGTGCCCCAGCAATTATACTTTTTCAGAAGACCTATAGGAGAAGTATGCCCGAAGCTCTTTTGGCCGTACTTCTCCTGTGGGTCACACGAGTGCACTTAGTTCTGCACTCCTGTGACTGGTATTCAGATGACAGTGGGCTAAAGTCTGCTGTCAGCTGACATCACTGAGATGGTTCAGACTCTGGAGAGACCCTGACTTTAAAGTCCAGATCAACCCAGATGCCTGGATTGGCAGCTGTTCTTGCCCCCTGCACAGCCCAGCGCTCCAGCGAGCATTGGAGCAACAGCAGAGAAGTGGCTGACAATCACCACTCTTTGCTCAGTGAAAACCGAAAACCAAGTGATCAGTGGACTTTTATTGTTCAGTTCTTGGTTTTTTAGGTGGCAGGGGACTGATGCTGCATCCACCTAGGTGAGTATGTATGTTTATTCTTTTAAAAAGGAAGTCAAGTTTCTATTAAATAAAAACTGCGTGCAGACATGTACTTTTTTGCAGAAGGGACATGCAATGTGTCCTCTGCAATAAAATAAACCTCCTGACTGCTTGCTTGTAGATGCAACTTAATGGTAAAACCTAATGAATGTGTGAACAGAAGCCTGGGTGGCTGCCTTGCAACTCTGAGCAACAGGTGCATGATGCTGAAAAGCCCAAGAGGCTTGGACTAACCTAGTGTGCTTTAGCCAGAAAATGGGGAACCTTACCTCTAAGGTCATAAGGTTAAATCATAAGCTTATGAATCCACCAGTGACAGTGGAACAAGAAGTACGAAGTTTCCAACAGGGCGCTTCAGGAATGAAAAATAGTCTGACAAAATAGAGCTGTTACTAAGAGATAAACTCACACACCACATTCAGACTATGGAGGGAAATCTCTTTACGATACTTAGAAACAGGACAGAGAGATGTCCTTGTTAAGGTGAAAAGAACAAACTACTTTTTGAACAGACCATGGGCCTCAAAACAACCTGGTCTTTGTGTAAAACAAGAAAAGATTCTTTACAGAATAACGCTGCCAATTCAGAAGCTTGCCTTGCAGACGTAATGGTGACAAGAAAGGCAGCCTTGTGAGTAAGGTTAGACAGAGGAAAGTCCCTAACGGATTTTTGATAAGTTGACAAAACCAGGCTAAGAACCCATGAAATCACTGGAAAACATTGGAGGCACAAAGATCTTCACAAGAAAGTGAGAAAGCAAGCAGAGATTTGATTCTTGATGTACTCAAGGCCAAATTCTGATCCAAACCAGCTTGTCACATACCTGGTTGGAGACTGAATTGATCAGAGGGTTTCCATTGCAGCTGAGCACCCCTGGAGGTGAGAACAGAGAGTTCAAGGCTCAAAGAAGCATGGATGCAGTTACAGTAGATCTGCTGGAGGCTGCTTTCAGAGGAGCCCACTGGATAGTCGTCAGCTGATCCATCATGACTAATGGCAGGACCATTATTGCTCTTGAAGGTATAGCAGGAACAAAGCAGTCACCACAAGCAAGATGGCAAACAAAAAACAAAGTCAAAGTCCGCGCTACAGGTGAAAGGACCATCCAAACAGTAAAGTCCTCTTGGGGTTAAGAGTGGACAAATCTTCCACTTTTAAATCCACTGGAGATCTCAACCACTGTCAAACCCCACTGTAAGCACTGTAGCCGTGCTGCACTCTTCAATTCCAATGCTAAAACTAAAGCACAAGAAGGAGGCGCACCAGCCTAGTGCATTTCTGTAGGACTCTTTAATGACTAAAACAAGCCTTCCAATATACTCACAAAGGTAAATGACATATAAACATCATGTCAAACAAACCATAAGACGCATGTCTATCAAAGGGTGTAGCTTATATGTTTCAAGCTCTTCCTCAGAGCTGAGTGAGATGGCTTCTAAGGCAGAAGAGAGTTCACACAGGCAGAACCGGACTGGAGAAGCATACTCAGGATGGCAGCCGAGATCATACACAGGGAGACAAGCCAGGGGGTAGGCAGGAGTGTGGTTAGGAACAGAGCCGAGGTCATACACTGGAATACACAGGCCATATGCAATTAGTCAGGAGAGGCAATGTCCCTTAAGCAAGCCAGTGTCAAAACCAGGAGTCAGACAGCAGGAAGGTCAAAACGCAAGCCAGGTCAGTAATGGGAATTCCAGAGAATGCAAGATACACAGGAACAAGGAGTACTGGTAGCTGAAGATCATCCAGAAATCTTTGATCACAGCCACTTTCCATATATAGGGTGTTTGGTGCAGTTCCAGAAGCATGTGTGCGCAAGTTGGTGCATTCTTGCGCAAATTAGCATGCCCATACATAGTGCTGGCAACTATGCCAGGTTTTCTTCGCAGCACATGCACATCTTTATTCTGACATCTCCTTCTCAGAAAATACTCATCTTTGCTCTGAATGGAGCCCTAATACAACCTGGAGAAAAGACAGAATTTGTCCTGCAGCATACTTCCTACAATAGCAAATTCTAGTCTCACACCACAAGAAATGCACTTTCCATGTGTAATGGTAAACTTTGAGGGAAGTCTACTTCCTAGCCTTTAAAAGCATAGAAATAACTAAATCAGGGTCCTATCCCTCAGGACCTGGGCTTTGACATTGAAGTCATTAAAGGCAGCAATTGAGAAGCAGGGTAGTAAAATGTTTCTTAGGATAAAAGATGCAGATGATCTGGGAAGGCCCACGGAGAATTTTAGAGAAACGCCATGGGGTCTGATTACCATAGTTACCTGGGCCAATTTGGTGCAATGAGAATCACTGGGAAGCTTTCCATCTTGATCATGCAAAGCATATGTGGAAGGAGTTTCAGAGAAGGAAATTTATAGATCATGTTGAACTGATCCCACAGAGTCACCAGGGCATCTACTGCGAAGACCAGAGAATCCCAGGACCTGGAGACAAACCTGTCCAGTTTGTTGTTAAACTTGGAGGTCAAAAGGTCCATGCCTGAAGTCCCCCACTTTTGACAGAGGTCTTGAAACACTCTGGGGTGAAGAAACATGTCTTGGTGTCCAAACAGTAGAGACTGAGGAAATCCACCTACCAATTTTTCACGTTTAAATGTATATGGTTGACAGGGCTGGAATGTGACTTTCTGGCCAAGGCAGAATTAGACTCACCTTCCTTTGAACCATGAAACTTGTTAAAAACAAACACTGCCACTGACCACCAAAGGAGAGGTGGGTTAAACAGCACTGCTACTGAGCACCATTGCAGGAGGGGGTTAACAGCACTGCTACTGACTGGGGGTTATTACTGCAGTCACTGACAGCAATGTTGAAGGATATTTTTACATCCACTGACACAAATGCGGAGGGTTATTATTGCTGTCAGTAATACCAATATTAGGGGTTATTACTGTGTATACTGACCCCAATACTGGGGGTTACTATTGTGTCTACTGACACCAAAACTAGGGGTTATTTTTGTGTCCACTGAAACCAATGCTGGGTGTTATTGTTGCATCCACTAACACCAATTCTGGGGGTTACTATTGCATCCACTAACACCTTTTCTGGGGGGTTATTATTGTGTCTACTGAGACTAGGGTTTTTGCTGGTGGTCATTGATGTCAAGGATGACTTCAACTTTCTCTTCAGAGTATATTGTGCGTTGTTGCAAAAAATGCAGCAGGACTGGAATCTTTAGGGTGCCAGTGTGCATTAAAGCATATTCATTTTAAATATGCTGCCTATCATGAAGCAATGCACCTCAGTGCACAAAAACACTGTGCTATGGTGCAGCTGTTCAGAGGTGCCAGTGACAGCACTTGAGGACCTCTATTATTACCAATTTGACCATCACTGTCTTAAACCCTTAATTTGGCTCCACTTTTAGTTAAGTTGAAACATTCTCTTTGCAAATGTTAGGACACTTTGCTCCATTTATATTTTAAAATTGTTTTTCCTGATTACCTGTCTAAGCGTCAAGTATACTGAGATAGCAATGCAGGGGGAGAGTTTGTTTGAGGAATTTGTTCCTAGGAACACCTTTACGTGGTGGCCAGAATTCTTATTTCTAACATTTCTCTTTAGAATCAAAAATATTAGGCTCAATTGAAAAAGCTAACCCCAGGCTAAGGATAGTTATTTTCAAAAGCATGACTGATATTTTCAGTTTAGCCTAAAAATATTTAACAAATATTACTACAGTTTACAAACACTTAAAACTCTGTAGCTGTGAAGAACATAGTCTTCCATACTCTGATATTCGAATGTTTGCTAGTAACCGGGTGTCGGAATGAACATTATTCGCATTACAATCCTCAGCAAGCTAAATATATTTCCCTCTTTATCAGACATGTGAATGATCCCCTTGCCGCAAAACTGTTGAAAACTCACTCCCAGTTTTCATGTGTAATCACTGACAGTGTAATCAGTGTCTTATATGTGTTGGGATCTACTAAGGAAAAAATATGCCCTGCTTTGGGGATTAATATTTTGTATTACATGAACGCTTGCTGCTCTTTCTGAAATGTTTTACTGATAACACTAGAATCTGACAAAAAAACTCTCTCACATCTATCCTCCTCCAGAATTAGACCCACCATGCTGGTCAATTGTTCTTCTGGTTTGACATCATTAGAATGACCTGCTGTTTGAAGATGTACACCACTGCAGCCAGGTTTGATGTCAGCATTCAACAAACGTTTCCAAGACCTCACAGGGGGAAAGAGTCAAGCAGTTAGCAGCCAGACTAGAGCCGTGCATTGAAACTGTAATTGCTTGGGAAATAAGCTGTATAAAAACATTGTAGTGTCGGAGATAACTGTACAAAAATAATTCTTAACACAGTAGTTAACTAATTAATGATCAAAGCAGTGAGAGTTCTACACTTGGCACAATGCTATGCTGACATTATTATTATTATTATACAGGATTTATATAGCGCCAACAGTTTGCTCAGCGCTTTACAATATAATGGGAGACAATACAGCAACAATATAGTTCAATAAAAGAGGGAAAGGAGGGCCCTACTCCTTTGAGCTTACAATCTAGGAGATTTCTGCTATATCACACTGCACAGTTGGTGAGGGTTTTCTAGGGTCTTGGCAACCATTTTCAGAAAGCAGGTATCAATTGAGGCTCCTGGTAAGACAGTGTCACTGTATTACCCCATACGAAGAGATAGCCATTTTAGTGCAGTCTTACATATTTAAGTTTAGTTTTTTTTTTTTTTTTTTAACAGCACCATGGATGGTAATTACAGTGAATGAAAAGTGCCCCATGTGCTGGTGGCTGCTGTGTTAGGTTGAAATCTTCCTTTATCTGCCCCTAGATACCCCCACAGCTGTGATATTCTGGTGCTGTGAGGGTTAATATGAACGGCTACAGTTGTGACAGGCACTTATCAAAAGTGCTGACTGTGCCCACCCCTGTGCTCTTTTCATAGAAGCCATACCATGAGTTCCCACAATGAAAAGCGATCTTTCATTCATCAGTTTGTCCTCCATTCATAGAACACTTTTTATAGTGAAAGCCGATTGTACAGCCTCTATGAATGGAGCACAGTGGTGTAAAGGTCAGGCACAGTCAGCACTTTTCACAAGTTCCCATTACAGCAGCAGCTGTACATATTAACCCTGGGTACGGGAAGGGTACACCTGTGTGGGTATCCAGGGGCAGAGGAACAAAGATTTCAACCTAACACAGCAGCCACCATTGCACAGGACACTTTTCAGTCCTACTGAGGAAGCCCGAGGAAGGAGCTGAGCCCTAGATGTTTTGAATTGATGACCATCTGGAAGAGAGGGGTGGTGAGCCATGTAACGAAAAATACATTATATGCTGGCTTGTTTCTTACATTTTGTAAGTGTTTTTAATCTGGGCTCTAATAAATCATTTTATGAATAGAAAGCACTATGGTCCCACTTTTCTCTTTTCCATAATACATATACAGTGGGGATCGAAAGTTTGGGCACCCCAGCTAAAAAATTGTATTAATGTGCATAAAGAAGCCAAGGAAAGATGGAAAAATCTCCAAAAGGCATCACATTACAGATTAGACATTTTTATAATATGTCAACAAAAGTTAGATTTTATTTCCAACATTTACACTTTCAAAATAACAGAAAACAAAAAAATGGCGTCTGCAAAAGTTTGGGCACCCTGCAGAGTTAATATCTTGTACTGCCCCCTTTGGCAAGTATCACGGCTTGTAAATGCTTTTTGTAGCCAGCCAAGAGCCTTTCAATTCTTGTTTGAGGTATATTTGCCCATTCTTCCTTACAAACGTCTTCCAGTTCTTTGAGATTTTTGGGCTGTCTGTCACGCACTGCTTTTTTAAGGTCTATCCATAGATTTTCAATTATGTTGAGGTCAGGATATTGTGAAGGCCATAGCAAAACCTTCAGTTTACGCCTCTTGATGTAATCCCCCGTGGATTTCGAGGTGTGTTTAGGATCATTATCCATTTGTAGAAGCCATCCTCTCTGTTCCCTGTGCCACTGGCTGCAACACAACCCCAAAGCATGATTGATCCAACCCCATGCTTAACAGTTGGACAGAGGTTCTTTTCATTAAATTCTGTGCCCCTTCTTCTCCAAACGTACCTTTGCTCATTCCGGCCAAAAAGTTCAATTTTAACCTCATCAGTCCACAGAACTTGTTTCCAAAATGCATCAGGCTTGTCTATATGTTCATTAGCAAAGTTCAAACGATGATTTTTGTGGTGAGGACGTAGAAGAGGTTTTCTTCTGATGACTCTTCCATGAAGACCATATTTGTACAAGTATCTCTTTATAGTGGAATAGTGTACCACAACTCCAGTGTCTGCCAGATCTTTCTGGAGGGATCGTGCAGTCAAACGTGGGTTTTGAATTGTTTTTCTCACAATCCTGCGAGCTGTTCTGTCTGATATTTTTCTTGGTCTTCCAAATCTTGCTTTAACTTCCACTGTTCCTGATGACTGCCATTTCTTAATTACATTCCGAACAGAGGATATTGACATCTGAAAACACTTTGCTATCTTCTTTTAGCCTTCTCCAGCTTTGTGAGCGTCAACTATTTTCAGTTTCAGTTTTCTAGACAACTGCTTAGAAGAACCCATGGTACTGATTGTTGGGGCAAGGTCAGATGAGTCTGGGCATTTAAAACCTTTGAGATTGACATCACCTGGTCTTCCCAGACGATGATTGAGAACAATCCATGACACTGGCAGGTCTCAGCTTGGCAAAGGGGGCAGTGCATGCTATAAATTCTGCAGGGTGCCCAAACTTTTGCAGACGCCATTTTTTTGTTTTCTGTTATTTTGAAAGTGTAAATGATGGAAATAAAATCTAACATTTGTTGACATATTATAAGAATGTCTAATCTGTAATTTGATGCCTTTTGGAGATTTTTCCATCTTTCCTTGGCTTCTTTATGCACATTAATACAAATTTTTAGCTGGGGTGCCCAAACTTTTGATCCCCACTGTAGTAGGTAAAATAATTATTTAATCCCCTGCAGATTTTGTAAGTTTTCCCAGTTATAAAATAATGAAGGGTCTATAATTTTTTATTATAGATGTATTTTAAATGATAGCGACAGAATATTAAGCAAAAATCCAGACTTGGTGGAGAAACCCTTGTTGGCAAACCCAGAGGTAAGACGTTTCTTGTAGTTGGTTAACAGGTTTCCACACATCTCAGGAGGGATTATGGTCCACCCTTCTTTACAGATCTTCATAAATACCTAAAGTTTCTTGGCTATCGGTTGGCAACTGGAAGTTTCAGCTCCCTCTATAAATTTTCTATAGGATTAAGGTCTGGAGACTGGCTAGGCCACTCCATGTCCTTAATGTGCTTCTTCTTGAGCCACTCCTTTGTTGCCTTGGTGGTATGTTTTGGGTCATTGTCATGCTGGAAGACCCATCCACGACCCATCTTCAGTGTTCTGTCTGAAAGAAGAAGGTTCTCATCCAAGATTTTACAATGCATGGCCCAGTCCATTGGCTCCTCAATGTGGAAAAGCCGGCTTATACCATTAGCAGAGAAACAGCCCTAAAGCATAGCCAATAAAAGTGCTCTGTTACGGGGCTCCCAGGGTTAGTCATGGGGAATGGTCGGCATAAAGCATAATGTTTCCATGTAGGGAATGGTGTTCTTAGGGTCATAGTCAGCCTTTTTTCTTCCTCCAAACACGGCTAGTCGAGTTAGTGCCAGAGAGCTCAATTTTGGTCTCATTTCATCGTAGCACTTTCTCACAATCCATCTCTGAATCATTTTGATGTTCATTGGCAAACTTCAGCCGGGCCTGTACATGTGCCTTCTTGAGGAGGGGGACCTTGCGGGCGCTGCAGGATTTCAATCTATAGAGGCGTATTGTGTTAACAATCATTTGTTTGTGTAGTTCTGGGCCTATCCCTCACTTTTCTCATGATCATCCTTACCCCATGAGAAGAAATCTTGCATAGAGCTCCAGACCGAGGGCAATTGATGGTTATTTTGTATTTCTTCTATTTGAGAATAATCACTCCAAGAGTTGTCTCCTTCTCACCAAGCTTCTTGCTGATGGTCTTGTAGCCCATTCCAGCCTTGTGCAAGTTTACAATCTTGCCCCTGACATTCTTTGACAGCTCCTACCCATGGTGGTGAGGTTTGAATGGAAGAAAGATTCTCAGGACAGGTGTCTTTCATACACATAACGAGTTGTCGTTAGGTCACCTTCTTAAATTGACAAGACTAATCAGTGTACCACATGAGCACATAGCCAGTCTGTGGGAGCCAGAATTATTGCTGATTAGTAGGATATCAAATATTTATTTTACGTACTGAACTGCAACTCAATGTATAACATTTGTATCATGTGTTTTTTCTGGATTTTTGGTTGATATTCTGCTTCTATTATTTAAAATACACCTATTATAAAAATTATAGACCCTTTTTTTTAAGTGGGCAAACATACAAAATCTTCAGAGGATCAAATAATTATTTTCCCCACTGTATTATATGAGAGCGTCAGCTGGAGGAGTGTATATTGTGGCGGTGCCAGGAGAGGAGCAGGAGGAAGACCACAGAGGGTGTACACAAGTGTGTCCACATGCTGAGCGCATAATGACCTATTGTTGAGGTCATGAAGTGAGATGAGCAGGTTTTTCACTTAATGGTGGTGGCATGGATTTTATCAGACATTAGTTTGTTGTGCTACACTTTGTTGTTATTCATTGTAAGTACTGTTCCTGGTGCTGTTTTTTAAAACAATCATTAAACTACAGCTTTAAGGTATTATATTTCACTATCAACAGATGCATCACCAATAAAAATGTAATTCCTTTCGTTAGCCTTTTTCATGTTTAAGGAACTGATAAGCAATCACCTGATCCCTAAACATTCAAGTAAACATTTCTTAAAGTTTATTTAAACCAGATAAATCATTTTCTCCCCAACACCTGAGTTTACTGAATATTTTATTACAAGGATGTCTCACCCTACCAAACTATGCCAGATCACTTTAGAATCTTCCATTGTACCTTAGAATGGCTGCAAACCCACCAACAACTAACTTTCCAGCTACCTCACAGAAGCCAATTCCTCAGGCAATTACACAGATACAGGGGATATACAGAAAGTTTTAGCACTTTAACGTACTTCGCACCCTGCCAATCTCTGTGTAAACTCTCCTGTGTTCCACAATACTGCTACTGCTATCACATACTGTATATAGCTCAGACACCTGCACTCCGTAGGTGTTGAAGAGTTTAATTTTTCTACAAACAATTGTGGTGAAGTTTGTACACGCTGATTAGACTCTTACTCTAGGTTCACACTTGTGCGGGTTTGCTATTCATTTGAATGGGCTGCTGTGCCTGCGTTTCCTGCAAAAAAAGGTGCATGCACCATTTTAAAAATGTGGCCACAGGGAACAGATGGTGCTTTTGCACCATGCTGTTTCCCTGTGGTTCCCACACTAGCAATTGTGCTGCAGGTTGAGATGCGTGGGGTTGCCATTAAGAATGAATGGCAGCCCTGTGTGTCTCTACAGAGCACTGCGTTTTGGCTATGGATGGTTGCAGGTGCGGGTACAGCTGTGATTCCTGTGCTCGTAACCACCCCACACAGTGTGAACCTTATTTGTGGCACAGAAATTGTCTTAATAGGTCCCCATCCTCTATGTTGTAGCATGGAGAGGTTAATTACAGAAAACAATGAAACACCTTAATACATAGACCCACTGGTGAAAAAGGTAAATTTAAATCATGTGCACACTGTTATCCTCTTACATGTCATACCATGTGCACACTACTATCCTCCTATTTGTGCATCACACTGCTGTCCTAGTAAATGGCATGTGATAACCGTGTGTGCATTTTTGGGACTGAAAAAAATGTATCTTCTTTATAAAAACATGGGTTGAACAAAAAAAGTGACTCAATTCACCATCCACACGCTCGATTTCCTCGTCATCAGAATAAACTGATCAGAGCTGACACCTATAGCTGGTGGTGCTGACTGAGCAGATATTTTCCAACAGTAGATCCACTTCTGTACAACCAACCTGCCCATATATGTGGATTGAAATTCACCTGGTCCCTGGTGATCTAGCCAAATTTCAATCCATGTATGGCCAGCTTAAATGCATAATAGTAAACTCTGTCCTACTAAAAGCAGGGGTGTTCATCCTGTGGCCCTCCGAGCCCTCTGATGTGGACCTCGACTTCAAACGAGGGAAGTGCACTTCTATTACAGCCTGCGGGTTTGGTGCGCTTACTGAAAGCACACCAAAACTCCTAAAGACAAGCGTTTTGGTGCACTTTCAAAAAGTGCACCACACCAACAAGATATAATAGAAGTCTATTGCAAAGTAAAGCTAAGCTGCACGTGCACTGTGTTGCACCCATGCTGCAGCAAATCGGCATGCAAGTAGACTTATAGGGGGCACAGGACAGTAAGAGATATTTTACATTTGGGGTTTAGGAGGGGCATGGTAAAACCCCATAGTTGAGATGTATTTTTACCACACACCCCCAACCACTGGTGTAGTGCCCGTGCAGCCTCCCTGTCAAATTCTGTTTTACACTGGTGTAGCTCCAGGGATCACAATGGTGACCCTGCCCCATGCTCCAGGAGGCCCGTGTGGCCTCCCTGTCACATTCTGTTTTGCACATGGACAGGAGGAGCGGCTGCAGCAGGATATACAAGAAGCGGTCCTCTCCAATTTCCTCCTGCAACCGCTGAAAAATGTAGCTATAATACCCATGGCTGCATGAATACAATGGTGCTGCTGAACAGTTTGCATTTGAAAGAATGCAGTTAGTGTTCAGCCAAAAATCTTCCACCTGGCTTAGTCGATTTTTAAAGTGACTTCTGTCGAGCTGGAAGGGGCTTTCAGGGAAACACTGCAGGTTGAATTTCATCTGGATCAGCAGGAATCAAGCCGTCTATGGGGCCTTAAGTCCTTTTAGAAAGGTATCATTTACTTTTTCCAACTGAAGACAAAACAAACTTACTGATGAAGAGGTCTCAGCTGCCAGCCTTGCTGCATATCTGGCGATCAACCTGTGTTCTTCATCTAGGCGACTGGGACTGTCCAGCATTCTGTATACAGGATCAGATAACGGGAAACACATGGTAAATATAAATATTTTAACATTAGTATGCTACATTGCATGCTTGAAAATAACAGACTTTACCGGAAGGTAAAATGCTAGCTATAACTTTTTTTTTTTTTTGGATAGAATGGGGACAGAATACATTGTCTGTCAGGTTTGTTATTGACATTTGTGCTACCATAAACTTAAGGTTTCCTTGCTTTCTTGCCCCAGTCATGACTGGAAGTTGGGGCAAATCAGCAATAAAAACCTGACAAAGGTTTTAACTATACCAGAAACTTTTTTGCTTTTGAAGATTGGTGATATCTCCTGTTACATTCAGTCTCTTTGACCATCTTTACAAGTACAGGAAGTGTAGGAAAATCTTTTCAATAGGGATATAGAAAGCAAGAAAGTCATGATTCCAAACCATAAAAGAAGTTTCGGATGCCATTTTAATTCAGGGTAAATGCTATATTGAGAGCCTATTATGTACCTATAGTACAAGGTAACTGATATCAGCTGGTCAGAATTTTTAACACCTGTTTATGTGGCATTTCCCATAGAAATACTGGATACAATTTATTAAAGCACAGCCATATACAGTATGTACAAGTCATAGCAGAATACATATTATTGCATTGTGAATTCCAAGTGTTATTTTCAAATACAAGAAAATTGTAGAATTGACAGTAATGAACTTGTTTTGATCACAAAGAATTAAACATAATGAAAAGGTGTACTCCAGATTAATAAGAAAAATCTTACAGCAAAGACAGCTGCACAAAAGGGACACAAAGAAATATAAACAGTAAGTATGGTGTACACAGCAGGTCCTTTTAGTCCAGTACTCAACTTTGATGTCTCTTTATATATACAAAGTAAAATACTAATTCATACTTATTCAGGCTATACATGGGTGGAATTCTAAATGAATTTTCTTTCAAAAATTGTAACTAAGCATTTTCATTTGAATTTTGCACCATTAGTGTGCCACAGCATCGGACGAATTCCATGAGGCCATGGAATTTGAGTGATCAGACTTGTTGGAAATTTTTTTAAAAATAAATGAATTTCTAATCAATGATGGGAGAATAGTGTGAGAAATATAGTCGAAAAAGAAATGAGAATGAGATGTGACCTGGAAAGAAAAGAAGATTCCCAGCCATGAAAATTCTTTTCTGTAGCCACATGAGGAGAAATTGAAGGCTTGGTTAATTGAATTTCGAAATCAATGGTGGCACCATCGGATTACAAAATAAACAAAATTTCTGATTTTCTAAAGAAAATTCCTTCAGAATTCGACCCATGTATAGCCTGCCTTAGTATCTAAATCCAGTTCACAATGAACTCGCATTTACTGCACAGCTGCTGAAAACCATCTGTCCCAAGTTACCAAGGTTTCTGGTAGCTTACGGCATATATACAAAAGGTAATTTTTAGTTTGGAGCCCTATTCATACTTGTTTGTTTTGATGGAACAAAACTCTTGCATATTGGTGTAAGACTTTCCAAGTCGAAATCCCATTTTTACCAATATGACTTGTTCACATGTAATTTTAAAAAACAAAAAAGGAAAAATGGATTTAGCTCAATACCTCTACCCAAATCGCTTTTTCAACCATTGTATGGGAGTAAGAAAACAGACAGATATCATTAGCATACAAAATACTTAATTTATTAATTTAAATGACAAAAAAAACACACTCCGAACAAAACAAACCCCACTAAAACCCTTAAACAATCATGTTCAGGGACCTATAGGATTGATATATCATATTTTAAATTAAAAAACATTTATTGTAATTTCCTACTGAGAGCTCTCAGGAAAACAGGGACAGTGATAGATAGAAATTAGAAAGGTGGCCACAAAGAATATATATTTTCAAGCGTAATATGGTATGGAGTAAAAAGTGAGCACTCTTATAAAAGCAGCTATAGCACTAAAACGTAACCAAAATAAAAATCTCAATATTAAGAAAATACTTCATTGCTGGTGCTCTGTAACAGTGAGGTAAGAATACGCACTCACCAGATACGTAATGGTATTATGCATTAAATGAATCAAACAAAGGTCCCATTTAAGGAAATGGATTGAGCCAGGTCAAGGACTAACCTCCCTCTGGGTGGTATGTGGTACGTCAGGATTAGATTCGTGTTTAGGATCGTCAGGTACTCAACACAGCTACTGTACTGTATATGTATGCTGTGGGATCCATGTAGCAAAGTGAAAAGCACAGTGATAAAAACTCCACGTGACTTTATCGCAGTGCAGGCTTTGCCCATAGTTCATTTTCCACCAAAGTGGAAATACCATTACGCATCTGGTGAATGCGTATTCTTACCTCACTGTTAAAGAGCACTGGCACTGAAGTATCGCTACAGTTTACAATATATGTGCACGGATTGTCACCTATGGACTATTTATATATTGATTATATTTATTGATCATTAATATTTATATGAGACATTATTTATTTTATTATATTTTTTAAGCGCTGCACTTTTTATTTTCTTAGTACTGATATTTTCAAGCATGCTGGATAATTGTTTCAAAGTCCACCATAAACAGTATCTGGTTATCAAAGATATGTACATAGACTTTTGTGCATAGATTTTCCTCAACAGGTACACTCCAGTTGAATAACAGGCCTGATTAAATCTGTCCTGTTTAGGGGCTGTTTAATTGTATTTGCATCCTAGATTCCATACATAGACACAATTGAATAAGATGGCTGTAATCAAGCACGGAGATCCAAAAACAACACAATGTGGTCCAGAGGGGGTAACAATGATGGTAGTAACAGACTTATAGGGGCATGTGTTGCCTAAAGTTTACTCCATATAGCTTTTGGCCTCCCTCACACTATCACACTAGCAATTCGTGTCATTCAAAAAGGTATCCATACTGACTCTTTAGCTTGATTCCTCAGCATACGGAATATACATACATACAGTTGTGTTCAAAATAATAGCAGTGTGTTGAATAAAGTGAATAAAGCTCAAAATCCTTCTAATAGCTTTTATTTCCATACACACATGTATTGGGAACACTACACATTCTATTCCAAATCAAAACATGAAGAAAAATATATCAAATTTGTGTTGTTCGTCTAAAAAAATTGAAGAAAAGTGAATATTAGTCTGTTCAAAAAATTAGCAGTGCTTGTATGCTTCTTTACAAACTCAAACATTCACTATATAAACTGAAAAATGTTTGAAGATTTTGCTTTCCTTTGAATCACTTAATTAATATTTAGTTTTTTAAGCACTGTTTCTGAGAACTGCTGTACATCTGTGTTGCATGGAGTTAACCATCTTCTGGCATCTGTGAACAGGTATTCCAGCCCAGGATGATTGGACTACATTCCACAGTTCTTCTCTATTTCTTGGTTTTGCCTCAGAAACTGCATTTTTGATGTCACCCCACAAGTTTTCTATTGGATTAAGATCCGGGGATTGGGCTGGCCACTCCATAATGTCAATCTTGTTGGTCTGGAACCAAGATGTTGCACGTTTACTGGTGTGTTTGGGGTCGTTGTCTTGGAACACCCATTTCAAGGGCATTTCCTCTTCAGCATAATGCAGCATGAACTCTTCAAGTATTCTGATGTATTCAAACTGATCCATGATCCCTGGTATGCGATAAATAGGCCCAATACCGTAGTATGAGAAACATCCCCATATCGTGATGCTTGCGCAACCATGCTTCACTGTCTTCACAGTGTACTGTGGCTTGAATTCAGTGTTTGGGGGTCGTCTGACAAACTGTCTCCAGCCACTAGACCAAAAAGAACAATATTACTTTCATAAGTCAACAAAATGTTGCGCCATTTCTCTTTAGGCCAGTCAATGTGCTCTTTGGCAAATTGTAACCTCTCCAGCACATTTTGTCTTTTTGTCAACAGTGGGACTTTGCGGGGGCTTCTTGCAGATAGCTTGGCTTCACATAGGTGTCTTCTAATTGTAACAGTACTCACAGGTAACTTTAGACCTTCTTTGATCTTCCTGGAGCTGATTGTTGGCTGAGTCCTTGCCATTTTGGCTATTTTTCTATCCATTTGAATGGTAGTTTTTTGCTTTCTTCCACGTCTTTCAGGTTTTGGTTGCCATTTTAAAGCATTTGCGATCATTTTAGCTGAGCAGCCTATCATTTTCTGCACTTCTTTATATGTTTTCCCCTCTCCAATTAACTTTTTAATCAAGGTACGCTGTTCTTCTGAACAATGTCTGGAATGACCCATTTTCCTCAGAATTTCAGAGAGAAATGCACTGTAACTAGCATGTACAACATTTGCTGCCTTCCTTCCTTAAATAAGGGCAATAATTACCACCAGTTTTTCAAAGAATCAATGACCTCAATAATAGAGGTCCACACTGCTATTATTTTGAACATGCCCCTTTCAATTAGTGATTCAATTACACAGAATCAGCAGCATGCATGTCATGACTGTTGGATCTGTTGGATTTCTATTACTCTACTACACCTGCTAGTAAATTATTTGCCATGTAGAAATATAATTTCTACCAAAAACAGTGATTGATCAGGTTAGTGATGTCTGACTGCTATTATTTTGAACACAAATGTATATACATATATATACAGTCAGGTCCATAAATATTGGGACATCGACACAATTCTAACATTTTTGGCTCTATACACCACCACAATGGATTTGAAATGAAACGAACAAGATGTGCTTTAACTGCAGACTGTCAGCTTTAATTTGAGGGTATTTACATCCAAATCAGGTGAACGATGTAGGAATTACAACAGGTTGCATATGTGCCTCCCACTTATTAAGGGACCAAAAGTAATGGGACAGAATAATAATCATCAATCAAACTTTCACTTTTTAATACTTGGTTGCAAATCCTTTGCGGTCAATTACAGCCTGAAGTCTGGAACGCATAGACATCACCACACGCTGGGTTTCATCCCTGGTGATGCTTTGCCAGGCCTCTACTGCAACTGTCTTCAGTTCCTTCTTGTTTTTGGGGCATTTTCCCTTCAGTTTTGTCTTCAGCAAGTGAAATGCATGCTCAATCGGATTCAGGTCAGGTGATTGACTTGGCCATTGCATAACATTCCACTTCTTTCCCTTAAAAAAACTCTTTGGTTGCTTTTGCAGTATGCTTTGGGTCATTGTCCATCTGCACTGTGAAGCGGCGTCCAATGAGTTCTGAAGCATTTGGCTGAATACGAGCAGATAATATTCCCGAAACACTTCAGAATTCATCCTGCTGCTTTTGCCAGCAGTCACATCATCAATAAATACAAGAGAACCAGTTCCATTGGCAGCCATACATGCCCACGCTATGCCACTACCACCACCATGCTTCACTGATGAGGTGGTATGTTTAGGATCATGAGCAGTTCCTTTCCTTCTCCATACTCTTCTCTTCCCATCACTCTGGTACAAGTTGATCTTGGTCTCATCTGTCCATAGGATGTTGTTCCAGAACTGTGAAGGCTTTTTTAGATGTCGTTTGGTAAACTCTAATCTGGCCTTCCTGTTTTTGAGGCTCACCAATGGTTTACATCTTGTGGTGAACCCTTCTCTTGATTGTTGACTTTGACACACATACACCTACCTCCTGGAGAGTGTTCTTGATCTGGCCAACTGTTTTGAAGGGTGTTTTCTTCACCAGGGAAATAATTCTTCGGTCATCCACCACAGTTGTTTTCCGTGGTCTTTCGGGTCTTTTGGTGTTGCTGAGCTCATCGGTGCGTTCCTTCTTTTTAAGAATGTTCCAAACAGTTGTTTTGGCCACGCCTAATGTTTTTGCTATCTCTCTGATGGGTTTGTTTTGTTTTTTTCAGCCTAATGATGGTTTGCTTCACTGATAGTGACACAGCTCTTTGGATCTCATCTTGAGAGTTGACAGCAACAGATTCCAAATGCAAATAGCACACTTGAAATGAACTCTGGACCTTTTATCTGCTCATTGTAATTGGGATAATGAGGGAATAACACACACCTGGCCATGGAACAGCTGAGAAGCCAATTGTCCCATTACTTTTGGTCCCTTAACAAGTGGGAGGCACATATGCAAACTGTTGTAATTCCTACACGTTCACCTGATTTGGATGTAAATACCCTCAAATGAATGCTGACAGTCTGCAGTTAAAGCACATGTTGTTCATTTCATTTCAAATCCATTGTGGTGGTGTATAGAGCCAAAAATTTTAGAATTGTGTCGATGTCCCAATATTTATGAACCTGACTGTGTATATATATCCTATACAATGGTTGAAAAAGTGATTTGGGTAGAGGTATTGAGCTAAATATGGGCAGCACAGTGGCTAAATGGTAAGCAATTCCACCTGGCAGTACTAGGGTCGTTGGTTCGAATCCCAACAACGGCACCACCTGCCTGGAGTTTGCATGTTCTCCCTGTGCCTGCATGGGTTTCCTCCGGGTACTCCGGTTTCCTCCCACACTCCAAAGACATGCTGTTAGGTGAATTGGATCCTGTCTAAATTGTCCCTAGTATGTGTATGTATGAATGTGAGTTAGGGACCTTAGATTGTACACCCCTTGAGGGTTAGGGACTGATGTGAATGTACAATATATATGTAAAGCGCTGCATAAATTGACGGCACTATATAAGTACCTGAAATAAATAATAAATGAATCCATTTTTCCTTTTTTGAAATTATTGCTTATGTGGTATGCTCCTTCCCCTAATTAATGGGATATATAACAAATAAGCTTGTGACCTAGAAGGATCAAGTATATTTTAACTTTTTGTGCTTGCTTAAATGTACTATATATACTCGAGTATAAGCCGACCCAAATATAAGCCGAGGTACCTAATTTTACCACAAAAAACTGGGAAAAACTATTGACTCGAGTATAAGCCGAGGGTGGGAAATGAGGCACCTACTAGTCAATGTAAAAAATTGGTGTCAGTGGGAGGAATAGTGCCCCATCATTGGTGTCAGTGGGAGGAATAGTGCCCCATCATTGGTATCACTGGGAGGAATAGTGCCCCATCGTTGGTGTCAGTGGGAGGAATAATGCCCCATCATGTTGTCTGTGGGAGGAATAGTGCCCCATCATTGGTGTCAGTGGGAGGAATAGTGCCCCATCGTTGGTGTCAGTGGGAGGAATAGTGCCCCATCATTGGTGTCAGTGGGAGGAATAGTGCTCCATCGTTGGTGTCAGTGGGAGGAATAATGCCCCATCATTAGTATCTGTCAGGAATCTAGGAATGACCAGAAAGGTGTGGACTGACACAGGGAAACGCAGGTTTCAGGTATAGCATAATAATACAGTTTAGTATTAGCCACCCAGATATATATATATATATATATAAACGCACAGTGAACAAACCAACCTTCCACTAACCTTAGTAGGTGCAGGAACACAGGCGTAGTCAGGGCTGGAGAGGTGGAACAGTCAGGCCGGCAGTAGGGTTCTGTAATGACCGTTTGGTGGTACCTCTAGTGGTCCCCAGGACAGGATTCCCCAGGGCGCGGAGTCTAAGTCCCAGTCTGCTT
This sequence comes from Staurois parvus, assembly GCF_062004578.1. Classification (NCBI taxonomy): domain Eukaryota; kingdom Metazoa; phylum Chordata; class Amphibia; order Anura; family Ranidae; genus Staurois; species Staurois parvus. The sequence goes on from NW_028317999.1 coordinate 634,064, forward strand.
ATTCACCAGGGCCCCTGATGGTGAGGATGGACTTGGAGCAGACAGGAACCAGGTCGCGGCCCCTGAGTACACCTGCTAGTGGTAGAGGGATCCGCCAGAGGTATGTGCAGGTACGGCTGGATCCATGCAGGATGGATGGATGGCAGAGTAGTTAGCGTGGTCAGACGGGCCAAGTCAGCAACATGCGGGCAGCAAGGTACCAAAAGAGCAGGCAGAGAATGGTCAAGGTCACAAGCCGGGTTCAGTAACTCACGGGCAGCGCGGTACAGGGGATCAGGCAGAAAGATGGTCAGGCAAGCCAGGGGTTCAACAGGAGACGGTCAGCAGAGGTCAGGATCAAGCCGGGTCAGCAACGAAGCAGGAACACAAGATACCAGGTACAGAGGCTCATGGGAAAACATACACCAAGGCCCAGATCACAGGCCTGGTCATGCCTTAAATACACCTTTCTGCAATCAGCCCCAGGTTTGGCTGATTGCACGTGTGATCTTCTGGCTGCTGAGAGCACCCGCTGGTCAGCTCTGGTACTGCAGCCCACACGGCAGATGAGTCCCACCACCAGTGCTGAGTCCATTCCTGACAGTACCCCCCCCTCAAGGAGCGGCCTGAGTCCATTCCTGACAGTATCAGTGACACCAATGATGTGGCACTATTCCTCCCACTGACACCAATGACACTTGATGACCCCTGTTGCAGTATGGTGCTGCTGCAGCCAGCATATGTGGTTGCAGCAGCACCTCTGCACTGCACACTTACCGGCTTTTCCCTCACTCAATTTTCGCGGGTCCGCTCGGCTCCGCCTCCTCGCCCGTGATTGGCCGCCTGTGTACCTTTCCCGAGCTACAGTTCTGGCGGCCAATCACCGGTGAGGAGGCGGAGCCGAGCGGCAGGAGTGAGGGAGTGGGCGGAGTGACGGAAGGAGCAGCGCTTCCTGGATGGATCATCGCGGGACTGGAGCCAGGTAAGAGACAGCAGCCCTCTGCCCACCCCTGTACGCGCCCCCCTTGACGGAGCCTCGCGCCCCCCCTGGGGGGCGCGCCTCACTATCTGCAGATGTTGACTCGAGTATAAGCCGAGGGGGCCGTTTTTCAGCACAAAAAATGTGCTGAAAAACTCGGCTTATACTCGAGTATATACGGTAAGTGCTGCAGTTTAGTGCGAAAGACAAAGAAAACTCTGTGGATCCATTCACATCTAAACGTGTGTTTTACCAAGTGTACTGCATGCACACAGAACAGTGTAAATCTGAGCAGGTACAGTTATATCCATATATATTTGGACACAGGCACAATTTTAGTTTTTTTCAGGTACTTACCAAAACATATTCAAGCTATAGTTCTATAATTGATATGGGCTGAAAGTGCACACTCTCAGGTTTAATTTGAGGGTATGTACATCCAAATTGGAGGAAGTATTTAAGAATTACAGCTCTTAAAATTAGCCTTTTTCAAGGGGCCAAAAGTAATTGGACAATTGAATAAAAAGCTGTTTCATGGCTAGGTGTGGGCTACTCCTTTGTTATTTCTTCATCAATTAAGCAGGTAAAAGATCTGGAGTTTATTCTAAGTGTGGTATTTGCATTTGGAATCTATTGTTGTGAACCTACATCATGTGTTCAAAGGAGCTGTCCATGCAAGTGAAACAGGCCATTGTAAGGCTTCAAAAATGAAACACATCCATCAGAGAGATAGCAGCAACATTAGAAGTGGCCAAATCAACAGTTTGGTACATTCCGAGGAAAGAAGAATGCACTGGTGAGTTCTGCGACATAAAAAGACATGGATGTCCATGGAAGACAACAGTGGTGGATGATCGCAGGATCCTCTCTATGGTAAAGAAAAACCCATTCACAACATCTAGACAAGTGAAAGACACTCTCCAGGAGGTGGGCGTATCATTGTCAAAGTTTACAATCAATAGAAGACTTCACGAGAGCAAATACAGAGGGTTCACCTCAAGGTGCAAACCATTCATAAGCCTGAAGAGTAGAAATGCCAGATTAGACTTTGCCAAAAAACATCTAAAAAAGCCAGACCAGTTCTGGAAAAGCATTCTTTGGACGGATGAAACGAAGATTAATCTGTACCAGAATGATGGGAAGGCATGGAGAAGGCTTGGAACAGTTCATGATCCAAAGCACACAATGTAATCTGTAAAACATGGTGGAAGCAGTGTGATGACATGGGCCTGCATGGCTTCCAGTGGCACTGGGTCATTGGTGTTTATTGATGATGTGACAGAAGACAGAAGCAGCCAGATGAATTCTGCAGTGTTTAGAGATATACGGTCAGCCAAGATTCAGCCAAATGCAGCAAAGTTGATTGGACGGTGCTTCACAGTACAGATGGACAATGGTCCAAAACACACTGCAAAACAACCCAGGAGCTTTTGCAGGAAAAGAAGTGGAATATGGCCGAGTCAACCACCTGATCTCAACCCAACTGAGCATGCATTTCACTTGCTGACGGCAGAAAGACCCACAAACAAAGAACAACTGAAGACAGCTGCAAAGAGACTGGCAAAGAATCAGAAAGGAGGAACTCCAGTCTTTGGTAATGTCCATGGGTTCCAGACTTCAGGCAGTCATTGCCAGTAAAGGATTCTCAACATACAAAATATTGAAAAATGAACATTTTATTTATGATTATATTCATTTGCCCAAATATATTTGAGCTCCTGAAAATCGAGGGACTGTGTATAAAAATTGTTACAGTTCCTAAAATTTGTACTTGATATTTATGTTCAACCCCTTGAATTAAAACTGAAAGTCTGCATTTCAAATTCATTTGGATTGTTTAGTTTTAATTTATTCTGGTGGCATACAAATGAAAATTGTGCCTGTGTCCAAATATATATCGACCTAACTGTACATATACTAATTTGCCAGCCTTTAGAATGTTATTCTGTTCCAGATTTAAAAGAGAACTGTTTATTACCAGTAGTAGTGTATCCACCATAGTGCAGTGGTATAATGTGAAAACTCCAGCAAGAGCCTGAGGAGACTTCAAATGGGTTAATGAATTCCATATATAGCATTACACCAAGGGTGTCCAACCTGCGGTCCAAGACGGCTATGAATGCGGCCCAACACAATCACAATCTTATTTAGAAATGTTTATTTTTTTGGAATTTTTTTATAAAATGGTGTTTACACTTAGCAAACACATACTAGACTTTTATAAGAGTTATCTTCCCAAATAAAAATATTCCACTCTTTACAACCACGCCTTATTCATGTCATCAATTTTTGGCAGCACCTACATTTGTGAGCAACAATTTTTTTTAAAGGATGAGGAACACAAAAGGGCAAAATTAGAACCAAGGTATCGGATGAGCACCTTGCTACTACATCCATCGGATCAAATATTGATGCATTAGTTTATCAAACACTGTCAAATATCGCACTCGTTTTTTGTTTCCCTCATTAACTTTTATAATAAAAATATTACAAAAAAATTAAGTTGTTTTACTAATACATTTAATAATACAGCTATCTTATGTATTAAATGTAGTACTAATACAATTATCTATATCAGTGATCGTCAACTTGTGATCTGCCTGACTTTTTCTGCTCATCTGCTCATCAACTGTCCTTATTGTTAGTGTATATGTGGCCCAAGACCATTCCTCTTTTTCCAATGTGGCTCAGGAAAGTCAAAAAGTTAGACACCCCTGCATTACACACTTCAGTTGTACATTGTGCATGTAGAAATACAGATGACAGTAGAAAAAATTGAACAAATATAACACAGTAATATTCTGATTGATTCATTATTTAATACGTTATGTAAGGAACAAGCCTACATTTCTTCAGTGGATCAATCATTAAGCTCTAAAGTCATTGCATGACCTGGTCAGCTATGTTTGTGTGGCTAGTAAGATGCATATGCTACAGCATCCATTCCGTGAGAGCAAGTGATATGCCAAGCCGTAACTAACCGTGAAAGGTTGTTCTGGAGCATGTTGGCATATACTCCGATGAGAACATGTTCATCAGCCAGCCTGTCTGCCACATCCAGGCTGTACTGTAACCTAAGAGAAGGTTTAGGAAATACATCAAATTTTACCAGGAGTCAGAAATAGCAATACAAAAAAGTGTACCACAATGAACCACAAACTGGAAAGTCTCAGGTTAAAGAGCAGAATCAGAAAATAAAACATGCAGGACATTCTCTCTCCTCTAAGCAAGACAGGAGATGCATGCTCTGGTTAGTTGGAAAATAACTACATTTTTGTACCAGCCTAATTTAATCAAATTAAAAGCTCAGCCATCTGGGAACAGCAACTGGCAAAACTGATCATGCTCTGAATTCTTATTTAATTTTTCCCTTCTGGTAAATAAACACAACTTCATACAGGACCAGAGGGAGAAGAGTAAAAATATAAGGCACAAATGGTTGCAGTAGTTATGTACACCTGGAAACTCAAGGACTGAGGGCACAAACTTAAGTCACCAAAAAGCATAAGAAAACACTAGCATATCATTTCTCTCCTAACCCTTTAAGCCAATACTGTCTCAGCCTTTTAGCATACTTTAAATGTTTATTTTCATGTATTTGCAGTCAAGCAGCGAACATGTTGTATTTCTGAATCATATGGGTTAAATTAAATTTTAGGAAATTTTGTTGAAAAAGTCACCATGAAGTCCTGCCATCAAGATTTAGGTGTGCTGGCAGCACATTACTTACCGTCTCCTCAACATGGAAAAGGTTACCTCTTTTCCATGTGCCTACTTAGGGAGCTATATTACTCCCTCCTATAAACTACTATACAAGCAAATTACCCAAGCCTTTATAGGGAACACTTGACATTCCCTTTGTTTTTCTTGGGTAGGCAGAATACCAGCAGCAAAACTACATATCTTTTTTTAACCACTTTGCCTCCGGAAAATTTTAACCCCTTCATGAACAGGGCGTTTTTAGTGCCGGTTCACATATATGCAGATTGGATGCAGTTTGAACCACATCCAATCTGCATGAAATGTGAAATAACTACTTCCTATGGTGCCTGTTCACATATATCTGATGCACTGGCGGTACGGATTCAGTGTGGTTTGAAAGAGTCCTGTATAATTTCTGAGCAGTGCTGGCTGGTCTAGGTGTGGATTACAGGCTATTGACTTATATGGGAACTGTTTCTAAACCGCACGTGTAAAGAGGGTAAAATCCTGACCTAGTCCTGTCCTGAACCTGAGGTAAACCTGACATGAACTTATGAACAACTATTGTGTCAATTAGCTGTGAAACCTGAGCTTCAATCTGCACTGTACATGTGTGAATTGGCTCCTAGTTATTCAGCATGCTATTTTACCTGGCAATTGTGCGGTCATGCAACACTGTACCAAATGAAACTTATGTAATTTTTTCACACAAATGGCACTTTCTTTTGGTGGTATTAGATCACCACTGGGTTTTCTATTTTTTTTTTGTATTATAAACGAAAAAAGACCGAACATTTTGAAAAAAAACCCCAAAACTAGATTTTTAATTTCTGTTATAAAAAATATCCAGTAAAATCAAATATCTTCATAAATGTAGGCCAAAATGTATTCTGCTACATATATGTGGTACACAAATTCCAAGAAGTGGATATTAATTGGTTTGTGTGAAAGTTTTAGCGACTGACACTGATGTCACTAGTGACACTAATACAGTGATCATACTGTACTAATGACACTGGCTGGGAAGGGATTAACATCAAGGGGAAATGAAGGGGTTAACTGTGTGCCTAACAAGTGTAATGTGTGCTGCTTTTATTCACAGATCAGTCAGTTTTTTTCCCCTGAACTCAGAGTTGATTTCAGGGAGAAGAATCGGCCAGATCGCTGTCTGTGGTCAGAGTTTTGTGTGTTTGTAAACACAAAACTCTGTGCTGTGATTGCCCACAGCCTATCAGCAGGTATAAAGACACAATCAATGGCTGCAACCTCCTATCAAACATGTGTTGTGACCAATCACAGCCCACGTCAGCAGATGGCATGTGCACATGCATGCCTGAAAACCAGGAAGTTTCCTGTGACGCACTGGTATGTCGCAGTGCATGATTGTGGCACCCGCTAGAAAAATGTACTGTTAATGGCAAGAGTTAAACTTCTGTATTCCTTATTTACTTGGTATTATCAATACCTATTCAAAGTCGCACCTTACATACTGAACAATGCAAATTTCTACAATTTGGGGACATATGAGAGTCTGAGCAGCTTCCCCAACTTTATAGAGAACAAACTTTTTGCTAATCTAAAAAGCTAATATGGTTTCCACCGCATTACCACCCTTCTGTTTTTGATGTGACATTACACTATTCCCTGAAACAATGGAATTCAATTAACTTCTCCAGTAGCATTTCCCCAATTTAACCTTATTGGGAATAATTCATTTCCCTTTATTTCGCCCAGCATAGAAGTCCCTGGCATTTAAATTCTGGTCAAACAGTCCAATACAGTCAGGTCCATAAATATTGGGACATCGACACAATTCTAACATTTTTGGCTCTATACACCACCACAATGGATTTGAAATGAAACAAACAAGATGTGCTTTAACTGCAGACTGTCAGCTTTAATTTGAGGGCATTTACATCCAAATCAGGTGAAAGGTGTAGGAATAACAGTTTTCATATGTGCCTCCCACTTGTTAAGGGACCTTCTTTTTAAGAATGTTCCAAACAGTTGTTTTGGCCACGCCTAATGTTTTTGCTATCTCTCTGATGGGTTTGTTTTGTTTTTTCAGCCTAATGATGGCTTGCTTCACTGATAGTGACAGCTCTTTGGATCTCATTTTGAGAGTTGACAGCAACAGATTCCAAATGCAAATAGCACAATTGAAATTAACTCTGGACCTTTTATCTGCTCATTGTAATTGGGATAATGAGGGAATAACACACACCTGGCCATGGAAAAGCTGAGAAGTCAATTGTCCCATTACTTTTGGTCCCTTAACAAGTGGGAGGCACATATGCAAACTGTTGTAATTCCTTTCATTTCATTTCAAATTCATTGTGGTGGTGTATAAAGCCAAACATGTTAGAATTTTGTCGATGTCCCAATATTTATGGACCTGACTGTCTGTGCAAAACCTAATCACCTTCACAAGAATTAAGACTTTTGACTACCTCCAGGAATTTTGGAAGGCATCCAGTTCTGAATGTTTTAGATATATTCAGATCTCCTTTTTCCTCCACACTTTCCTGAAAGATAAATCTGAGATGTTCTAGTCATATCTAACTTTTTCAGGAAGAACAATGGACCAGATGAATGTAGATTTGAACAGGTAGCAAGTTGCCAAGCGTTCTTCTAATGTACTAGCGTACTTGGAAAACACGTAAGGTTTTGATGTGTTAGTACCTAATCCCTGTAAGTATAGCTTAAAGTGGGACTTTAGTCAGAAAGACGTCCTGATAGATTACTTCATGTTAGCCTGTTTTGCAGCTATACCTATGTAAAGCATTAAAAATAAGTGCCTATACAAAATTCAGAACTGCACAGTCTGATCCTGCTCTGCACAGCCTTAGCATTGTGCCAGAAATCAGAGCCACTAGAGGCTGATCTGCTGGCAGCTTAAAAATTTCATGCTGCTCAGTGGCTCTGGGCTTCAGAAAAATGGCAGTCTCCAGCATAAAGGAGCCAGAACAATGTTGGAGGCAATTAGCAGCACACACCAATTTTGGTAGCATAATAATTCATGAGTAATGTATGTTCCTTGCTAAAGAACATTATTTTTTTTATCAAGCTGTTATATGTAAGGCTTCCCTTTTAAACATTCAGCGACTGAGCCATTGTAGCCTTACTGATTGGCTCTGAGGCTCACAGAACACAGCTCTGTCAGCACAGAGCTGTGTTCAGTGACAGTGGATCTAGTTGATTATTCATTCCCTGAAACAACTAAATCCACAGTAAAAGCAGCACACAGTACACACACAAACACATGTTAGGCACATATTTAACCCATTGATCACCCTAGATGTTAACTCCTTCCTGCCCAGTGTCAGTACAGCAACAGTGCATATTATTAGCACTGAGCACTTTAATAATGGCACTGGTGATGTCAGTGACAGTTCCCCCCAGCATTAGTTAGTGTCAGATTGACCGCTGCAGTATCACAGTCCCATTACAAGTTGCTGGTCGCCGCCATTACTAGTATAAAAATAAATAAATAAAAATTCCAGTATACATACCATAGTTTGTTGACACTGAAACTTTCACACAAACCTAATAAAAATACACCTATTGGGATTTTTTTTAACAAAGACATGTAGCAGAATACATCTTGGCCCAAATTTATTGAGATTTGATGTCGTTTTTTATGGGATATGTTTTATAGCAGAAATTAAAAAAATATGTTTTTCTTTTATATAATAAAGATAAAAAACCCAGAGGTGATCAAATACCACCAAAAGAAAGTTCTATTTGTGTGGAAAAAAAATACACATTTTGTTTGTGTACAGCGTTGCATGACCGTGCAATTGTTAAAGTAGCACAGTGCCTCGTAACAAAAAATGGCCTGGTCATGAAGGGGAAGTAAATCTTCCAGAGGGCAAGTAGTTAGTATGTATCAGCCTGCTCACCAGGCTCCTCTTATTTTGGGTCTATGTCCCATATCTGAAATATTATATACACAGCAATCAACAGTATAACTAAACCTTAATATGAATATAAATTAAAGGTCTCCATAAAACATCCAATAATGCGATAAAGTGCTTAAAATCCACTATTGCATCCTCTTCATTAAAGTGCTTCGTGTTCTGCAAAACATACAAAGTGACCTGGTGCTCAGAAAGTGCTTCTTAATCAATGAACCCTCTGGTGAGCACACTCACCAGATAAGGTGGACCCCTTGCTGTAAGCAAAAGAGTCAAAAAGTGCTCTTTCTGGTGAGGAATATCTCCTTCTCTTCCACTCGCTGTTGCTCTCCATTCTGCTCCAAGCTTTTGGTATATAGAGCATAGCATTCAATAGACTGGTGCCTCAAAATATAAGAGGGGAAGAGGAAGCCCTCATAGCGTACTAATAACCTAAAAAAATAGATTGTAGAATTACACTTACAATATCTGTAAAAATATTCTGCTTTGAATAAAACCTGCTGGGTGCGTTCTGTGGACCAGACTTGATGTCACTGGAAGCCGAAAGCTCTGTCCAACGTATTTTGTCCCTCTCACTGGGCTTCTGTCTGTGAAGACAGATTTCTGTTTGAGGCACCAGAGTATTCATTGCAATGTTTTATACTGAAAGCTTGGAGGAGAACAGAGAGTATCAGTGAGTGGAAGAGAAGGAGATATTCCTCATAAAAAGAGTGCTTTTGGACTCTTTTGCTTACAGCAGGGGTCTACCTTATCTGATGAGTGTAACAAGAGGGGTCACTGATTAAGGAGCCTGTTCTGAGCACCAAGTCACTTTGTATGGTTTGCAGACCATGGAGCACTTTAATGAAGAAGATGCAATAGTGGATTTGAAGCACTTCATCACGTTATTGAACGTTTTATGGACACTTGTTAATTTATATTCATATTAATGTTTAGTAATACTGTTGAGCGCTATGTATAAAATATTTCATGTAGTAGTCGGTCACACTTGACCAGCAGCACCAGTATTAATATAATTTTTTCATTTTTTTTATTGTTTGTAACCATAGCACAAGTTTTTGTATTTGTGTTGAATATGTCCCATATCTACTGGCACTGCCGCTATATGTTTAAAAACTTTTGATCAGAGTGCTTAATCTTATATATGCATCAAAGGTCACTTTCAAGTGACTGAAAACCTGAGGAAGCTTGACACTGAAAAATCCCATTTATGTAAACCTGAAGGAAAATAAAATAGTTATAAATATATTTTTAGCAACTAGACAAGGAACCACCAGATTTTGGGGACAACTCATATTATCTTACAGGGAGGTTAAACAATACGTATCAGGCACAATGATTAATGAGAAGCTCACAGCTATACTTACTTACATTAACAAGAAATTCTTGAAGGTCTGATCCCCCTGGATTTAACACCTTTATTCTGATGGGTTTGACCACACCTTGTTGCATATATGACAGCATCCTTTGTCACCCTGCATGGGCTTTGGCTGCCCTAGTGATCCAACCCCCACCCCACACTGTTCTCTCTTCTCCTTTTTCTCTTCTTTCGCTACCAGAGAATAAATTATCACCATTTCTTCTTCTATCCTTTTCACCCAAGCCGTCTACATATCAACTGGTCAGCCCATTTAAAGAGAATGATCTCCATTAGAGATTCGCACAGAGGGCTCATAGGTCAACTTTATACATTAAGTCTTTATGACTTCTCATTCACAAGCTGTTGCAAAATTCTTTATAATGTAGATTTCCTAAGGTATAATGCCACACTTTCATTTGCTTCAATGCCATTTATTACACATGCCATGTGCCATTCTTCATTGTACGATTTATATACTCCACTTTTGTATCATTATTCTATGGTATATCCTAAACATATGTCCTCCTTTTTATATGTGAAAAGACAACTTGGACACCTATATTAATATACTGCTCAAAAAAAATGAAAGGAACACTTTTTAATCAGAGTATAGCATCAAGTCAAATAAACTCCTGGGGTATTGATCTGGTCAGTTAAGTAGCAGAGGGGGTGTTTAATTAGTTTCATCTGCTTTGGTGTTAATGCAATTAACAACAGGTGCACTAGATGGTCAACAAAGATTAGACCCCCAAAACAGGAATGATTTTACAAGTGGAGGCCACTAACATTTTTTTCCCTACTGCTGTTTTCTGACTGTTTTTCACTAGTTTTGCATTTGGCTAGGGTCAGTGTCACTACTGGTAGCATGAAGAGATACCTGGACCCTACAGAGGTTGCACAGGCAGACCAACTCCACCAGGATGGCACATCAATATGTGCCATTTCCAGAAGGTTTGCTGTGTCTCCCAGCACAGTCTCAAGAGCATGGAGGAAATTCAAGGAGACAGGCAGTTACTCTAGGAAAGCTGGACAGGGCCGTAGAAGGTCCTTAACCAATCAGCAGGACCGGTATCTGCTGCTTTATGCAAGGAGGAACAGGATGAGCACTGTCAAAGCCCTACAAAATGACCTCAAGCAGGCTACTGGTGTGAATGTCTCTGACCAAACAATGAGAAACAGACTTCATGAGGGTGGCCTGAGAGTCCGACATCTTCTAGTGGGACCTGTGCTCACTGCCCGGCACCAAAGAGTTCAACTCGCATTTGCCACTGAACATCAGAATTGGCAGGTCCGCCACTGGCGTCCTGTGCTTTTCACAGATGAGAGCAGGTTCACGCTGAGCACATGTGACAGACGTGAAAGGGTCTGGAGAAGCCATGGAAAATGTTATCCTGCCTGTAACATCATTCAGCATGACCATTTTGGTGGTGGATCACTGATGGTCTGGGGAGGCATATCCATGGAGGGACACACAGACCTCTACAGGCTAGACAATGGTACCCTGGCTGCCATTAGGTAACGGTATGAAATCCTTGGACCCATTGTCAGGCCCTACACTGGTGCAGTGGGTCCTGGGTTCCTCCTGTGCACCACACTGCCCGGCCTCATGTGGCAAGAGTATGCAGGCAGTTCTTGAAGAATGAAGGAAATGATACCACAGAATGGCCCCCACACTCGCCTGACCTAAATCCAATAGAACACCCCTGGGATATCATGTTTCAGTCCATCCGACACCGCCAGGTTGCACCTCAGACTGCCCAGGAGCTCAGTGATACCCTGGTCCAGATCTGGGAGGAAATACCCAAGGACACCATTCGTCATCTCATTAGGAGCATGCCCTGATGTTGTCAGGCAAGCATACAATCACGTGGAGGACATACAAACTACTGAGTACCATTTTGAGTTGCTGCAATGAAATTTTAGAAAAATGAACTAGCCTGCTGCATAATATTTTCACTTTGATTTTTGGGTTGTCTTTGAATTCAGTCCTCTGTAGGTTGATCATTTTCATTTCCATCAAATGATGGGGCATCCTTACATTCCTAATGCATGACACAGTCCATATCAGTATAGATATCCAGCATGATATTTTTCCCAATTAAGATCTAATGTGTTTTCAAAGTGTTCCTTTTTTTGAGCAGTGTATTACTGAATTCTTCATATACAGCACTTTTGTATTGATATTCCACTGTACATTCTGACCATATTTCCTCCTTTTTTATGTTAAAAGGCAACTTTGGACATTTCAATGTATATTGCTTGCTTCCGTATACTTAAAACTCAAACATATTATAAAAGGAAAAGGATATGTCTTTGCTTTTACCAAGCATCCCTCTATTAAGGTGATCAAGGGGGAAATCAACTGCTATCTACAGGTATGTGCACGTGGACAATTTCTCCTTTGCTTTTGGCATTTTTTAGAGCATTTCTGAGGGATTCAAGCAACCCATTCTGCTGTGTTTCAATATTTATAAAGGTCCTTTAGAGTGCATTAAAAAAAGTATAAAACACTTATCAAATGCAAGCCATTTCCTTAAAAGCACCTGCAAGCACCTGTGGGTTTGATGCTCACATACACTGGCTATCTAATTCAGTACGCTACACAGTACCAAGCAGAATGCTTTTACAGCAAAGTATACTAAGACAACAAAAAAAACAAAAAAAAAACCTTCAACCTGTTGCAAATTGTCAAGATGGTATTTTTTTAATATATTTTTGTTGCATGTTTTTAATTATATTTTAATAAAGTAGAAATGTATTTACCATTTCTTTTGGTAAGAAGACGTAGCAATAAAGCACACACATATCCTTAAACTGTTACAATTGGCAAAATAAAAAAATGACATATCTGATGTCATTCAGTAGCATTTACACAACAGTCTGCCTGGTAAAGGTTTTTTTTACTGGCTAATTCGACAAGTAGATCTGTTGTTTTTCGATTTCTTGTAATAGGGTGATAAAGTTTGTTTTTCTGTTCAAAAGGCTTTTTTCAGGAATAAGAAAAATTCCATACATGTTGGCTGACACAGCAGACTTTGTAGCATGCAAGAACATGGAGCAATAATATGTAGGCTCATAATCAGAAAGTATATGCACGTTCTTGCAAATTGGAGCTAAAGAATACATTAACAGTAAACCAGCTGAGGACTGAAACATATCCAGTGGTACTGGTGGTTAGAAGGTGAGGGAAAAGAAGAGTGAGAGAAGAGTGGAGCAGAGTGGCATCAAAGTCAGCTGGCAAGAAATGGACTACCCAGGGTTGCCAGAACTTCATATTTTTGGCAACTTGGTCATAAAGGGTAGCATCAATTTTCCTGTAAATCACAGCAAGTGTAACATAATTTTTGACTTCAAGTATATTGAGGGTCACAGATTTCCATGCTGATGACAAAATTTGTTTTTCTTTAAAATCATTGCAGTATTGTACCTGTGGAACATGTTAGTTTAAATGAACTTTAAGTAAGGGTCAATCAAATAAAACTCTATCTAGATAAAATTGTTTAGGTCTCATGCACATTGGATGTTTTTACAACTGCTTCTACGTATAGAGGCATTTTTTTTCCTGCCTCTATACGGCCGTCCATGTTAGCCTATGTGTCCATGCACACATAATCTTTTAACAGTGTTTAGTGGCAGGAGAGTTTAGAGGCAGGAAAAAACCCACTGCCAGTGCATCTAAGAGCAGCAGAGTTTGGGCAGAAAAAATGCCTGATGCGCCTAAACGAGTGTGAACGCTAGGCACGTTTAGTGCTTCAGCATGCATTTCAATGGCCAGAATAAATTATTTATTCTGGCCAATTAAATAAATTACTGCCCAGGCACATGACACCTGTAAATGCACTAAAAGCGAAGTTCCACCCAAAAGGGGAAGTTCCACTTTAAAGATTGGTCCCCCGCACCCCATTAAGGATTGGCACCTTTGGGGAGCGGGTGCCCAAAATTGACAGGTACGCGGGTACCCACTTCTGCTGCGATCGCCTAGGCGATTGGAAGCAGAAGTTGTCCTTCTACCCTCCCTCCCTGTAGTCTTATGGGACATGTGACAGGTCCCAGAAGACGACAGGGCCATTCAGAAAGTGCAGCGCTACTCGTGCAAGCGCAGTTGGCACCCGGCTGTGCAGCCAAATATACTGGTGCCTGGAATACAGGAAGGCCAGTGAAATGGGCTGCGGCGGTGGCACCGCAGGATCAGGTGAGTGGCTGTTTTTTAAAAGTCAGCAGCTACAATTTTTGTAGCTGCTGACTTTTAATTTTTTACAGAGTGAGTGGAACTCCGCTTTAAACACTTGTAAAAGCATTAAACACATTTACAAGTGTCATAAGTTTTTTCTGCAAAAATGCTGCTGATTTCTAGGAGAGATAAAAAAAATTGTTCTGTTTGTATGAGGCCGTATGCAACTACAGCAAAGGGTTTTCCTTTTTTGGAAAAAAAAAAATGTTTGGTATGTTGCGAATAAAAACTAACTATTGTAAACACCCCTGTCAGTGTTACATGGTTTGTCCAAACTGTAACAGCCACTTTTTACTGGACAGCATGGCCTTCTAAATAAAAGGTATAAAAATAACAGAACTACTAACAGGATCAACAAGGAACAAAAATACTGTATAAATATAGGGGGTGACAAGAACCATTATGGAAATACCATTGACAGAATGCATCATGTATGACATTTTTTATTTTGCCCATAGTTTCACTATAATCAATGCTGTATGTTGCTTTGTCTGGCCACCCTCCATCTGTTATTAATAATCCAGGGTATACTAAAATCTAAATGGGGTAAAGCTTATACTAAAGCCATTTATCACATTGCTAGGGCTAGGTATGAACTAAAAAAATTTCCATATGAGAACAAGAGAAGGCTGGGAAGAATGTGCTTGAGATCTGGCAGGCTTACAAAATTAGGCCAAAGATCAAATTGGTAGGCACAGTAATCCTTTAGCAACCAAACCAAATTAACTTTGCTGAACTCAGACCAATATTGTATCCTCACTGGTTGCTACGTATACTGGGCTTGCACTGTTATACTAAACACATCCCACAAGGGTCCTGTATAAAACGGGAGTAAGTGATGGTATACTTTTTATGAAACTTTTGCTGACTTTATTTATACAAAGCTTGGCATACAGCATTGCAATAATAATAAAAAACTGCATCCAACTAATAACCTATTAGTCTTAATTAGTGGAACTAAAGCAAACCACTGCATGTTCCAGAGGATGTTAGTTGTCCAAGTGCAGCTTTTTGCACCACACAGCTGTAACTTACCCCTTTCCTTTCAGCAGCACTGGAGCTGCCTTAGCCAGCTGCCGACTCTGTACTATTTCTGGGGTCTTTTGGGAAGACCTGTGTATCATGACAACGCAAAAACCACAAAAGCACAGAGAAAAAAGTTGCATGACATATTTGTTAAAGGGATTTGTGGCACATTTTAGAATGGCAAGTTCTCAAAAGGCTATAAATTTAGTGGAAACAGATACAACATTAAATAAATACAGAAAAGAGTTGGGATAAAGAACAGACTCTGTCTGCAATGTTTATCCAAGCAAGACTAAAACATATAATGATGCTGCTTTGTGTTGCATGAAACAGATGAGAAAGCTATTTTCTGCCAATGACTTCAACTTGTATTCTAAATCATCCAGTAAATGTGATACATTCAGTTACCCTTGCAGTAATAGGTTCTAGGATGGTTTCCTCCTAGGGTTCTTTTCACATTCACACAACAGCACATCCGTTTATCTGAATTCTTACATACTGAAACCACAATTATATGTTCTATCTTACAAATAAGCTATGATTCCAGAACAAGTTGCCTTTTCATATATGAAGTAATGAACATGCAGAGTTTATTCAGCCAGTCAGTGTTCGGAATAACACTAATGTATAACAGGCATTTCCATTTAGCAACCTGACTGGACCTTAAAACTAATTTACAGCAGTCTCAGTAACAGAAGATAGTCAACGCTTGGTTATAGCTCATTCTCTCTGCCAAAGATTGCCAACCAACCTTCTTTGCAAATCTTTGTTGGGAACCT
Organism: Staurois parvus; assembly: GCF_062004578.1. Classification (NCBI taxonomy): domain Eukaryota; kingdom Metazoa; phylum Chordata; class Amphibia; order Anura; family Ranidae; genus Staurois; species Staurois parvus. The sequence continues at coordinate 650,037 of NW_028317999.1, forward strand.
ATGGCATTTGTATAGATTCATTCAATAAGGTACTAATGTAGGATCTTTAGAATGAGGTGTTTTTTTATTCTTTCCAATAGACCAAGGTTTCTCAGCCAGGGTTCCATGGAACCCTAGGATGCCTCCAGAGGTTGCTAGGGGTTACTTGAGCTACCAGTAATTTGTGCCTCTCAGACAAGTTCCCACTGACATCATTGGTCTTAGCTATCTGCAAGTGGGTATTTCTTCTTAATGTCCACAAGTGTAAGGAGCATTCTTCCCACTGACCATTACGCTAATTTATCAAGAGTTGTAGATATAGTAATTTTAGGAGGGGTTCCCTGAGGCCAGAAAGTAAATTTGAGGGTTCTTCCATGTTGAAAAGGTTGAGAAAGGTTGCTAGAGACAGATACATGTTTTGATATAGGATGTAGATGTTTTTTTATAGGAAAAAAGTCAATTACATTTTAAGTCCAAACCCAGTTTAAATTATTACTATGAAATGTGCACTATACAGTGTACTTTTTGATAGTCACTTACACTGGTGTATGGGAAGTGTATGACAATGGTTTCCATGTACTTTTCTTTTTTACACAGCAAACATGACAAAGGTCATAGGAATTTAAGTGACATTACAGCATAAGCCAAGGTTCTCTATTATAGCAAGATCCACAATTCAAACAAACAAACCAAATAACCAAAAAGTTATTTGGCAAAAAGTGCTGCCATGAAGTGTAACACAAACCAAAACTTAAAAAAAAAATACAAGGGTTTGCTTTAATAGAACCATGCATTATGTTCTCCCTTAATAGAAAGAGAAATAGGAATGCATTAAGATAAAAAAAAATTTTTTAGCTGTAGTATCACTTTACAAAATACAAAAAATAATGTTTGTTTCCAGTATTTGTACATGTGTTTGGTTAAGACAAAAAGGTCTCCTTTTAACATGTTTTGTAAATCTGTTTATTTGCTAAGGTTTTGGCTGCATGTTTCATTGCTCACAATTCAATGCATTCTTCTGTGAAGCAGCATATAACTTCAGGGCAGATACAAAAACCAAAATGAAAATTTGCTGAATTTTATGTAGCTTATGCCAAAATATGGTATTTCAAAATGAACATCCAGGCATCAAGAATCAACACCAGCAAAACACACCTAAAAAGTGTAAATTATATTCCGCATTTAATTCTAAGAGTTCTTAAGATGGTCCAGAGAAATAACAGCAAAATATAATGTACATGTCTGAGGGACAAAAGCATATAGGAGAACACCAGATTTACTTTACCTGTTATGTTTTTAGGACAAACTTGCACTCTAGACAACTTACAGTATGTGCTAACTTACTATGTAGTCTACTTTATTGTGACAAGCAAGAAGCTACTAGGGTTGCAGGCTATAAGAATCTAGTCAAGGTAGAAATAGTTAAGTGTGCAGTCAAAAGCACTAGCTAGGTTAGTATTTGGTTTTCTTATACTGACCGTGGAATGCTCTGCAGTTGGCTTACATACAGCTTTATCAGAGAATGCTCATCTGTCACAGGACTAGTTAGGCTTACAGTGTCAAGTAACCTGAATGAGTCAAACAATGGAATCTGCAATTATGTTGTAAGAGTCGCATGCATGTTCCAGGAGTAAGTGCAAAAAAGCTTCCACGATGCAACACAATGTTAACATAGTAAAAAGTGCAGTACAGTGTGAATTTTAAGGCATTATTAATTTCTACATATGTTCTACATCATTTTACTAATTACCCTATGCCTCCTAAAAATGACATTTCCTCCACTGCAGTCCTTAGCATCATTCCTGCCTGTTTACAAACCTCTGATAAATGTACCTCTTCCTTGCCTTTTGCCTCCCTCTTACATATCACCTACCACGTATCTCTTTCCATACACTTACTATTCTCTTCCCATTAACTGTTATTTTTACAGCTCCCTTCCTGCTACCACTTTCTTTTATATCAATATCCTCCCCCTACCTTCCTCTTCCATACATTTGTTTTCCTTCTTATTGCCATTCTATTGTTTCTTCCCTCCCACCATTTTCTCTTTGTGCTCTACATGCCACCACTTTCTTCTGCACAGCTTCATTTCTCATTTCCTCTTTTACTTTGTCTACTTCATTCTTCTACATTCATTGCTTCATTTCTGTTTTCCTCCTTTGATATTGCTCCATTCCTGTTTTTTTCTCCTTACATATTGCATCACTCATCTTACTTCTTCCATACTGCTTTATTTCTTGTACCTACTTCTTCTATACTGCCTTATTCCTCTTGCCTACTTCTTCCATACTGTTTTATTCCTCTTGCCTACTTCTTCCATACTGTTTTATTCCTCTTGCCTACTTCTTCCATACTGCCTTATTCCTCTTGCCTACATCCTCCATACTGCTTTACTGCTCACGCCTACTTCTTGCATACTGCCTTATTCCTCTTGCCTACATCCTCCATACTGCTTTACTGCTCACGCCTACTTCTTGCATACTGCCTTATTCCTCTTGCCTACTTCTTCCATACTGTTTTATCCCTCTTGCCTTATCACTTCCATACTGTTTTATCCCTCTTGCCTACCACTTTCATACTGTTTTATCCCTCTTGCCTACTACTTCCATACTGTTTTATCCCTCTTGCCTACTTCTTCCATACTGTTTTATCTCTCTTGCCTACTACTTCCATACTGTTTTATCCCTCTTGCCTACTACTTCCATACTGTTTTATCCCTCTTGCCTACTACTTCCGTGCTGTTTTATCCCTCTTGCCTACTACTTCCATGCTGCTTTATCCCTCTTGCCTACTACTTCAATACTACCTTATTCCTTTTGCCTACTACTTCCATACTGCCTTATTCCTCTTGACTACTTCTTTCATACTGCCTTATTCCTCTTAGCTCCTTCTTTCATACTGTTCTATTCCTCCTCATCTCCTTCTTCTATAGTGTCTGGATGGAATCATAATCATTATGCTGCTTTGTGCTTTTTATATTAATAGCAAGCATGCAGTCTGCATACTGGATTTCATTAGAAGCAGTCAGAGTGAGTTCTTAGTTTGGTCACTAAGCATTGAAATGTTCATGTTCCCATCATAACTGCAGTGTTTTATTTTGCATATGTACAGATTATGAAAAAAATGCATAGTTATCACTTAACATGGAACAATAGCTCCTTAGACAGAAATGTGTAAATCAAAGTGTGAAAATGTTATCTTCATGATATCAGACCCACACACAATAAAGCAGCCTTTTTCAACCAGGGTGCCTTTAGGTTTCTTCAGGGGTTCCTTGGCAAAATGCCTAAAAATTGCCCCAAAAAATTGTATACAAGCCAGCAGGTGGATCAAGTCAGCCTTTAGTTATACAAAGTCACAGGTTTTCATTGTGCACCATTTACCACCTTCCAACCACTGGTGTCATTACAACCAATGACATCATTGGTTGATAAGGAGGATGTCAGGTGCCTGACATCATCCTTGTTTGCACATCCCCTGCCCCATCCATCAGCACTGGGGTCACACTAGATGAGTAATAGAGAGAAACACTGCAATACTAGTCACTACCAGTGTGTAAAGGTGTACTTGCTTTGGAAGAATAAATTACATTGGGTGTCCTACATTAGTGGATGTTGCTGCATTATGTAAAACCTTTCCTTTAGTTTAAACATTTAAAAATGGGGTGCCTCAATATTGTGCAGAATTGTAAAGGGTGCCTTGACTGAAAAAAGGTTGAGAAACACTACAATAGATTAACCATATGGCGGGCTAGGTCAACCAAACAATGCAATATTTGCTACAGACATCACTGTGGCAAGACATGTCTTAGGCTGGCCATACATTTTACAATTTTCTTGTACAATATTCTTTCAGATTTACAAAAACCATATAATATGAGGTCAAACCTAAACACTTTCAATTTGTATGCAATCAGGTAGTCCCTTGCACTACATGGTTGAAGGTAAATCTAAAGGAAATTGAATAAGAAAATTGTATAATGTATGGGCAACTTAAGCCCTGGTTCACACTGAATGCGACTTTGACATTGCGCTACTTTACTTGAAGTAGCACAATTTCAAATCCGCAGATCAATGCAATTTGTACTTCCAATTTCACTGCAGCTTGCAACTTCTTTTAACAGATGTCAATACAAGTCGCAATGAAATTGGAAAAAAGTAGTGCGTGAACTATTTTTTAAATCGAGCTACTTTAGATCGCACTCATTAAGACAGTACCATAGAAATACATTAGATGCAATTTAAGGTCTGCAGCTCAGTGGAATTTGTACCTCAAATTCCACTGTGGCTTGTGACTTCTATTAACAGAAGTCAATGCAAAACGCAATAAAATCGGAAAAAAAGAAGTGCATGAACTATTTTTGAAATCAAGCTACTTCAAATCACACTGATTAAGACAGTGCCATAGAAATACATTAAGTGTGACTTCAGGTGTAAATCGCATGTTGCACATTAAGTGTGTAAACTAGCGCTAAATGTCATAGTAAACCCTCAGTTTTAGGCACTTTCAGCAGCTGATTTATTCAGGAGCTAGCTGGGGTAAAAATGGTAACAAATAGTTTATTGGGGAACGTTTCTTTTATTGTGCTCAATGTGTTAAGCTAAAAAAAACACTGAGGATTTAATACTACTTAAGGCTAAAGTAATGGCACTAACTTCACATTTGCAGTAGCTCACCAAAAGGCAGTGTTTAATACAAGGCTAAATAGGCAAATTAAACTGATAGATGCATGTTAATTTACTCAATCATTTAACCAAGAGACGTGTGTGCCATTGAATTCTGACAGCGGGACTCCTCTGCTCTCAGAACACACTGATCAGGGCTGCAGCTGCTGATCAACAAAAGTCTTTGGACATTCCCGTTAGACATAGGTCAGCTGCCAAATTACTGTTAAGCAGCAACTGCCATGGAACGAAGTCCAATAGTCTGGATACACTTTACTAAGAAAACGTTTGTTACATTTATCCAAATAAAGGACTGCTATGACAAAATCACATTTTCTAATTACACTATTTACACTAGCTATCTTTTTAGCTTTCCCAGGCAGAATATGTATAGATATTAATGGCAAAAAAAATCCTGAGGTACTTACATTTTGTTTGAAAAGTGACTTCCTGAGGGAACAGAGTGGGAGAAGAGTGTGTCATTCATGCTGGTAACTGGTCTGGGAGGCCTATGGGAAGGAGACCGAAACAATCTTCCTTATTCATAATTCCATTATAATTTATTCATAAACGCTTAGCATTTTGCATGTTGAGGTCAACAATGTTCCTTTGATATTGATCTGAGGCTTCCAAAAGGTGTTCTTTCCTCTCTGACCCAGTTTAATTCCATAAAACATTATGATCCAAGGACCCATAACTACTAAAATAAGTAGCCTATATGGGCTAGTAAATTACAACTTGTATACTACTGATCTCATCTAAAGCTGTAGATGACTCACTTGTTTTTGATCAGCCAGCAAGCTGATTGGAAAAAAAAATGAATTCCCACATTCACACAAGAGACATGTGTGCCATTGACAATGCTCCAGCTGCTGATAAAAAAAAAAAAGTCTTCTGACATTCCCATTAGACAGAAGTCAGTCGTTAGATAGACTTCTGTCAAGTAGGAACTGCCATGGATCAAAGTTTGGCTGGTTCCTTCTGAACCCGTCGAATTTCAATCCATCTATGGCCAGCTTTAGTTCAAAAGCACAGATTCTGCCATTTGCTGTAAAAAAATTAACCTCCTCAACAAGCGACTTCTACAATGCAAGTATAGCATTAGAGTGTTCCTAAACCCAGAACCCTGCATTCACTATATCTGGTTTCTCACAATTCACAGAACATGGAAATACAATTATTTTAACTGCTAAATATATATGTTCTCATCAGCAGTTATAGAAGTCTTGTGACTTCTATCAGTGTCCAGCAGAGCACTAGTTAAAGCTTGTAGGAGGAGTTTTTATTTTCCTCTCACTGTCCTATGAGACTGCATGACCCCTGAAAGTCTGTCTGGACAGTGCTGATTGGCCCTGTGCGGATCCCAAGCAGAAAAAAAAAACTCTCTATCAATACACACCAAACTGAGCATGTACAGCTTGCCCCCAAGGCTCTGTTCCATCAGAAGGTGCGTCGGAGACAGTGGAAGAATAGGAGGTTCAGAGAAGACAGGATTAAAGATCCTTTTTACACAATTCAGAGGATTAACCCCTAAAGTTCCACAATGAGTATAACAAGAATGCTTTACTGCATATACAGACTGATTTTACTGTTGTGGGTTTAGTAACACTAATTGTTTAAAAACAGAAAAAAAAAAAAGCTCTCCAAAAATACACAGATTATATATTACCACGCTCTTCTGTCACTTTAAATGAAAAGCCTATATTAAAACATAAAACACAGTGCAACCTCTACAGGATAATAATGACTACATGTACAGAATGGATTGAAGTCAATAAGCAAAAAAACACAATAGGGAAAATTCAATAAAGCCAATAATCCTTCTTGTTATTGTACTGTGCCAAATTTATGAAGCATATGCAACACTTTTGGTAATGATAGTGAATCCTGCATCAAATTTAGGCCACTCTACAATGCGCCACGTTTACATTGTGCTGCACTGAATGCAACAAATTAAAAATAAAATATCAATAGTTTGTATTTTACGAAAGTGGAGCTAATTAAGACCAACTCTCTTTTGGCATACAGAGAGAAACTGGTGCAGACAGATTTTGTAAAACTGTTTTGCATGGATTCTAAAAGTGGTGCAGCAGGAGCCAAATTCAAGAACAAGCTCTAGACAAGTACATGAATTTGGCACATGTTGCACCACTTTTAGAACACATGACAGACGCTTTCTCAAAATCTGTCTGCACTAGTGTTTATGAATTCCACGGTATATATCATATATCACAATACTTACCAAGTGTCCCTTTTGCAGCAAGAAAATTTAAAAGATATATAAGTGTATATATACTTATAGTAATGTATACACATTTGGTTTTTTTAAGTTTCCAAACATTGTAAACCAATATACAGTACAACGCACAACATTGTTTATCAGGCAACACTCAGGTAATTTTATTTATTAGTTTGTGTTTGGAAATGATAAAAAGATGTAGCATAAATTAAAGTAAAATACTACTCTGTAGTCTTCTCAAAGATGAAAGCCTTACCCTCTATTTTGCACAGTTGTACAAGTTCCTTTCCTGTACTAAAATGGGTTACTCACTGCACACTGTAAGCTTCTCACAGTGTGCATAAGATTTTACATAGTTATTCAGGTTAAAAAAAGGCACAAGTCCATCTAGTTCAACAAACAGCAAAGAAAAAAAAAATAGAAAACCTCTATACACAATATACCCATAGTTGAACCAGAAGGCAAAAAAAAAACCAAAAAAACACCATTACAGCATTACCTATTAATGTTAGTATCCAGTTACTATCAACTGAGCTGGCAAGAACTAGGTCTTGAGGGTGTCTATTCCACATTTTCACAGCTTACTGTGAAGAAGCCGTTCTGAGTGTGGAAGCTAAATCTCTTTTCCTCCAGACGTAAAGAGTGCCCCCTTGTCCTCCAACAACCTGAAAGCGAATCACTATATGGACCACCTATGATATATATATATATATATATATATATATATCATATCCCCCCCCCCCCGATTGCCTTTTCTTAAGAGAATAAATTCAGTTCAGATAATCCTTCCTGATGAAATTGCATGCTCCAAATGCTTGCCACGCCTACTGCTGCTGTACCTGCAGCTGACATCACTCCTGCAGGTCCTGTGGATCTACACCACCCAGGAAGTGCTGGGAGCCACTAGCACAGCCAAGGACAGTGCATTGGAAACCTGCCTGCAGCAGAACCAGCCAGGAGTTGCACAGCGGTTGATACCAGTTTGACAAGCGCTCATTTGACTACTACTATTGTGTATTACTACTATTGTGAGTTGCCAATTTTGTGGAAATAAATTTGTTTTTATTGCTGCACTTAGATGGCGCTGTTTCTCTCCTTTTTATGGTTCACACAGAGTCTCTTCTGGCTCTTTTTGAATCGGCAGCTACTGAGTCAAGCATTGCTGGATTATCCTTGAACCACCTTTGGACTTTAAGGACTTTACTTGTGTGGTTCATTTACTAGCCAATACATTTGGTCTTTTTCTTCTTAGTGCGCCAAATATCTATCTTATTGTTGGTGCTCTCTACTCTCCCCTGAAGTCAGCATTAATGGTTACAGAGCTTTATTGATTTGTGCCTTTTAAATCTGCCTGGAGTTCAGCTTTAAAACCATACCAAATATTTTATTTTTTGCGCAGGTTTTGAAATCTTTATACATAAGCATCACAGTGGTGGTTTATACAGTGCAGTATTATAATATGGTTTGCACATAACTTCATCAATAAGGGGGATTTTTTTCCATACTCTTTGTAATGGCGTTTTGGTAGCACAGGAACATTATGATACAATCTCATGTCATTCTGAAGGTATTCAAGCCTGGACAGTAGATATTTCTGCCGGAGTGCAGGCTAGGCTTTTAAGTAAGCAATCCTGAATTTACAACCCATTTCTCTGCTACATATGGTTAAAATGCATACTAAAGAAACCCTAGAACCCATTACAGCATGGGAACTGACCGCACGTGTTAAGGTCATAAGGAAAGAAAAGTAATACATGAAGTAATGAAGATCATAAATGAAAAGCAAGCTTTCAGAGGGCAGAGACTAGCTGCAATCATGTAATGGCTGAGAATTATGTGTGAATTACAGGAGATAAAGTGTTTCATAAGACAGGCCTGGTGCCAGCATTCTCCTCTACAATGACATATTTGGTCACCTGAGCAATTTAAGGGCACTGGTCATATGTTCAAAGTCTGTTCATTCATGTGTCCTTGGCTTTTAAGGATTGGAGGTCACTAGGAGAATCAAAACTCAAACTTGCAGTTACAGAAATCCTTTGGCTTTGTGATATTTTTTTACATGCATGTACTAAAGGGGACAGCCAATGTTAATGGTATTAAAACCTTAATTTTATTTAGGATGTAATGACACACAAGAGGTGCTTATGTCTTTAGATCTCACCCATCATAATGAAAAAAAAAATGACATGAAAGTACACGTTTAGTTAGCTTAGTGTAAAAAATTAAAGTGATAATAAAGGTAATTTAAAAAACAAAAAACAAACATGTCATACTTAAAGTGTTACTAAACCCATGACACTGCATTCACTATATCTGGTCTCCCACAGCACACACAACATGGAAATGCAATTATTTTAATAAATATAAACTGCTAAATACCTTTTCTCATCAGCAGTTAGAGCAGTCTTGTGACTTCTATCAGTGTCCAGCCCACCACTAGCCAAAGCTTGTAGGAGGAGGTTTCTGTCTGCTCTAGAAGGATTGAAATCCCCTGACCTCTGTCTGAAGAGTGCTGATTGGCCTTGTGCTTATCACATGCACTCTCCTAAGAAAAAAAAAAAACCTCTCTAGCAATACACACCAAACGGAGCATGTGCATGCCTACGGTTCAGTCAGGAAATAAGTGGTGGTTGCCTGAAAAAGGGGAGGAACAGAGAAAAAATGCTAAAACAGCCTTTTAATACAATACAGAGGATTAACCCCTTAGGTTCCACAGTGAGTATAACAAGCATGCTTTACTGCATATACAGACCCATTTTACTGCTGTGGGTTTAGTAACACTTTAACTGCTCTGTGCAATGGTTTTGCACAGAGCAGCCCCGAACCTCTCCTTCTCGGGCCCCCCCGATGGCATTCCTAGCTCCTCCCCCCTGCTGAGTGCCCCCATAGCAAGCCCCTTGTGAGTGCTAGCTCCGCCACTCCTCACTGGCTATGACTGACAGCAAAGGAAACCAATGGCTCCTGCTGCTGTCTCTGAGCCACTGCTCTCATGCACATCTATGGATTGAGATCAGGCTCAGGTAAGTATGAAGGTAAATTACCTTCAGCGTTTAGAATCACTTTAATGTACAGGTAACAACAGGATTTTCTTTTTTGCTAGGGCTTCTTCACACTATTCTTATAGGTGTAAAAACCAGGTCCTGTCAGTTGCAGATGTAGCATCATAAACAGCTAGAAATGTTGCTACTTTAAAGCTATTCTTTAAATTTCGAAACAAACGATAGTCAACAGTGCCAAATCTGATGAATAAGTAAGATGTTTTGTGAGTCTAGAGTGCAGATCAATCAATGGCAGCAGTGTATGAGGTGGGATGGTCATAAGAAGACACGGCACTTAAAGATTTCAGCACCTTTTCACAAATTGTGAATAATGAGTGCTATACATAATTTTGGAGCCTTTTAGCTGACACAATAATGTATATATTTTTGTCTTCTGATTGAACTTGATGGACATACTGCATGGGCTATTTTAACCTGACTTACTATGTACCATTCTCTGCCAAAATCATGAAATGAGTAACAAACATTTTTAGACACAATAGACTCAATTCACAAAGCAAACACAGCAGGCTAATGATCTTTTTTTGTAATAAAAATGACAGTTATTTCAGCTCAAAGCTAATGAGACTTGACAGCTACAGTCATGAGGCTGAATATAAAGAGCCTTAAAGTGGAAGTCTCATCAAAACCTAACTAAGCTTAAACCTGATCCCACCCCCATTCTAACCCCTATAGTAACTACCCTTTAAAGGAAAGATGTATATACTTACCCTAATCTTAGGGCGCTCCAGTCAGGTCATGTGACCAGCCTCCCAGCGCTGGCTTCAGGAGAGAAGAGACACAGCTGATAACAGATACCCATAGTAAGCCTATGGGTGACTTCACCACCCAGGCACTGCAGCCATTGTCTACTCTATCCTCTCCTTTGAGACCTACCACTGGGGAGATCACGTGAATGGACCCTAAGTGCCCTTAGAATTTTTAAGTAAAGACATCATTTCTTTAAAAAAAAAAAAAAAAATCAGCTTTTTTGCTAGAAAATTACTTAGAACCCATAGACATTATATTTTTTTTTTGCAGAGGCCCTAGAGAATAAAATGGTGGGTATTACAATTTTTAATCTCACACGGTATTTGCCAAGCATTTTTCAAATGCAATTTTTTGGGAGAAAATACACTTTAATGAATTATATTGCACACTAATTTTTTTGTTAAAATATAAAAGATGATGTTACGCCGAGAAAATCGATACCTAACATTTCACGCTTTAAAATTGCGTATGCCTGTGGAATGGCGCCAAACTAAAGTACCTAAAAATCTCCATAGGTGACTCTTTAAAAGCCTTTACAGGTTACCAGTTTAGAGTTACACAGGAGGTCTGGAACTAAAATTATTGCTCTCGCTCTGACGTTCGCCACGATACCTCACAAGTGTGGTGTGATCACGGTTTCCATAAGCGTGCATCAAAGACAATCGCTGACTGCAAATTTTAACACCAGGATGATGCCTGTAGCAGTGACGTCCTACGGGCAGGAAGTGGTTAGATGGAATGAAATTCGACCGGTTCAGCAGTTATGATCAATGTATGGCCATCTTTAACCTGATTTTAAAGCTTTGTGAATTGAGCCTTGTGGCCATAACAGATCTTTCTTGACAATCTTTTAACTGTACAGCAGAAGGGACACTGATTTCATGAGTACATCACTCTAATTTTTTTGAGCAGTGTATAATGAGGTTTCTGTATAAGGGAAGAAAACCAAAGGAAAAGGAACACTTTGAAAACACATCAGATCTTAATGGGGAAAAATATCATGCTGGATATCTATACTGATATGGACTGGGTAAAGTGTTAGGAATGTAAGGATGCCCCATCGTTTGATGGAAATAAAAATGATCGACCTACAGAGGACTGAATTCAAAGACAACCCGAAAATCAAAGTGTAAAAATGATGCAGCAGGCTAGTCCGTTTTGCTAAAATTTCATTGCAGCAAATCAAAATGGTACTCAGTAGTTTGTATGGCCCCCATGTGCTTGTATTCATGCCTGACAACATCGGGGCATGCTCCTTATGAGATGATGGATGGTGCCCTGGATTATTTCCTCCCAGATCTGGACCAGGGCTTCACAAAGCAACTGGACAGTCTGAGGTGCAACCTGACAATGTCGGATGGACCGAAACATGATATCCCAGAGGTTTTCTATTGGATTTAGGTCAGGCGAGTGTGGGGGCCATTCTGTGGTATCAATTCTTTCATCCTCCAAGAACTGCCTGCATACTCTTGCCACATGAGGCCGGGCAGTGTGGTGCACAGGAGGAACCCAGGACCCACTGCACCAGTGTAGGGCCTGACAATGGGTCCAAGGATTTCATACCGTTACCTAATGGCAGCCAGGGTACCATTGCCTAGCCTGTAGAGGTCTGTGTGTCCCTCCATGGATATGCCTCCCCAGACCATCAGTGATCCACCACCAAAATGGTCATGCTGAATGATGTTACAGGCAGCATAACATTTTCCAGACCCTTTCACGTCTGTCACATGTGCTCAGGGTGAACCTGCTCTCATCTGTGAAAAGCACAGGACGCCAGTGGCGGAACTGCCAATTCTGGTGTTCAATGGCAAATGCCAATCGAGCTCTATAGTGCCAGGCAGTGAGCACAGGGCCCATCAGAGGACGTTGGGCCCTTAGGCCACCCTCATGAAGTCGGTTTCTGATTGTTTGGTTAGAGACATTCACACCAGTGGCCTGCTGGAGGTAATTTTATAGGGCTCTGGCAGTGCTTATCCTGTTCCTCCTTACACAAAAGAGCAGATACCAGTCCTGCTGACTGGTTAAGGAACTTCTACAGCCCTGTCCAGCTCTCCTAGAGTAACTGCCTGTCTCCTGGAATCTTCTTTGTGCTCTTGAAAGTGTGCTGGGAGACACCACAAACCTTCTGGCAATGGCACGTATTGATGTGCAATCCTGGAGGAGTTGGACTGCCTGTGCAACCTCTGTGGGGTCCAAGTATCGCCTCATTCTACCAGTAGTGACACTGACCCTAGCCAATTGCAAGACTAGTGAAAAACAGTCAGAAAGGATGAGTAGGGAAAAAAAACGTCAGTGGCCTCCATCTGTAAAACCATTCCTGTTTTGGGGGTCATCTCATTATAGCCCATCTAGTGCACCTGTTGCTAATTTCATTAACATCAAAGCAGCTGAAACTAAATAACAACCCCCTCTGCTACTTAACTGACCAGATCAATATTCCAGGAGTTTAATTGACTTGATGCTATACTCTGATTAAAAAGTGTTCCTTTAATTTTTTTGAGCAGTGTGGTTCTGAATGAACACTACTCCCAAAGCAGTCACATTCAGTTACACTTTTTAACTTTCTTATAACTTACTTTTAACTAACTCTTATTATGTATACATACCATGGATGTAAAAAGTGTACACACACCTTGAAACCAGATTTTTCAGATGGAAAAAATTTAGAGCAAGATAAATCACGTCAGAATTTTTTTCCACCTTCAGGCTTTGTTCACACAAAACAAGCAGAAACAAGATGGAAACTGACGCGCAGATTTCACGTGCAGAGATACCAGTTTACATCAGTTTTCATGCACGCTTCAAAGAGTTTTATACACGTTGCACGTTCCTGCGCAGAAAAAATCTGCACGTGATTCTAGTATTGTGATTTGATCAGGGCACATAGAGAACAACTGATTTTGTTATGCCCTTGCAGAAAGTGTGCAGAAAAAATTACGTCTCTGCACCATGGTGTGAGCAAGCCCTTAATGTGATGTATAATCTGTACAAATAAATAAAAAAACAAACTGAAATTGTTGTTTAGAAAAAAAAAAAAGATATAAATAAAATAATGTGGTTGCGTAGGCGTACACACCCTCTTATAAATTAGGGATGTAGCTGTGTTCAGAATTAACCAAGCACATTCAAACTGATGCCAAGCAGTGATCAGTACGCACCTGCCATCAAATAAAAGTGACTCTGATTAGGCCCACATAAAGTTTGGCTATTCTAGTAGGATTTTTCTGACATTTACTTAGTTGCCTCTTTCACCAAAAGCCATGGTCTGCAAAGAGCTTACAAAGCATAAAATGGATAACATTGTTGGAAGTTATCAGTCAGGAGAAGGTACAAAACATTTCTAGGGCATTAGATATACAATGGGACACAGTGAAGACAATCATTACCAAGTGGAGAAAATGTGGCATAAACATGACATTACCAAGAACTGGAAGTTCCTCCAAAAATTATAAAAAAAAAAAACAAGAAGAAAACTGGTCTGGGAGGTGCCAAAAGGCCTACAGCAAAATAAAGAAGCTTCAGGAATTTCTGGCAAGTACTGGTTGTGTACTACATAGAAACATAGAAGAGTGATGGCTAAAAAAGGCCGACTGGTCCATCAAGTGTGCCCGTTAAACATGTGACAGCAACCTCCATTATTCTTAATATGTTTGGGCTGTGGATTAGGGTGGCAGAACAGAAGCCTTCTCTTACTGAGAAAAACATACAAGCCCAGTTACATTTTGCAAAAATCTACATTACGTCTGCCAAAAGCATTTGGGAAAATGCATTATGGTCTGATAAGACCAAGAATGAACTTTTGGACCATAATTCTATAAAGTATGTTTGGCGTAAAACCAAAACTGTGCATCCCCGAAAAACTACCATACCCACAATGAAACATGGTGCTGACGGTATTATGCTTTGGGGCTATTTTTCTTCTGCTAGATCTGGGGTTTTAGTCAAGGTGGAGGGATTTATGAATAGTTCCAAACATCAGTCAATTTCAGCAGAGAACCTTGAGGACTTTGCTAAAAAGCTGAAGAAGAGGAATTTCACCTTTCAGCATGACAACGACCCAAAGCATACTTCCAAATCAACAAAAGAATGGCTTCACCAGAAAATCAACGTTTTGGAATGGCCCAACTAGAGCCCAGACCTACATCTATTAGAATATCTAGGGGTGACTTAAAGATGGCTGTTCACAGCAGATGCCCTTACAATGTGACAAATGTGTACCACTTTTGCAAGGAAGAATGGGCAAAGATTCCCAAGGCGAGATGTGCCGTGCTGATAGACTCATACCCGGAAAGACTGAATGCTGTCATTAAATCAAAAAGTGCTTCAACAAAGTATTAGTTTCAGGGTGTGTATATTTGCAACTACATTACTGTTATGTTTTTTATTGAATTGGACATATTATAGGTCACATTAAAGGTGGAAAAAAATTCAGTGATTTATCTTGGTTTGATTTGTTTTTTTACAACTCAAAATCCCAGGGTGTGTAGAATTTTTATATCCTCTGTAGGTATGATTTTTCTGTGACATGGGGAAGAAGCGAAAGCCAAAGACTCATGGGCACCTCCTTGTATGTACATCAGACCAGCCATATTTTCTTATTACATATGCATGCTTTATTCCTGCTGACTCTTGCATTTTACTGATCTGTCTGGCTGAAAACTCTCTGTGGCATTTGCAGTGGCATTTTCAGAGCAATATCATAAATTGGCTGCAACAAGTGAGAGCAATGTCATACTTCAGCCACCTAAACATGAACATTTTTTCCAAAAAATTACTATCTGCAGAAAAATGGTATGCACAGCACACTGCTCTAAATGGTGAGTGTGGACAGATTGCTATAACAGTCGGAGGGTCTTAAAGGTTTAATAAAACTCTAACAGAATTGGTACAACACTTAGCGCAACCATTTTTAAAAACATGAAATTCTTCTAATACATGTGTCTACCTTAGGGCCCATTCACGCTAGTGCAATTCCTGTTCACGTGCAGTTCTGTGCAGTGTGATTTTAGTCCATTAATTTTGAAAGGGCTGAAATCACATTGTACCAAAAGTAGTCCATGCACTACTTTTTGAAACACCTTGCAAGAAGATCGCATGATACTTTTGTAAAATGCTATCCAGTGCATGCTGCTGCGGGCAACCACAGTGCATCTGGACTTGCATTTGGAGTGTCATTCACTTTGCACTGACCCCTGCTGCAGATTGCAAGGCCAGTGCGATTCAAATGCAATGCGGGAAAACGTGCGGGAACGCAGGTTTCCCACACTGCATTCTAGTGTGAATGGGCCCTTAAAGAAGAACTCCAAAAAACAGCTAGCAACCAACACCTGAGACAATAAACACTTAGGTCAGAAGTGTTGGTGGTCAGTGGCTGGCTGAAACAGCCATTCAATTTGGAATCCATATAAACATCCCCCAGTTAAAAACAAATTACAACACTGTGATTAAAGAACACTATGCTGCAGTCCTCACTCCAAATCTTCCCTTTGTAAGCAAGATTACTGCAGTGCTGGGATGAACAGTTCCACACAAAATTCTATCACTGGAACTTGACATATTCCAAAGATGGCATAGAGCTGGAAACCCCCTTATTTCCCAGTAAGTGAAGGTAATTATAGGTTCTGCCAGATTAATACAATTCCCATTCACAATATATTTCATATAACTGACCACCATTACTAATGGTAACAAAACATTAACTGGAAAGCATCCCCGGCTATTTGTAAAATTTTTGTATTGTTAGAGGATAGTCACGAATCCCAATATATAATCCAAGCACGTGCCTACACATGTATGACTCCTGTAAGCAGCAAAGTAAAGCTGGGCATGTATGTACAGTTTTTTTTTCTGTGGGTAGAATAAAAAAACTGACAGAACCCTACATCAACACAAGTGATGTTGATGCAGGGATCTCCCCTGCCATGCAACTGTATTCTGACAGGGCCTAATGGCTACAAGTGCTGATCGAATGCTAGTTTTGCAGCATGATAGACTCGCTTCTGTTGAACAGACAGTGGTACACACATATCAAAATTCAGCCGGTTCCGGCTGAACCAGTCAAATTTCAGTGTGTGTGTACTGGGCTTTACTGAAAAGTTATGTCAGTCTTTCAAAGCAACGCATGAGTGAACATTTTAGCAGCATGTTTAATAGACTCTCAGTGTTCAACTTCCATAATCCTAATGTTAAACCTGAACCTAAGGGGAACTCTAATGGTAGCCCTAATCCTAAAGGGAACACTAATGGTATCCCTAACCCTAAAAGGGAACTCCAATGGTAGCACTAGCCCTAAAGGTAACTTTAATAGTAGCCCTAACCTTAAAGGGAACTCTAATGGTAGCCCTAAGCCTAAAGGTAAGTGTAACACTAATCCTAGGGATAACCCTAGGTTTGCCCACGCAGGAGTTTCAACTTCACAAAGCAAACAACTGAAAAATGACAAGCCCTTGTCAGCAGCACCACTGTTCTTCTTGGTCTCCTTTCACTTTCCAGCAAACACAAAATGCCAAACTGCCTGTACATGCTTCTGCCTCGAGACACCCCATCTCACGGAACCCAGGCTCTGTGTCTTTATCATCATTTCTTTGGTTCTCTTACTTGCAACTTTGTTTTGCATAGATGCCCACTCTGACCTCTCAATAAGAGCTCACCTGGCTCCTGTGCTGAGACCTCAGAGCCTGAGGAGCAGAGCAGAGAGCCGGAGATTGGTATACTTATCAATTTGAGTTGTACAACATACTTATTTTGTTTAACTGAACTTGCAAAAAATGTAGCTTTTTCCTGGCCAGGAAAATGGCAGCCAACAATCCCAAACTGCAGTTCTGCATTGCAGTATCATATATTTGACACTCAGTTAATTTCCTACATCTGCAGGTCAGCTTAGTGGTGGCTGATTTAGAACTGCAATGATCCACTAATAACATAGCCATACCTCTGCTAGTGCTAGTTAGCTAGAGTCCACCTTTAAACATATCTACTGCTAAATCATCAGTTTCTGGCTTTCTAGGATTAAGTGTATTTTAAATAAATCCACCATATCGTTCTTATGTACTCTAAAATAAAATGGTGCCTTTTGTTTGTACTGTAGCCCATAGCCCCCTCTAACATTAAAGAATAACGATAGAAATGTGTAATGCCACAACATACAAACGGATTTTATTCACTTGTGACCTTGCTGTGAACATGTTGCTCGGCAGCATAAAAGATATTTAATACAAAAGGCTTGTTGCAATCTGTTTTCAGGCAAGCATTGAAGGCTACACACAATGCACAGCACATACAATACACAGCAACGTACGGAACTGCTGCCCCTGAATAAAAACCCTAGTTCATGACTTTATAAAACTTTTAGAATGTGCAGAAGTTCACCTACAACTTTTAATGGAAGGAACGTATCTGGAAAGCTGACAGGTGTGATACTCACACAATGTGAGCCAGGTTTAGAGGCTTCTCCGGCTGATCGGGAAACATTGGGTGCAGAGGCTCGCGACTGGAAGCACAGCTTAAAGACTTGCTAAGTGCATTAGTAAGCTTCTTTGCTGGAGATTTCTGTAAAGAACAAAAAATAAAAAATAAAGGCATGTGGGGAACCATGGCGATGTCCTAAGAATACTTTCGTGCTCAATGGCGCCGGCAGGCACTCTTTGATTCCAGTGTGTGGCTTCCACTCGCATTTTGAACGCGTGTGCAATCAAGACCCTAGCTTTTGGGGTTTTTTGGTATTATATAATGTTCATCTTTAATAATTAACAAGATTACGATAAAGGTTTTCACTGTACAGTCTCAGTATGTTTTTTTCTTGTTTAAAAATAAATGGTCACCACAAATTCTGCTACCAGTGTATTAAAGGTGAGTCAGTGAGTGAGTGGGACCACTGGCGGGGAGCACAATTTATGAGTAGACACTTTAATAGGAAGAATAAGCACAGACACTATTAAGAGACTGCAGAGTTTGCACTAATTTTATGGACTATTGATGGTGTCACCATATAGATTTTTTGAGATTTTGAGTGTATTCTGGATATTTAAGGTAGCGCTCATCTACCTAAGTTTATATAATTTTGAGAGAAAACACCGAAAGTAGTAGCAGCAGCCATTATTTATTTATATGTATTTGGTGTTATTTATTTTATTACATTTTTTGAACAAGGGGATTTATAACATAATTTTCACTAATCCTAAGCGCAGGATATAAGCTTTTGTTTTGAAACCAATAATATGGTCAGCATTCACATTTGTCAACACAGTTAGACAAGCTCATTTAAAAGCTACCTTTAATACACTAGAAAACAACACTTTAACCTGCGCTTAGGTATAAAATTATTTGGTGACTGTGTGCACCAAGCAGTATTAGTATACCTCAATAAGTGACTCAAAAACAAACCAACCAAACATCAATAAAATAAATAAATAGATAAATGAATAAATCAAAAATACCTTGCACTCACATTAAACAGAACGATTCCAAGCATAAAATGCCAAACCGGAAGTGACGCACCACCGCCGTGCGCTCCACCAGTCGGATATGATGTCACCACGCCTCACACTGACGCATTTTTGTCCCTCCCACTGGACGTCTTTAGAGGTACCTGAATGCGTCAGTTGTCGGCCGCAGTGACGTCATTTCTGGCTGGTGAAGTGCACATCAGTACATCACTTCCAGTTCGGCATTTTATGCTTGCTTGTTTTTATCAATACATGGAATTACACTATATGGCCCCCTACCTTTACTTATTACACATGTGTATCCACATTGAGTGATTGCTGAGTTGGATGATCCTGTTGAATGAAAAGCATATTCGTACTGAGGTGGACTACAAGTACCAGCAGAACCGGGACCTTCTTAACAAGCTCAATAGACTCTTACTTAGCATTAAGAGTTCACTGGAGTTGGTGAATGAGTGGAACCACAGGCGGGGAGCATAGTTTATGGATTGACATAATACGAATAAGCATGGGCACTATTAAGAAACTGCACAGTTTGCACTAATTTTATGGACTATTGATGGTGTCACCATATTGATTTATTGAGACTGATTGTATTCTGGATACATAAGGCAGCGCTCATCTACCTATGTAAATATAATATATTACTGGTTTACACACTTGTAGTGAATTGTTCCCCATAAGATAAAAAAAAAATATTTTAAAGAACTTAAAATGATTATCGATAATAAAAGCAAACAAGAAAAGCGGTTATCAAAGAACTACTTCCAACAAAAATGGAAAATGTTTAGTATGTGAAGGAGATGTATATTAAAAAATATGCATGTAAAAGTATTCAAATTAGACAATTGATAATTATATGAAAATACAACCCTTACTATGTTAGCTGCCAGATTTAGTGATAAGAAGGACAAAACTGACAACTGTCATTTTCCTTCTATGGTATTCCTGTACAACTTTTCAACTTGCTACTATCATATTGTCTTCTAAAATATTCCATTCGTAAAACCACATTCAGATATTTGGTGGCGCTAATAAGATTTTGAAAACATGGCGGTAACTTTACAATACCAAGCTTCCACTCTACTTTTCAACTGCTAAACAGCAATAAAACAACAAAAAGGCAAAATGATCTAGTATCCCTACTACTGAATTTTAGCCTAAATCTTCAAGTACTACACATTTAGGCAAACTCAACAAAGAAGCAATGTGAAATACTCACTCTTAATCCATCTAACTGTACACAAACCTCAGCTGGTTGATAAATGATCAATTGTCGGAGTGATAATCTCCCCTCAACAAATACAGTATATAGAATGCCGGTTCCCCTATTTTTCTGGGTTAATCCCCTCCTGTGTGTCTCTTCTGTGGTGTAGCTCAGAATCCTGTGAGCCCTCTCTTACCCATGATGTGTACTCTTTCATTTGGTGCTGGTTGCTATGGGAACCACTGGCATGTCCCCTCCAAAAGCAATCCTGACAGAGCTGGTAATTGTGACACTGCTGGCAGCGATAACGGAAACCCATCATGCTCTCACTGTGGCAATAGGAACACTCAACTGGGTGGAAGACTAAGAAGAGAAAATAAATTGGATAGATATGTTAATAGGCATATTTGTCCTATTCGTATACACATATCACTCAAGTAAACAGTCATCAAGGACATTCTATAGGTCAGACCTTGCCATTGTCAGCTGATTAAAAAACTCTCCTCTATTTTGAAATCAGGATATTTTTTTTTGGTAGAAATCCTGCAAAGAATTCAACTTGTGTGCCTGTTGCTTTGCAGGAAGAAAAAATATAACATGAATTCTAGGTGCAGGCCCCTATGTTAGGCCTATATGCACTGTGCATGTGGAAACAGTGTTGTGCATTGTGAATGGTCCCACAGTCTTCTGGGACCTGTCGTGTGTCCCGGATGACTTCAGGGGAGGGAAAGAGGAGACCTTCCACTTCCAACTGCGTAGGCGGCCGTGGTGAATACCTGTCAAAATCGAGTACCCGTTCTTGTCCCCTGCTCCCCAAAGGCGCCAATCCTTAATGGTCTAGGAGTCCTTAAAGTGAAACTTCCCTATTTGGCTGGAGCTTCGCTTTAAGCTTTAAGCATTTGTTCTCTTTTGGTTTGTTAAATATACCATTGAAAGTGATTTATTATATATGTTTGTAAAGTATAAAAAAAAGCTGTTCACCAGGCCAGAAATCTTGTGAGGTAATAATCTCCTGTATCTTATTCCTCTGGACTGTTAGCAGTTAGAATTCTTCCCTGCTATGTCAGTGGACTACAAATTACCTTCCCAAGTTATGGAGAAGAGAGGAAGATGCTATGTAGTTCTAACTGACTGTTATGTAGTCCCAATACACTCCTGGTCCTACGGTGACAACACTGCTTAGTACACTAGGTCAATTAAGTGACTTAACAGAAGGACTACCAGGTTAAAATTAAGGAAAAAGTTTTGAAAAAAGAAGTCTAATGCAGCCATTACATCTAAGAACCGGTATCCTGCAATGCTTTCAATTTTTGTTCTTAGGTTTAGAAATACTTTATGAACCAACTGCATTTCAGTTGACTGAAGTCAGAGCAGAATAACAGGAGTACCTTGGCGCAAGATGCCCTAATTACGGCACTTGCGCCTATAGGTCATGACTGTTCTTAAGGCAATGTCACACCAATTGCTTCATTTGTTTGTTTCTTTATCACTCTAAAGGCACTCACACAAAAAAATAAATAAGGTATTCTGATGAACTGGGTTGCTGAGAGTAAAACAATGCCCACTAAATAGATTGCATTTAGCAGAATACTTGTTTTAACAGTGGTGAGCCTTTCCATAGCATACGCACCTATACACAAAATTAAAAAGAACTACATTATGACCTTATTTTGAGCCAAGTAATCAACACATGTGAGTAACACATTTAAGTTTGTCATACCTGAATTTATAACAAACAGAATGAGATGCTTAAAACTGTATCTGGGAAGCAAAAAATTATGGTTTACAAAATTTTCAGAAGAAATTTAAAGATAAACTCCAGCTTCGAAGATATTAAAATAATTAGCCTAGTAAAAGTCAAAATCAAAAATCAGCTTTTGCTGCAAAATTCACCTTTAACCTGGAGCAGCAGCAATTTTATTTACACATTTAATGTTGGAAATCTTCAGAGCTGAATAAGTATCAATCACCCACTTCCTTTGAGCTTAAGCTATCATAGATCCGTCTCCTGTGTCACATAGCTTGAGTTCACAGTATTGCTGCACTGATCAGTGCTTACACATCATTGCGTGACAGTCAGTGCAATGGATGAAAAGACAAGGACCTGTGAAGTTATCGAGGGAGGAGATCCCTAGCACAAAAAACATGTTGGGATGACCTCAGGGAGGAAGGAGGGTGTGAGTGTTGACCCTTTTTTTAACCTAGACTCCTGCTGTAAGAAAATGTGTTTTAAAAAAAAACAAACATTATTGTAAAGCTTTTCCCATCTGATAATAATAATAATAAAAAATAAATAAATAAAAAGGTATGGTGTAAAAAAAAAAGAAAGTTCAAACCACTGTCCAGAAAATCAGTATCAATTGTGTGATAACATGCTAAGCAGTTACAAAATTTGGAAAACAATGGAAAAATTTGCTGCTCGTTCAGTTGTTACTTACCATTTTCTACATTCGCCAGTCGATGCAGGAGAGGTAACCAGACAAGACACTGAGGTGGTGGGTCAGACATAAGTGTATCCAAGAAAGAATTCAAGGTAACTTTTTTCTGTTAAGAGGTAAAAAAAATGTCTTGTAACAGTTACCGTAGTTACAATTTTAAGAGTTAAAAAAAGCCTTTTAGTACAGTTATACTTTAACTGTTCTCCTTTCCCACCCAGCATCCTCCCAAAGTCCTATACTCATTAGTCCTCACTCTTGCCAGATCTTTATTGTGTTACACAAGTGCCAGGTAGCTTATCCATTTATGTGCAGAAGCAGCTACCCATCCAGGAGATTTTGCAGTGGTGACTGTGTTGCTCCCAGGGGGTCACACAAACAAGGACAGGTGAGTATAAGTTTTTTGTAGAGAATTAATCTGGGTAAAGAGAATTACTTACAAGATACGTTCACCTTTTAACAAAAAAAGAAAAAAACGCACATTTTTAGAGGTCTGTTCGTAACATGTTACATCCCGAATATAGGTGTAACTTGTAAGGTGAATTTATTCTTTAAAGGATTACGTAAACTTAAGTTTTCCTATTACTACTATTTTCTCCTTCAGCCAGAGGGGAAAAAAACCAAAAAAAAAAAACAGTTTTGTCCATTCACAAAAATGAGGTAGATGGAGGAATCCCCCTTGCTGAGATCTATGGCCAGTTTAAGTAAAAATCTATTTTATCAGTAGCAACTAGATGCAAATTATAATTTTTCTATCCCAGATTAAGAAACAAAGGTAAGGATTATACTGGGTTCTCAAACCAAATCATACAGTATACCTTCATGAGAGTGAAAGTAATGATGTATGCCCATGATAAAAAACAGAATATATAATAAATCAACAAAGCCAGTAAAGAACAATCTATTAAACACATTGAATCTCTACAGAATGTCATACTTCTGAATGAGGCAAGGTTTATAGTTCTAACACCATCCTGGAATTAAAATGTGACAATTAATATTTACTTCCATATAAGAATAGAGATATTTATTACTCCTGCATCGCATGTAGTGACAAATTACACAATTATCTTTCCTTTCATATCTTTGCACATCTGTACACCTACAGGCACACCAAATGGCCCTAAAGGACAAAAATGCTAATCGACATACAAGTTAGCTTTCTTTGTTTAAGCATGAAAGGCGCAACTCACTAAGCTATCACAACTGCCTGTATACAACTGTTGTTTTTAGCAATGAGAGTCAATGACAATGACAACATTCTCATGACTGAAGAGAACTATTGTTATAGCAAATAACACGTTATAGAATATTTAATTTTAGCCTAAAGCCTTTTAACTATTTTAATGAAACATATAAATTATTAAAAGAAGTTACAATTGTTTCACTGAAAACCTTCCCTGTAGCAATGCCTGTTAGGATATCATAGGACTCTTATTATATACAGTACATAAGACTCCTATATAGGAGTTTAAGCATTCCCATTCTAAATAAACATCTACATTTGTGTAAGGCTAATAAAATTTTACATATACATTTGCTTTCTTTAAAGGTATGTTGCAAAGGCCTTATAGCATTTCAAAAGCCAAAACATTTTTTTACTTTTTATTAGAGTGGGTAATGGTTAAAATCCCTATCAGACTTTTTTTTGTTTGAAGTTCAAATTGAGAGATTTCCCTTTGCTTCCTGTTTTGTCTCTACAAAGCGAGAACAACTCTACTCTCAGACTCAGACTCTTGTCATCTAAAATGTGTCTCATTAGGTAAATTCATCCTCAACTTCATTTCTGGTGACAACTGTAAAAATTTGGACTTTGCATTACTTTCTGTCCCGGGGACCATATTCAGCAGGGCAAATGGTGATGCTGTATCTTCCAAGCAGGGCCCAGACACCAATAGGAACCTAAACAAGGTTCTAATCTTTCCCCATCCTCCATCCAAAACAAAATAAAAAGGTTTTGGCTTTATATACACTTGATTCTGTACCTTAGTTCAATCAAATAATCTTTACTTTAAGCAAAATTCAAGCCAGAACTTTGTTTTGGATAGAGTGAAGATGGGTTAGAGAACAGGGTGCAACCTGTCCAGGAATCACCCAGGCAGTCCGGGTTTTAGATCATGTGAAACCTGGACACATTATTCAGACCGGACTGTGGCACCCCAAGTAACCGAGTACCACAACCAAGGACTCTGATAAAGCAGTGTAGCCGGCCCTCCCTTACCAGGCCTGGGCACCATCAGTTCAAAAGGGAGCACAAAGGAAGGCTGCACTGCCTTATTGCTCCTATTGCAGTTCCCCCTGCAGTGCTGGTGGCTTCTCCTCCTCTCCCCAGCTGCACTGCAGGGTAATCCATTCATGTATCTGTGCCCCCACCTCCCTACTGTGTGAGCCCCGCTGTGTGCCCCCCACCCTCCTAGAGAGCTTCTTGCTTTCCTCATTCCTGCTGGCAGCTGCCAGATGTATTTACTGGCCTTTTTTTCCTGAATGAATACAGTGAGATCAGTACTGATCACTCCTGTGTCTATTCATTACTGAAGCATAGTAAGAGGTGTTTACTATGCTTCAGTTTGTGAATGAACTAGAAGTTGCTCAGCACAGAGCACTGTCCGGTATAGCTGAGGCTGCAGAGAAAAATTCAGGAATTTATATCTCAATTTCCTTTCTCTGTCTCAAAAGTCAGACATTAGGGGTCTGTTTAGACCCCCTGATATTTTAACCAAGCCCCCCCCCCCAGTTAAGTAAAAAAAAAAGATTCTACAAAAAAAAAAAAAGTAAAAAGAAATTCTACAAAATAAAGAAAAATTAAGGGTTCATTCACATGTGCTTTGCTCTCTGATGAGTGGTCAGTATTTGGATCACTCTTCAGAGATCGTTTTAGAGGTGGTGAGGTGGTATAATGCCTCCCCATCGTCTGCTTTGACCCCGCACTAACACATCACAACACTTTGATCCTTACCCTGACCCTAACACTAACCCTGGAACTGACCTAGATCAAACCTCGCTATTTTTTTTTCATTATTATATGCAGCCTCATGGATAAAGACTCACTTCTCTGGGGCAGCATATCTGCATACTGTCTGCAGAAAGGGGTTAATCTCTCTATGTAATGTGCACCAAAAGTCAATAGTGATCTTCCACTTATAGATTTGTGAATGACTAATCGAAAACCACCTCATGACCTATTTGTTAATCTGCTCACCTTGGAACTAACTTCAGATTTGTAAAAGATCAAAACAGGCAATATATGATATGGACAGAACGTAGCTTCATGCCTCTGCCCTTAACTGAAACTGGGATTTTGCCAAATTATTTCCTCCCAGCCCATTCACAGGTTATTTGAATAAACTCCTCAAATGCCCCTCAAACGTCCCGTCTACCATTTTCAGTTTAAGACATTTTATTAAACATTACCAAACCATCAAATCTCCTCACATAAAACTATAGAGCGGCAGAATGTAACATCATACGCATTCACTTCCATAAAAGATAACTACTGCTCGCTCACCACAGCCGAGCAAGGAGGGTGTGATGACGTCACTCTGTAAACTCTGACCTTATTCATTGCGTCCCTGGGTGGGGACTTCAGCATACTTTAGGTGCACATTTCTTTATGAACTTTGACATTTTTTATATCATTATTTATTAAAGAATAGATTTGTTAGTGCTGTACATAGTTTATTGTTTATTAAACTGCTCAGTTTAATCTTATACAATAACAATGTTATTTACTGTACCTGCTGTGAGAAACAAGATTTCGCAGATTGCTCTGTATAACCAAATGAAGGACCTTCAAACACAGCAGTTGGCAGTTTGAGCACCTCCCTAAGAAACAGGTCATATTTTCCATAAACCATTACCCCACTTGAGTCCGAGATCAAGGAGAAAATATCTGGAAGAGGATTAAACAGAACATAAATTAGTTTGTATGCTAGGCATAATGTAAGATCATTCATCAGAATGAATAACAGTAGGAAGTAGTATCGCACCACAAAATGACAAAAATAAAATAATTAAATGGAATCAAAGTGAGAATCATTCTTGTATGTCACTGACACAATCAATGTAGTGATAAACAATCAGAGTTGCTAGGCTGTATTTGTTGCCCCCCCCCCACCCCCGTGGGGGCCCAAAGCAACTGTTCTTTGCTGTCCCTCATCTACCCCAGTCAACTGGCTAGCCAACAGTACAAGACACCACAGCTACACAAGGCATATAAGCTGAAAAAGGCAGTTTTCCCACTTGGCACCAGTACACTAAGACTAGAAGAACACATTTCAAATATTGTTTATTATATTCATATTGTATCCCTTGCAGCTTGTGAATAGCAGTCTCTGGGCTAAAGCTTCATGTCTAGTCAGTCAGTAGCCTGAATAGCTTATACTGTGAATAGAGCTGAATAGCAGGAGATGAGATAACACACACATGAATGACTCAGAGAGGGGACATAAACCCTTCCCCCTTCTTGCAGGGATAGAACCATTTTTGGATTAGTAAAGCTGGCCATAGATAGATAGATAGATAGATAGATAAATAGATAGATACATAGATAGATAGATAGATAGAGAAATAGAGATAGAGAGAGAGAGACTGATTAAAAGAAAAACGCATTCCCCCATCTACATACAGTAAGTAGAGGTGGACAAAGGAATCCTCCCCACCGTACTATTGAATTCCAACACATTCTATTCTCCGCTGCCACAATACATTGATCAGAGCTGCAGCATCAAATGAAAATTCTCCAACATTCCCGTTCAAGAGAGATCAAATAGCCATAGATGGGTCGAAATTCGGCCAGATTTTCAGGCCATCTATGGCCGTCTTAAATTATACAAAAGCTGCTTACAAGAAAACAGGTATTGTTGGGCATTCAAATAAAAAATCAATGAATGCTTTGCAAATACAAATACACTTGGAGATATTTGATGGCTGCAGCTTCTGTCCTTCTGAAAATGCTAATTCCTTGGTGGTCATGATGATCTAATGGTTTCAATACTTTGCGAATCGCTAATCTAGAACAAACATGAAGATGAAGGCTTCACTCTTCAAATGCTTGCTCCGTGTCAGTGAAAGTACATTGGTATAAATGTAGATCATGGCACACATTCCCAGGGAGGACAGGAACTGGATGGAGGTTTCTCAAAAGGAATCTGTGCAGTGCTGATCAGGTCGCACAGTGAAGATCTGAGTATGTAACTTGTCAGTGGCAACAGGGGAAGGTGTCAGAGCTCTCCAAATTTCAAGTAGAACTATAGGCAAATTTTTTTTTTCATTTCGGATAGAACAAGGGAGGGTTATAACCTCCGTCAGATTTTTTTCTCTTACCCAACGATATACCATTATGGAGATTTCCCTTTGCTTCCTGTCCCATAGCCAAATAGTTGATGAGAAGAAATCGCTGCAATTTAGGATAATTCCTTGGGGACCTCCAGGTCTTCAGAACTAGTGTCCCAACTGGAAGATTTCCCCTCTATTACTTTTCTAGGGACAACCCAAAATGTGGGCTTTTCTTTTACTTTCACTTTTAATGATAATGGTAAACAGGACAAATAGAGAGGGTTAATCTGCTTAATGGGGGCACAGACAGCAATAAAAACTGAATGATAATCCTTCAACACTCTAGTGTTTTGCTTTTAGTTATATTTAAGTACCTACATCTCAGTGTATAGAATGGCATCACTATAGTGTATAAAGGTTACCAAACTGCACCGAACAAAGTGAATAATTATTAGATTACTACCTTCAACATGGTGGTTTGCCACAGAAATGTAATTGTGTATACTACTGTACATATTGTATTAAAAAAAAAACATAAAAAAAACTTGAAACATAATGTTATACTCACATCTAAGCTTGTCCATTATTTTCCCTCCACACAGTGTGGCCAAAACCATTTTGACAGCAAAGACTGTTATTTTACCATGTCCTTCTCTATGGATTACAAATCAATGGAATATTCAGTTATGCTGATAAACAATTGTATTCATGGAAAATACCAAAAAGACAGTTCTGTAATGTTAATAAAGCATAATTTTCTGATTATTTCAGCTAAATAAAGTGACTACATATGCTAATGATTTACATTACGTCTTTTTTGATATGCTGATCTTGAGTCTTAGTAGCTATGCCAGACAACATTGCACGTGAAAATGCACCATAACTGTTTTATATAAAATTCTTTTGGGAGGCCTTTTTTTAATCACTTTGGCAAATGGTTCTACTTGTACATGGGAACAAGGATTTTTTTATAGGGGGAAACAAAGAATCATTCGTACTACATTCCATTCACTTATCATTTCTTGAAAAATGTTTTGACATGACCAATGCAGAAAAGGTAAAAAAAATAAGGGGGGAGTTATCTGGCAATGATTTCACCTCTGGGGTCCAATAGTGTTTTCCAAAACACCTGGAAGAAAACGCTCATCTAGGATCCTACAGTAGTCAATGAACTCTGCTGAAGGGGAAATAAGTCAATCTGAGTTCCAACCCACCCATTCAACAGACTGCATTTGACCAAATGCCTAGGTAAAGCTCAATTTATCACTTTAGGTCCACCATGAGGGCAGTAGACACCACCATAATAAAGTGTAACTAATGTAAGCAAGCATGCATGTTTGACAGGCTAATGTGTACATTAAAAAAAAAACCCACAGGTGCAATACAAACACTTGAAAACACACTTACGGATCATAAGCAGCCAACAGAAAATTTAACAACAGGCTGATGGACTGTTCCACGTTGATCTGGTGAGTGGTTGGCATTCTCTTATTGAGCTGGTAAAATACCGTTGATAACACAGCCTCCAATCGTGCCACATTCAGCTCAACGTTGGGGTCAAGGTTGTTTAATGAGTTTTCCCGAAGGGCTTCTATAACATTCCATATATCTACTAGGTGCACTGTGTGGAAACAGACACAGCAAGTCAGACAAGCAATAGTCCTACATTCAACATTATATACTTTTGATTGGCTGCCATTATTTCTTGCCATTGTTATTAATCTAAGAAAAGGGCAAACAATTTCACAATGCTAGCAATTACTGCGACAGTAATATATTACTGCATGCAATTTCTACTCCAGAAGGCCGCACAGCTTGCTCTATAGAATTTACAGCATAAAATGTCTCATTATGTGGAAACTTCCCATTCTAGTTATAGCAGTTACCAGACTCCTGCAATTGTGCTAAGTCAGTAAGAGATTTGCACTTATGAGACCGAATAGAATAAGGGCCAAATGACAGACAAATTCTAGCCTCAATGAGAGCACTTAAAGTTTTATGAACAGCTCTGTCTAGTTGGGGAAAAATTGAAACATTCTTTCTGCTGACACTGATGTGAAAGCGGAACTATGGGCAAAATAAAAAAAAAAACATATGTGATTCACGATATCTACCATTAAAGTGGAACTAAAGTGTAAAACTCAAAAACTGCAAGCAAGAAGGAACTTTTTTGGAGAAGAGACATGCATTATCTCTTCTGCAATAAGACAAAAACTTACTTGCCTGTTCACAATCTTATTTAGAAGGTACAATGAGCCAGGACGACTAAACTCCTGCTCTTGCGCATGTCTGAACTCCTGCAATGGTCACTTTTGCTGGATAGCTTGGTACACAGCTATTCAATAGGAATTTATATATGGAATACTCTCATTAAAGGTGAGAAAAGAGAAGTTCGAGATTAAAGAAAAAAACAATTATACTCACCTAGGTAGATGCAGCATCTGTCCCACCCCTGCCTCTACACTGAGATGAGTGATCAAAGACCGCTGATAGCTCAGTTCTTGGTCTTCACTGAGAAGGCAATAGTGAGTGTTTCTGGTTCTCTGCTCTGCCCCTTCAGTGAGCGCTGGGTTTTGGAGGGGGTGGGAACAGCTGGCTAGGGCTGGGCCAGTGGCCGGTCCAGCCATTAAAGTTGTGATCTCTCCTGAGCCTGGACCTGCTTATTAGTATCAGCTGACACTGCATCACAGGAGTGCAGAACGGAGGTGCATCCTGTCACCCACAGGAGAAGTAGAGCCAAAACAGCTTTGGCTCTGCTTCTCTTTTAACCAAAATATAGCTGTCTAGTTATACAAGCCCATATCTTTTATTTTCTTTATTTATTCAACAGAATAGTTGGGGACAGACAAGAAGCAAAAATACAGGCATCGCGAGATCTGAACTGCAAATCCATACATCTAAAATAGTATAATGTGTGGATACACTAGCATAATAAATTTCATAATATAACATTTGGATTCCACTTTTTCTGTATATAGAGCTCTGCTTGTGATGTCTAAAAGGGACATTCCTTGACTTCAGCCAAACGTTTTAAAAATGTTATATTTTGTTACATTTTATTATATTGGGAATTATTCAGCTACATCATTCGTCTGGATGACCTTGTGGCCCAAAACCTTGCCTTTTAATATTGTGCACTTTTTGTTTTTTTTTGTGTAGGCAGTAGCACAAGGCCATCTAGCTATTAATCCAAACACTGGAGAATAGATTCTCAGATAGCCATACAACAGAAGTGGAAGACCCTTTATACAGTCTAAACCAGCAATGGGCAAACTACGGCCCGCGGGCCGTATACGGCCCGGCGGACCTTTTAATCCGGCCCGCGGAGCGTGATACATTGGCTGTCAGGATGTGTGTAGGCGGGGCAGCGTGACGAACGTGAGGGGAGCTAGGCTCCTCTCACAGTCCGCCCTGAAGACCGGAACGGCGCGGGAACACGACGAGAGGAACGCGCGGAGCAAAGGTAAGTAAATTGACACAGGGGGGACTCGGCTTACTACTTGGGGGGAGAATAGTACTATGGGGGATGAAATACTATATGAGGGATGAATTAATATGGGGGATGAATTAATATGGGGAATGAATTACTATAGGGGGGATGAATTACTATAGGGGGGGTGAATTACTATATGGGGGATGAATTACTATGGGGGATGAATTACTATGGGGGATGAATTACTATATGGGGGATGAATTACTATATGGGGGATGAATTACTATGGGGGATGAATTACTATATGGGGGATGAATTACTATATGGGGGATGAATTACTATGGGGGATGAATTACTATATGGGGGATGAATTACTATATGGGGGATGAATTACTATGGGGGATGAATTACTATAGGGGGGGTGAATTACTATATGGGGGATGAATTACTATGGGGGATGAATTACTATAGGGGGGGGTGAATTACTATATGGGGGATGAATTACTATGGGGGATGAATTACTATGGGGGATGAATTACTATATGGGGGATGAATTACTATATGGGGGATGAATTACTATGGGGGATGAATTACTATATGGGGGATTAATTACTATGCTTACTATGGGGGAATATTACTATACTTACTATGGATGACACATACACATCATTCATCTACTCTTGGTCTGGCCCCCGGGTCCAATATATGAACCCATTGCGGCCCTCAAGTCAAAAAGTTTGCCCACCCCTGGTCTAAACATAGGTTTCCTATTGACAACTATAAAGCACAAAATCTATAATATGAAATCATTTTGATGCCCCATGAATTAAATGCTAATACAGTTGACTGTATTAGCCATTCTATAAAACTGGCACTCAGTTGGCATAGTTTAGCTCTTAATAAGGCTGTTGTGAGAGAAATATAGTGGCTGCCATTACTGCTCTCTTGCTGTCAATGCTGTTTTACCTGGCAGCTACATTACCCACTCCACAGGTTGACAATGCTGCTGTCCAAAGGATGCTATGCTGCTCCTCTGTAGATACAGTGGAGGTATGAGTGTAGCCACCCTAGGACAGGAAGTGATTTTTATACTTCGGCAATTTCCTTGTGGCCACATTTGTACAGGCACAGTAGCCCATTCATCTGAATGGGCTGCTGTACCTGTAGAGGCCCAGGGAAAAGGTCCCAGCGCCCCATCTAAAATAGTAGCCACAGGGAAACCGCAAATTGCTATGCTTTCCCAGCACAGAAAACTGCACTGCAGTTTCCAATGTGCAGGAGTGCAATTACGAATTACTGGAACCCCTATATGTCTGCTAACAGCAGCATTTTTGTGGGTACGGAAAAGTGTGCAATTTACACATAGTTCTGAACCTGTATAAGTGTGAACCTAGCCTGAAAATTCACAAGCTACAATATACTAAATGTTTATTCTTGGTTTAGATACAATTTAAGGCAGTACTATAGCAAACAGATTCTGATACCTAAAGAGCAAAAGTTCAACATTCTATTAACACATACATGTATTTTCAAAAACAGGAGGTATGTATAAACTAGTCAATGTTTAAAGCCAACCACAAAACCTTAAACTTTTACCTTTTTGGAGACTCAAATGTAGGAGCCAAGGAAATTAAGTGAAATATAGAGATACAAATAATATTTAAAATATTTATCGTCAGTTTAGACATGCATCCAAAAACATCTAAATTGTTAAAATGGTGTGTTACAGAAGTGATTCTAGTTGGACTTTCAACCTATGCAATACCAAGCTTTATGCACATGACCATACAGGAGCCGTAAAATGCACATAGCTTGTGCAATGACATTCTGGGGTTGTGTAAAGCATCTGTATGTGCACTGACATATGCTCTTAATGCATACTACCTTGGATCAGAGCATAAGTCTGTGCGCAAGTGGATGCTTTACACAAATTCCTGCTAGTGTACAGCTGCCTGTTCAAATGCACCTCAATGGGGGGCTGTATATGGGGTTGTGGGTCTCAGAAGTGTAATTACACAGGCTCTGCACCCTGTATGGCCCCTGTATGACAATGTGCATGAAGCCTTAAAAAGTTCTATTTAGACAGCAGTAAATGTAAGACTATAAAGCTCAGAAGCACCAAGTAAAAAAACAAATCTAAGAATGTATTTATTTTTTATTTATTTTTTATTATAATTATTTTTATTTTATATCTTATTCACATGTATTTTTAGTAGCTATTCTGTTTATCTACATTTTTATATGTATCATTTTTCCTCCAGCCCTGATGAAGGGGGATTGTGTGACACCTGAAATGCGTTGACTGCCGTTTGCCCTGCCTGGTGTAACCAGTTGAACAATAAAGACTTTGGACATTGGCATTTCTCTTTGACCTATTACACAAAATGTATTTATATCACAGTTGTGATTTCATGTATATTCTTTACAGACAGTGGAGCTATAATTTAATGAGTAGTTTCTAAACGTCAAAAGAATGTGAAAGATTTCAGTATGGACAAATAAAATAGATATTTCTGTGGCATTGACTTTACTTCCATCAAAACTAAAGAACGAACAATAACTAGATAATGTGAATACCTTTTTTTGCCAACGGGATACCTTTACTGGATGCTGTGTTCTAAAGACAATGTACACACTTCCCACTTTATAGTAGCAGCTGCATACTATAGAATAAAGAGGTCATGGGCTAATTATCCAATTTGACAAAATGCATTGCAGGAAGCTCATTACAGATAGAAACATAAAAAACCCAGCATATATTTCCATTCTGCTAGTCTGTGTGGGCAACACATTACATTTCAACACAGACACTTGGACCAGCATCAGCTGGAAACCACAACTGAAGCCCAAGATAACAGCTGCCATAGTCCTAATTAATTACCCCCTATGTGTGTCTCTTCAGCCCCTCCCCCTCTCAAAGTAAAGCTGTGTGACCATAGTAGTCTACATTTTCAGGTTGTTGATATTGTTATTATTAGTAGTACTTTATTAAAATTAACAAATTGCAAATGTGAACATAATTGTTAGAATGAAAACTAGCCAAAGAACATGTATTAAACTGATTTTGTTCGTCAAATTCAGCCCTATAACTGGCAACTGTTAATGATATGCTGCTAAATATAAAAATATATGGGTAACTCTTATTAGCAGATGTGTCAGCCAGTACGAGACCAAAACAATAAACACCCCTTTCTGTGCCCTTTGCTGAAGCTAAAGGGGTGGGGTTTATGTCTGACTGTAGTACCCAACCTGGCACAGACTCCACCCACCCCAGTTTCTTCCATGGAGACTGCCAGCCATCCCTACTGAGCGCTAAATGACGTAAGGACTGTGCTTGCTTTGTACAGTTTGGCCAGATAGAGCAAAAATATCTGCTAAGAGGTTCAGTTTATATAACAGTTTCACAGCATATCATAATCAGCTGTCTACTGTATTACGGGCTATGATTTGTGTAGACAATAACGTGTTAATGCTAACTATCTCAGAATAAAGGATATCTGGATGGGAATTAAGATGATTGTAAAAGATCAAACATTTAAAAAAAAAAAAAAAACACGGCATAGTTACCTGCTCTGTGCAATGTTTCTTTTGCACAGAGCAGCCCCAATCCCCCTCTTCTTGGGTTCCCTGCCAGTGCTCCTGGATCCTACCCCCTTCCAAGTGCCCCCATAGTAAGCCGCTTGCTATGGGGGCACTTGTGAAGGCTTTCTCCTAAGCCAGCTCTGTGTATCACAGAACATGACTTGGCTCCGTCCCCTGCTCACTCCTCACTGGCTCCTCCTATCTCTGAACCAATGAGAAGAGAGAGAGCCAAGCATGCCTGTGCTCTCATGTACATCACTGGATCAAGATCAGGTTTAGGTAAGTATTTAGGGGGGCTGGGGGACCTGATTGCACAAGGTAAGAAACATTCTGCCTTTAGAACCACTTTAAAATGGTTCACGGGACTGAGATTGAGCTGTGCAATCGCTTCTGCAGCAGTTGTTTTCTTATTCTGGGTCATAATCTTGTGTAATGTCCTGTTGTCTCTTTCGGTCAGTTTATCATGTCGACCACACGTATGCTTATCAGATGAAAACTTTATATGCCATCATAACCTTTGATACCGTACCTCGCGACACAGCAAATAAATTGACAACTTCAGTCACAGAGGCACCAGCTAAGCAGCACCAACAATTTGCCCTCTTTGAAGCTCAGTAAGCTCTGAAATGACTCCGTATCACCAGCAGCACACACAGTGAATGAGGAAAGTGAGGTTTCCCACCTGTTAACTAGGTGTCTCATCACACAGCAGAAGTAACTTTTAATGTGAAACGTTGTCACTTTCACACCTGCAAATCGTGTTTCCATTTTTTGTCTAACACCTGTGTATATACACACACACGCATCAATTTATTATTATTATTTATTTCAGGTACTTATATAGCGCCGTCAATTTTACGCAGCGCTTTACACATATATACTGTACATTCACATCAGTCCCTAACCCTCAAGAGGTGCACAATCTAAGGTCCCTAACTTACATTCATATATACACATATTAGGGCCAATTTAGACAGGATCCAATTAACCTACCAGCATGTCTTTGGAGGAAACCGGATTACCCAGAGGAAACCCACACAGGCACAGGGAGAACATGCAAACTCCAGGCAGGTGGTGCCGTGGCTGGGATTCGAACCAACAAACCTAGTACTGCCAGGCGGAAGTGCTAACCATTTAGCCACTGTGCTGCCCAATCAGTATTGATTCAAGAAAAAAAATGTGCATTTATTTTTACAGGAACTGCGATTATTGGATCGTGGGTGCAGTGCTCTGACTCCTGCAGACTATTTTTGCAGCCATGGGTCGGTACCAAGGCTAGAGGAAGTATCAATGGACTAAAAGTGAGGTGTGGGTTCTTCTGCTCCACTGGCAGCTGGAATTCCTGTAAATGAATAGCTTGGCTGTCTGGGTGGAGTCATGTACAGCTTTGCCAAATACAAAAAATGACAGTAGCAGGCGGGGAGGAAAACGCTTGGATTCTGTAAGGAAATATGTTTCATGTTATATATTGATGTAACATGAAACATGGTAAGAAAGGTGCACTTATATACGACGTTAATGCACAAAGGAATCCACAGGGAAGCTGAAAAAAACCTATCCTAGCAGATGCATTTCTAGTCACGTCTCGATTAACAAAAACTCATAGTGCGTACAGATGGCACTATTTAAATTAACTTTATTAGGGTAATATATCAGCCAGATTTTGAGAGATACTGTACTAGGTAACTCGATTATCTGAGAAATATATTTAAGAAAGACACGGTCAATAAATTTAGCTTTATTAATGGGTTTCAATGTATGTGACCTCATTTGCTCTTGCAGTTGAGCCCCACACAGCAGCTATAGGAATGGTGGGGTGTACACATTCTGTGCACCTCAAATGCCCCATGCATTGCATGAGGTTGCAATGCAATGATGTGGGGTTTAGAGGTTAAAACAGATGAGAAGACGACATATCACATGTCAAACATGCCCTGAAAAAGAAATATACTACAGAACTCTCTTCAGAGGGTACCACAAGCATAAACAAGGCTTTAATCAGAACTCTAGGGAAACAGCTAAACACACACATAAATTACATATATGAGGGCTGTTTTACCTGCCAAAGATTCGGATTTCTGTCTATTTACTCCTGAAATTTACACAGCTGTGCTAGACAGCATAGCCAGCCAGGAGATTTAGATTTTGTCTCCCAGCCTGTGAACGGACAGCAGACTGATGAGTTCATCTCTCTGTTACTATGCCCTCTTCCACGTTTAGCATATTCCTTGTTAGCACATGAGCACTGTAGCACAACTGACTGGTTACTTGTACTGCTTCTTCTGCCAGTACAGCAACAGCTTTAGTTTTCCTTTGAAGAAAAGAAAAAAACGTTTAAACCATATGAATAAAGGCTGCCCTGTGTAAGTGGTGAATGCTTTGTTCCAACTGTACTGTCACTTTTGAAGGACAGCTTGGTCTGTTACAAAAAGTTAAAAATAAATCTATTGGCAGGATCAACAGTGGAACAACTAAACCTAGAACTAAAAATGTGCAAGCAAGCAGCGCTTCTATGCAGCTCTTCTATGCAGAACAGACATGCTATGTCTTGTCTGCAATAAAACGCTTATGTGCCTGCTTGCAGTCTTCTACTAAATGTACACTGAATGCGTATTCCCAACACACTGCTGCAGTGCCTTGCGACTCTTGTTCGCGTGCATGGGATCATGTCATCCCCCCACCAGCCAATCAAGAGGCTGAATACCCAGCACCTGTATGTAGTCAGGGAAGAAGCCGACAATGACCATGAAGAGAACTGATGTGAATGTACAATATCTATGTAAAGCACTGCGTAAATTGACAGCGCTATATAAGTTCCTAAAATAAATGTAACCTTTGCATCGCTGAAAAGTGGAGGTAAGCATCTTGCAGAGTATAGTTCCACTTTGATAAAACTGTCATTGACAGACTGCATCATATATGTATTTTTTTTGTTCTAGTTTGTTTGCAACAGTGTTGGGAACATTACCTATATAGTGAAATGTACTGTGGCAGTCATTTCATAGAGGTCTATATTAACATTCATTTCTGCAGATGAAGGTGATCACTATGATGTGCAAACGCATAAATATAACATGAAGTTAACCAGAGGAACTAATTGCTTTTCTCCTTTCATAGGCAGGCATAATAATAATGAGGACAGCTGATTGGTTGTAGCGGATTAGTACAATTAGCTCTTTGATGTATCAGTTGGTTTCAAACCCTCATACAATAAATGGGAAAAAAGCAGATCTCTGCTCAAACGAAAAAAAAAAAAATCAGGTTTATATTTCATATCCAAGAAAAATAAAACAAATACAGTGGATATAAAAAGTCTACACACCCCTGTTAAAATGTCAGGTTTCTGTGATGTAAAAAAATGAGACAAAGATAAATCATTTCAGAACTTTTTCCACCTTTAATGTGACATATAAACTGTACAACTCAGTTGAACAACAAACTGAAATCTTTTAGGTGGAGGGAAACAAAATTTAAAAAATAAAATAATATGGTTGAATAAGCGTGCACACCCTTAAACGAATACTTTGTTGAAGCACCTTTTGATTTTATTCCAGCACTCAGTCTTTTTGGATATGAGTATCGGCATGGCACAGCTTGACTTGGCAATATTTGCCCACTCTTCCTTACAAAAACACTCCAAATCTGTCAGATTGCGAAGGCATCTCCTGCATTCTTCACATCACCCCACAGATTTTCAGTTGGATTCAGGTCTGGGCTCTGGTTGGGCCATTCCAAAACTTTAATCTTCTGGTGAAGCCATTCCTTTGTTGATTTGGATGTATGCTTTGGGTCATTGTCATGCTGAAAGATGAAGTTCTTCTTCATGTTCAGCTTTCTAGCAGAAGCCTGAAGGTTTTGTGCCAATATTGACTGGTATTTGGAACTGTTCATAATTCCCTCTACCTTGATTAAGGCCCCAGTTCCAGCTGAATTAAAACAGCCCCAAAGCATGATGCTGCCACCACCATGCTTCACTGTGGGTATGGTGTTCTTTTGGTGATGTGCAGTGTTGTTTTGGCGCCAAACATATCTTTTGAAGTTATGGCCAAAAAGTTCAACCTTGGTTTCATCAGACCATAACACATTTTCCCACATGCTTTTGGGACACTTCAGATGTGTTTTTGCAAAATTTAGCCAGGCTTGAATGTTTTTCTTCGTAAGAAAAGGCTTCTGTTTTGCCACTTTAGCCCCATAGCCCAGACATATGAAGAATATGGGAGATTGTTGTCACATGTACCACACAACCAGTACTTGCCAGATATTCCTGCAGCTCCTTTAATGTTGGTGTAGGCCTCTTGGCAGCTTTCCAGACTAGTTTTCTTCTCGTCTTTTCATCAATTTTGGAGGGATGTCCAGTTTTTGGTAATGTCACTGTTGCGCCATATTTTCGCCACTTGATGATGACTGTCTTCACTGTGTTCCATGGTATATCTAATGCCTTGGAAATTCTTTTGTACCCTTCTCCTGACTGATACCTATTAACAATGAGATGCTTCTCTGATGCTTTGGAAGCCCTCTGCGGACCATGGCTTTTACTGTAGGATGCAACTAAGAAAATGTCAGGAAAGACCTACTAGAACAGCTAAACTTTATTTGGGGTTAATCAGAGGCACTTTAAAATGATGGCAGGTGTGTACTGACTCCTATTTAACATGATTTTGAATGTGATTGCTTAATTCTGAACACAGCTACATCCCCAGTTATAAAAGGGTGTGCACACTTATGCAACCACGTAATTTTAGTTTTTTTGTTTACTCCCCCCCCTCTAAAAAAAAAATAAAATAAAAGATTTCAGTTTGTTTCTCAATTAAGTTGTGCAGTTTATAGGTCACACGGAAAGGTGGAAAAAGTTCTGCAATGATTTTTCTTTGTCTCATTTTTTTACATCACAGAAACCT